>NC_141689.1:895588646-896788646 GCF_964263255.1 Lissotriton vulgaris | reverse complement strand
TGGATCCCTCCTAGTTCAGTCCATTTCTTTATTTCGTCTGGAGTAGCATGTGTCTGTATGTCAATTACATCTAGTGTGGGATCCTTAACTGTCATGCAATGTGTCGGTGTCGGAACTATTGTCTTTGTCATATCAGCTGCATGTGTATGAGTTAGAGCTGTGTGTTTCGCGGTTCGATCGGCCAGGTCGTTACCCTGGGAAATAGTATCTGTAACTTTAGTATGTGCCTTGCACTTCATGATAGCTATGGCTGATGGCAAATGTATTGCTTCCAATAATTCTTGAATGAGGGGACCATGTTGGATCTTGGCTCCGTGAGAGGTCAAGAAACCTCTTTCCTGCCAGAGTACACCGAAGTCGTGTACGACTCCAAATGCATAACGTGAATCTGTGTATATGTTAACATTCCTGTTCTTGGCTACTATACAGGCTCGAGTCAGAGCAATGAGCTCTGCAGCTTGAGCAGACAGTGTATCAATACGGTGTGTTTCTTTGACTTCAGTTTCAGTGGTCACTGCATATGCGGCCACTAATTCTCCTGTGCTTGTTCTCATACATGAACCATCCACGTAAAGTGTCAGGTCTGGGTTAGTCAGTGCAACATCTGTCAAGTCTCGTCGGGGCTTTGTTACTGCATTAATGATCTCTATACAGTCATGTGGAGCTGGATCTGTTGTGTTCGAGGGTAACAATGTGGCAGGATTGAGTATATTACATCGTCTGATTTCTATGTGTGGCTGGAACAATGTCAATTCATAACCTGTCAGTCGTGCTATAGTCAAGTGTTGAGTCTGTGTTCTGTTTAAAAGAACTTCCACAGAGTGTGGAACTTGTACTGTCAGGGGATGTCCTAACACTATGGAATCACTTTGTCGGATTGCTAAGGCTGTAGCTGCAACTGATTTTAAGCACGCAGGCAGGGCCTGGGCTACTGGGTCTAATGTACTCGAAAAATAAGCACAAGGCTTATGTGAACCTGCTTGGTCTTGTGTGAGGACAGATAATGCCGTGCCATCACGTTCTGTAACGAAAAGTGTAAAAGGTTTGTTGTAACATGGTGTTGCTAAAACTGGTGCTTGACATAATGCTTTCTTTAATTCATCAAAAGCCTGTGTGTGTTCCTGAGTCCAAGGGAGGACAGTCGAAGTCGCTGCCTCCTGTGTTGTCAACTGTATAAGTGGCTTGGCTAGAAATGCATACTGGGGAATCCATTGTCTGCAGTAAGAGGTGAGGCCAATGAAGGCCCGCACTTCCTTTTGTGTCTTGGGTTGCGGTAAGTGTGCAATTAACTGAATGCGGTCAGGTGTTAGCTGTCTCCCCCTCTTGGACAGCAAGTGCCCAAGGTACACCACTTGCTGAACACAGAATTGTAACTTTGAAGGGGACACCTTGTGTCCCTTGTCAGCCAAGAAATGCAAAACCGTCAGTGATGCATGTTCACATTCAGGTTCGCTACGGGCGGTGATCAACAGATCATCGACGTACTGGAGTAGGGCAGTGTTAACTGGCAAGTGAATACTGTCAAGTTGTCTTTTTAATGCTTGGCTGTAGATGCTGGGGCTTTCTGTGAATCCTTGAGGTGCGCGTGTAAATTTGAAGCTACGGCCATTTAAACAGAATCCGAAAAGGTATTGGCTCTCCGGATCAATGGGGACACTGAAGAAGGCGTTCTTGAGGTCAATTACAGTAAAGAACGTCGCCTCTGAATCAATAGCAGTCAATAATGATGAGATGTCGGGGACCACAGGATACTGTGGTACAATGCATTTATTTAATTCTCGTAAATCAATCACCAACCGATAAACTGGAGGTGCATTCGGGTCAGTACGTTTAAGAATCGGAATGATAGGGGAATTACATAGATTGGAGTCGGTTTCTACAACCACTCCCTGTGCAATGAGCTCTTCAATGATTTCCAGTAAAGCCACTACAGCATCGGGTGGTAACTTGTATTGTCGGATTCGGGGCAGTACAACTCCTGGCTTGAGTGTAACTCGGTATGGTGTAATGTGCATACAACCTACATCAGTTGGGCCTTGCGCCCACAAATGTTCTGGTACATTTTTCAATCTGACATCAAAATCTCGTAATACATAGTGACCCTTAAAGTCACGCAAAAACAGTCTAACTCCTTCCGGAGAACAACATATTACAGCTCCTAGAGCTTTCAGTGTCTTGATACCTAACAAGTTTTCTGGACATGACTTCGTGAGCAATAAGTCTGTAGTACGTGACAATGGACCAACTGCTAGGGGAACAGGTTTCGATACTTCATTAACAATAGGCTGTCCTGAAAATCCAAGGGAAACATTCTGTGAGCCTGAGAGGGGTGCCCCTGGAACCTCGTCGTGACTTATTGTTGTTCGACTTGCCCCTGTGTCAATCAAAAACTTTCTATCTTTTCCTAATACTTGACTATGTACGTAAGGACCCTCTTGATCTACAGGAACTTCAATGAGAGGCAAGCCAACCTCCCTCTCTAGGCTGTTTCATGAGTATCGCTGATAATCGGGGTAATCAGATTGTGCGTATTGGTACATCTGCTGTGAAACTTGCTGTGTCGCGGCAATGGGCTGTGGATGTGGTACCGCTACTGTCTGTACTGTCTGTTGTGGAGCAGGCATAGGCTGTACGTTCTGTTGAATATGTTGCTGAACCTGATGTTGGACCTGGTCCTGTCTAGGCTGACGTGGTCTCTCTTTAGTTTTTCCTGTTGCTATATTGTATTTCAGAACCGTACATTCATTCACATAGTGACCTGGCTGTTTACAATAGTTGCATGTCCCTTTAACGGGAGCTGCCGTATTATTTGACTGTGTCATACCCTTTTTCTGACCGTCAGCTGGAACTGACTGAGCAACTAACATTTTCATTTTCGTATCTTTCATACGTCTCTGTTCGTGATCTTGTTCTTCCCTAATTCTATTCTGGTGGTACTGTAACATTTGTAACATTTGGGACGGCGTATTTGCTTGCCATGTACTTTCTACTTTCAAAACACGGTTCTTAACTTGAGGCAGGGAATTCTCGACTAATTTTGATACAAAGAGGTGTGGGTATGACTCACTACTTGTTTTCAGGCCACTGTTAATAATAAAACATTTCTCGAATCTAGAATAAAAATCACTAGTGTCTTCATCGTGTTTCTGCTTACAGGCTGAGATTGCGTCCCAGTCTTCCTTTTTAGTTGTTAACAGTCTAGGCAAAACCTGTACTAATAAACCTGGTAATGCTTTAGCTTTATCCCCAAGGCCTAAACCTGCGGTACGACCATTTTCTTCGACTTCTAATGCAGCCCAATCTATCTTTGTGTCTCCCACCTCCCATTCTTTCTCCTTTAGTTTCTCGTAAATTCCAGCAGGCAACAGTACTTTTAACATTTTCATAATATCTGTATACGTGTAATCGCCCATGAGTAACATATCTTTAATCTCTCGGTGGAAACCTGCAGGGTCTTTATCATGACTGGGCACTATTTTCTTCATTTCCAATAATTCCATTTTAGTGATGGGTGTGTATACGAATACACGTTCTAGTGTGTTATCGTCTTTTCTGACCGGATGTACTTCCCGTAAGGGATTCTGTCTGTCAAAGTAAAACATTTTTCTTTCTGAGGGTGGTGGAGCTGACATAAACTGTGGTTTCAGGAAAGCACTATATTTGTGTCGATGTTCTAGAATTTCTTTAATTAAATCAGTACCTAGGCCTCTCCATCTATTCGAGAGCAGTTCTACTAATATATCCGGTAAGGGACCTGGATCAGAATGTTGGCTTTTAAACAACGTAATGAGATGCTGAATCATGTATATACCAGCTAATTTCTGTTCATCAGGGGAAAGGTTCAAAAACGTCTGTGCTACTGTATCATCATTATATGTACTAGAATTGTTAGCCCATTGTACTGCGGACCGGGCTAGTTCTTGTTCATCCATGGAATTGAGTACATGGTACCCCATTCGATCTTGAAGTATTTTATCGGTAGCCTGAAACATATGTTCAGGAGAACTCGGATTTGATATAGCAGAGAGAAAAAGTCTTTTGCTTTCTGGACGTATTGTTTTCTTAAGGTATCTTCCCTTACCTACATATGCTATCAGGTCTTTGTCTGACTGTTGCGAGGTTTCTGCTAGATCCTCTATATCATCCTCCTCTTGCGAGGAAGTTGGATCGTCTAATTCAAATTCTTCTTCAGGTGCTCGCTGGGCATGTATATCTATTATTTCTTTACGGATCTTTCTAACCATATGATGTACACTGTTCTCCTTATCATGTTTACCCTCCGACATATTCTGGCTCCATCGAATCAGTCTATTCATCTCACTTTGCGGAAAGCCTGCCTGATCTTGTTCTCCTATTAAACAATTAACCAAAAATCGCATTATTAAACCTTTAGTCTCAACTTTCTGACGTGACATGGCTTCAGCAACAGACTCCGGTCCTTCTCCTGTTCTAATAAAATAATACAATTTGTCTAGATGTTCTGGCATTTCTGGTAGTAATATCAAATAATCTGTAACGCGTCTCAAACGTATGGACGCTAACAACATGGGTCCTGACGTACCAGGCACTGGGTCATATCTGCAGTCTGTGAGTTCTCTTCTAAGTAGTTTGGCCGGAACGCCTTTCGGTGTCCGAGCCTTTGCTAAATCTCTCATTGTAACTCGGTGTAACTGTGGGGGTGTTTGATAACCTCCTGTAGCACCTCCTGAAGCGGAGGCTTGAGCATAATCTGGCTGTAGGGTCGGTACCTGCTGTAGCTGGGTTGGGTCCTGGACCACGCCAGTCCCAAAAGGATTTAATGGATGCAGTTGTTGAATACCAGGGGGGACAACGGGAACGGGTGCGGGTAGCGGACCTGGAGGGATCTGCTGTTGCGGACCTGGGGGCGGATGATCATGGGGTAGGAGGCCGTCAACGGGTACAGGTGGTGCGGGTACATGGGCAGGTGCAGTAGTATATGTAGGAGCTACATCGTCTAAATAGGAAGAAATAAAAATGTCTGCTGCAGTCTTGTGACGTAATTTAGTCGGAACCAATGGAGGGGGCAGATCTTTTGGTATTTCCGGAGTGGCCTTAGGTAAACCCTCGGCCAAAAGAGGATACATACCATTCACAAGAGTGTTTTGTTGTCGGTCTACTGGTTCTGCTTTAACTCGTATTCCTTCTTCAACTAGTACGTTTTCTCGGGCTTTATCTGAATTTTCTCTATGTTTTTCTGCTTTTCTGAATTATTTCTCTGTACGTCTATGCGATTCTTTACGCCACAATTCTATGGCGTCTTTCTGAGATTGTCTAGCCTTCTTTTTCCATAGCGCTTCTTCTACTCTCATGATGCAATCTGCATCCCATGTCCCTGTAACGGGCCATCTATATTTCTCGTCCAGGTTCTTAGTATAATCGACCCATAAATCTAGATATAATATGGCATCTAAGCCGTGCTTATGGTACATGAAATTTCCGGGAGTGTCCCTAGGTGGGACAGGAATCGCTTCCTCTAGTATCCCTTTCCTAGTTCCTAACTGTCTTAACTTTGAGAACAATGGCATCTTGATATTTGGTACTTGACACTTACTCGAACCTGAACACACTTTTTTACACAGAAACACAGTAATGTATATCAAACAGTCATTCATACCACGACATTAATCACATAGAAACATTTTGAGCACATATTAACTATGCTTGAATTCTATAACGAAAACAAAATCGAACCGTTGAAGACACGAATTACTTGATATACTGCTAAACAGTACAGATACACTGCTAAAACAGTGCAGACCGGGTCTGTGTACCCAAACCCGTCTTGACCGGATACATAGTAATGCACCCGTCTAGATGCGTCCCCAGCAACGGTACTCACCGGGAAGCACGGAACGGAAGGCCTCGGAAAACTCGTCAGGACTGGACCGGACTGGACTCGACTCGACTCGTGACGTCACAGGCACATCGGAACTGGTGGGCCTCTAGACACCTCGGACCTTGCTCTCTCGGCTGGGCTCTGGTTGGGATCCTCCGCACTCCTCACCGCCTCGTCAGGGTGTCGATCGCAGTCTCAGTCACCTCCGTTGGCCTGAGGGAGATACAGGAAATCCTGCGGGTACGCGTAGTTGTCCGTCATGGCTGTGGCAGGGGGCTAGGTCTGCAACGCACCGCCGGCGTGTAAGGTGGGGGAGGGGTCCCTATTCGGGCGCTAAATTAATGTGGTAAATAAATATTTACCGTCGGAATTTCTATGCAGTAAAGTTCAATAAAATAACTCAATCGGAAATGAGAGGCAGAATCCGTGATATCTGAGTTTATAAGGGTTTTATTCCATAAAATGGAATGGTTCGAACCAGGGTATCATGTTCCTTTCACCATTAAGGATCAGGAAGGGATAGACAATACTTTATTAACAGAGTACAATATATATAGTAAATGCATATAATGGTGATGGATACAGAAGGCGTAACAGCTGAGAGAAACGAGATAAGAACACATGTGCGTAACAGAAAGGCGTGCACGAGGGCGTACACAGAGGTGTGTGCTAGAAACGTCACATGAAAGTGTCACAAGTGGGTGGATACATAGTGGAATCTTGCAATGTCAGCAGAAATCTGTAGCAAGGATGCGCGCGCAGCAGCATGACGTGTGACTGACGTGAGGCTGGAGGGTGCAGGGGACTTGACATTTAACACTAGAGGAAAGAGACAGAAATCTGGCATGTCAGATCGACTCGTTCCTAAATCATATCTGATATCTTGTTTTTGGGGAACTATATTATCTAGAAGGAAAGGTCTCTTGGGCAGAGGCTACTCTATACTGACTATTATTGCGTGCATATGTGACTACGTGTCTGCGTGTAATGCGAGGGGCCATGGGCCTACCATGGTAACAGAAGCAATGAATTACTTGCATGGAGACAGAGAGGCCGGGCCCTTTGCTCTGCAGCCGGGAATTGTTTATCTATTCTGCTAGACTGGAATGTGTTTTCGAGGATCTGAGCCCGGCTATACTGATAACTTGAAGGTAAAATACTGTCTTTGGCAGGCAAGCAGGCCGAGCCGGGCATCGCTCGCCACGCAGGGAGTAGGACAGAGGTCAGGGATGTATCCCACGTTGCAGCTTTCAGGAGGCAGAGAGCAGAAAGGGCTTGATGGCAGAAAATCAGGGCCTAGCTCTGCAGGGCTAGGAAAAACGTGAAAGTACACCATGAAAAGACGTTGGCAAGGCATACTTAGGAACTGAATTATCGATCCATTCATGGTGGATCTGAAAGAGGACATGTTAACGTTGGACGCAAATGTATTTGCGTCCTCATAACTGGTCGAGGAGGGAAGTTACATGCACTTTAAGCTCGTACATGGAGACGGTGGGGTTCACGTTAGGGGACACAATTGACCATAAAAATTCATATTACCTCAACGGCCAAACTTTGGAACAGCCTACCTTTAGATCTCAGATTTGCCCCCTCTGAAGCACTCTTTCATAGCCGTCTCAAGACGTGGCTATTCTCATCTGCATAGGTAGACTCCCTTTTCCAGCTTACAGTCTTAGCGCCGGGACACCCCCGTTGGGGGTAGCCGTGTGCTCTACAAGCTTCATAAATAAATAAATAAAAATAAATATATGCAAAAAGTGAAATGGAAAATAATAGTGACTGGAAGGATTTTGCATCTTATTTGTTGGAGGAGAATTCTTTTGATTTGAGTTCTGATCATTGTATTTGTAATTATTGTTTAAAAAAATTAAATGAAAACAAAATGCCTGCTAGAGCTGTTCATAATGATCTTGAGTTGATAGACATTCCTTCTGAATTGATGGATTTAAATACCTATGAATCTATTTTGATTCAATGTGTCCATCTTTTTCAGGCTATTGTTCGCATGGAGCCTAAGATAGGGAAATTGCCTCCTTCAGATTTACAGAGAGGATTAAAGGGAAGAGTTGTTTATTTGCCTCTAGATTTCAAGAAAAATATTGATACAATTGGTGTAGAAAAAATGGAAGAGGAACCTCTGGTTATTCTAGTTAATGGGGTTCCGACAAAGAGTAAGAAAATCTGGCAAGATTTAGTGGATGTTAGGAAAGTCAAAAAGGCAACGTTGTATTTGGTCAAAAACAATGAGTACTACAAAAATGTATGTTTTAGAGCAGAGGAAACAGCTGCAGAAGAAGACAGTGATTGTTCAGCCGGCCAAATTGAAAAAGTTGATGTGTCTAGAAGTGAAGAAATATATGAACATTATACTGTTCATCCTTTGCATTCCAAAGAAGTAATGGGGAATGCAATTGACTTGTTTCAAATGAAAGCAGCAAAAGAAAGTCCCATTTGTGTATGGGAAGAAAGTTTGGAAGCTCGTTGTTTTCCACAGTTATTTCCAACAGGTCGAGGTGGACGATATGACGATCGACCAGTTCAAATTCCTGCATCTGAATACCGGACTTTAAGATTATATGCTGAAGATCCAAGGTTTCTTCAATGCATTCCGTATTTGTTTCATCTACTGTATGAAAGTGACTTGTCTGTGCTTTCTTATGCAGTGAACCATATACTGAAAAGTGGAGCACATCTGCAAAATGTTTCGGCGAGGGACTTTATATAGAAAGTCAATCTGCAAGACAGTATTTTGGAATCTCAGCTAATCAATCTCATGGCATGTCAGCGTGGTACAAACGAGTATTGGTTCCGTCGTCATGGGGAATTGAAATGTATGCTAAGAAACTTAGGAACTCTTACATGGTTCCTCACTCTTAGCTGTGCTGAGTATGCATGAGACAACTTACTTCAATTTCTACGAGAGGCAAATGCAAACATACAAAATATAGAATTCAAAACACCTGGAGAACTGTGTTCTTTGTATCCAGTGAATGTATGCAGATATTTCAATCATAGATTTGAAGCTATGATGTATTTTATTACCAACAAAAAAAATCCTCCCCTTGGAGAGGTTTTGGATTTCTTTTGGAGAAAGGAGTATCAAGTGAGAGGTGCTCCTCACATACATATGCTGTTATGGATTAAAGATGCACCCAAATTTGGAACTGATTCGGATGACACAGTGATGAGTTTCATTGAAGAGTATTCAACATGTGCTGTTCCGAAAACTACAGAAGAAAACAGTTTAAGGCAACAAATGTTATGCTTTCAATCCCATCGTTGTGGAAAGCACTGTCGTCGAAAATTCAGAAACAAGGACAAGTTCTACACAAAATGTTGTTTCGGGTTTCCACTACCAGTGATTTCTAAAGGAAGAGTAAATAATTTGATGTCTTCTCTGCGACATACTGTGACGAGGAAATCACCCAAAAATACATACAATTTAAAAAGAAACGAAGAGTCCAAGTACATCAACGACTACAACCCAGTGATTTTGTCCATGTGGAATGCTGACATGAATATTCAGTTTTTTTGCTGACAACTCTATTGCTGTGGCTCGATATGTGACGTCTTACATCACAAAAAAAGAAAAGACAGAACTGAAGGAAATGTGGGAGGACATTTCACATGAAAAGAGTATAAGTAAAAAATTTTACAGTTTCAGTCTGAAGATGTTGTCGCATCGAGAAATTGGAGCATATGAATGTTCTAGAACAATCATTTGGGTGAGTCTAGGTCCTGCTGCAACACGAAACCGAGTTTTGAAATCTGTACAAGAAATTTAGTATTTGGCGGAGAAAGAACCAAACAGTACAGATATTTTGAAGACAAACATGTTGAATACATATTATCCAAATAGAAGTAGTCATCTTGAGAACAGTTGTTTGTATGAAGTTCTGCAAAACTATAGTTATAAGAGGAACATCACAGAAGATATCAATAATGGAATATATGCTGTCATTGGGTGTGAAGGATGTCTAGTGAAGCAGAGAAAAGGCCATTTGATTAATCATCGAAAATTGAGTTGCGAATCTCCAAACAAAAGGGAATTTTACTATTTAGCTCTTTTGCAACTCTTTAAGCGATGGCGTACAGAAGAGGAACTACTTGGAGATTTTCTCTGTTATGAAGATTCTTTTAATGCAACCAAGGATACCATAGAATGTCCTGTTTTTCCAAATTATCTGCAAATGTTGAACGAAGAAATAGAGCAAGAAGCCACAATTGCTGCAGAAATTGCTAGAGACAGTTCTCAAGACAGTCAGAGTTCTACTTCATTGAGTCAGGATCCACTAGGAGGACCAATTATCCAAAATGAAGCTGCCACTGCTATGGATGAGCTGGAAAGAGCTATGGAACAAGCTCAAGAGGATGTAGTTAACTTAGAAGATTTGGTGAAACAACTAAACGTTGAGCAGAAACAGATATGTGACAAAGTCACAGAACAGATTGAACATGGATTCAGTCATGAGAAAAAAGAGTGGTCATGTACATCATTTAAGCCTCTCCGACTGTACGTGAGTGGAGAAGCGGGAACTGGAAAAAGTTTTCTGATTAAAGCAATTGCAACTTATCTGCAGAAAAGGACTGAATCACCACTGTCTTGTGTTGTAACCGCTCCAACTGGGCTGGCAGCACATAACATTAAAGGGATTACTCTACATCGTTTACTGATGCTACCAGTTGAGCATGATAATAAATTGCAATACCACAAGCTATCTGGAGATGCGTGTTCTGAAGTTTCCAGAGTCCTGAAGAAAATGAAACTTCTTATCATTGATGAAGTAAGCATGGTCTCAAATCTAATGCTTGCTTTTGTGCATTTAAGAATGCAAGAAATTCTTAGAACAGAGTATGATGTGTTATTTGGAGGGAAACACATTATTGTTTTTGGAGATCTACTGCAGTTGACTCCAGTGAAAGGACAACCAGTGTTTAAAATGCTCACGCATGAAGATACCAGGAAGTCCCTAGGAAGCATTGGAAATGTTAATATATGGTTAAATTTCAAATATGTAGAACTTTTTTAAAATATGCGACAGGCAAAGGATGAAGAATATAAAAATATTCTACAAGATGTAAGAATTGGAAAAGTAAGTGAGCATGGGAAAGAAGCTTTACATACACGATTAATTTCAAATTTGTATCCAAATAAAAACATTCTTTCAGATAATATTTTTAAGAAAATTACTGAGAACAAATCTGGGGTATGTTTGATGCCAACTCTGCAAGAATGTTCCATCTTCAACAATAAAATGTTAAAGTTAGAAAATGAAGAGATTGTGAAACTGGAAGCTATAGATAAAATAGAGCATATGGGAGCAACAATTATTTTGTCAGAAAATTTGAAATCAAAATTGGATTCATTAGAGAAGAGTATATCTAAAACTGCTGGTTTTGAAAAGACTCTGAATGTGTGTTTAAATTGTCGTATCATTTTGAGAAGGAGTTTAAATGTTGAAAGAGGTCTGGTAAATGGAGCAATGGGTCATGTTGTTGATTTTGTGAATTATAGAAATAAAGATGGAATTGAATTTTTAAAAATTAAATTTGATTGCATTGAGCAAGTACAACAAGTCAGTCATTGTTCTGCTAGATTTTTGCTTGTGAAAGACTTATATGTTCACCGAAAACAGTTTCCTGTTTTATTTGGCATATGCGGTGACAATTCATAAATCTCAAGGTTCAAGTGTAGATAGGGCTTTGGTGAACATTGGAAGTTCTGTGTTTAAAGAGGGTATGGCATATGTGGCATTATCACGAGTCAGAACTTTATCAGGATTGTACTTGATTGAGTGTGATGAGACAAAAATTTGTGCAGATCTAGATTGTGTTAAAGAATACAATAGGTTAAGAAGAGAGTACGCTCCAGATTTGCCTCAATATCCTCTGTTTGAAAAACGTGTGGTAGGTCGAAAAAGAAGAAAGGAGAATAATTGCAGTGAGGTAGTAGCAAAAAGACAAAAAGTAGATGAAACTGTAATTGTAAGCAGAAAGAAAAAGGATTCTGTTGACGATGTTGTTGGATTTCAGTTTGGAAACAGTTCTGGTGTCAACTGCTATGCTAATGTAGTGGTTAATGTTGTTTTTTTTCTTCAAACTTTACAAGAACAGATTGTTGAAAATCGGGATCAAAGATTCTGCTGTTTTTTGAATTCTGTGTTTGAGAAATATAGCAGTGATAGAGCAAAAATAGAAAGTGTTTCAGAAATTCAAAATCTTTTAGACATATGTTCTGGTCAAAATAAATGTTCACAGAATATTCAGCAGGATTGTCAGGAATTTTTAATGTATATGTTTGGTGTATTGGAAGATGAAGGTGTAGATGTAGAAAATCTTTTTAGCCTTTCTTATCAATGGCAGCATGACTGTGACAATTGTAGTTTATCAAGTAGTACTAGAATAGACACTGAAAGATTTATATATTTGACTTTACCAGACTGCAAATCAGTGTCTTTTAATAATCTAGTTAAAGCAGCTGATCATAATATGGTGTGTACCCAATGTAAGTGTGCAATGCTGTCCACAATATTTATACAAACTTATGGTCAGTATGTCATTTTAATGTTCAAACAATGTAGACCTGATGGAACTAAATTGACAACTTCTATTAAACATTTCATGGCTTCTCAGTTATCAATTTCAAGAAGAACCTTTGCAACTGTAGCTATTATTTATCATGACTGTCCTTCGACAACATCAGGGCATTATACAGCTTATTTAAAATGTCAAAAAGGCTGGACTTACTGTAATGATACTCATTTGACTTTCAAACAACGTTTGCCTTTTGACTTAAAAAATTCTTACCTAGTGTTTTTAGAACCGAAATTTAAGTAAAGGTAATTGGCCTATGAAGATGGGATCAGTTAATAAAAGTTAGTCTGCTGTTTAAAATTATATTGTGAGTAAAAGTGATCAAGATAATATGAAAATTCTAGTTCTCATATAGGTACTGTAAGTGGATCTCATAGTAAGTAATATCAGTATTAAAGGAAATGTTGAACATGAGTGATCCAGAGATGGAAATATGAATATTTAAACATTGTGAAAATGTTGTATGAGCTTTTCTTTCAGAACGTCGGGAAAACGGTAATATCAGAGTTTGTTTTGAGTAATTTGAAAACATACTGATACATCTGACACTATTTGGCCTTAAGGAAAGGTGAAGGAATGAGCAAAGAGTCATGACTGAACACAAGGAGGAAATGAAAACATTGAAACATATTTCAGATGTTCTTGGAGCTTTTCTTATAGAAAGTCGATGAAATGGAGGTTTTAGAGAACAGCAGAGTATTTTCCAATGAAAAGGACCTTCATGATGTACTATTTGGCTTAAAGGAAAAGTAAGTGAATCAAAGATTAGTGTACATATGTGATTTGTAAGTTTATATGGGTGTTTTTAAACACAATCTTTAGATTGTGTTTTTTTTCCCGCTGTTATATGATGAATAGTTTGAACTCACTGTTTTTAGTGAAATTCAATATATTCTGAGAACAGCAAAAATAAACTATCTAACATGTTGTACAATGTATTCTATAGTTCACTCCTTTTCCCTCAATCCTTCTATATTATCCTCACTCCCTTCATCCCTTCACTCTGTGACTCCCCTTCACTCACTCTCAGTTATCTTCCATTCCTCATTCTTGTAAATGCATCCTCAATCAGACTCCTTTCTCTCTCACTCATTCCCCTTTTATTTACTCCTCTTTCCTGATTTAGTTTTGCTAACTCACAATCTTTTAGGATCTTACTTACCTTCAGTTCATTTCTCTCTTCTTCGCTTCCTCTCTGTCACTGAATGTATCTGCCTTACTCTTAGTAATTTGCTCTCCTTCTATTTCTTTTTCCTTCTTTTTGTCCTTCTACATTACTTTATTTCCCTTTCTGTGTCCTTCACTCTTACTTTATTTCTTAGTACACTTTTATGATTTTTAACCTCTTGACCTGTCTCTTCTATTTTAAAATATATATTTGACTAATTATAACTTATTTTTTCTTCTCTCTTTCACAGATATAAAGTGTAGTAAAAACATGTAATTAAGTTTACGTTAATTATATGGTAAGTGTGACTAAAAAAATGCAGTTTGTCATCACCCTTTGCTTTAACCTCATTACTATTCTCTCACCCTACCTCACCCCAGTTTCCTTACTCTGCTTCCCTCACTTATTCTTATCCTCCATGTTTACTTTTCTTCTCCTTACTTTCCTACCACATTCAACTTCTTTCAGTCCCGCTGCTTTACTTCCCTTACACTCTGTTCCCTTCCTTCGCTCCCTCACTCATTCCCTTTCCCTTACTCACTTACTCCCTTCCTCTCACTTCTTCTCTCAGTCCCTCTGTCCTCACAGTTCCTCACACCCGTTCCCTCACTCCGTCTCTCTTACCCTCACTGTCTCTGTCCCCTCACTCTGTCACTACTCTTTCGTCATGCTCACTCCCTATAACTCACCCACACTCCCTCACTTACCTTTCTTTTCTGCTTCACTCAGTCCCTTTCTGTAACTCCTTCCTTTACTCTTTCTGTCATTTCTCTCTGTCACTCCCCATGTCTTACCCTTATCCACTTTTATCCACCCTCTTTCACCCCTCTTTACTTACACTCACTGCTCTTTTCTCACCCTCCCTCACCGCTGTTCCTTTACTCCGGTTCCGTCACTACCCGTCATTCCTCATCCTTTACTCTCCTTCCCTTTACTTTCAACACCCACTCACATTCTCCCAGTACCTCTGCTTTAGTCTTCTTCCTCTCTCTTCTCTTCTTTTGCTCCCTTATTCATTTTCCTTTTCTCAGTTACACTCTCTTACACCTTTTCTCTGTCTTACTATCTATTACACAGTCCCCCTTGTTCCTCCCTCTAGCTCTCTTTCTCTTAACATCACTCTCTCTGTCCCCTTCCCTCATGCTCACTCCTTCATTATTTTTTTCAAAATTTTTTTTGGGTGCGCTAATGGGACGCTCACCGGTACGCGCAACGGGGCACGCCGCAAGACTGCGCTTACCGGTGCGCTCACCGGTACGCACACCGGGAGCGCTCCAGGGCAAAAAAAATAAAAAAATTAAAAAACCATGAACAATATACATAAATAAAATAGTATTACATAAATATACAATATAGGATTCATTATAAAAAATATTATATTTCATAGCTATAGAAATTTGCTATTAAAAAACCTTTGAAATTCACTGAAAAAAGCATAGGTTTGAGGCCCTATATATAGTTAGGAATTGGCATTTAAAAAACCTATGAAATTCACTGAAAAAACCATAGGTTTCACACCAGTTATAGTTAGGAATTAGCATTTTAAAAACCTATTAAATTCACTGAAAAAAACATAGGTTTGACACCAGTTATAGTTAGCTGGAACTCTTTCACAAGGATGGTGTCATCAGTGATGTCATGAGGGATGTCGCTGACCATGTCATGAGTGATGTAATATGTGACGTCATCAGCAGTGCATTGCAGGCGCGCAAGTTATAGTGAGTCCAACTAACTATAAAATGGGAATTTCAATGGTTTTATGTCAGTAAAATTTCCAGCTAACTATAACTGGTGTCAAACCTACGGTTTTTTCAGTGAATATATATATATATATATATATATATATATATATATATATATATATTCTTTCAATCCTTCTCCACAACATACAAAGTAGGCACCGACTCAGTGAGATAGGTATCAAGGATTATTGTTTATTCCATACCGTAGACGCGTTTCGACGGTCGCCTTGGTCACTACATCTACTTCTCCCCAAGTGCATGCTCATTTTATAGTGGTTCAAGATAACATGTGACACAAATGAAAAAAGTTTAAAAAAATGAAAAAAATCCAAAAAAGACCACTGGTTGTCATGGTTACAGGCAAATGAACGATAGACATAGTGGAGTTGAACAAAATATGCAAGTCATGATGAGTTAAAATCATTAAAAGTGACTTTTTCGTTGTTAATACAATGGGTCATGTTGCATTAAATACCACTTGATACTTGTACAGAATTAAACAACCAAAAGGATTATCGGTTCAAGAGCCTAATTAATGCAGCTTTTCTTCAAAGTGTTGGAAAGTGAGAAGGTATTGTCATCCTGTCACTATATATGTTTGCCTGCGCACGCAATCTGTAACTTTATCTCTCAAATTGGACAACCTGTGGGGAAGATGGCTCACGCTGCACTATGCCTTCAGTCAAGCCCATTATCACTCGGCTTTAAATGTGGCCGGGCTTAAGGTAAATCTCCGGTTTGGGTACCTTGATTGTGTGGATGGCACTGAATAAACTGGCTGCGTAACGGCGTGTAGTCGTGTGTCATAAGGCTACGGACCTTTCTTTACCCCATTACGCGTGTTACTTCCTAGTGGATTTGAAGTGATAGGGAAAGTCCGGTCATGGTAAAGCCAGCCTATAAAAATCTGGTGTCCTGGTGTGTACGAGGCAAAGTGCCTGTTTGTACAGAGACGCGCTTGGGGAAAAATGTTAATTGCTAATCTGGGGTTCTGGTCGTTGACAAGTAAATCAACCCTTAATGACTCTCGGTCTATTAGTCTGGTTGCCCTTTTCATTCTGTGTTGCTGATTGTGTTTGTCGTGTATTGTGCGTGTATTTACAAGAGATGGTAAGTGTAGGTGTTTGTGCGGAGGGAGTGAGGTCAGGATACGGGATTGCAGTTTATATTATGAACTAGTGTTCTTGCAGCATGAACAATGTTGTCAGAGGTGTACACTTAGAGCTTCATCTGCGTTAAGCCCATGTAGTGCTCTGCTATTTAGTATGATTATGTACTTCGATTCTAGTCTCCTCAGTGTTAATAGTCTGTTGCCCCCTCTCAGGTGTTTCTGGACACTGTCTAACACAAAGTAGCTTAAGTCTCCTGCTCTGCCATTGTGATGACTGTTTATGTGCCTCGCTATCGGGTAGGTCGGGTCATCGTGTGTGATCGCCCTGAGGTGCTGTAAAATCCTCACACGTACGGGATGCAGTGTGCTACCTACATACATTTTATTGCAGGTGCACCATAGCACATATTCTGCGTAATCTGTTTTGCAGGTAAAGTGGCCTTTTATTTGCTGTGGACTTTTCCTAAGAGGTGTTGCTATTGATCGGGTATTCTTTGCATGTTTGCAAGCTTTGCACTTAGTGCACTTGAAGAATCCTTCTTGCGCTTTGAGCCAATCTGATCTTGGTGTCAGTGTTGGTGCGTTGTTCACCAAATCTTCCCTAATCGATTTAGCTTTTCTAAATGTGAGTTGTGATAGCTTGGCGCATTTAGCACCAATCACAGGGTCACAGCGGATAATCGGCCAGTGCTGGTACAGGATTTTCCGCAGGTTTGTGTGGTATTTATTGTAACCTGTGATCATTCGTGGGATGGTGTTGTTTTCTTGACTAGGTGCCCTCTTGTTGTAAACTTTGGTTTTAAGGAGTTCTTCCCTGGTGTGTTTCCCGCTTTTCTCTTTTGCTTTGGTTAGTGTGGTGTCCTTATATCCTCTCTGTCTGAGTCTTGAGAAGAGACTAGATGTGCAGATCTCTAAATCTCTGGTGGTGCTGCAGTTTCTCCTTATTCTTAAGCATTCCGCATATGGACTGCTCTCTACTAGGCTTCTTGGATGGGAACTCTGTGCGTGTAGAATGGAGTTCCCCGAGGTCTCTTTTCTGTATGTAATAATAGTGTACTCTGTTGTCTTCATGATAGATTTCCAGATCTAGAAATGTCATCTTCTCTTTGCTCAGGTTACAAGTGAATATTAGGTTGAGGGTATTGCTATTGATTTTGTCAGTGAAGTCTAGTGCCTCCTGTTCTGTGCCTCTCCATAGGATGAAAATATTGTCGATGTAGCGACGGTAAATCACCACATTTGTCGACATCTCATCCTGACACTGAACCCTGAGTACTTGCTCCTTCCACCAGCCCATATGCAAATTCGCATAGCTGGGGGTGAAGCAAGTACCCATGGCTGTGCCCGGTGTCTGTTTGTAGAGGAGTTTGTTGAAGAGAAAGGTATTGTTCTCCAGACACCATTCTGTCATGTGTAAGAGCATTCGCGAGTGTTTGTAGAATTTAATCTCCCTAGTACCTAGATAGTGTTGTAATGCTTTGAGGCCGTCCCTATGCCTGATGCTAGTTACAGGCTCTGTACATCGAGTGTAACTAGTACATAATCATCCTGCCACATACATTTAGAGATAAGTGATAGAAAATGTCCGGTGTCTCTTGTATACACAGGTAGGGAACTGACAAAAGGTTGGAGAAAAAAGTCCATAAAATAGCTATATATATAGCTGATATGATCGGCCTGCCAGGTGGATGTAGGCAGTCCTTGTGCATATTTGGAATCAGATACATTTGGGGTGTTATGGGTAGTCATTCTTCAGAAAATCAAATTCCTGTTTCATTATCAGTCCTTGTCTCTTCCACTAATATAGGCTTGCATGATATCTTTCCTTGATGTTCACGATGTTGGTGGAGTTTGTCCTTATATAGCAATCCTTGTCCTGTAGTTGGGGCTGCGCTTCATTGTTGTACATTTCCAGGGGCCATAACACAACATTACCCCCTTTATCTGCACAGCGTACCACAATGTCTGGTCGTGATCTGATTTTTTTCATCAGTTTAGTGTACTTCATTCTTTGATAAGATATTTTTTATTGAATTCATTGCTGCTTGACAGAGCCAATGTTTTCAGATCTTGTATCACTTTGTCTGCAAAAATGTCTATGTTATCCTTGGGCATGAGAGGGGTGAATACCGACTTTGGGCTGAATGGGGTTTTGAAAGTAGCTGCAATCGAGATTTCTGATGCTGTTGCTACCTGCGTGTTGCTCATGCTCCCAGATTCAGTTGCAGCGTTCATGTGTATTTCAGTTAATTCTCTCAAGAGTTCCATGCCTGTGACGCATAGGGACTCACCCTCTGCCCTGCCGGTTGGTGTTGATTGTCCTTCTTGGGTTTTTCCTTTCATGTTAGAGAAATATTTTATCAAATTTCAAATTTATTTATTATGATAACGGAACTCAAAAGAGATCCACATAAGAATTCATAAAGTCATACAACAAAATTCCATAAAAAGTACAAAGAAAATATACATAGTATTAAGTAATCAATATAATGTTAAAAAGCATTTAAAGAAATAAAATAATTTAAAACAAAACATTTCATCGGGGGGATTAAGCATTGCTTCAATGAAATCATAAGCAGTACGAATGCCCAGTTGGAGGCACATAGGTCTTAGCCATTTACGTCTAAATGCCATAAGGGCCGGACAAACGAAAACAACATGGTACATATCCTGGGTATTAAGGTTACAATGATTACAGATCTCTGAACTACCATACCATTTGGACAGAAGGCAATTTAACGGGAGCAAATTATACCTTAACAGCAGCATAAATCGCCTAATTCCATGAGGAAGATTCCAGCATATGTATGGTTGGGGAGTTTTTATTTTACAAAATTTACCAATAGGGAACATTCCACTCACCGCTTTACTGGTCCCACTATCAACTCTAAAGCTCAGCTCCCAAGAGGCAGATTTTAAAGATAACTTCAGTTGGGTGTCAGATAATGTGAAAAGACTTTGTTCGTCTAGCTGTAGTAGCGCAACAGCCTGTCGGAAATTCCTCACAATGGAGGAATGAGCGTTAAAGGAACCCAACAACTCATTTTTTATTAGGTATCTCAATGTGCCAGGCATTCCTCTTGCAATGTTATAGACCCAACGCACCACACTCGCAGATGCCTGAGCCCGAGAGCTGCGCAATCCAAATTCTCGTCTTAAAGAGGAGGTAGAATTTGCGGTACTGACAGAGGCTAAATTGCGTAATATTTTTCCTTCAGTAGAATCTAAAAAATTCCAGCATGCCATGTCCATTATTTCTAATCCATAGATTAGGGATGCAGGGATTTTTGCTCGGAAAACCTCGAGCAATATGGAAAAATGCCTTCTGCCAGTCGCTTTGTAGAGGGAAATAAGACTCTTCCCTTGAACAAGGGCTTTTCTGTTGTTATTCTCCGTGTGGGCTTTTTCACTAAGATTGTTCATGACAATCTTACCAAGGAAGGGATAAGATTTCACTACTTCCAATCTTTCACCCCCAATGGACCAGTAGTAATTTTCATATTTGGAATTTCTCTTTCTCTGAAAGCACATTATTTTACTCTTTGAGATATTGATTTTTAAAAAGTGAGCCTTAGCGTAGGAGGACAGGGCTTGTAAGCGGTTATTCAAACCTTTTGGGATGAGGTCCAAGATTAAGATATCATCTGCGTACATTAAGCACGCTATTGGAGCTCTCCCCAAAAGTGGAGCAATACCATTACTGGTTGATAAAATAGCTTTGGGGAGGTCGGCGATATATAGGGAGAATAACAGGGGAGCCAATAGACAGCCCTGTTTCAGACCATTATCTGTGGGTATAACCCTAGACAGTCCTCGCTCGCCACCCATTAAAACTCTGCACCAAGTATCTGTATGTAGTGCGATAACTAATTTTAATAAACTAGATGGTATCTCTAATTTGGTTAACTTACTCCACAGCAGGGGCCTATCCACTTTATCAAAAGCCGTAGAGAAGTCAATGAAAGCCCCAAATACACCCCCTCTACGAACTGAAACATATTTTTCCACCAGGATTTGAAGAGCAGTAAGATTATCCAAAGTACCATGCTGTTTCCTAAATCCAGTCTGTTCCAACGGGAGTATTGCAGATTTCGTTACCCAATCATTTAAACTATTCAATAAACATTTAGAAAAAACTTTGCCTATGGCATCTAAGAGGGCTATTTGTCTATAATTTTGAGGTAAGTCTCTAGCCCCCTTTTTATGGAGCGGGATTAGTAAACTCCCCTTCCAAGAATGTGGAACCGTGCCATTAATAAAGCAAAGTTTAAAGACTGGGTATAAGATTTTTCCCCATAACGTGCTATAGGATTTTAGCACGGAAATTGGGATTTCATCTGGGCCTAGTGCACCAGATGAGCGTAAAGCTTTGATTGCTGCAACTATTTGTAATTCAGAAGGAGGGTCATATGGGGTTGAATCCTCCTGCAGTTTATCAGGACAGAACTTCTCATCATTGCTATTATATAGTTGTTGTATAAAATCAACCCATGGCTGCTATTTTATCAATTTCAGTTTTCGGGTGAATTTATACAGCTCGATCCTGGTGTCTGTATAATTAAAATTAGTCTCTTTGCAAAAGGATAAGCCTAAAGCCAATGTTTTTTCTTCCTCATTTGTAAGGGCCATGTCTGTTAGATTGATGACTGTATTGGAAGAGTCGTGAATTGTCTCTTGTTCCTTCTGTAGGTGTTTCTGGTTCTTTGAGCCACTTCTCCTCCACCGCCTGTTTTTTCTCCTTCTGTTCTTGGAGGGAGCACGTGTGTTTGAGTCTGTCCCTGTCTTCGCGTTGTTGGTCTGAGGCTTGTGAGGTGCTCCATGCGTAAAAAAGCAAATTTGTCTATAGGTGTCGGAACCTTTCTCTGTTGGTCTTTGTTTCTACTTGTTTCCGGTTCCGACTCTGCTACAGAGCTGGCCTCCGATTCACTCACACCCCCTGGGTACTGCGGCGTGCTGTTTGCAGATGACAATTGTTGGCGGCGTATATTCTCAAAATTCCATGAGAAAGTATAGGTTTTCCTTGTAGATAGTCGTTTCTGTCCCTTTGGAATTTCACCGCCTTTCTATCCTTTATAGTTTGTTCCTGTTTCTGCACTTTGGTTTTGATGTCTGCCAATCATCCTGACAGTCACCAGTTGGTAATTATATTTCGGTCTGTGTTTCGATAGGAAAAGCATTTTTTGTCTTGCCAATATCTCTGTCTTCCTTTGGCGAATCTTCCGATATTTTCCCAAAAAGTGTGCCAGTAAATCTAGTTTCTGGGTGATCCGTCAAGGGGGGCTGAGAAAAGGGAGGGTCAGAAAAGTGAGTTTCCCATGTTAATTGTATTGAGATTTTAGACATAACTACAGCCCAAACTGCTTGACAGAGTTACACCAAATGTAGCGGAAAGATAGCTCTTGGGGTAGGGTGTAGAGGCAACATGTTGACCATGCTGGGCAAGCAGGTGGGGCAATGGCAGCACAGTGGACATTGGAGGGCTGAGGAACTTGTGGCAGGGGCAACAGTCAACCATGCAGGACAGACAAGAGAGCTGTGGCAATTTAACAGACCACGAAGGACAGAAGGATGAGGCAGTAGCAGTACAACCATACATGCCAACAGACCCGATTTAGTCAGGAGACTTCTGATGTTTTCAAGCCTAAAAGTGCTCTATTGTATCTGTCTACTGCCTAAATCTCCTCCTTTTCAATGTAAGTCAATGGGGGAAAATCATTCCTCAAATGTTTTTAAATCTTCTTCTTACCAAGTTAAAAATGTAGGTATGTTTGGTACATTGGATCATGGATGGCAGGAGGAATGAGGTAGGGACATAGACTCGGAAAACAGAGGGCAGGAAGGAGATGGGAAAGGGCACCAAACTGATCTTATAGGGCAGGCGTCAGGTGTTGCAGCAGCACAATATACTACATAGGACAAGTGTGAAGGTAGTGCAGCACAACTGACCATGAAAAGCAATAGGGAGGGGACAGGGCCATGCACATGGACAGCAGAGGGGAAAGAGGCAAGGGCAGCAAGTTGACTATACGTAACTGACAGGAGGGACCGTTACAGCATAACACATCATGAAGGGCAGGAGGGTATGGGGCAGGGGCATGATATCGTACCAGACAAGGCAGGAGGGATTGGATGGGGACCTGCACATAGAAAACACAGGGCAGGGAAAAGGGGGCAAGGCAGGAGCAGCAAGCTGACCATGGAGGGCAGGCGGGATGGGCAATGGAAGCACAACACACCAAGGACAGCAACAGTGAGACTATTTTAGCATACACATAGACAATGGAAGGTAGGGGGGAGGAGGTGAGGGGCAGCACGCTGACCACAGAGGGCAGGTGGGAGGGGCTATGGCAGCACAAAAGACCATGCACGGCAAGCAAGAGGGTTAGTGGCAGCACAACAGCCATGGTGGGCAAGAAGGAGGGGGTCAGTAGCCTGCACAAAAGCTCATGGAAGACAGATGGGAGGGCCAGAGGCTGGACACAGACAAGAGAAAGCAGGGAAAGGGGCTTCACAACAGACCATGCAGGGCAGGCAGGAAGAGCAGTTGAAGCACAACAGAGCAAGGTAGGCAGGTAGGAGGGGCAGTGGCAGCTGAACAGAACACTCAGAGTAGATCGGAGGGGCAGTGGCAAGCCCATGGAACATGGTGGGCAAAAAGGAGGGAGCAGGACATGCACACAGACATCGGAGAGCAGGGGGAAGGAGGGCAGGGGCAGCAAGCTAAGCACATGGGCATGTTTTAAGGTTCTAATTAAGCTGATGGCACAATAAGGGCTGCTGGCCCGCTAGTAGCATTTATTTTACAAGTCGTAGATATGGCATACCACTCTACAAGGGACTTATAGGTACATTAAATAAAGCAAGTAGGTGTAAGCTAATCTAATCATGTTCAGGGGCATTATCACAAACTCATTAACACCGGCTAGCAGTAGTAAAGGGCACAGAGTCCAAAGGCCAACAAAAACACATTTCAGTGCAAAAATGGAGATAAGTAGGCACAAGTTTGGGAGAAGACCGCCCTAAGGCTGACAGGTCTAACAATTACTAATGCTATCAATACCTCTTCCTATTACAACCCCTTCTACATTCAGTACCCACCAAATATTGGCTCTGAAAAGTTACCATCACTTCATCTTTTTATAGTGGAGAGTCAAGAGAATCTAGTCTGTTGTGACTTTCTTGTATTGCACAAGGTTTTCTTACTCACAAGGAGCATGAAAACATCAAATATTGAGGAAACTAAATTAAATTCCCAACATTTATATAGACAAGGAACATCCCAATGGAAAAAAGTTTTCCATTTTAAAAAACCTCAGTGAGAACTGGCAGTGGTTCTATGATCCACAACTTACTTCCCCAAAGTTGTCACCTGGACCCCCACAGGGAAATCAGTTACCACCTCCAGTTGGCAGTTGGTAATGATCAATGATTCATGGCTGGAATTGTAGTCAAAGACCATTGGTACATGCCTTACTGATTTGGAATGCCCAAAAAACCACCCTTGCAATTAGCAGTTTGGTAGGCATCTGAAACTCAATTTTCTGATTTTGGAAAAACTTTTTTGAACTGCAAAATTTTGGTAAATACGTAAGAAAACAAATTTTGCAGCCGCAAACCCTTTATTTGACCAAATCAGAGGGTTTATGACTGAAAAACCCCTTTGTAAATCTTGCCTTGGGCTACATAAAACTTAGGAAGTCCTGGAAAGCCCAGGCATATCTAAAAGAGAGAGACACACAGAAATCTAGGGGAGTACAGCTTGCTTGATCCAACACGGTTTTCATAACAGGAATTTCCGCCAAACATCAAATTATACAAAATCCTACATACATCCCTAACAGTTCCCAACAGATATGGCTGAGGAATTTGGGTCCAGGGTCATCTTGTACCCTTGGAATGCTTCCAACCCCAAGTATTTCTGATTATTATAGGTACAGGAGAATTCACGGTTAAGTTGCTTCCATGGATCCAAACACTATTTCTTCTCCAGAATGCCTCTAAATGTCAAACTATAGCAACATAATACTTAACTCTCAGGTTCAATTTCAGATGACTAGAGTATTTTCTCCTGGATCAGCCGCTAACCAGGAAATGGTATCATCATGTATTTCTGAATACTAAAAATACCCAGGTTAATATTTTGTGGATATATGTATATAAATTGAATGCACTGACTGCTTAAAAAGCATTAGGGTGCATTGCTTAAAGTTTTGATGTGCAAATTATACAATATGTTGGAACACTGACAGTGGCAATTTTCTACATTGATTGGTGTACTATTACACTGATTTTAAGTGATTATATAGGGTGTACAGATCAGTATTGGGACAAAATGCTGAGTTCTAAATACAGAGTTACAGAATTATTGGAATAAAATAAGGTGATACAGAAAGATGGCGATGCCGATATATCATTGTCAAGAATATCATTTTTATCAGGTGTCCAAGAACATTACCAAGAATATTGATTTTGTTCATATAATTTTCAATGAGATACGTGCAAAAAATATATATTTTAATCATCATTATGTGTTTTAGTTCATATATTAATTTTATGTGTTATTGTTTGTATAATTGTTAATAATATTTTTAAATAAAGTTTGTAATTTTAATTTTAAGTGCAAATAGTAATTTACAGTGTCTTAGCTGGTTGTTAGATTTGTAGGGGGTATAGGGTGGAAAGGTAATGAAGTTTAATTACCAATTATTTATTGATGTATTAATAATCAGTTCATTGATTATGCAAATTATGTAATACCTATATTTTTAAGTTCTATATTAGGTGCAGGCTCCTGGATTTGTAGGCGTATAGAGTGGGAATTTAATTAAGTAATCATCAACTAACAATTAATTAATAATTGTTTGATTTATTATTAATTATGTTAATCATGTTATACCTATTTATTTTTTAGGGCTGCTAGGTTCGTGGGGGTATAGTGTGGGAAGGTAATTAAGCAATCAATAAATAAAACAATTTAATTGATAATTAATTATTACATTGTTCATAATTATGCTTAATTGTTTTTTTATTGTTATATCTACAATTTTTATTTTGGTTAATTATTAATGTTCATATTAAGCATTTTATATTTGTTATAAACTAATAGGGTTATTCAAATATGTTATGTTTTTGAAGTGAAGTACTTTCCCTACTGTTGCACAGGAGTGTGAATAGTAAATTCAACCCCTTCTGAAGTCCAACGCTTTCTCTACAGTTGCACATCTTAGGGTGGGACCAGTAAAGTTAATCCCTTCGAAGTCCAATGCTTTCCCTACTGTTCCCTAACTGACACAGCAATCCCGAACACTGAGAATCCGGTGTCAGTAGAAGGATACCCCAGGTGGGAATCCTGGATTACTCAATCTTTGGATTTAGTACCCCTAAGGTCTCCCATAAACCTAAATCCAGAATCAGAGCAGAAGGATGGTTTAATTCCCAGCTGCTGGTACTAAAGAAAAATTGTTAAAAAAATCTAAAGGGATTAGAGAAAAAATTAGGACCCTCAACTCAAAGCTGAGTAGTAAGTAGCCATTAGAAACTACCATAATAGTATCAAAACAACCCAAGCTAAGTTCTTTGAGGAAAAAATTATTACACTTAACTTCTTTGAGGAAAAAATTAATAGAGCTCAGAACTCCTCAAGGGACCTGTTTACTGTAATCAAGGCCCTGACTAATCCACCCATATTTTTTTTGTGCATATTTTATATAGCGCAAACTCAACCCGAAGGTATTGGAGCGCTTTACATGAGTACCATATTTACATTACACATTCAGGCACGGGGAGATTAAGTGATTTTCCCAGAATCACAGGATGTGGATGTGACCTTAAAGGTTCAAACCCTGGTTTCCAGCACCAGCGTGCCACCTACTTCCTCTTGAAAGTAACTGACATCTATAGCAGCTTTAAAACAAATGGAGAGCTAACCGCAGGCTGTGAAGAGGAACAGGAAATAGTTCCCGCACAAACAAACTATGACCAATGTCCCACCTATGGAACAGAAGGGTATAAAAGGTGAAGTTCGGTTCACCTAAGGACCCAGGCCCAGCAAATTCTCAGAACATTTTACTAACTCTTTTGAGGGTCATGAATCCGTCCCTAGAAATGGGCATTGTCCCAGTTGCTTGGAAACACGCTGTTATTAAGCCTCTGCTAAAAAAAGCAAATGCAGATATATCGCAACTAAGTAACTTTCACCTCATCTCCTTGCTACCATTTGTGGGCAAGCTACTAGAAAAGCATGTCAACAGAACACTGTCAGAATTCCTAGAGATTCACCAGTGCCTCCACTGCACTCAGATGGGCTTCAGAGCACAACACAGCACTGAGTCTGCTCTGTTGGTGGTGGTGGAGGATCTAAGAAGATCGTTAGACTTAGGGAAAATCAGCCACCTTGCTCCTATTTGATTTGAGCGCCGCATTCAATACTGTAGGCCATCATATATTATGAAGAAGGTTCTTAGACATTGGGATACACAGCATGCACTTAAATGGCTGTCATCTTTCTTAAAAGATAGAACATTTCAAGTTCAGGAGAATACTACTCTCTCTTAAACCATGTCACTGAGGTGTGGGGTCCCACAGGCCTCCTCATTGAGCTCAACGCTTTTTAATGTGTATATGGAACCACTGGCTAAGATTGTGCTGGAGTTTGATATATCTATGACGTCCTATGCCGACGACACTCAGTTGGTCATCTCCTCGGACCCAAAAAATTGCAGAGATGGTGAGAGATTATCTTCCCGCTTGGTAAGAGTCAAAGAGTGGATTTCAACAAGTTGACTAAAATTAAATGGGTATATTTACAACAAGGGGTGGTGAGGGACAAAGTCTCTGAGTTAAGCAGAAAGCTCTCACCCAGTCAAGAGATCAGGGCTAGATCCAACACCGTTTTTTAGCTCACTGCACCATCCCAGTTTCAGAACCTGACTGTATGCAAATTAGTCTGTTCCTGTCCCAGTGCATGATGGGAACAGGGCAAACCAAACTACAAAAGCCAATTCTTACACTGGGAAGGAAACAAGCTCCCGGGGACCGGTTTCTGGCATTACAGCCGTCTTCGGCCCGGTTTGCTTGAATCCTGATGGTGCAATGAGCAAGGGTCTCACATCTGAGAATACCCTTCCACGCTTAGGGTGGACAAAAATATTTACAACAAGGGGTGGTGAGGGACAGAGTCTCTGAGTTAAGCAGAAAGCTCTCACCCAGTCAAGAGATCAGGGCTAGATCCAACACCGTTTTTTAGCTCACTGCACCATCCCAGTTTCAGAACCTGACTGTATGCAAATTAGTCTGTTCCTGTCCCAGTGCATGATGGGAACAGGGCAAACCAAACTACAAAAGCCAATTCTTACACTGGGAAGGAAACAAGCTCCCGGGGACCGGTTTCTGACATTACAGCCGTCTTCGGCCCGGTTTGCTTGAATCCTGATGGTGCAATGAGCAAGGGTCTCACATCTGAGAATACCCTTCCACGCTTAGGGTGGACAAAAATATTTACAACAAGGGGTGGTGAGGGACAGAGTCTCTGAGTAAGCAGAAAGCTCTCACCCAGTCAAGAGATCAGGGCTAGATCCAACACCGTTTTTTAGCTCACTGCACCATCCCAGTTTCAGAACCTGACTGTATGCAAATTAGTCTGTTCCTGTCCCAGTGCATGATGGGAACAGGGCAAACCAAACTACAAAAGCCAATTCTTACACTGGGAAGGAAACAATGAATTAGCTTGGTAGTTTAGTCTGCCCTGTTCCCATGATGCACTGGGCCAGGGACAGACTGATTTGCATATAGCCAGGTTCTGAGCTGGGATGGGGCAGTGAGATAAATAACGGTGATGGATCAAGCCCTGATCTTTGGACTGGGTAAGAGTGGTCTGCTCAATTCAGACACTCTGTTCATCACCACCCCCTTTTCTAAATAAAATTAAATGGGGACAAAACGGAGTTTTAATATTTCTCACAAGTAAAGCAATACCCAGGCCCCCACATAGGCTGGCTGCATGTATAGGAAATCCACCTATCCCCACAGAAATAATAAAAAATCTAGGCTTCTGGTTAGAAACGGATCTCTCTATGGTGACACAGGCTAAGAAGGTTGCAGCGACGTGTTTTGGACTACTTAGAAGCCTTCGGAAAATTCTAGACAGGATTCCTACACAGCTTAGGAAGACAGTGCTCCATTCTTTAGTCACCTCGCGGTTAGATTATGGAAATTCATTGTTCCTAGGGGCACCTAAATTTGTAACCCACAGACTACAGTTGGTTCAGAATGCAGCTGCAAGGTTGCTGTTTAATGTCCCAGCACGGGAGTCAGTGAAAAGGCACTTAATTAGACTTCATTGGCTCCCTGAAGAAGCCAGAATAAAATTCAAAATACTGGTCATCACCCACAGAGATTGCCATGATAGAGGTCCCCAAAAATCAAGAGGCTATTATCCCCTTACATCCCACATAGGTGGCTGCAATCAAGCACGGGGGAACTTCTAGAACCAACAAAGGTCAGGAGGGAGAGATGGGGAGGACGATCCTTCTCCCAGCTTGCTCATAAACTCTGGAATTCTTTACCACTGGAATATAGATTGAGGGATAAAGAATTACAGTCCTGCAAAACGATTAAAACCTGGTTGATTAAGCAATACATCTAAGGCCCGGCCAACCTCTATCAGCTAGGAAGCCTTATGGCAGCCATGCGCTCAATAAAGCCCATAATAAATGTATATAAATATATAAAGTTGATCCCTTCGAAGTCCAATGCTTTCCCTACTGTTGCACAGACTGGAGTGGGAATAGCAGATTTTACCCCACTGTGGTCAAATACTTTCCCTACTGTTGCAGAAAGTGGAGTAGGAATAGTAAATCGAACCCCTCCAAAGTCCAACACATTCCTTACTGTTGCATAGACTGGGGTGGGAATAGCAAATTTGATTGGGAACTCAAAGGCCAATAGAAAAGAGGGTTTAAAGTGGGCAACCCTGCCTAATTCCTTTTTCTAGTTTGAGCAGTTGAGGCTGGAAGTCACTAGTGGAGATAAAGCTGCTTGCATTACTATAGAAGGCCATGATCATGTTTATAAACTCATTGTCTATAATGAAGGTTTTAAAGGATTTCTCAAGAAAGGTCCATGTTATCCTATAGATCGCTTTCTCAGCATCAAGCGCAATTATTGCCGTGGTGGCTGATATGGATGTTTTTGCCCTTTCCAGGACATGACATAGGAATCGGGTGTTATAATGGGCATGCGTTTTTTTTACGAATCCTACTTGTGAGTTACTGATTCATTTTTTGTTAAAAACAATGTTAACATTTGGCAAGTATTGTCGCACATACATTCCAACTGTATTAATGAAATGGGCCTATAGATTTTTGGGAGCAACATATCTTCCCCTTATTTGGGGATCACTAGAATGTTGGCTTCTGCTGTGGTTCTAATAATACTAGCGGCGGTTGCTCAGTTATTGAATAAACCTAAAATCGTTGGTTGGAGGACTGGGCGAATGTTTATATAAAATTTGGCAGTAAATCCATCAGGGCCAGAGCTTTGTTCTCTTTTAGAGTACCAATTGCATCAGTAATTTTAAGGAAAGAAATTGGCATGGATAAGAACGCTTAATTTCCTTCTGCTAGCCGAGGAATTTATAACTTACTTAGGTAGTCGGTTTATTTATCCAGAGTTATCTTTTTCTTTTCAGAGGATAGATCTTCATAAAATTGTCTGAACATGTCCAGAATTTTCCGGGGGATGGCATGGTTTTTGTTTTTACTGTCCCTAATCGCAGTTATCTTTTTTTGGCTATGTTTATGGTTGAAATACAAGACCAGCATTTTACTGAATTTACTGGCGTCACAAAGTTTGAGACCTTTAAGTTTGTTAATCCACACACCAGCCTTTTCACTTAAAATCTTATTGTATTCATATTTCTTGCATGTGAGTAGAGAAAAGGGATTTTTATTCAAATCTGTGATGGGTGCTAATTCAGTTGTTTAATTTCCTCTTTGAGTATCAGTAATAAGGCATTATTTGTTTTATAGATCTTTGCCTTCATATCTATTAAGGTGCCTCTTAGTGTTGTCTTCAGAGCATCCCAGAATGTCTTTATAATTATGTTGGGTGAAGTGTTATCTATATTAAAATTCTATATAATTCCCTCAATTTTCCTTATGTTGTCCTGTTTGGCAAAAATTTGTTATTGAAACACCACATCTCAGTAAGGTCTTTAGGATTAGTGCCGGCAAGAAACGTGTTAATACAATAGTGGTCAGACAGTAATCTGTGATATGTTTCTTTAGTCTAGTAAATGTGTATGAGTTCCAGAGATGAGAATATAATAAATTCTTGTGTAAGACTTTATGTGGTGCAGAACAGAAAGTGTAATCCCTGGAATCTGGATGTTGCAATCTCCATGTAGCTTTGAGATTGTATTTAGAACAGTACTTTTATATATATTTGTGAGCTTTAAATGGATGATGGTTATTGGTGTATTGACGATCGAGGATAGTGTCAAATGGAAGGTTTAAATCCCCACTTACAGTAATAAGATCATTGGAGGATAGACGTCTAATATTATCTGAGATTTAGTTCCAGAATGAAGAGTCATCGTTATTAGGTTCATATATATGTTAGCTAAATTAAAAAGTGGGTCCCCTCAATGCAGTGTAGTGATGATCCTTCTACTTTCCTCACCAAAAGAACATGATTTCAGTTTAATGTTGGAGCGTTTGGAGATCAATGTAATAACCCTGTGTTTTTCATACATTGAGCTTCTTTGGCAGGGATTTTCATCTCTTAAAGGAGAGGTTGTCCATTATTATGCGTCTTTTAACTGGTTGATTTAAACATTTGACGTCCATAGAGGCAAATAAGTACATAGTCTCCAGACATGGTGATGAGGGTAAAGTACTATGGCCCTCTCAGATGGCATTGAGTCTGCGAGTATGGAAATGTTATTTATACGCCTTCTACTTTTATACAAATGATGAAATAAAGTGAAAGTGAAAGTAAAAATAAAGAAAAGCTAGATGAAGGAAACATATGAGCATTAAATATGAAAAAAGAAGAAAGAAGAAAACTCCACTCCCCTACCCCCTTGTCCCACCCCCATCCTCTTCACACAGGCATCACCCTAGAGGAGACAATGAAGAAGAGCGTCCATCCTCAAGCAAGGAGCAGATAACATTAATACAGGAGAATGGAAACGGAGGGATATTATCCATAAAAACGAACGTTCGTAATGAAATGCATGAACCATACAGAGGGAAATTACATGTATAGAATGGAAAATGAGAGTCTCCATATCTTGTAAGTCTAAATGTAAACACATGAACCATGATAGCGGGTAGAAGGACAAAAGAGAGATAAATCGAAACAATAAAAATATTATGTGTGAGAGAAATTGAAATTGGTTATAGAACCATATGTATCTATGTGGTAAGAGCTTTAGATCATGCTATTGTACCAAGATCTGTTCAAAAATAGTGATATCTTGCTTTTCTCCCCGTGTATTCACAGAAAGGGTGTTAAGCATTATTCATTGAAGCCGGTGACCCCAAATACGCATTTTTTTCATATATAGAATCCAAGTAGGGTCCAGTGAGCAATTGATACACATACATAAATGGTACTGTTGACGTCACTTCTACATTAACTAAGGACATTTGGATCCAGAAATTAGGAGTGGCAAAAATATCAGTAAGCCACAGTGAGTGTAGGTGGTTGTTTGTTTTATTTTCTGATCTGTGATTCAATGAAATATCTGCCTGTGATATTTGTTCTTTCATGACTTCTTTGTTTTAAATTTAATTTAAACTTGTTTATATATGTAATGAAATGTTATGAATATTTGTTTTTATTCTACCTTCCCAAAGAGTGTTCTTTGAAATTTTAACCTGTCATTTTGTGCTAATCTTCTTCTGTATATGCTTTTATTAAAAAAAGACTGTGAATGTTCTAATTTTGGTGTGGAAATTAACATTTTGCGAATATAGTGTACTGAACTAGTCTTTCCTGTTGATGTTTGAATGCTTAGACAGATGGGTATGAAAGTATAGCAAGTCCATACGTGAGTGTGTACCCAGGGATTTCTCTTTGACTGATTGTCACTGTACCCTGTTCCCTGGAGATAGTGGGGTACTCTCTCTCTAGATACCTTCAAAGAACAGCCTAGTGCTGGAGAGTCAGGTTTTTTGTGTTGACTGAATTAGTTTTTCCTCCTAAAAAAAACCACCAGTCCCCCATCCAATCATAGAAGGATACACTAAAGACCTTCGGCTTTAGTGAGGAACAATTGAACAAAATACTTAGCTCCAATAGAGGGGGCATTAATATAACAGTAATCCCTAATGGAGGTGAGAAATGGAACCAATTGGTCAATCTCAAAAAGAAAATGATCAGAACCGAACTACATGCTGAGTTCATGACGTAATATGTGAGGGCCGGTACAATACCTATAGGGCTCCAAATACGTAATGAACCAGGGCTTTTCGTAGATAATCCAAAATTTTTAGAAACATGGACCTTTATCTGCAATAGATGCAGTAGAGATCTAATGTTCTTAATAATCAAAACAGCCCAAAGTACCATCTTGATAGAAATGCAAGAGATGGAAGAATTAGAAAAAACTCTACTTGACAGTAATGTAGTTGAGGATGCGAAAAAGAAAATAGAGGAAATTAATCGAGATATGAATGGGTACTGTGAATATTTAACAAATCGTAAGACACAGAAACTCAGCAAGGATATGAACAAATTTACTCAGGAAGTAGTATATCCCTTCCTCAGAAAAGATTATTACACAGAGAAGCCAGAAAGAAATAGGAGCAAGGTCCGAGAACAAGGTTTCAGACAAGGTTTCAGCCAAGGAGACCGAGACACGTGAACTTCTCAGGAACATCTGAGAGTAGCGGGGAAGAGGAGGTACACACCAGAGAGGATGAAGAATATGCAGGACCCAATAGGGAGTATTAGACAGCTTTTTTAGATCAGCGCCCACAGAGAACTCGGGTGGGCTTTCGAGGGAGAGGGAGAGGCCAATATATAAGGAGACCAGCCCAAAGAGAACAGGATCAGGAGTACCAACAGAACCCGGCCCCTCGAGAATACAAGTGAACTAGGAACAAGGTGTACTGGCGCTAGAAAAAACTCCTATTATAAACCTATCCCATAGAACGTTAACAAATATTGAACAAGTTCTAGGGATGGGCTTTAATTTCTTGCCCACAGCAGGCATCAACAAATTCCAGCTAGAGAAAGATCTGAGAGCCTTTTTCTGAAAAATTCGCCTACGCCGTTTCTTTAAAAACAGACCAACCAGGGAAGCACCACAAGACTCTGGTTTAAGGACCAAGTCTACGTTCACCCCAAGTTTAGGGATGGTGGACAAAAATCTTGAGATTTTTTAATCAAATGTAAAATTAGAAATAGGAATACTACTGAACAAAAAACACTTTCAGGAGTATAATATTACAAAAGCCCAAAGAGATGCTATAGATTCTCTATCCAAAGACACGCGTATAACAATCAAATCCGCGGACAAGGGTGGAGGAGTAGTAGTCCTTAGCACGGATGACTATGACCAAAGAGTAATGGCTCTTTTATCTAATGAATTACACTACATGAGAGTGCCCCAGACTAGACTCAACATCCTAAAAAAAGATGTAGAAACATTGCTCCAACAAGCACGGGTGAAGGGAGACATAACTGAAGAGGAATGGAAGTTCCTGAACAATACAAACCCGAAGACACCGGCCTTTTATGGGCTTCCAAAAGTCCATAAAAGCCTAGATAATCCCCCTCTCAGACCTATAGTTGCATCTATCGACTCTCTGTTAGAACCTTTGAGCAAATACGCTGATAGGTTCCTTAAACCTTTAGTAGAGAAGCAGAAATCATATATCAGGGACACTGCTGACATGATAGCTAAAATAGAAGGAATGGAATTTGATGGAGAAAATGAACTCATGGTGACTCTCGATGTAGAGTCACTCTACACGAATATACCTCAACAAGACACCATTGAGGTAGTTAAGACCCTGCTGGAGGAGACTGAAATTGTAGGAGGAAGTAAAGAGTTCATAGTGCAATGTGTCTCTATGGTACTCCTCAACAACATTTTTTATTTAAAAAGGACCTCTACATCCAACGTAAAGGGACAAGCATGAGCACAACCTCTGCGCCGAGCCTGGCCTGTATATACATGAGTATGTTTGAAAACAAACATATCTATAATGAAGTAAGCCCGTACTATGAGAATATCCGAAGCTGGGCACGCTTCATAGATGACATCTTTATATGGCTTGGAACAGCAGAACTCCTTGAAGAATTCCTATCTTGGCTTAATCTAGGGGATGTGAACCTAAGATTTACAGCTGCATATAGTAGGTCCAAAGTTAACTTTCTAGATATCTGTATAAAGAGTCAAGATAAATAACTTAAGGTACAGCTATACAAGAAAGAGTCTGATCGCAACACAGTGTTGCACTACAAAAGCTATCACCCGAGAAGCCAAAAAGATTCTATCCCCTTCGGGGAATTTCTCCGTCTCAGGAGAAATTGCACTGAAATAGATGACTTCTACAGACATGCAGGAGAGATAAAGCAAAAATTCAAAGAAAGAGGCTACCCAAAAAAACTGATTGACCATTCTTTGAAAAGAGCCCGATATTATGATAGGGACTGCCTGCTGACCAAAAAAGACAGAAAGAAGACACAAGAAAAAATAGTGATGGTGAGCCAATATTCAGTGGTGGCCAATCAGGTGAAGAACATAATAAACCATAACTGGAAAATCTTGAATGATGGAGCAGAAATTGCTCTACAATGTCCTCTATACGCGTAGAGGAAGAACAAAAACTTAAGGTCCAACCTAGTATATACTTATAGGGACGATGTAATAGAAGGTCAAACTACCCTAACAGGAACTAGAGCAGTAGGGAACCACAAGTGCGGTAACTGCTGCATATGTGAATTATGTATAGTTACCAAAAAGGTGGAACACAATGGAGCTATACAAGAAATCACCACACTTAACAATTGCAGAACCAAGAATGTGATATATATGATCCTGTGTCCATGCGACCAGGCATATATAGGGGAGATGGGCAGAGAAGTGAGGTTGAGAATAGGAGAACATAAGTCAGCAATCAAAAATAATAAGGAAAATGTACCACTAGTGGCTCATTGGAAAGAACAGGGACACAGTGAGAAGGACCTAAGATGGGTCATCCTAGAAAGAATAAGGGAACAAACCCGATTAGGAAACAGCATTAATAGAAGCAAACAACAAGAACAATGGTTCATGGTAAAATCCAACACCATTAGGTGTGGCCTGAACTCAAGGGAAGAGTGGGAAGCCCTGATATGAATGAGAAAAACCAGAAGGAAGTTGTAGGAATACAGGTAAACTGAGGTCTTATACACATGTTAGAAGGGGAATAGAGAAGGCAAGTTTAAGAACATACCCAATAGATACACATAGGATATACCAGAATCCAAGAGAACATAATGTTTGAACATCTAAACCTATGTGGAAAGGGAGCAGAATCCTTACAAAATAGGGGCATCGAGAACTTAGAGCAAGTACCCTGTAGGAATTACATTCAAAATAAATCGGTATAAAAAAATGAAACAGCGTCTAAAATAGTCCCCCCGGGTCACCACGCAAAGTATTTAAAATAACGAGTAAAAAAAAGAAGAGACTATACGACACGATAAAAAATCAGGGTATATTTATAAATTTACGGAGCTGAAACAAAATACTTAAATATATTTAGTAATAGATGTGGGGATGATATAACATGCACCAACGGGCTGAAAAAAGTGTCGGTTGAATGAATCTAACACACGCAACCACACTGTAAAATAATAGGAACACCGTTCTAAGATGGCGCCACCATATGTGAAGGATCCGTCGAGTTAGCGCATGCGCGCAGCCCAGGTGAAACCAATCTATTAAATCTAAATTTGCATAAATACAGCGCGCCCTGATCCTCGGCGTTGAAGGCAAAAGAACAAGGTAGAAACGCGAATCCCGAACGTAAGAGGTAAGAGAGGGGAACCAAATAGACTCAACATGTAGACGGGCAAGTCTGCCCATTTAAAAACGGGTTGAATGGTGTAGCTCGGGTGACAGAGTAAAGCTATAATTATAACGCGGACAACAAACCCCGATAGCAGCGCACAGAGGTGGGAAGGGCTAAGTAAACAGACAAACCCTTGCAGCGGATATAATGGCAATATAAATGGCAAATGGAAACGGGGATACAGAATAAAGCCATACCAAACGCGAATAGAAAACTCCTGAGATAGCAGCGTGCAGGGGAAGGACCGTTTAAGCAAACAGATAAACCCTTGCAGTGGATACAATGGCAATATAAATGGGAACAGGGAAATAGAATAAAGCCATACCAAATACTGAGAGAAAACCCCTGAGATAGTATACCAAGAAGGGAGATAGATAAACAACTAAAACTAGATAAACCAAAGTAGCAAATTGAATAAGAATAAAAATAGGCAGCTTGATTTCTGAGATGCACACATATACATGTACATTTGTTTACCCCGACAGAACATATCCAGTTCACCGACGGAGTTACGCAGATATATGCCCGTTCAAGAAAGGTTTTATAAACTTTGAAGGTAAGGCAATAAAAACTGACCTTTACCGACTGTACCATTAGACGCATTTAACTACCAAGGAGTGGGGGGATACAGTCCTAAATAGTGCAATGTTCTCTATTGGTATAGATACCCACACAGGTGGCTAAAAGGAGTGGAAGCACCCACATAGATCTGTAAAGGATAGAAGAGGTTCCCCATCGTTCAACCCAACAATCGTGAAGAGGTAAATGGCCCTAATTTTCTGATTTTTGAAAAGGGTGGGACTAAAAGAATAGATGTACTGACAGTGTCCCATGTGCTCTCATTAGGATGAACTACACCTCAGATTAGAAGCCAGGAACGGAGACTAAAAAAAAAACATCCATAGGGGTGCTCTGTCTTCCACCTACATGGTAAGAATGTGTTTGATTGTAATGAGTTGAGCTTAGACGTGAGTGAGGACCTTATAAACACCAGACAAGAAATGTAGTGGGACCCTTATACCCATACCTATTTCCACACCAAAATGGAAACGGAGGGATATTATCCATGAAAACGAACGCTCGTAATGAAATGCATGAACCATACAGAGGGAAATTACATGTATAGAATGGAAAATGAGAGTCTCCATATCTTGTAAGTCTAAATGTAAACACATGAACCCTGATAGCGGGTAGAAGAACAAAAGAGAGATAAATCGAAACAATAAAAATAATATGTGTGAGAGAAATTGAAATTGGTTTTAGAACCATATGTATCTATGTGGTAAGAGCCTTAGATCATGCTATTGTACCAAGATCTGTTCAAAAATAGTGATATCTTGCTTTTCTCCCCGTGTATTCACAGAAAGGGTGTTAAGCATTATTCATTGAAGCCGGTGACCCCAAATACGGAAGTCCTGAAGAAGGTGCTACAGTATCTTATGTTTTCTGCACCGAAACGCGTTGACGCATTTTTTCATATATAGAATCCAAGTAGGGTCCAGTGAGCAATTGATACACATACATAAATGGTACTGTTGACGTCACTTCTACATTAACTAAGGACCTTTGGATCCAGAAATTAGGAGTGGCAAAAATATCAGTAAGCCACAGTGAGTGTAGTGGGTTGTTTGTTTTATTTTCTGATCTGTGATTCAATGAAATATCTGCCTGTGATATTTGTTCTTTCATGACTTCTTTGTTTTAAATTTAATTTAAACTTGTTTATATATGTAATGAACTGTTATGAATATTTGTTTCTATTCTACCTTCTCAAAGAGTGTTCTTTGAAATTTTAACCTGTCATTTTGTGCTAATCTTCTTCTGTATATGCTTTTTTTTTAAAAAAGACTGAACGTTCTAATTTTGGTGTGGAAATTAATATTTTGCGAATATAGTGTACTGAACTAGTCTTTCCTGTTGATGTTTTAATGCTTAGACAGATGGGTATGAAAGTATAGCAAGTCCATACGTGAGTGTGTACCCAGGGATTTCTCTTTGGCAGATAACATTAATACAGGAACCTGCTCATGCCGAGCCAGATACATCTCGCCAAGAGAGACCATATATAATGCAAAATTGAGTATCATTTCTAGTATAGTCTATAAGTACATGACATTTATGGTTATAAAGTGTATCAGAGGCATATCATTCTGACATGGTATGAGAAATAAACAGCAACAACTAACAACGCCAAAATATAGGGACAATCATCTTTGATTCAGGAAGATATTGAGAAGGGTCATAACAGTACAATGAGTCTTTACAACAATAACTGCAATTGTAGCAAAATAATGAGCAAAGTTTAGGATCAATGCAGAGTAGAGGATTGGTACCAATCATGTTGACGAAACAACTTTGAAATACAATAAAGCAGTGTAATGAGACTAAACGAGTAAGGAACTGTAGGTATAAAATATACTTATCGAAGCCATATGCAGCATAAGGCTTACAAATAGAGAGGTCAGAAGAGAACAAGAGATATCCAAAACTCCAAAAGGCAAATCAAGGCTTCCTTTTATTGGAGGTGGATCTAGAGAATTCCATCTAATGGTTAGTGATCTAAAAAGAACGGCAAGTCTTTAGGATCCTCGAAGGTGTGGAATTTGCCTTTTTACCATGATTTTAAATCTTGCTGGTTCTGCAAAAAAGAAACTGGAGTCTCCTCCACCCCAGTTGTTTGGAATAATCTTGTGAATTCTGAATCTTGCAGCCGTTCCAATTAATATGGTTGTTCTTGAGCATATAGGCCGGTATTGCTTCAGTTTGTTTGTATTCTAGTGGTTTACAGACAATCGGTCTCGTTGAATTTCTAGTGAATGACCCTGTGAGCCCTCTTCAATTTGAATTCTTTAGACAATTTCAAACCAGTTTTCAGAGCCCTCCGGAATTCCGAAGGTTCTTAGATTCCCACTTTTATTCTGGTCTTCACGTTCGGCAATATCTTTTTTCATGGCTGTTGTTGATATCTGGAAAGTATGCAGGTCCTTGGATGTTTGGTTGGTCATTTCTTCTAATGCACTGATTCTCTGTTCTGCATCACTATCCTATTGTTTATAGTATTGATGTCTGCCCTTATCACGGCCATTTCTAATTGAATAGAGTTCGTGTTTTGCTAGGTGGACTTTGCCATAGCATACACCCCCGACACTTTAAAAAAAGAATCACGTCTGTTGTGCTATTGATGTCTGTTATATGCTTGGTAGGGGAGCTCGTAGAGGACAGTTCAGCCTTTGAGAGTTTAAAGTGAGGTTTGGGCTCTTTGTTGTGCTATAATGGATAGCCTGTTGGTCAGACTCTAGCACATCCAATACTGAGATCTGTTATGATGTAGAGTGTATCGCAACAGGTCTGTGGCAACGTGGTTGTAATAAAACGTTCTTCCAATCTAGTAGCAAAAGCGGCGTTTGTAATAGCCCCTTTAGGCATTTCAGGAGAGAAACTACCATTACAACACAGGCATTACAATGTAATGTTTTTACAATACATTTTTACAACACAGAAGACATTACAACGCAAGCTTTTACAATGCATGCCTTTACAATGCAGATGTCATTACAATGCATACCATTACAACGCATTTCATGGTAAGTTTAATGGATACATTTTTATATTTGAATAATTTTATTAAAGATTGTTGTTAAATTTTGTTTAATTTCTTGCATTTGATATGAGGGAAATAGGGGTTTTGGGAGGGAGAGTGTTTAAAACTCAGGCATTCATTTTAACACCTGGGTATTAACATATTTTATTTGTTAATACAAATATAATTAATTAATTGGAAAATAAATATAGTTATTTAAATCATTTAAAAAATAGATATATATATATACATAACTTTGTTTATTTAAAAAAATGAATAGTGTAATAAAATTCTGTAAAAATTTCTAAATATATCACTTAGTTTAAATTATTTTTTAAAAATAAATTCCTTACAAAATAATGGTATTAACATATTGTAAACAAACTTTTGAAGTGCTTTTCTATGCTTTTCCGTTGAGTTCAATTGTAGAAATTGTCTTTTTTTCCATTGTACTTTGCAGGGTTCACAAATGTGGTTGTGCATCTGTTTCTACAGATGGTGGAGTATTGCGGTCAAGATTCGAAGCAAGGACGAGCTTCGGTCAGGTAAGACAAATTTAATTTATGAAACAGAGATTATCGGTGGCATACTTTATTGACAGGAAAGGAGGGAGGTACTTAGAAGCATGGTAGTAGAAATATGTATGCTTTAAATGTTTTAACCATTTTTTCTTTCCGATGCAGTTGCAGCTAGCCGTTGGTTGCCCACATCAGGTAAATTGTATATTTTTTCATTTTTTGGCTTAAAAAAAGCTAATTTTACAAAAAAATAGGATTTGTTTTTAAACCAAAATGAAAAAAAAACAATTTTAGTAAATATTTTTTCAACATGCTTTTTAAAACGTACTATATGGTATTCATGGCACTGAAAACACGTGGAAGTAAGGGCAAAATGAATGCACTGGATGGACTATTAGATTTTGGCAAGAATTAGAATTTTTTCTGGGATGTTTTGTTTAATCAAAACAGTTTGATTATGTGCACCTTTGGATTTTTGGCTTTTCGGACATCATTTCAAAGGATATGGATGAAATACTAATATCTTGACAGTGGATTGCATAACTGGATTTTTTTTTCTTTTTAAAAGCCCAACTTTTTTGAGGAGGTTTGCATTTTTTTCAGCCTACACAGTTGTTTTCCACAACAGTTGTTTTGTTGGAAAATATGGCTATGCCAATTTGTGTATTTTTTGTTAGTTTACACTGTGCCTTCGTGGAATATGGATTTGTTACTCTGAATTATTGGAGTGCTCAAGACTATTAGTGAAGACTGGTTGTGTATAAATCACCAATAGCTGAAGAAAGAAGACAACTTCAGGAAAAAAGCAAGACATTCCCTTAATTAATAAAAAATGCAAAACAGACAAGTGAGATAGAATAGGTGTTAGTGTTTGTTAGAAATATAGTATGCATGCAATAGTGTCTAGGTAGTCTGAAGGCACCATCAAAGAAAACTGTTGAATTTGACCCAAAAGCCGCTTGGACATTTCTTTTGTTCTTTTTGAAACACGTGGGTTCAGACTACTTGCCAATTATTGCATTATTCTAATTTCTTGGAAACTGTGGGCCAGATTACAAGTTTGGCTTAACGGCGCTAGCTCAATGCTGGCTCCCCTGCGCCAAACCGGCACATGGACCGCTGGGCATATTACGAGTTGTAAAAGTACAACTCGTAATATCGTCCCTGGTCCTTTGGCCTTTCCAATGACACCACAATAGGAACTGTCAAAAAGGTTCAGCGCGACATGGATAGTGATGTCCATGTCGTGCTGAAACTGGGGAAAATACAGAGAGGCGGGCACAACTGTATCCCCATGGCGGGGGAAGATGGAGGCCCTGTAGGGCCCCTTTTGTTCTTGAACTGCCAGCCTTGAGCCAAGGAGTTCAAAATATGCTGAGCGGGACTACGCCAGTCCCTGTTCAGCATAATGCGTTGTGGCACTCTTGCGCCACCGCCAGGGAGCAAGTGTTCCCTGGTTCAGATGGCGGTCCACCACTGATACGACTTATAAAGTCGTAATAAGCAAAATGGTCGACCACCACTCCTGTGCCACCACGAGCCTAGCAGTCACAAGACTGATAGACTCGTAATCAGGCCCTTTGCTCCTTCCTCAAAATTTCTAAGAAATTATTACGGTTTGGGTGACGTTTCCCGATGAGGCAGGTCGTGTAACAGCTCCACCATTCAACAGGGAACCTTGAATCCCCCTGTGATCCAACCTGTTTAGATGGCCAATCAATGTGTCTTCAAAGTAATTTAGTAAGGGAGGTAATTTGCCATTGTTTTTATACTCAGCTTCAGTAATTGATGTGTAGAATTCATCCAAAATGTCAAGAAGTAGAAAGCATAATGCTATTGGTGTCTTTAATTCATGCTGCAGTTTACTGTCTGAAGTATAATCCTCATCTAAGAATGTTTTTGGATTTTTCTCCAATAGGCCTGTGAAAAGTGAAAATAACAACCTCGAATTTCGGTATCAGGATATAATTTAGTAATGGTGTTAATCATGGGTAATTCAAAATCAATTATCTCTTTTCCTGGTCTTTTATTGAGTGTTTTAGATTTTTCCACTGTTACAAATTCTGTGTATTTTGAGGTTTGCTAATCAGGGAGTCAACTGTACACTAAAGGAACTGTAGTGGTATTGATATTGGCATGAATAGCGTACCTTTGGGTGAATGGATGATGTGGATTTAAAGGTCCCATCCATCATCCAAATATCACTATTCTCTGAAGTTGCAAGGTTACTGAGTGTGCTAAAGATTAGTATCCTTTTCTGAGGGTTTTTGTTGTCATGCAAAAGAAAAGTTTCATTTCTAAAAGTTACAGTAAGTTAAGGGGGATGTTAATGTCTGAGTAGGGCTGGGGTGACACAAATTGTGAGTTATTTGCCTGTTTTTTTCTTTGTGTAATTCTGGGGAAATTAGGACTTGTTGGCATTGAACTTGTTATATGCATAGCAGTGTTTTAGGATACCTCCTTAAAAAGTGAGCCACAGGGTTCATTGGAGGTGGATCCCAAAGTTTTCATTTGCTGGATGTTCTCTCTAACCTCAATCTCCATTGCAGAGGCAGAGTGGTTATGCTTAGGTGGTTTTCTACAATGCCATCAAGAGTAACCACTCTGCCTGTGCAATGGGATGCATAGTACTGCACACACCTCGAATTATTTGTGGACTCAGTTAATCTCTCCTTACAATAAAGTTAGTCACTGTACTTTATCAGCCGATTTCCTCAGAAGGATTTCATGTAGGTTGCCTCTCTTCCTATTGCAATATTGTATTTGTCTATAAAACAGAGTAGAAAAAGTAATTTTGTGTTAGAGTGTTTGCAAATAGAAATGTTTATTAGTTAAAACCTGTAAAGAAATGTGGTTATTATGTCTTGCCTGTCTATTCACTTTTCTAAGAACATGTTCTTTACTCTATTGCTGAACTCGTCAAAAAATCCCACCGTGGCAGACGGATTCCACGAAACTCCGCCGGGAACGTCAGAAAAAGCGGAAAATCATTCCGCAGCGGCCGGATTTGCAGTGGAAAGACCCAAAATTGCAGTTCGACCAGCGGATTGACCACAGAAGAAATTAGGATATGATTGCGGCAATAGCGAAATGATCAGTTTTTTCCGACCGCTGCGATCACAACAAATGATGAATGTGAGAACCGGAGGAAGAGTTGTTGCATTACAACCGCCGCGGTCATGCCGGAAGTAAGTATGGGTGGAAAATTAATTCTGCTCGCGGAATTTGCGTATTTTTGACAATTTCGCGGTCCGCGAATCGCGCGAATTTGGCCAAAAATCCACAATTCGCTAGTTGGCGAATTTGTTTTGCTTGGTTGCGCTTCAAAAATACAATCTTCGGCGGTTGTATGACATTACAACGCATGCTTTTACTACGCATGCCTTTACATCGCAAGTTTTACGATGCATGCTGTTACAGCGCATAGTGTTGAGGGGTGCTGGATAGTGAATAGTTTACTTTACTATTCCAACTCCAGTCCCCGTGGATAGTAGGGAAGGAGTTGGATAGTAAATTAAATCTATTCCCTATCCTAGAGCGCCCCCCAGCACAATGCGTTGTAACAGCATGGGTTGTAAAACTTGCAATATAAAGGCATGCGTCGTAAAAGTTGCGTTGAAAAGAATGTTCCCCATCTCTGGCACGCGGCGTTGACTTACCTTGATTCTGAGTTCGCCGAGTTGTTTTCCTCCAGGTTTACGTGTGCTGCGCCATTTTGGATCTGGCTGTGTGATCGCGCGAGACTTTTCGATCGCGAGTACGTCATGGAGTCCCGCCATCTTGCACTGCAATACTTTGAGAACGAGAATACATCATAAGGGCCCCCGATCACGAATCGCGAGATTAAACAATAGCGAATAAGTAGATGCGACGCGCAGCTGACATCTGGCGAGAGATTTGAACAACTCGCTTTCCCGAAGTCGCAAAAATTGCAATTCTGCACAAGAAATTTATCGCTGGCAGCATAAACCTTCTGAAAATGATGATTTGGATCAGAATAACTCGTCAGATTGACATTTGGCTGCACTTTTTGTGCAAGGAGTCCATTTTTGGGGGGGTTGGAGGAAGGAAGTGCCCCAGAGTCTCCAACTTCCTTTTCCTGTCCAGCAGGCTCCTCCCAGTGCTTTGTCCATGTCCTGGTCACTTTTCATTTGGATCTGGAGCTGGAAGGATTACTCTTTGTGGCTGCTGCTGGATATTTGTATTTGAGGACTTTTTGTTTGGATCACTTTGGATCTGAGATTTTCATTTTACAAGTAAGTTGGTGTTGTTTGTTTGAGGCATTGCAGTTGCTGCAACTACAATTTATACACTTTTTCACAACTTTAAAAAAAATATATTGTGGGTAGCCACAGTATCCAGTAGGCCTAGGGTAAGTCATAGGTGCACGATACAACTGTTTCTGTGAGTTTTGTTGAACTTAAATATCATTTACGGCATGGATGGCATGGAATTGAATAGCTTACTGTTATATGTGGAAGTTTTTTTTAATTTTGGTGTGCGTGTTAAAGCCACACTAGCCAGTATGCCCAGGGGTAGTCAGTGGTGCAGCATGGACCAAGTCTTTCTGTGGGGTCTTTTGAATTTAAACATGATTTAGGGAATGGATGGCATTGGATTGGGGTGATTTTTGTGTGTATTTTCATTTTTTGGGTGTTGTTGGGGCCTGGTCCAGGGCCAGGCTATGTGGGTGGTGGCCATTTTTAGGCCTGGTCCAGGGCCTGGCCATGTGGGTGGGGGCCATTTTGATGTCTGGTCCAGGGCCTGGCCATGTGGGTGGGAGCCATTATGATGCCTGGTCCAGGGCCTGGCCATGTGGGTGGGGGTCTAGGGGCCATTTTGAAGCCAGGCAGTGTGCTTTGTGCCATAGGCCTGCACCCAGTCTGCCTTGCTTTCATCCATTATGCCCAGGGGTACTCAGTGGTGCATGGACAAAGGCTTTTTGTGGGGACTCTTGAATTTAAACATCATTTAGGTCATGGATAGCATTGGATTGGGGTGCTTTTTGTGTGTATTTTGATTTTTGGGAGTTGTTGGGGCCTGGTCCAGGGCCTGGCCATGTGGGTGGGGGCCATTTTGATGCCTCTTCCAGGGCCTGGCCATGTGGGTGGGGGCCATTTTGCTGCCTGGTCCAGGGCCTGGCCTTGTGGGCGGGGGTCTAGGGGCCATTTTGAAGCCAGGCAGTGTGCTTTGTGCCATAGGCCTGCACCCAGTCTGCCTTGCTTTCATCTATTATAGTGGTGCATGGGCCAAGTCTTTCTGTGGGATCTCTTGAATTTAAACATCATTTAGGGCATGGATGGCATTGTATTGGGGTGATTTCTGTGTGTTTTTCGATTTGTTGGGTGTTGGGGCCTGATCCAGGGCCTGGCCATGTGGGTGGGGGCTATTTTGAGGCCTGGTCCAGGGCCTGCCCATGTGGGTGGGGGTCTAGGGTCCATTTTGAAGCCAGGCAGTGTGCTTTGTGCTATAGGCCTGCACCCAGTCTGCCTTTCTTTCATCCATTATTCCCAGGGGTACTCAGTGGTGCATGGACAAAGTCTTTCTGTTGGGTCTCTTGAATTTAAACCTCATTTAGGGCATGGATGGCATTGGATTGAGGTGTTTTTTGTGTGTATTTCGATTTTTTGGGTGTTGTTGGGGCCTGGTCCAAGGCCTGGCCATGTGGGTGGGGGGGCATATTGAGGCCAGGCAGTTTTTGCCATAGGCCGGCAAGCTTGCGGTTGCCGGCCAGTAGGCATAGGGTTATATGATGAATTGGTGCATGAAACAACTCTCTCTGTGTGGTCTCTCTTCTATTATTTTAAACATCCATTTTTTATTAGAATTGCAATTTTTATTTTGGGTCTTTCCATTTTTGGGTGTGTTGTGTTAATAATAATAAATGCCTAGTTGCAATAGTATTAATTGAAGCACGGCATATGCAACATTTATTTAACTGATGTTCCTCTGGCTTCTTTGCTTTTAGGTGCACATAGACTGAGGACCAGGAATCATCCTCATCATCATCACTTGTTGTAGTGTCAGGAAGAAGTCCTGCTGCGGTGTGAGCACAATGTCATGGGACGTCACGTGTGGCCACAGACAACTCTGCAACTCATGCAACTGCGTCCTGCTGTTCTGACATCTGAAGAAGATGGGCCCAAAGAAAGGTGGCCTAGCTTCTCTACCAATAAAGTTGCCAGTGCCACTGCCAGTAGGAAGGAGCAGAAGAAGCAAGTGGCGCCACTTACCAAGGAGACTGGTGTGCCGACCAACACTTGTTTGGGGGATAAAAAACTATGCCTGTAGCAGCGGTGTCTGCCGGGGACCAAGCTGGAAGAAGCACCTCGGCTTCATTGGTCTCAGTGCCACCACGCCAAGTTAGGCCCAAGCCCATAAATGCCGCATAGACAGCCACTTTAATTGCTCTTTCACCATCGACCAGAGATGTTGGCGTTGACTCATCGCAAAGTAGCATCCAATCAATACAGGGTGTAACTCATCTGACGAGTGTTCAACCACAGCCACAACGACAACCACAGGTGCAACAAGGAGAGGCGCAAGGAGAGGCGCAAGGAGTGGTGCAAAGAGAGACGCAAGTAGAGGTGCAAGTAGAGGCTCAAGTAGAGGCACAAGGAGAGGCACAAGGAGAGGCACAACTGCCCACAAGGCTTGTTCCTCCAGAAGTAACAGCACATGAGGAAATCGAGATTCATGCGGAGGTATCAGCCGAGCAAGCCATTCCTGATGATCCGTTGTCTTCCAGATCCCCAGCAAGGAAAAGGAGGGCTACTAGTACAACTTCTTCTTCAAGCCCCCTTCCTTCTGATGATCTAGTTCTTGATTGGCACCCACCAATTCAGTCTGAGAGGGAGTCACACCATGAGCCGACAAAGCTATGTAAAAGGAAGGTTCCCGCAAGGCTTTCAGTTATGGGTGATGACGAAGAAGAAGTAGAAGTCGTGTATTCTGCTGCTGATGAAGAGTCTGACGATGACGACCCAGTCATAACAGTCGCCACTCCAGCCCCAGCGGGCATGCAGCAGACAGACAGTTTTACCCTATCCCGAAATGCTGCGCTGGATGTGGGCATCGTGGCACTGGTACCACCACCAACCAACACGACCTACAGCTTCCATATTTTCTCTTCAGAAGGGCCGGCAGGGACCCCCATCCAGCTCGACCTCCATTACCTCAAGTAGTGGTGCTGTAAGTGCACAATAGAGACAAATTCCGCCACGCCCGTCCTCCAATTCATCTGGCATTGAAAGTGGCTCCTCCACCACCACCACCAGAAATCTCAACTCCCCAGTTTGGGACTTCTTTAGTATTAGCAAAAAGGCGGAAAACCACGTTATTTGTTCGATATGTAAACAAGTAGTTAGTCGGGGTAAGCTTGGTACCAACTATGGTACTGGAGGCCAGAGAGGTCATCTCCAAAAACACCACAGCATCCAGTGGGAGGCGCACCTAAGTAACATCCGGAAAGCAAAAAGTACAAATCTAAATGTAGCATTGATATTGCATCTGGTGATGACGAGGAGCTGATCGTGCAGGGGAAGGTGAAGAAGCGAGAGACATTTTTTCTGGTACACACAGTAACCCTGGCAGCAGCACTGCAGTGGTAGCGCCCACACCCCCAACCCCAGCAACATCTAGGAGGCGTAGTAAGAGTCTGGTAGAGACACCAATGCGAATAAGTATGTCAATGAGGTTAAGTGGGTTGAAGAAGACTGGATCATCATCACATATGAAAACGGTCCAGACCACCATTAAAAGCATGTTTTGGTCGGAGGCGCCATTTGAATGCAACCACCCAACGGCACGTCTGTATAATGCAATGCTGGCTAATATATTAGCGCTGGACCTTCTCCCTTTTTTTCGTGGAAGGGGTGGGTTTTCTAGAACTTGTAGCAACAGTCTGCCCTAAATGGAAGGTTCCTAGCCGGTCCTATTTTGCCAGAGTTGCGATTCCAGCACTACATCAAGATGTGCTGGACGTGATTGGGGCAGCTCTGCAGAAGAGTGCTGTTCACACTATCCACCTGACAACAGTCATGTGGACCAGTTGCCAAGTCGTTTATTACATGTGCATCACTGCACACTGAGTCTCTTTTGCGGGATTAGAGAGAAGATAGCTACAGGTGTTGACAGTGTCACAATTTTTCAAGCTACTCGGAAACATGCAACAGTAGCCATGTTTGCCATGGAGAAAGCTCATACTGAAGCAAACATTTTGGAGGAGTTTACCAGTAAGGTCTTTGAATGGCTGCATCCAAGAAAGCACTTGATTGGTTATTTTTCCACGGATAATGGCAGTAATATTGTTAAGGCCATGGCTGGTGGTGGTTATTTCAGAGTGCTGTGTTTGGCGCACAGCATTAACATTATTGTTCAAGATTTCTTGAAAAAAGAAAACACAGTCAGCAAGTTATCTGCACACATTTCAACCATTCCTTTAAGGCCCAGAAGCAGCTGAGGATCATTTAACGTGACCGTAGAGTGCCAGTCAGAGGACTCATCCAGGAGGTGGCAACACTTTGGAACTCAACCTTCTACCTGCTTGACCATCTGTTTGAGCAGTACTTGGTAATCAATGAGTATGTCTTATTATTTAATCTTTTACACACTAAATGTAACTCAAGTCTATTCTGTTTACCATTTTAATTCTACTGCAGGGGCCACTATGTTGCATTTTTTAATATGGAAAATGTCCTTGGACTCACTGTGTGTAGAGTAGACTGTGACTGCATGAACAACATTGAGTTTGCCAACACCATGATGATGATGAGTCATGATGACCAAAGTTACATAATATCTTCAGTCACTCACTGGGATGGATGGATCATTATCGCCGATTAACGGAAGAACTATGGCCATTTCGTGAGTGGCAAACAGGTAAACAAGTCATCAACAACCATAGCAGAACTACATGTCTGTCTAGCTGTGGTATGGAGTGGTCGATCCAGTGTAGTTTTTTGCCAGAGTCCAGACAGCGGTTCATGTAAAATTGCAGCTATGTGGCTTGCTGTATGAAATTAGATCAGCTTTGTCTGTCTGTGTCAAAGAGGTATGCTACATGGAGGTTGGTTCACTCAGTGGTGCCTGCCCTGACCGTCTGCATGGCCCTGGCCCCATGGCCCTGTCCTGTGCTAATTATTATCCTGGAAACAGACACTCAGAGTAGGCTCTTTAGAAATGATGCAAGTATGTAATACTGTCGCCTCTGAAAGTGAAAGTGTTATTTTTGCACTACACATCGTACCTTATATTTTTCATCCAGGGTGTTTTAATATCCCTTTCTGTTTTTCCATCGACAATTACAGGCCGTCACTTAACCTGTACGATGGGAAAAACATTAACTCAGGCTTACCATAGCAATCCGCAATTCCGCAGCCGCCAGGCAGGCAGTGGACAGTGTGGTCACCAAGATTGATCGACGGAGCGCCCGATGGAATGGAGGAGTACCGCGAATAAGAGGAATGGCTGCATGCATGCAACTTCCCAATTTGACCAGGACAACTACAACATACAGTTACAGTATCCACTTCACTTGTCCTTATCTTTTAAATAATGTTATTGTTGTGAACTTCTTTGAGTGCGACTCTCTGCGTTTGCCCTCTGCTTCAAATTCATCCCTACTACTATTTGATAAGTTTCTTTGCTATTTTTAAAACTAATGTAATGTACTACTAAGTGTTTATTCTCTCTGAGGGCAGATAGGCAAGTGAAATTGTGTAAATATTGCAGCCCTGTACTGTCTAATTGTTTAGTACTAGTTTGTAAGTTGTAGTATAAGTACTACTTTTCAGTAACCTAACCATCTATTTAGCAAACAACTTCATGCATGCACTTCCTTTATGTCCCTTAAAAGATTTATGGATATGTCCGTATCCAAACTTTGTTTTTCTTCATTTGATGTTTGTCCATGCTGTGTTTTTTTTTCTCTCTCCAAAAAACTTTCCCAAAAACCTCCATTCCAATCCATTTTTCAAACCCTAACCCTCTTCCCCCGGGCTGTGTGGTTTTCATTGAGGTGTGACTAAATGACACCAATATTTCCACACGCTTGCTGGGGAGGATAAGGTCAAAAGCAACAGAAAATCTATTTCAAGGCAGGTCAAGGAATCTGAGGATATATTCTTATTCTGCTTGACACACACCCATGAGTATTTGTAAATCAATTCAGAATTTCATGTCCGCCATTGAGAGGATTCATCAAGAACAACATCCTCCTACACGTGACGAAAGCTTACGCTGCTGTGTCCTTCACTACTAGTTCTTGTAGTAGCCATAATCCACGCAACTAGTAGTTAACATTTGATTGAATACTTTAGCATTGCTTAGGCTACAATTTATGGCACTGTTCTTGTGTACTGTACTATGTACTATCGTATTGTTCTAATGCTCCTCAGGTCACTCAATGTCTCATTTCCTTTTTTTCCATATGCTGCTACTGCCAGTGTGTACCACTACTACTACCACCACAACAATGCCATTTCATCCGTACCGGATTCCATAGCCAACCTTAATCGCCATTTGCCATGCAGCCAGCCCTGTGCCTAGCCCAAATGTCAAAAACGAATCACAGGTAAGATAAGCATTTTGGGGGAGGAAGAATAATGGAGTAGGAGGAGAGGAGAGGCTGATGGTAGTACTAGTAAGCATGGGCGGAAAATCTATTCCGCTCGCGGATTTCACGGATTTTCGGTAAATTCGCAATCCGCGAGATTCGCGAATTTCCCACAAAATCTGCAAACGGGAATCCGCGAACGGGGATTGGGTCAAAAGTTCAAACTGAATTTTGTAACTCTTTTAGAATGGCGCCAGTAAGCTGCCAGAGCCATTCTAAAATAGTTACAAAAGTCAGCTTCAACAGGAAGCTCTAATAAATAAAGTCAAGCAGGTGCTGCTCAAATTCAGTTACACAATCATTAATAACCCACAAACTTCGGGTGATTAATGATTGTGTAACTTAATTTGATCTGCAACTGGAGCACCTGCTTTACTTTATCTATTAGTGCTTCCTGTTGAAGTTATTTCTAGCTATTTTAGAATGGCGCTGGCAGCTTGCCGGCGCCATTCTAAATGGGGCTGAGGGCAGAAGGGCACAAAAGTGGGACAGAGGGCAGAAGGGGACAAAAAATTAGTGGGGCAGAGGGCAGAAGGGCACAGAAACAAGTGGTACAGAGGGCAGATGGGCATAAAAAACAAGAGGGTGGCAGTGATTAAGCAGGCAAAAAAAACCCTGCGATATTGCAAAGCGCCTCGCGAACACCCCCGAACACGCAAAGTGCTTCGCAAACACCCGCGAACACCCAAAAATTAAAAAATTCGCGCGAATTTTGCAGATTGCCAATTCGCAAATCCGCAAATTCGCGAATTGCCAATTCGCAAAATTCGCCCATGCTTAAGTACTAGTAAAGTAGTAGGACAATTGAATTCACTAACTCTGTCAGTGGCACTTTTGTACTAATTTGGGCGATTACTTAGACAATTTGAATCAACCAGCCAGTTAAGTTTCAGGAAAACAAACGTACAGTTAACCCCCCTGCCTCCCCAACAAAACAGTAAAAACGCGTATGATATGTTTAAATGGAAAATAAATAATTATTTCAACTCTAACAAAAATAAACTATCCCACAAGACCCGACTCAGCCCCCTCCCTAACCCCAACCAATGTTCATGAAATGTCCCGAAGATAAGTTCCAAAACCCCAACGCCCAATTCCCACCCCTCCAAAAGTCTTTAAAAAAGGGGCAAGGGACAGTCTCTCTACTTTGGCCGGCGGTGTCCTGTGACCAAGTGGTCACGCAGCTCTCTCCGGAGGGCCTTGAGCAGGGCTTTCTGCCTCTACACCTCCTGCTCAAGGTCGGCCACTCACAGGGTTAGTCGGTGCACACAAGCCTTGCAGGTACTGTGGGGGGCAGCTGTTGGTTTTGCTGTTCGGCGGCGGCGGGTGGCTGTAGGACCACGGTGCCGTACCGCTAGAGGATTGCGCTGGCTGTATGACTCAGGGACAGCGGAGGAGGATGCAGCTGTTGTTGTCGATGTTGACTGAGAGTCATCCTCCTTCTCCTGAGCCACCAGCCACCAATATTCGGCGACAATTGCCTCCAGCTTCTGTTGCCTGGCCCGGATAGCCAACACCTTCCTTGATAGTTTAAAAGGAGTATCTATATGAAGAAAGAAAAAATACGGTAACCAATACTCTTTAAGAGTAACACAAAAGTAATTCAACAGAAAGTTGTGTCATAGTAGCACAAGCAACTTGCAAGCACAGTACATAACATTTGTGGCATGTATCTATCTAACCTCCCACTTCGTCGGCCTCTGATCTAACATTAGTGGGAGTTTCAGGAATTCTACTAGCACTATATGGACTCACTACATTGGACTCATACAGTACACCAGTCTGCTTCTTCTCTCTTGTTTAGCAAAATTAGTAGGTAAACTTGTGGAAGCCGGCATAATGCCAGCGCAGTCAGCTTGCACCCATGAAAAACAGATGCAAGCCATGATGATGCAGATTCGCGTTACTGTTACCAGTCCATTACATGCAGATGGCGAAGCTCTTACTTTTCTATTACGGGTGGCACTGGCCATACTCTGTTACAAGTGCTACTGCTCAATTAATTTAACTTTCACCCTGCCCTGCCCCTGACTACTACAAAAGGAAAATGAAGAAGATAATATGATCATCTATTCCGTCACAGAATATTTGGTTATATAAGGGATGACTTTAGGTGCTTTGTTTTTATTGATTAACTGAACACTGATAGGCCACACATGAATGACACAGGTGAAAAAAAATTATTAACATAGGTAGTGAGTGGTCCCTGCAATCGCCGGAGGAAGGCACTTGTGACTTGACTTGATAATGTGAACTATACAATATAAATGCACGATATATGCTGTGCTTGCAAACTACTGTTAGTCAAGGGAGCATTCTGAAAAATTACAACTTCTACTTTTCTAGGCTTTGCTACTCTGGCACGGACATGCAGTGTTACATGCTCTTCAAAGGAACACTTTTCATCCAGTGACCGTCTACTCTGTCTACTCTACATACACCTATGCTATCTATGAGGAAGATACCATCCAGGCATCCATCCATTCAAAGTAAATGCCAATCATTCTCCTTAATGTCCCAACTGGACAAACCTTACTTTTTCTCACCGAAAAACACCCTTTTTATTTTATTTTGTAAACCGCCACCAATGCATCCGTGCTTGACTTGCATTTGAATTTGACCCAAAGGATATATTGCGCACACATACAGATTCTGTTTCACCCACCCAGGCAGTCCTCTTTTCTTTCTCCTTCCACCCAGCCTTGCTTCAGCCTTCAACCGGCCATGCATCAGATTCCCAGCCACCTGTGCCTGCATTCAAAAACATGTATCATTCTTTGCCAGTCATTAATTTGACTCGCTTGTCCTTCACAGCTGAGTTGAAGTCAAATTTAGAGGAGACCATTGGTTACTCTTAAACTCCCGCCGCTAATGCTATTGCTAATACGAAGTCATGGGTGACTGTCTTCTACCTGGTTGACAAAAACTTAGTTCTAAATTTGTAAGTCTTCTTAACAGTAAAGTGTACTTGTACTGTACAACATATACACCCCTGCAGCGAGCCTACTCTGCAATCTCAATAAGTAAGGAATATAATAGCTTACCACTGCCTGCCACTACTGAGGCATCCCCCATAGCAGTTCCTGCGGGCACCGCATCCACCCCTGCAGTGACCACCTCCGTGCTGGCCCCGGCACTGGTGGTGGGCTGTGCCGATGGTGTTTCGCCTAGAAAATGCATTTCATATTTTTAGATGCCATATACACCACTTCCTATTTTGTCTAGGAATTACATTTTTTTTTACTACATAAACAAATTTAATTAGTTGTGACTCTCTAATCTAAACTAAAAATTCCCCTTTCGGAAGGGGAGGGTATTTTAATTTATGCTTAGCCATAACATGCTACACTTTGTGGCACAATTGATGAATGCTTGCTTTTTAACGCACAACTTTTTTCTCATAACAGACAGAAGATTCCCTTCTACGAACAAGAAAAATATATTACTCATCATCATCACCACCAGTACTTTAAGTTCCAACCAGGTGAGGGGTCTCCCACAATTAATGTGTAAATCAGCCACTGTTCAGTTTTCATGAGTTTACCGTTTCTCTTCTAGTATGAAGTTGATTTTAATAAATGTTTTTATATAATGCAAAATTGAAAATTAATATACAGAGTACACACAGAGCTAGTTGTTTTACTTTTAATAAAGCTTTAAAACTTACATAGACTCTGTGGTTTTTGGTCATGAGGGAGTGAGCGAAAGGGTTTGCAATTTGCAAGCATGATTCCGTGACTCTAAGAGGTCGGGACTCTGACTCCGTAGTCTTATGTTCTGGGTTGTATAATCATTGTGGATCATCGCTGCATTCGGGAGCTACATAATGACTCTGACAAGCTAGCTAGTCAGTAAAGAGATTGCGGGTTCAACTTCTGTTATGACTGAGGTATGTGGAAAGTCTAACTGCGCCTATTATCACCAATGTCCTATTTCTTGTCCATAGTTCTGTATGTGCAGAATAGTCCCTGCAACAGTAGTAGTATGTCCTCCTATCCAATCAAAAAGTAAACTAGTAACTTATTCTTGGTGGCCATTGACATTTTATTGTTGGGAATTGTCAGAGCATAAACATTAAGAAGACTTCAAAAGACATTATGAACAACTAAAACATGGCGGAACCTTTATAGAAATGCACCTGATCCAAAATAACCTCAATAATAATTTTTCCCCTTTTTTCAGATAGTTGACCGGGGATTATGTGCACACCGATAAGACACCCGGCATCACAATGACAGTCCTAAACAGAACTTTAACATGTAATGAAAAAAAGCACAGGTGCACCATAAATTACAAATGTGCGAGAACAACAAACTTATTGTAAAGGCACAAATAGTGATATCCAGAAGTCTTGTTTGTTTGATTCATTTATTTTTCAACAGAAGAAAACGAACAGTCGACGTGTTTCGTCCCGGGTGGGACTTCTTCAGGGCTGTATTTACAAAAGACACATGAAACATACAGTTAAAATCATGGACTATTGTATTACCCAGCTGAGCAACAATAGTCACAAGTTTAAAAAACATTGCTATTAATGTTACAGAAAGAACAGTCTTGATTGCGACATTCATAAGCCTGTGAAATCATGGCCACCCCCAAGCAGACATTATGGACAACCCAGAGGACTGCACTCAGTGTCTAGAGCTATTGCTGAATAGGAATTTTGTTTAACACCTTTTGCTAATGGTGCAAGCTTAGCTAGCTACATAGACAGACTAATAATAGTAAATAGTAGTAGCACAGAGAGTCATAGTAGAGGCAGGATAAGAATTTAGAAACTATCTACAAGAAGATCAAAGACGATTTAGGAAAAAATAGAATTAAGATGAACGTTTGGAATAAATAGGTGCTGTAAAAGTTAGGGAAGTATAATTCTTAATATTAACAGGAAAACTTACTGGGGCCAGCAGAAGAAACCTCGGCAGACCGATCCTAGCGTTTCTGCTCCACCGGCACCGCCACGGCCACCTTTGTCCTCTTGCCCCTGGGAGGAACTGATGTACATGAAAGAAAGACACAAACATGGATGATTGTTGTCAACGAAATCAAACATTTCAAAAAAACAATAACAAATTATTTTGGGGAAATAAACAAGAATTGCACTAAATTCATTGACCTATATGATGTGGTCTTCTAGGATATTAGTATTGCTGGATTCGCGGAACGTCTACTTGGAAAGTTATGTAACTCACTAAACCAACTACAAAAAGTTTCTACTAGGACTGGCAGCACTCAGCAGCACGCGAAGTGACAAATACAGTCCGTCATGATTGCAGATCACTAAAAAATGTCCTATTACATAACAAGTCATAATATACTCAACCTATCAATCCACCACCACTATCTCTTCTTAGTGGCAGGAGTACAAAGGAAGGACTGGACTTGAGTCTCTAGTCTCTCTAGCATTACGCAGTATTGTAAAGTACAAAATTAAAAGCAAGTAAGCATAGTAGCACTGCCACTGACTGAGCAGGCGAGCACCTGCAATCACAGAAGCTTTTGAAACATAATTTACCTGCAATGTAATCGGCAGCATTCTTGCTCTTTGGAAAAAACATATATTTGGAATATAACACAGAGCAGACAAAAGCAAAGTAGTTATTAAATGGCTACTAGTACTCACCAAGCCCAGGGATCTCAACGCCAAGCAGGTCGAGCAGGTCTTGTTCCCGTTCCAGGATGTCAGACCACCGGTGCGTCACTTGGTTGTAGGTGCGCCGGACCCCAGACCACCCGATACATGGCCCGGCACACCTTACCCCATAGCTGGCGACGCTCCCGGAGGCCATACCCGGTACCGGGCCTGCCACCTGCCGCGATGGTCTTGGGGAGTTGGTGCTGCACGAAGAAGGCCAGTGCCGTCACCTCCACTGCCCTGAAGATCTCCCTGGGACTTACTGACTCCCCCCTTAATCGCCCGCAAGGGAGCCGGCTCGGGCTGCGGGACTCTTCCCCTTCGACTTGCCGGCTCCCTTTCTCATGGTCCTGGGTCAAAGAAGAAAGGAAAAATAGGAAAGAATAGGGAAAAAAAGTAAAGAAAAGAAAAGAGAGAGCTAAAAAAAAGTAGTTATTAAAGTAACAAAAAGTTGAAAAAAACACAAAATATAGATGTACAAAAATAGAGAGATAGATAATGAGTAAAAAAGATTTTAAAAAAGTTCAAACAAACAAAGGATTACAAAGATTGAAACAGGATAGAAAAGGCATGCCCAGAACCATAGCAATGAATGAAAACAATATGACCGTGCCCATTGCAACCACGTGGGTACGTTCATGCGATATTTTCCCTGTGTGTACGCAAAAACAGACGCAAACAGGCAATTGCGCAACAGGAAATGCACAACGTGAGCATGCAACTAGCGAACGGAAATGGAAATACGCAACGAGAACAGTGAAAACAAGATGGCCGCGCCCATATACGACCGAATGGGTAAGTTTGCGGTAGCCGCTGTAAAAAAAATCCTGCAAACACGCAAAAGTAAAATAATCCACAATTTCGCAAAAGTTTGCAGATTTTGCAGACCGCAAATTCGATTTCGCACAAATTTGTATACCGCGAATTCGCAAAATTCACCCATACTTAGCCGGAAGAGTAATGGCGGTTAAAAGCAACCACACAACCAGGCTACCAAGTGCGGCTATAACTCTGGTTCAGCATCCAAAAACACCTAACACACCCCAATGACACATCCCGATGGCAAGTAAAAAATACAAATTCCAGGTCAACCCACACAATACACCTGACATGAATACTCCATTTTGACCCACCCACATAGCTGAGTATAAAACCAGCGCCTTTCCTGACCAGAATCCTTTGCACAACTCCACAACTGAAGGGCCCAACCCTACAGCATGAAGGAGAGGCAAATCAGCACACTTCACACCATCACAACCACGCACACACCACACACATCACCACCCCCATCTTCACACCTGCACTTTTCCCACATTTGCACATCGCTCACCCTGTCACAGAAGAAGATGCAAAAATTCACTGACAAGGAATTGTCAGTGAATGTAGATGAGGTAATCAGAGTAGAACCACATTTGTTTGGACGCATGGTCCAACAGACACTAGTAGCCACAAAAAATTGAATGTGGACAAGGATAGTCAACAAAGCCAATGCAGTAGGGACCACCCTGCGAACCCAGTGTGACATCAGGAAGAGGTGGCATGATCTCAAGACCAGGGTGAAAGAGTGTGCCAACACGAACCATGAGTTGGCTCAGAGGACTGGCGGTGGTCCTCCCATTCTACCACTAACATTCACCGAATGGGAGGAGAAGGTGCTTGCCATACTGCATACAGCGAGTCTCACAGGATTATCCGGGGGAGTGGAGGCTAGTAAGTCACAAATCATTTCTCCCATTACACTGCTATGTACTGTCTTACACAACTAGAAAGCTACACTTCCTAGACCTAAATGCACTTACGTGCAACACACTCTTCTCAACACATGTCTCACAGATCTAACATTTACTCCCTCTGAATCATCCCAAAGATAGCTAGCAACATTTACAGGGTGGCATGTGTACAGGCAGCCAGCACTCCAACTCCCACCAGGCTCCCTTGTCCCACAGCTCAGCAGGATGGAACACTCCCCCTAACCATGTGACAGCCATTGCATTGCTCACCTTGACCTAACAGGTAGGTAGCCATCTTAACAGGGAAGAGTGTTTGTGGGTGGGAAGCCAGCACTACAACTGCTACCGGGCCTCTTGTCCCTCAGCTGAGCAGGATGGAGCACTCCCCTCACCCACAACCATATGGCAGCCATTTCAATGCACTCCTCAAACTAACAGGTAGGTAGCCATCTTAACAGGGAGGGTTGTTTGTGGGTAGGAAGCCAACACTACAACTCCCACCAGGCACCCTTATCCCACAGCTCGGCAGGATGGAACACTCTCCCCAACCACGTGACAGCCTTTGCATTGCTTACCTTGACCTAACAGGGAGGTAGCCATCTTAACAGGGAAGAGTGTTTGTGGGTGGGAACCCAGCCCTACAGCACTCACCAGGCCCTCTTGTCCCATAGCTGAGTAGGATGGAGCACTCCCCCCCCACAACCATATGGCAGCCATTTCATTGCGCTCCTCTAACGAAGAGGTTGGTGGCCATCTTTACAGGGAGGGATGTTTGTGGGTAGGAAGCCAGCACTAAAACTCCCACCAGGTACCCTTGTCCCACAGCTCAGCAGGATGGAGCACTCCCCTCCCAATCATGTGGCATCCATTGCATTGCTCACCTTCACCTAAAAGGTAGGCAGGCTACCTACCTGTTGGGTGAAGGTGAGCAATGCAATGGAACAGGGAGGGGTGTTTGTGGGTGGGACACCAGCACTACAGCACCCACCATGCACTTCTGTCCCATAGCTGAGCAGGATGGAGCATTCCCCGAACCCTCAACCATTTGGCAGCCATTTCATTGCACTCCTCAAACTAATAGGTTGGTGGCCATCTTTCATCTTTACAGGGAGAGGTGTTTGTGGGTAGGAAGTCAGCACTACAACTCCCACTAGGACTCCTTGTCCCACAGCTCAGCAGGATGGAACACTCCCCCCCCAATCATGTGGCAGCCATTGCATTGCTCGCCCTGACCTAACAGGTAGGTAGCCTTCTTAACAGAGAGGGGTGTTTGTGGGTGGGAAGCTAGCACTGCAACTTCCACCAGGCCCCCTTGTCCCACAGAACAGCAGGAAGGAGCACCCCCCAACAACCACGTGGCAGCCATAGTATTTCTCTCTTCAAACTTACAGGTAGGTAGCCATCTTAACAGAGAGGGGTGTTTGTGGGTAGGACGCCAGCACTACAACTCCCAACAGTCCCTCTTGTCCCAAAGCTGAGCAGGATGGAGCACTTCCCCACCCACAACCATGTGGCAGACATTTCATCGCACTCCTCAAAGTAACAGGTACGTAGCCATCTTAACAGGGAGGGGTGTTTGTGTGTAGGAAGCCAGCACTACAACTCCCACCATTACAAGAAGGGGGTTTTACCCAAGTAGTCACGGGGACCTGGGCGGTATCTAGTACGTGTAAAGGGGATCCCCGTAAGGAGAGAAGGTGTTGTGTCAACAGACCAACACTAAATAATACAAACACTTTCAAAAGCTGAAACAAAACACCAAGAAAAATATCAGAGTAGTCTTTCTCGGAGGGTACTGTAGTTTATTTACAATACCTCACACTGTTATTTTGAAATTTTTTTTTTTACAATTGCGATAATAAATGCCCCAGAGAGAAGGGGGGGTGAGGAAGGGAGGGGAAGTGCTCAAGGGAGTGTAAGGGAATAATGAACACAGTTGGAGATATAAGTGGTCAATACACAAATTAGCAAAACAGTCAACAAAATTACAAATTTGAAAAGCCAAAAATTCTAGGCATCCAATAATTCTATATTTCAAATGATAACTTTCAATGGACACACAGTCAGTACAGGTGCCGGAATTTATATAAAGAAACAGCGTCAACGTTTCGACCCTTATGTGTAGGATGAGTTCAGTCCTTAAGTGGGGTCTTCATCAGGACAGAAGTGATGAGGGGAGTGAGGGGCAATCCTGTTGAATAAATAATGATAATTTACTAAGTGGTACAACATAGTCGCTTGATTCAGACTATGATGAAACTCAATTAATATTAGGGCAAATTTACCATGGGATCGTGGCCCAACAGAGCTCACGACGTGGAACAGCGGAAGACTGTGCGTGAGTCACCAGTCGATCGCAAAAAGAATGAATCTCAGAAAACTACAGAGGAGGGAGAGTAAGACCAGTCAATAAAAAACCAGGTTAAAAACAATCACCATCTAAAGTATCGACAGATCCGCCTTCAACCTCGTGTTCTCGAGAGTTGCGCGGAGTGCCAATTTGGTAACACATTCATTAACCCTTTATTGAGATGTGAGCATGTATATGATTATGTTTGCCTTTTTCCAAATTATGTTTTTTGATGTAACCTGTCGATTGCATTAATTATCATTTTTGTCTCCCTTATATGCTGTACAACTACTAAACATACCTTAGGCACCGCTTTCAACCTCATTTTTGAGAGTTGCGCGGTTGTCCCAATGTTCAGCACTGTTGCTTATAAACGAAATGTTCATGTCTCCACTTTAACCATCTTTTCCGACAGTTGAACACCTTGTCCAACAATGTGGGACATATTTAGTCAACCCGTCTCAACTGACGTTTAATTTTTAATTTTTATTTTCTCTAAATGAGTGACGTTTTTCCATACGGAATCGCATGACATTTGTGAAACATAACTCACTGGTAAAGCACCTCTTCCAGACTGTTTTGTTTCCAACAGGAGTTACAAAGTAACTCTTCTGTTTCCATACGTCACAATCTATTCCACTAAGGCCCCGCCCCCCACAACTCCGCATAGCAGTTCACACGGAGTTTCCAGACTAAGGACTGACGAGCAGACAAGCGGTATGTTGCTTACTAAGCGCTATTTCTGTAGATCCACGTCATCGTGACTCCAATGCCCCTAACTAGTTTTCCCTCGACCTCTTTCAGATTAATGCCCTTCTGCTGTAATTGGAGCCAACGGAACACACAGTGCGTTCGAATTCCACGGCTTCACTCGATTCGGAAATGTAATTTGCTTCTTTCCTTCATGTGAAGGTATGTAAAGCAGCGTAAAGCCACAGACTCATAATTACCTTTTTCTGTCCCGCTATACAAGCCCCTAACTCGCTCGCCCTCGATCTTTCTCTTTAGATTCATGCAGGGTTTTGACACTGCAGCCAGACGATTGCAGCATCTGATGATATTGGCTGTAATTAACTTTGCTGTGAGCTAAGGTATGTAGTGCCACAATAGTCTCGCAGGCTGGTTAAGTGTTATTTAGCTCCTCCATCTTTCCGCTCGCCTGATTCACTCCTCCTTTGCAGATTCACGATCCTAGATTGCCATTTATCTGTTCCATCACAGTGCAGTGAACGCTTATTAAGTAACGGTCATACCTGTCACATGCAACCGCTAAGGTATGTTGTATTTCTTATCTCGCTAAGGTGTGTTTGGACGATTTCTGGACTGATCGTAGTTGAACATTGGAATTGTTTCCCCTAGTATCCTATGCTCCCTTTTGGACCATATTTATAGGTATAAAATTCATGGATGATATTGGTCCCTCTATCCCACAGTTATAGCAGTAGAACGTTTGTCGCACATAATGCAGTCGATCCCACATCAGTGGTGATTGTTTTTAACCTGGTTTTTTATTGACTGGTCTTACTCTCCCTCCTCTGTAGTTTTCTGAGATTCATTCTTTTTGCGATCGACTGGTGACTCACGCACAGTCTTCCGCTGTTCCACGTCGTGAGCTCTGTTGGGCCACGATCCCATGGTAAATTTGCCCTAATATTAATTGAGTTTCATCATAGTCTGAATCAAGCGACTATGTTGTACCACTTAGTAAATTATCATTATTTATTCAACAGGATTGCCCCTCACTCCCCTCATCACTTCTGTCCTGATGAAGACCCCACTTAAGGACTGAACTCAGCCTACACATAGGGGTCGAAACGTCGACGCTGTTTCTTCATATAACTTCCCGCACCTACCCTCGACAGTTCTGTACTGAATGTGTGTCCGTTGAAAGTTATCATTTGAAATATTGAATTATTGGATGCCTAGAATTTTTGGCTTTTCAAATTTGTAATTTTGTTGACTGTTTTGCTAATTTGTGTATTGACCACTTATATCTCCAACTGTGTTCATTATTCCCTTACACTCCCTTGAGCACTTCCCCTCCCTTCCTCACCCCCCCTTCTCTCTGGGGCACTTATTATCGCAATTGTAAACAAATGTTTTTCAAAATAACAGTGTGAGGTATTGTAAATAAACTACAGTACCCTCCGAGAAAGACTACTCTGATGTTTTTCTTGGTGTTTTGTTTCAGCTTTTGAAAGTGTTTGTATTATTTAGTGTTGGTCTGTTGACACAACACCTTCTCTCCTTACGGGGATCCCCTTTACACGTACTACAACTCCCACCAGGCACCCTTGTCCCACAGCTCAGCAGGATGGAACACTCCCCTCCCAACCATGTGGCATCCATTGCATTGCTCACCTTCACCTAACAGGTAGGCAGGCTACCTACCTGTTAGGTGAAGGTGAGGAATGCAATGGAACAGGGAGAGGTGTTTGTGGGTGGGAAAACAGCACTACAGCACCCACTATGCCCTCCTGTCCCATAGCTGAGCAGGATGGAGCACTCCCCCCACCCACAACCATTTGGCAGCCATTTCATTGTACTCCTCAAACTAACAGGTTGGTGGCCATCTTTACAGGGAGGGGTGTTTGTGGGTAGGAAGTCAGCACTACAACACCCACCAGGACTCCTTGTTCCACAGCTCAGCAGGATGGAACACTCCCCCCAGTCATGTGGCAGCCATTGCATTGCTCACCCTGACCTAACAGGTAGGTAGCCTTCTTAACAGGAAAGGGTGTTTGTGGGTGGGAAGCCAGAAATACAACTCCCACCAGGCCCCTTTTGTCCCACAGCTGAGCAGGACGGGGCACTCCCCCACCCACAACCATGTGGCAGCCATTGCATTGCTCACCTTCCCTAACAGATAGGTTGCCATCTAAATAGGGAGGGATGTTTGTGGGTTGAAAGCTAGCATTGCAACTTCCACCAGGCCCCATTGTCCCACAGCACAGCAGGATGGAGCACCCCCCAACAACCATGTGGCAGCCCTAGCATTTCTCTCTTCAAACTTACAGGTAGGTAGCCATCTTAACAGGGAGGGGTGTTTGTGGGTAGGAAGCTAGCACTAAAACTCCCACCAGTCCCTCTTGTCCCCAAGCTGAGCAGGACGGAGCACTCCCTCAGCCACAACCATGTGGCAGACATTTCATTGCACACCTCAAACTAACAGGTAGGTAGCCATCTTAACAGGGATGGGTGTGTGTGGGTAGGAAGCCAGCACTGCAACTCCCACCGGGCACCCTTGTCTCACAGCTCAGCAGGATGGAGCACTCTCCCCCAATCATGTGGCAGCCATTGCAATGCTCACCTTCACCTAACAGGTAGATAGCCATCTGAACAGGGAGGGGTGTTTATGGGTGGGAAGCCAGCACTATAACTCCCACCAGGCCCACTTGTTTCACAGCTGAGCAGGATGGATCACTCCCCACTCCCACAACCATGTGGCAGCCATTTCATTGCACTCCTCAAACTAACAGGTAGGTTTCCATCTTAATAGGGAGGGGTGTTGGTGGGTAGGAAGCCAGCACTCCAACTCCCACCAGGCATCCTTGTCCCACATCTCAGCAGGATGGAACACTCCCCCAATCATGTGGCAGCCATTGCATTGCTCACCCTGACCTAACAGGTAGGTAGCCATCTTAACAGGGAAGAGTGTTTGTGGGTGCGAACACAGCCCTACAGCACCCACCAGGCCCGCTTGTCCCATAGCTGAGCAGGATGGAGCACTCCCTCCACCCACAACCATATGGCAGCCATTTCATTGCACTCCTCAAAAGAAGAGGTTGGTGGCCATCTTAATAGGGAGGGGTGATTGTGGGTAGGAAGCCAGCACTACAACTACCACCAGGCATCCTTGTCCCACAACTCAGCAGGATGGAAAATTCCCCCCAATCATGTGGCAGCCATTGCATTGCTCACCCTGACCTAACAGGTAGGTAGCCATCTTAACAGGGAAGAGTGTTTGTGGGTGGGAACCCAGCCCTACAGCACCCACCAAGCCCTCTTGTCCCAGGAGGACTCTGGTACCCAAGCCCTGGCCACCATCCCAGGAGACCTTGGGGCATATGAGCAGACCCAGGGACAGATGGGCCAGGTTGTGGAAGAAGTGCCTGAGCTCCGCCTTCTGCTGAGGTCCATGAACACGCATTTGGGCCAAATTGTGGGCCTTGGGCCATATGAGCAGACCCAGGAACAGATGGGCCCGGTTGTGGAAGAGGTTTGTGAGCTCCGCCTTCTGCTGAGGTCCATGGACATGCATTTGGGCCAAACTGTGGACCTTATGGGCCAGCTCGTGGGTGTTCTGAGGGATAGACATACGGCCCAGAGGACAGCTCAACCCCCCTCCAGTGGCCTGCATGCTGATACTCTCACCATCTCAGCTGCGGCCACCGACAGGGGTGAGCTGAAACAAAATGAATCCTCAGACACCGCTTAGCCCGCAGCAGAGGCCCCCCTGCCAAACGCACAAGGGGCAGTCCGAGAAACACCAGGGGAGGATCACGTGGCAATGCACCATCCAAACGCTTGTCGCCGAGCTAGCCATGATGGCACCTCTATTCCCTTTGACATTGACTTTGTTGACTATCCTTACCCACATTGCCATGTTGATGGCAGGAGTCTGTTGGACTGTGTGTCTACATCAATGTGGTGACTACTCTATCTGTCTCATTTACCATCATTGACAACTCATACATTCACTTAGCACCATTTGGTAAATAATCACTCTCTGTCACAAATATTCATTGTAAATAAACACTCTTTACACACCTATGTCTTTGTGTCAGCTTCATGTTTATCACGGTATGTACAATGTCAACTCTAAATTCAATGTACCACAAGCTCTTATTGTGATGAGGCATAGAGAGGGTGAAGGGACCTAGAAAGACACGTGAGAATGACATTTTCTTGTCAGGTGATGCCATTACAAGCAGAACACACCACTAGTCATCAAGGTACACAAACCAGCACACATAACAATGAGCAACAATATCAACACAGACAAGTGGTACCTGGTTAAAAATACCCTGTGCCACATACATCAGCCATTAGCACAGAGCCAACAACAGCCAGCAGTCAAAAAAGTCTTCTAGGCCTTGCCACTATCAAAAACAACAGACAATGTCACTGTAACCTGGGTGGGTGGGTGGGCTGCACCAAACTCTCTAGTCCTTGTCCTCCACAGTGACAGCAGCCATTTAGCAGTCACAGGCTCCTAGTCCAGCTCCAGTCCCTTCAGCAACGACCCTGCCAGTGGCACCACCTGATGAGAGTGGCTACACACCAGAGCCCTCGGGCACCAAGTCTTCCAAACGCAGCACACAACATCAGTACTCCAAGTGGCCCAGACCACAGACACCATCCCCACAACACAAAACAGGCACACAAGCTCAAAGGTAAAAGCCCATTGTGTGACACTCAGGGGCATCAGGCCAAGTAACAGGCCTCAACCTCACATTCATCAAAATCACCCCCATACAAGGGTACTCCCATTTCCACACCTGCTCCCCAAGACAAACAAACAGTTGCCCTTTCTGCTGTGTACCTCGTCCCTGCAATGACTAAGCACAAAGACTTCTTTAAGGCAGATTCACCCACAACGTCAACTCCCACCCACACCCCTGTGAAACTTGGACAGGAGTGTAAAGTGGGAGGTTTACCTGGACAACAGGGGATGGAGGGGAAAAGGCAAGGCCACCCCAAGCGTACCACCAGATCCAGCAAAACCCCACGGGGAGAGCCACCTGCACCTGATACACTTTTGGTGGAGAGTGAGGCTGTTGTGCCCACCTCACTCCCCACTACGGCCAAACACTTATAAGCTATCGAATCCCCAAGAAGTTGAGACCCAGCCCTCAACATTCACCCTCACAAACTGTGTCTCCCACAAGCATGTCTCTACCTCCCAGTGCCACCACACCACCTGGTCCAAGCAGCCCTCAGGCTCCCACAGCCACTGATGCCTCTACCTCAGCTGGTCCTTTATCTCCCAGGTCCAGTCCTCCAACCGGCCCGACAATCAGCCACCTCCCAGTTCAACTGAAAGCCAAAGTTGAGGAAAAGTCCCCTCTCAACACCATTTCTCCCACAGCGGTGCCTGGACTGCCCGTTTGTATCCCCTGATCTGGGCTGATGCCCATGGCAGTGGACGGTGTTACCCATTCCCTGTGCAGTTTCTCATACACACATGTGCATACTTTTATTTTGTACTGGCCAATGGCCTTGCTGTTTATCACTTTGGATGCCCATTTCCTGTGAAGTTTCTCATGCACACATGTGCATACTTTGAATTTGTACTGGCCAATGGCCTTCCTGTGTGTTACTTTGAATGCACATTCTCTGTGCAGTTTCTCATGCACACATGTTAATGTTAATGTTAATATGTTTTTTTAATGTTAATAAGCTTTTAAAGCACACTAATACCCAAACGTGTCCTGGTGCTAACCAATGCCTAACTGGATACCAAAGAGCTATAGTTCAACAGGCTACTGGGAAAACAACCAAGTTTTGAGCCCCCTCATGAAGGAAAGGAGCTCTGTGTTATTCCTGAAATATGATGGCAGATTGCTCCATGCTTTAGCAGCACCAACAATAAAACTTCTGCCACTCCAAGTAGCTTTTTTAACTCGAGTAACAACCACTTGTTTTGCCTCTTCTGATCGCAATGATCTCCCGGGGACATACCATTGAAAACGTTTAGTCAAATATTCAGGGCCCCTGCCTGTCAGTGATTTAAACACTGGGCACAGTGCTTTGAATTGAGCACGCTGTTTCACTGGTAGCCAGTGAAGCTGCTTAATTTCCTTCCTAGCAGAGACAAATCTACGCATGCTAGTAATCAGCCTGGCTGTTGCATTTTACAACAACTGGAGTCTGTATAGATGTTTCTTATGAATGTTCGCATACAGACTATTACAATAATCTAGCCGGGACAGGTTGAGCGCAGTGACTGCTGTCCTAAAATTTCCTTCGGTAAAAAGAATTTTATTTTCCTCAAACCTCTGAGGCGGAAGAAGCTTGTTGAGACAATTCCACTAACCTGTTCCCCAAAAGTTAATTTATTGTCCATAATCACCCCTGAATTCTTAGCTTTCCTGGTGGGGGCAGGGGGAACTCCCATTTCTTCAAGCCACCAATCCGGGGTCCAGATGTTGTGGTTATTGCCAAAAATGATGACCTCTGTCTTGCCTGCATTAAGTTTTAGGCAATTTGAGGACATCCAGCCGGCAATGGCTTTCATGCATTTTCCGCATTTTAGCCCAGTTTCCAGTTCCTTGCCTCGCTGCACGGACAACACAATTTGTGTGTCGTCCACATAAGAAGTTACCCGGAGCCCATAAGATCTTATTAGTGCTGCCAGCGGGCCCCACATAGATATTAAAACGCGTGGGGCTAAGCGCGGAGCCCTGTGGGACCCCACAAGGAAAAGAAAACGGCCTAGACCTACGTCTACCCAAATCCACTGTCTGATTTCTCTCTGCCCAAAAAGATTTCAGGTGGGTCCAGGCTTTACCCTGCAGCCAATAACCGGTCCATCATAACTTCATGGTGGACCGTGTCAAAGGCTGCTGACAAATCTAGCATGATCAGAATTGCTGTGCCACCTTGGTCCATTACCTCTCGCACCTCCTCCGTAGCATTGACCAAGGCAAGCTCTGTGCTGTGTTCATCACGAAAGCCAAATTGTGTGGGATCTAGCACATTATTGATCTGAATAAGCTTGCTGAGTTGTACATTCATAGCCCCCTCGATCATTTTAGCCAGTAATGGGAGGCACGAGATAGGCCTATAGCTGTTAGGATCCAAAGGGTTCAGTTTTGTTTTGGGAAAGTGTTGGACTCCAGAGGGGTAAAGTTTGCTATTCCCACTCCAATCTGTGCAACAGTAGGGAAAGCGTTGGACACCAAAGTGGTAACATTTACTATTCCCACTCCAGTCTGTGCCGTAATAGGGAAAGCATTCGGACTGCAGAGGGATACAATTTACCATTACCACTCCAGTCTTTGCAACAGAAGAAAATGTATTTCAATTTTACAATGTAACATATTTTAATAACTCTATTAATCGACTAGATATGTACAACTATTAATGTAAAACATATATATATTTAAAGAACTATTCAAAAATCAATGAAATATAAAAAATCGAATAATTTAAAATATAAATTGTATCTAGATTATACTCCACAAATATAGCACCACACAATTAAAATATATTTAAAATAAAAAAACACAATTAACATATTAAGTAACATATACAATAATTATTAATAAATTATGAACTATTTGATAATTATTTATAATTGAATAACTTACCACCCTATTCCCCAATAAGCACAACAAAAACATAATTAATAAATGATTCACATAATTATTAATTAATTAGTTACACGTTTAATTAAAAATGAATAATTAATTGAAAATATACACCTACAAACTAAACCTACACCTAAAAATTAATAATTATGTTTTTCACATAATTAATTGTCAATTAACTATTTAATAATAAACAATTAAATGATAATGAATTACTTATTACTTAACTAGCTTCCCGCCCAATACCTCTACAAACAAAACAACTCGCACCTCAAATATTACTTGAAAATATAATTCTGCAATTTACATTATTAATGAATAATTACATAAATAATATTCCATAAAAATAAATAACTTAATTAACTTCCCACCGTGTACCCCTGGAAACTTCACAACCCGCTATGATACTATGGGCCTCATTTGGATGTCGGTTGGAAAGCCTCCGACCGCAGTTTGGAGGCTTTCCAACCAACATCCAAGGTTTAAACTCCTACCGCCCTATTACAAAGATGGCAGTCAGAGTTTAAACCGGTCGGTCAAACCGACTGACTTCCGACGTGCTCAAAGAGCCCGTCGGCCAGTTGAAAACCGAACATAATCCCTAACGGGTGGTGTCATCCGCTGTCTGGATTATGGTGTCGGTTTCTGACAGGCTTTCCATGTCGTGCTTTCTGACATGGTAAGACTGTCAGAAAGCAACTTTGGGGGCCCCTTGCATGGCCCCCTTCCCTCCGCTGCCTATGGTTGTGGGCTCTAAAACTCCCTGCCCTGTGTGACAGGCACCTCACGGTGCCTGCCACATGGTGCAGGGATTTACACAAACTCCCATTCCTCTATGAAAGCTTTGCATTGTCTGGCACACAATTAGCATCACAACAAGTGAAAAAGTAACAGATAAAAAGCAAATGGTATTTACGCTTTATTTAACTAGAAATGGCACAATATTATCATTGCATAGGCTACAGTTTCACCGACAAGGCATATGGTAATCCAGCCACTGACTGGCAACATTTAATTTAATGAACATAATTTGAAAAAATCAAATGGGCCCGTATTACATACAGAGTGCATTGTCCCTGTCTGCACCATCATGCATCCTTAAGCAGGTGTGACAAGCACAAGCAGGGACAGTGCGCCTTATTATCCCCTATACGCTGCTCCCAGGACAGCCGCAAACTTGCAATGACCTAGTGGCAGCACATTCTGTGAAATACGGAGCGGCAGCTTAAAAGCCACTCCTGTGTTTCTCTGTGCAGGCTGCAACCCACTTGTACTTTAACCCCTTCGCTGCGGGGCTAATTTCCCCACAGCGCGGGGGGGAGGGGGGCCGCGCACGGCGCCGCTGTGCTCATGACGAGCCCAGGCTCGTCATGCAGCACGGTGCTCGTGTGCTAGTGACGAGCCTGGGCTCGTCATGACCACGCCCGCGCAATGGAACGCTCAGCACAGCGGGGAAATTAGCCCCGCGTGTGAGCGTTCCATGGCTCATGACGAGCCTAGGCTCGTCACCAGAACACGAGCACCGTGCTGCATGACGAGCCTAGGCTCGTCATCAGCACAGAAGGGGTTAAAGAGAGTTTGGAAATTCCCCCGAAGTCGGGTCCAGTGAGCGACTGGACCAGCCTGTAGGGGATGTCTGGGGAGAACCATGGGAGCCTTTTCACAAGGCGAGAGGGCTGCCCTCAGGGGGCGATCAGACGTTGTACCACCTTTCTATGGAGCACTGTCAGTGCACCTTCTAAGGTAATGTTTGCCTTTGTGCTTGCATCGGCAATACAGTGCGCGCACAGGTGCAAAGTGATTGCCTCTTTTGCATGGGTTCTATGTCTTCATGCAAATGAGGGCATGCCCTCTCGGTATTACAGAAAGGGCCGCACTAGCTCTATGGACCCTTCTGTAATACCATTGTGCCCGAGGAGCATACAAAGCAGGCACACACACGGGACTCACGACGAAGACCGGATTATCCGGAGGACCTTGGGACATCTGGAGACTCAACTTCACTGAAAAATTGAATGTGAAAGAAAACATTGTGTTTCTGTGCATCTGAAAAACTGAAACAATTAGAGAAAGATGTAAACCAATTCATTTAGCCTTGAGAAAGCCCTGGCGCTACTCGCCACATAGGGTGAAACACGTGTCGTCTGTTTTTCCTCATTGCTCAATAAATAATATTTGGATAAACTTAAAGAAAAAGAATTGAATTATTTAAGAGCCGAATGGACATGGTTATGGCTTTTGTCAAGATCAAATAAAAGTAAAAAAGGATTTACCCTTATCACTTATCTATTCAAAGGAAAGGAATACATCCTCGCTTCTAAGCGCACACCCACTTGTGTCCTTGGGTCACATTGTATAACACGGCCAGTGGTTTCACATGGTGGTAAAATCAAACACTGCATAATTTGCCACTGATAAATTCACGTACAACCAACAATTGTAATATCAAAAATGTTAAACACGTATCACCCAAGGCTCTTTCATTTAGTCAACCAATATTACCTAGAAAACTTCAACTACCACCAACAAAACATGTGTACATGATCCCCACAAGTAAAACAGGCAACACTTAGAAAAGATTGGCTTTCAACCATGCACTTCTTAAAATGAACACAATACTGACAATGTTCAGTTTTCTCCTGTGCTAAAAAGACTTGCGTTAGATGCATCGATGTTGTTTCTTTGAATTGAATTTGGAGCTGAATAAGAAGATAAAAGCTGACTGTAATAAAATATAGATACAATTTATAAAATAAAAATGACAGAATGCCGGAGTGGCAACAGTCAAAGTACATCGACAACTCTACTTGGATCTAAAGCGGGATGGATAATTGATAATCACACAGGAAGATAAAAGACACATCTCACAGTGCAAAAAGTTAAATTTGGGTATAATAGAATATATATTTTGATTCAAATTTTAAAAACAGAAATCTTGGTGATTTTGAGGGTGCTTGACCTAAGCCGCTTCTTCCCTTTGAAATTGTTAGAATGCCTGTAAAAAACTCCGAATATTAAATGAGTTGAGGGTCTGTGCTCTGTAATTTAATACCTAAAAGACGCTATTGCGGGGCACTGTTTCAGAAACGCGCACACCAACACTCAGAAGAAATTTCTTACCGACTGGGCAAGACGTTCTAATCAAAAGCACTCGCCGGCCATTTATAATGTGTTTGTCAGTAACCAAAGTCTAGTTCAAACATTTTTCTCTGAGCTGAGGTATCACATTAAGGCACACGGTTGGTTTACAGCGCCTTTTATTTTCCCTTCTATCCCCTTCACCAGGTTCGGATTGCACATAAGCTGACAGACAGGCGCGATGGATAGTCTGCAGAAAAAGCAAGTCAGTGGCAATTTTGGTCTATATACGGATATTTATGTGTGTAGATTCCCTGTATGTGTGTCGTGTACTTTTCAAAGAGCTAGACTGCCATATGCTAGGAGTCAAACTCGATGATAGATCGGCTATCGGGTACTGTGTCTGGCATGTGTTGGGGCTCAGAGCTCGCTCAAGTACGACCACATAGCACAGTACTGCAAATGCCATTTGAAGGGGTTTCAATGTCGAGCTAATCACAAGCATAAGACATAGGAGTGTCCGCAAAACTTTTGCTCCAGTGGCCCTCTCTCAAAATCTTTTGTGAAATGTTCGGTGACAATGTGGGGTATTGAAAGATATTTGTTGCTATGTATAAAGCACATCTGATTTGTTGTATGTAGATGATGCCCCCACAATCTTGAACGTGCCTGTTTCGATCGTTTTGAATATTCCTTTCCCATATCCTCCACTAATAAAAATATAGCTCTGCTAACTATGATGAGTATTGCGAGTCAACACTGCTCCTGCAGGAATGCCACCAGTAATCAAGGAGGAAGGCGGCTTCAGCCACATGCAGTGGCGACTGGCTTGTACCGAGGGTCGTGGGCAGGGGAGTGGACACAAAAAATACATTCATTTACCTCTGCAGCGTGACGACCTCCTCCCTCAGGTGTCTTGCAGGAAGCTCCCGATGCAGGATACTGCACCACCCAATACGGGTGCTGCTTTTACAGCATGAAAGCAGTGCCAGGATTGGACAGATTTTCCAGCGCTCCTAAGAGCACTGGACGCCTGCGCTTTCTCAAGTCTAACCCAACTGTCTTTAAAATGTGCGTGTCTGCCTGGACATTCCAAGACGGCCGGCCAAACAGACATGCTCCCTGCTGCTACCACTCGGCAGCGCTGGTCCAGTCCCATCCTGACACTTAGTTCTGGACGGGTTGCTGAAAAATAAAACGGTACTAAATCAACGTTGTTACTGTTTTATTTTTCAGCCTGGGGTTTGTGAAGTGATGCGCCTCCGCTCTAATAGAGGAGCCACCCCTGGCCACATGCCACCATGAATGCCACTGTGAGCGCCATTGGCCTCAGATTGTCTGGCACAGATGCAATGCTCTTTCAGTGAATTTCTTACATGAATGACTGTTGAAGAGAGTTGATGCTGATTAGGACTAATGACCATCTCTGGTTTAGCAATGTTTTATCTTCTGTGGGTAGCAAGGAGGGAAAGTTATCTTGTGCACTGCAGTAGCTCACTCCTGAATCAGTTGGGGGTCAAGCAGTGAAAGGTGTGATTCATATGTCCAACTGGGTGTTTGGTTGACACGTTTAACAGCCAGTATACTCATGGATGCGAACATGGAGACCACTATGGTCTAAACTGAAGGCAACCTGAGAAGAAATTCCAGTTGACCAGAAACAAAAGGATTTTGATAGATCTAGTTGTATCATACAGACTTTTAGACCTGAAACAAAATATGTCAACCTACTTAAAGTTTCTCACCATAGTAAAACAGGGACATATATAAATGTCCCTGCTTTTGATGTTTCCTTAATAGAGCATTAAACAAACTATATTTGTTGGAACGTACCATCTTTTGCACTGTACCACCCAGGTTTTTGCCTTAGCTGCTTTTGCTGGCTTTAGAATTTTGTGCACTTTACCCTTGCTAACCAGAAGTGAAGTGCCTGTGCTCCCACTTTCAGCATTAGAAAATTGGTATGCCCCGATAGACATATTTAACTTTCCTATGCGTCCCTGGTATATGGTGCAAAAATATGCCCTATGCTTGAAACGTAAATGAGGAGTGCAACTCCCATTACTAAACATGTTGGGCCTGATTCACAGAACTAACTTAAGACAAAATCCTAAACTTACTACTATTTTGGTATTCACAGAAGGCACTTAGGGGCAGATGTATCATCCGTTTTTTTTGTCGCAAACGCTGCAAATTGCAAAAAAGCAGCGTTTGCGACAAAAAAATCTGCAAATGCGATGTATCAAAAAATCGCACAGCAAAATTAAGGAATCAGCAAAATTTGCAATTCCTTAATTTTGCGCAAGCATTTAAGGAATCGGAAATTGCGATTCCTTAAATGCTATGTATGTAGCATTTAAGCTTTGCGAATTTAGGCTAAGAAATCGCAAATGACCACCAACTTGTAGTTGGTGGTAATTTGCGAATTCTTTCAAAAAAACACTTTTTGAAATTTCTAAAGGTGCCATGTGACTCTCATACATGCCCATAGGGCATGTATGTTCGCCATATGTGCACACATGTCAATTTCAGGGGTGCAGCAGGGTGTCCTTAAGACACCCTTGAAATTATTCTTAATTTGCGATTAGCAAATTGTGAATTTCAAATTGAGAATAACTGTCCATTCATTCCTATGGGCCTCCTGGTTCATAGAAATGAATGGGAAATTATGCCTTAATTGCGATTAGCAATTTGCTAATCGCAATTAAGGAATTTTAAGAAATCGCTAAAAATTTGCGAATTTCTAGATACATACCATTTAGCAATTCTCAAATAGCGATTCCTTAATAATCGCTATTTGAGAATCGCTAAAGGGTATCTTGATACATCTGGGCCTTACTTATTTTGGTATTCACAGAAGGCATTTACTCATTTCGGTATTCACAGAAGTAAGGACTCCTAACTTTAGGGCTCCTAAATGCCTTCTGTGAATACTTAAAGTCTTAAAATTAGGATTTTTCTCAGTTTAGGAGTAGTAAGGTTAGGACTCCTAACTTTACTGCTCCTAAACTGAGAAAAATCCTAACTTTACGACTTTAGGTATTTACAGAAGGCATTTAGGAGTCCTAAAGTTAGGAGATCTAACTTTACTACTACTAAACTGAGAAAAATCCTAATTTTAGGACTTTCGGTATTCACAGAAGGCATTTAGGAGTCCTAAAGTTAGAAGTCCTAACTTTACTACTACTTAACTGAGAGAAATCCTAATTTTAAGACTTTTGGTATTCACAGAAGGCATTTAGGAGTCCTAAAGTTAGGACTCCTAACTTCTGTGAATACTGAAATGAGTAAGTGCCTTCTGTGAATACCAAAATGAGTAAGTGCCTTCTGTGAATATCAAAATGGTAGTAAGTTTAGGATTTTGTCTTAAGTTAGTTCTGTGAATCGGGCCCTCTGTTATTTTCAGAGGGCCCTAAAAGCTGTCTTCACTGTAGCAGCGTTGGCTGCTTCATAGGAAAACATTGGGATACAGTATTACATTTAATTTTCCTGTGCCCCATTAGGAAGCAGCAAAAAAGTAAATTTTTCGAGATTATGAAATATTTATTTGAGCCCAATTCATTGGGAAAGTAGGAATTGTAATACATATTTAAGATGAGGTATTTTAAGAAAATTAAAAACCCTACTTGAGTGATATACAGCTGTCACCAGGAGCTGAATAGCCCATTTGAAGAGGTGTGAACTTGCTCCCAGACTGAGACTAAAGCCTTGGATGTGGGGAAGTGTTCTCTTCCTCTGGCATGAGGACCATGTGGGCTATGCCCATTGACCTAATTAACTTTAAAGAGGCCTAACCTGTCACAGGTAGATGTAACTAACACCTGGGCCTGCTCCCCCCTTTCTCCCTATTTTCAGCTATGCACCAATCCGAGTTGTAGAGGAGTTACCCCCAGAACCTGTTTTGAGTGAACACAGAGTAGGTGTTGTTCATTTTCCAGGCCACAACTCTAAGGTAGGCTCATGAGCTCTGCACAGGGAAGGGAAGGTTCCGCTAGGTTGGTTTTAGGTAGAGAGGTACACTGTGGGATTGATTGTAGTAGGGCACCTAGGAAATGCTGCAAAAGTGGGTAGGGTCACACCTGCGAACATTTACCCCATTGGTTTGGGAATGGCAATAGGTTTCCTCATTCACGGGCTGGTGCCATGTATAAATCTGGCATGCACAGTACCCCCCACAGGACACTTTCTGAAACTGTGGAAGAAGAGAAGATGACCTGCTGTCCGTGACCTGAGAACAGCCTAAAAGAATGGACCTGCTCTCCCTCTTGTATCCAGGACAGAGAAGTGGACTCCATGGGTCATTAGGCTCTTGTTTAAGCTACAAAGACAGAACAAGATACAATAGGCCTTTCCAGCAACTGATCAGCTGACAAGAATCAACTGGTACTGCCCTGGACTCATCTACTGGCCTCTGCTAAAGTGAGTCATGACCCCCAGTTTCTGCCCCAAGGTCCTGAACCCTTGACTGGTGTCAAAGTGTACTCCTCCAAACAAATCCTGAAACCTGGGACTTAAAAACCTTTGGCTTCTTAGACCTCTGGTGGACTGTGACCAACCAGCCAAGTTGATCCTTTGAAGGTGCATTGCCACTGGGTCAAAGATTCAGGTTTTTCCAGCTCGGAGTTTTGATGAAACAGGAAACCCAGTCCGGCAGGACCTCTCAGAGAAGGTATATGGCCTTGTGGAGATCTCTTCGGCTACTGCCTGCAACCTTACCCCATTGGAAAAATCCAAGCACCAAAAAAGTGACTACGTCCAAAAGTAGAAACCTTAACTGGCATGAAAAGTAAACGGCTAGAGAGGGACCTTTTCTGGGCATGAAATTCTAATTTCTCTTGCATTGAGCTTTCCTGCAAAATGTTGAGGGCTTCACCTAGACCTCTTTCAGCTGCTATCCGATGATGTGTAGCTCTCTTTGGCCACAGTCTGCTGCCTTGTCTCGCTGAGGATTTTTGACTTTCATTTTGGTGACTAAGTCCAAAGGTAAAACTTCAAACTATGTAAATCTCCTTTCTGTTTCTGTTTCCCACCCATGATCCATCACTGTCAGCCTTATCTTGCACATATGTATTGGTCAAGTTCAACCAGTTGAACATGGTTGGTGCTTAATGCTTTTTGGTGTCCTTTTCACATTTAAACATTAAAGCTCCAGGTTTACCCTATTGGATTCTTGTTGTTTTGATGTCATTTTATTTATTAAAATGTACTCTATTTTTCTGCATTGGTTTGGGATTTTTCTTGTGTTATGTTTTGACTTTAAAATGTTTGAGTACTACATAACTGCAAGGCCTGAGCTGAACTTCGATTCCACCAGAGTAATCTGAGTAATTTCAATGACTCCACATTGCTCTTTTATTCAAAATTACAGATAATTATGCAATTACTTCTACCTGCGTAACTGAGAGCAGTGTGGTGGAAAAAATCCTACAGTGAGTGCACATTTAACAAGCACAAGAAGATTCTTGTGCTGGCTATTTGTATTCTGTTGCATTTAGAGCTATTCCTTAGCTCAATATTTATCCTAGCATCCATTGTAGACATTGATTTTGCCTTAAAGAATAGCGCTTGGTGCAGAATAACTCTTCTTGTGTAATTCAAGTTTAATCTCGCAGAATTCTCACATACATAATTAGGGTGCATCACAACTGATAAGTAAGGTGGGAACTATACCACACAGTAATAAGATGCCAATTATAAGGAAAAAGTAAACAAAGAATGGGAGGGGGCAAACACTGTAGGGCAACAGAACACTAAGGAGCCTATTAGGATGTCAGTCATAAGGCCTCTGACTTCAGGTCGAAGGCCTTACGACCAACATTGTCGGTTTCAATTCCAACCAGCTGACTTTGAGTCAGCTGGTTGGAATTGAAACCGGCTGGTCATTCTGTCTGGCTTCTGATGGGCTCAAAGAGCCCGTCAGCCTGTCGGAGTATAATCCAAAGGACGGCGGTTTATGTTGACTGGTTTACGATGGACCGTTTCTGTCAGGGTTTCCATGCTGGCCTTTCCAATTAGGTAGCCCTGTCAGAAAGTATGTTTGGGGCCCCTAGCAGGGCCCCCTTTCCTGTGCGGCCTCTGGTTGGTGGCCGAGGGGGCACCTATGGTACCCTCCTGCTAATCCCTGCACCCAGGTGCCTGCCACTGGGTGCAGGGATTAACACCACCTCTCAATTTTCTATGGGAGCATGTACTAAGACCGGTTTATAGCCGTAACACATATTCCCATAGGGAAATGTCGGAATGCAACCACACCATGTGTGGGTGCATTCTAATGAAGAGGTCGGAACTGCCGGTCCTGACCGCAGGTCATCGGTTACGTTTCTGAGACGGCAACATCATAATAGACCCCTAAGTTGGGTAACATAACCATACTTACCTGTTCACAATCACTCTCTTTCCTATTTCTCGTTTCCTTCCTGACCACCCTTCCTTCCCTTCCAGGAATATGCTCATCTAATTTTACCTTATTTTGGACAAAGTCAGATTTTTTTTTTACAGATATAGGTTCAACATCTGCAAACACAAGGAGATGATGGACAGGGCACTGAAACTTTTCAGACACTCGCCCCCAGTCACAGATCTGGGTTGGCAGGGTATGCCCAGATGTGGGTCCCTTGCTCACTTTGCCACTGGATTTAAACTAGCCTGGCTGATGAAGTGTGTTACCCAGAAACTGGTCCCATGATACTTGTTTCTGGTTCAAGGAAGACCTGGCTTGGCAGTACGGGCTGAACTGTTCCCATGAGGCACAGGGTCAAGACTGATTTGTACATAGCTGGGTCTGAACTGAGGTGGCAAAGTGAGCTAAATAATGATGATGGATTCAATCCAAATCTATGGCTGGGGGAGTGTCTGAAAAGTTTCAGCTCTCTGTCCATCATCTCCTTGTGTTTGCCTTATGTTTAAGATCTGACAGTTTATTAAGAGAGGATAACTCAACTCAACATGAGTTGTATGGATTCCAATTGATCAAATTGAGACCATTTATTGCTTTGGGATCAATCTTGTGAGGTTTATCTCAGGATAATTAATATTGGATTCCTGATTGTTTAATATGTTTGCATTACATTTTTATTAATAATTTGGTTTTAATATGAAGTTACTGTCATTTGTTTCTGCTTTTGTAAACTCAGTTCCAACTTTTCTCTATTTACGAGATACACTGTGTCCCCTTTTCATTGCGCTTCATATTTCTTTCTAATGTAAATTTTATAATTTAGCATATTATACTTGCCCCATTGAAGTTGGTGTTTGGACAACATTTTTATCTAAAAATATCGGTAGACAGAAATATCGGGATATTTATTATGTCATTTTTTTCATACTGATTTCTTTTTGAATATGTTTTTGTGGGCTGCTTGATTCACCCCTCCGAAATCCAACGTTTTCCTTATTATTGCAGTGACTTGAGTAGGAATAGTACATCTAACTCCTCTGAAGTCTAATGCTTTCCTTACTGTTGCATAAACTAGAGTGGGAATAGTATATTTATAAAATAGAATGAAAATAGTACATTTAATAGTCTTACACTCCAATAGTTTTCATCATATTGGTTAAATAGACTATAGCATTAAGTTTTTTATATATTTTATATTATTTTTGTTTACTTTTTAATGTATTTTATTGCTTATAGTATTTTTTGTAAATGTGTTTTTTGTAAGGGTGGGTGTAGTTCGCGAAGTAGCGCTACGCGAAGTGCAATTCGCACTACGCGAACTTCACGTAACACTACGCGAGCTGCTTAGTAGCATGTTCGCACTGTGCAAGAAGTGTTTTCAATGATTGCACAGTGCGGACAAGCATCCGGCACTGTGCAATCATTGAAAACGGCATCTTGCACAGTGCGAGCTGTAGTTTTCTGCTGCTTGAGTAGATTATTACTCGAGCTGCAGCTTTCTCAACGCGAAGTGGTAGTTTCTCATTGAGAGCGGTCGCAAGCATGCGCAACCACTCACAATGAGAAACCTTACCTCCCCGCGTTAAGAATCTCGCCCGGATGTCATTTTGCTTGCTCGCGGTCGCGAACATGACGTTCAGGACCGCGAACAAGCAAAAAATGAGCTCTGCACTACGCTACGCGGCACTACGCGTGTTCGCACTGTGCTACGTGCAGCTTGCGTAGTGAGAAGTTGCGCAAACTTCGCAAATTCCACGAGCGTAGCGTAGTGCTTCGCCCAGGCCTAGTTTATTGGACTTTTTAATTTTTTTATATTTTATATATTGTGTAGAGTTAATTAATATATTTTTTCTTAATCAGTTGCTTATAATTTTATGGTTTCATTGTGTATGTGATATACACATACAGTGTAACATTAATAACACATCAGAAAAATATTTACATACAGTGTAACAATAACACATAATAAAAATATGTATTTCACCTTGTATTAATTGTATTAATATTAAATGTAATACTATATATATATATATATATATATATATATATATATATATACATATATATATATATATATATATATATATACTTTCATGGTAATGTATTAATGTAATTACGATATATTTTAAATGTACAAAATTCTTTGTGTTACACTATATCTATCTATATATCTATATATATATATATATATATATATATATATATATATATATATATATTTATATATATAAATACAAACATTTATGTATCTGTTTGTTTGTTTTTATAAGTATGTCTTTATATATAGTATTAAGTATTAGATAAATATATTTAATTCATTTTACCTCAAATTGCATATTAATATATTTAAAATGTGCTACTTAAATCTCCTTTTATAATAAAAAAAACTATATATTTGTGCATGATATTAGTATCAAAGATATTTTATTTACCTTCCTTGGGGGGGCGGGGCGGGCCGGTGAGTTAGTACGCAAAGGCCTAGTCTATGTAGCCCATTCCTAAGCTGCTTTAGGAGTATAAAAAAAAAAAAATTGAAGGCATGAATAACCTTGAAAGGGACAGAAAACAGTCGTATATATCGTAGGTTCATTGGATGCAACTTCTACTTCACCGCTTTAAAGGACCAACATAGGCACTGCACAAGGTGGGCCTAGTCCGGAAAAATTAGAATCCGTGAGGACTGTAAGGTCACGGGGGCAAAATACACAGACAAAGTGCAGGATCACATCCTTGTCTTTCTATTTCAAGACATTTGTGATCATCGGCCGAGGAGGGGCTCTAGGCGGGGGGGCCACAATCAAAGATCTATCTGCACGCACCCCCAGAAAGCATGGGGACAGGTGTTATATAAAGTTATATGACTTTATAGAACACACAAATCATCCCAGAGGGGATCTCTTGGTGCTTGAATAGCCTGCACAAGTCATAGTTTGTATAAAATTAGAAGTTAAACAACCATGTTTTTAGAGATTTTTTAAAAGAAGATAAGTCCGGGAAAGAACGTAGCTGCAGGGGTAACTGGTTCCAATGTTTGGGGCCCAAGAAGGAAAAAGACTGCCCCCTATGTCTGACCGTATGGATACGCCTAGGAGATCTATGGCTGAAACTTGTTTTTCAGGTAGCATGGGCCACTACTGTGCAAAGATTTAAAAAGAGCACACTTTTTAAACGGAAGCTAATTAAATGATCGCAATGTAATTTCAGACGGGATGCGAGGAGGAGGTTTGCATACTCGGCGGGTGAAAGTGTTCTGGACAATTTGGAGTTTAGAAATGAGGCCCTCATTCATTACAACCATTAGGGTATTCCTGCAGTCCAGTTGACTCACAATCAATGCCTGGGTAAGAGTTTTTCTGGTCTACAAAGGTATCCATAGAAAAACCTTCCTGAGCATACTAATCACACCAAAACATATGCCCGAGATTGAATTCACATGTTCTTTCATGGAGAGGTTGTCATCAACAAGAACACCCAGATTTTTGACAATTTATTTAGGAATTGGAATAGGTCCCAATTCTGATGGCCACCAGTCATTGGATCAAACTGCATGTGCCTTCCAAAAAGCAAAATTTCTGTTTTATTCGAATTCAACAAAAGGAAATTAGCCATCATCCAGGCGGCAATCTTTATCATGCAGTCCTTGAATTGGTGTGTAGTATATTCCGGATTGGGCCCCATAGTGATGACAAATTGAGTGTTATCTGCATATGAAATAAATGACATCAAATCCACATGACCTGATAACTTTGGCCTGGGGGGCCACCTATATATTAAAAAAGAGAAGTACTTAAGTTGGATCCATGTGGAACCCAGTTATCTAAGGCCATGATTCTGGACTGAAGAAAATCCAAATGAACCGCATGGGTCCGATCCAAATAGAGCTTCAGTCAGCCCAGTGCTTTGTCTCCCACTCCAATTCTTTCCAAATCTCTGGATTAGGATCACATAAGCAATGGCTTCGAAGGCTGCAGATAAATCTAGGAGAATCAGCATGGCCAAATTTCCGTGGTCCAAAGCAAGACAGATTCTGTTGGTTACCTCCACCAAGTCTGTTTCTGTGCTATATGATGCACGGAAACAGACTGGGAGGGATCTAACAGGGAATGGGTTTCCAAGAAGAAAAGAAGTTGTTGGTTGACTAGGGTCTCTTTGACCTTCCAAGAAAGGGGAGCTAAGATATAGGTTTGTAGTTTGCTAGATCTATCGGATCCGCTGTGGGCTTTTTTAGAATGGGTCTGACCCGGGCTGCTTTCCATTGTGTTGGAAGAATTTCTAAATTCAGAAAAACGTTACATAGGTCTGTGATAGGGGCAAGAAGTGCTTGGGCCAGGGTAGCCATAATATATAGTGGAGCAGGATCCTCTGACGATCCTGATTTGATTATGTTTAGTAGAACTAGCACTTGCTGAAAAGTAATGGCATTAAAAGATTCAAGGAGAATGGTAGAGGGTTTAAATGGCAATAATCTTACTGATCCCACCATTTTTGGGAAGGATTTATATATCTTAGAGATTTTTTGTTCAAAGTGGTCTACGAGATGATCACTGAACATCAGGGATAATTGAATAGTAGAAGTGCATGTAGCAGAGTTGGAAAATTCCTTTAGTATCCTGTAGAGTTCTTTTTTTTTTTTTTAAATTTTTGGAAGACCTTTATTGATAGAAACATGCAAGTACAACTCAGCAAGGAGCCCAAGGGCCCACAACACAGTAGGATGCAACACGATAAGGCACAAAGGAGCACCCAGAAGAGAAACGTCCATACCCAAAGGAAGAAAAAGGAAAAAGAATAGAAGGGCCATAGAACAAAAATAAAAACAAAAAAAACCCCCACCCACTTCACCCCCCACCCTGCACCCCTGCAGCTGGCTACGGCCTGTCCCCCCTTAGCAGTGTGCCTGTCGCCCAATAAAAGGAGTCCCGAAATATAGAGAGTAAGAAAAGAGTCCTAATCTAAAACTCTCATGAAATAAAGAAGAGTGGGGAGGAGCCCACCACCCGTCCCCCGGCTCTGCTCTCCTGTGAGGCCAGTAGCAACACAAAGTATAGCGCCCGATGGTAGTATATAGTATATGCAGACAAAATTGGAAGCACAGAAGTAGCACACAGCGAAATCAAGGTAGCAACCCAACCCACGTGTCCAGGGCAGCAGCAAGGAAATCGCCCAACCATGAGCACTAGCGTATGCCCCCGACCCATTCTCTCAACTCCACCAATGAGCGCCATGAACATCCAAAGGAAGCCATCCCCCGCCTGTACCCTCCCGCAAGTTCAATGCAAACACAAGAAGTGGTAGTCTGATGGCAAGAAACAGTTCGCAGTACCCAGCAGAGAGCATGAAATCAACCCATCGCACCATCAGAAATAACAACACCCCCCCCAGCTGCCGCAATCAGTAACGAGAAATCCGCCAGTCCGAAAGAAGGAATGTCTATCCCTGTCCCGTTTTCTCCTTACCACCGCCGCAAACCAATGCAATCGAGGCAGATGTATTCGGCAGTCCAAAAGCGTCCCCGTGGAGTGGGCATCGCCATGTGTCCAACACAAGTGAATCCAGTAGTCCCAGGGAGGGTGCAAGGTACGCCATCTTCACCACGTAGGGCACAGCCGGGTCAGGGAGGAGGATGTCAATGTCCAGCACCTCCTGGGGTGGATCTCGGGGAACTGCGAGCACGACATGAGGGGAAGGATCCCGGCGTGATGTAAACCCCGGAGGCACGTATCGTCTCGGGAGATGACCTTCCGCGGCAGGAATCGTCGTGAGGCTCGGGATCACAAAGGTGCCACTGTCGCGTGAGGCCGCCATCTTGCCACAGGCGGTGGTGGAACAAAGAGGGACGCCGAGACCCTGCGAGTCGGCCATTTTGTCACGGCTCGATGCACTTAGCACGCCATCTATCTTGCCCATCAGGGTGCAACCAGAATGTATCACATCATGTCGAAGGGATAGGACCGCTGCAAGTAAGATACCATAGCCATGAACGTTATCACTCACCGTTTCAGGCATGTCTCCCCGCTCAATGTGTCCACAAACACAAGACATACCCGATTTATCAGGGTGCATTACGTTATTCCATGCACAGTATCAGGTAGAGTCGGATCAGGCTGCAAACCACAGGATATCAAATTGCCGCATTGCGAGGAACAGATGACTGAACCAGGATGCAGCCAGTAGCGCAGTCCGCCCAATACGTCGTCCTGTTCGGTTCCGAGTACTCGGCCAAGTCGGGAGCCCCCCGCCGTTAGCGGGAAGACTTGCAGGCAAAAGTTTCACAAACAGCAGTCCGGGAGCCCACAGTTCCATAATTCCAGCAAATAAGTCTCTAGGTTCGCTCGTCTCAGCGCCAGCGGTGCAGCGGGGCGTAGGTTGCAGGGTCAGCTGCCCCTCGGTAAATTACCGACCAACACTTTACAGTCGCCAAGCCCGATGTTGTGAGACTGGCGGCCGGCCTCAACGTCCACGCGAGGTCCCGGTCTCCGTGCCGATGCGGGCCGCAAGTTAACTCGAGCGTTTCTTCCGCTTGCAGGGAAGCCAAAGCCCCAGGATTTCGCGGCGGGTCTCCGGAGCGCGTCCGCTGTCCGAATCGGCTGCTGCAATGCAGGATCTCCGGCAGGATAGTCTCGAAGGAGGAGATGGTCCCCGGAGCCGAGGGACTACACGTCCGACCTGGACGCCATCTTGGCTCCTCCCTCCCTGTAGAGTTCTTTAATTGAATTTACTGCATGTTTGATACTGTCAACAATATAGATCTTTCTTGCACGTTTGAAACTTATGTGATATGTACCTAATGAAGATTTATAACTAAGTTTGTCTGTGGCAGATTTAAAGGCCCTCCACTTTCGCTCAAGGTTTCTATAAGCTATCTTTCCTCTTTTTAAGGATTCAGAGTACAAGAGTGAAGCAAGGTTCTTTGTTTAGCTTTGCTAAGTTTAAGGGGGTGTAATAGTGTCTAAGGTCAGCGTCAGGGCTCCCTCACAAACATTTAAGGCAATATTAATGTTTACATAATCTTTCAGATATGCCCCCTCCAGGGTTGACCTTAATGTAGCTTTTAATTTAAAGATAACTATCTCTATGCAAACAAAGCAGCTCTCAACAGCAACTTCAGAATAATTCTGGGCGACCTCAACCTAAGATGGAATGAAACCAAAAACCCGCTCATCCAATCTCTCACCACCCTCCAGCAAGACTATGATATGATCCAGCACTGCTCAGAGAAAACCCACCATAGAGGAGCGATCCTTGATGCAATCATTACGGATAAAAAGACAATGTTGATTGACCACATCATCCCGGTGGACTGGTCAGACCATCACGCCATTCTCTTTCATATCAATCATTTGGTTCTTTCCCTCCCACCTACTCAAACCTCCCCCAAGTGGGTCAGAAACATATCGAGAGTCCCCCCTGACAAGCTAGAAGATGGACGTAGCTCACTCCTCCCGAACTCGACAGAACTCCTCTCAACCACGGAACTCACCTCGCTTTACCATTCCAACCTGGAGCTTGTCCTAGATCAGCTGGCACCTCGGATTCTAAAAAAACCCAGAAGCATCCCTTCCAGGTCTTGGTTCTCCACTGAAATTAACAAAGAAAGAAGACACCTAAGATTCATGGAAAGAACCTGAAGGAACAACCCCACCTCCCTCAACCGGGACAAACTCAAGGCAGCTTGCAAAATCTACTATAATCATATCAAGAGCAAAAAGTCATCCTTTTTCTGTTCTGCTCTAGACAATGCTAAAAACCGTCCCAAAGAACTCTTCAACATCATCAGGAACCAAACCTCTATTCCAGTGATAGACAGCATGGCGACGTCCAAATCCCAATGTGACGACTTTGCCAGCTTTTTCAACGAAAAAAATGCCAAAATTGATCGATCATTCAGCTCTATGCCCTCCTCCCACACAGAGCCCCACCCCACTGCAACTACCCACATAAGGCCAGCAACCGCAGCCATTCGCTGGTCTTCCTTCCGGCCTATCCAGGTTGAAGAGTTAAGCAATCTCATAGCCACCGCAAAACCCTCATCACACTCCCTTGATCAGCTTTCCCCGACACTGACCAAAGACCTGAAGCTCACTCTAGCCCCTATTTGGGCCAAGATCATCAACAGCTCTTTGAGCGAGGGCTCCATCCCTGAATGCCTCAAACTAGGTCAAGTCACGCCACTCGTAAAAAAAAAAACGGCCTTGCCCCCAAGGACATGAATAACTACAGACCAGTTTCGAACCTCCCACTCTTATCGAAAATTCTGGAAAGATGTGTGCTATCTCAGCTAACCCATCACCTAGAGAACACAAATCTTCTCGACCCACACCAATCAGGGTTCAGAAAAGGCTGCAGCACAGAAACCGCAATCCTAAATGTCCTGGATGATCTACACATGTTGCTCGACTCCAACCAATGTAGCCTTCTCATTCTCTTAGACCTCTCGGCTGCGTTTGACCCAGTTGATCATACCCTGCTATTCAATGTCCTCCAAGAGAGACTGGGTTTGGAAAAGACGGTTCTAAAATGGTTCTCCTCCTTTCTCAACAACCGCACACAAAGAATCAAAATTGAAAGCTTGGAATCGGGCCTTCTCCCCATTAGTAGAGGAGTCCCACAGGGGTCAGTACTCTTGCCACAACTTTTCAACATCTACATGGAGTCCCTCACATCAATTCTAAGGAAGTCCAACATCCCCTTTCACCTCTACGGGGATGACACACAACTCTATCTGGAAACCTCTTCGATCGCAGACATCCACAGACTGAACGGCACACTCCCTGAGGTTCAACATTGGCTCTCATCCAACCACCTCAAACTTATTGAAGAAAAAACAGAAGTTCTCCTCATCTCGAATAAAGATGAAAACCCCCTAATACTAGAATGGCTCAAAGCCTTAAACACCCTTAATGTCCCTCTTGTTCCTACAAACTCCGTAAAATCCATAGGGATCACTCTTGACCCCAAACTGGACATGAAAGAACACTTCTCAAAAACTGCCAAAAGTGCTTTCATTAACCTGAAACTTCTCTACAACCTGACACCCTTCCTCCCCACGAAAGACCTGAAACAGGCCACTGAGGCCCAGATACTCTCCAGAATTGACTATGGCATTGCTACTCTGACTGGAACAGCCAAATCGCACCTGGGACCTCTGACCTCTACCCTCAATGCCGCAGCAAGAATGGTCACGGGAACAAAGAAATACGAGCACATCTCCCCGGCTCTCAAGGATCTGAAGTGGCTCGCTATTGACCAATGAGCCAGCTTCCGTACAGCTTACCTCGCTCACAAAGCCCTGCATACAGGCAAACCAAAATATCGGGCCAACAAACTCAAAAGGGCCGGTCAGTCTAGGAACCTCAGAAGTTCCAACACGCTCCTACTCATTCCTCTCAAATCACAGAAGCACAAAACATCTAGTAAGTCCTTTGCGGGAAAGGCTCCCAAGATATGGAACTCCACCCCCATATCAGAATGACCTCCTCCTTCCCGAAATTTAAGATGCTAGATGCTACTCAAAGCCCTCTTCCTTGAGCGTTCTGGATCGTAACGAGAACTCCACGTTTGACTTTGAAAGGCCATGTTCTCTATGATCCCAGAGCCGGATGACTCGCTCTCGATCTCCGTCCTGGAGTGCGCTCATGTTGTTATTGTACAGACTTTTACTCCCCCCCCCTGTTCTCCCTGCCCTGTTTTCCGTCCTCACTGTCTTTCTGATGCTTATTTGTATTTGTTGTGAAGCACTCTGATACCCTCGGGTCCAGCTAGTGCTATACAAAACTTCAATAAAAATCAATTAAAAAAAGTAGTCAGGCCCCTCCCAAACCGCAGCCCAAGCTCTGTAGGGTAACCAGGAGTAAGCCCTCCAGGTGCAAGGAAATGGAAAGCAGCCTACTCAATAGCCCAAAAATCCATGTGACCACTACTTACCGAATCCAGATGAGAATACAAGGAAAGAAGACATCAGCCAACAGGGGAGGAAGTCTGTGTGCCCCCAAATGGGAGGAGACAGTCGGGCAGTGCAACACGGCAGAGAGCTGAAGCCTGACCCCCCCACCATCAGATAGGGCTGGAGACCAGATCTCCACAAGGAGCATGGATCACTGGGGCAATTCCCCACCTTGCCCGCCATGAGAAGGGTTCATGAAGCACAAGGAGCAAACAACAGTTCCAGCCCCCCAATGCTCGCAATGAAGGGTCACCCATACCTGTGAGGCCATGGCACGGCATGACTCCCCAGCCAAATCTGCAGTCCAAGCGATGCACAGACCACGTCATAATCCTCGGGAGAACCACATCCAGAAAAGACTGCCATTGCAGGCATGAAAATCCACCAAAGGATGCAGCGGCACTGCTCAGGAGGGTCTCAAGAGGGGACCTGCAGCCAGGCAGCCAGCCACTTTGGTGATCTTGATGCCCTGCGGAGTCTGAGAAATATGTAGGCTGGGACCCTTTCATGGCGTGATCCCACTGCAGCACAAACTGTTGGTGTGGCATTACCCAGAGATAATTTGCAACCACAAGCAGCACAAAACCAGGGCGATATCCAAGGATAACAATCTGTGTGGGCAGTGAAGGCCCCAGGAGCCTGTGGTCCTACCACTGAGGAACTCTGCATTGGGGGAGCCGTAGTTGGCCGATCGCTCTGGCGACTCTGGAGCACCTACAGTCAAGTACAGGGCCCTTTTGCAGCATGATGCTGCTTCTGCATAGGTCGCTGGCAAGTTGACCACACGATTTTCAGGTGGTCTGGGCACTCCAGAGGCAGGAGTAATAAGGTAAAGCCAATGGCCCCTCATGGCCGTGAGTAGTGGATTCAGCAACCGGATATTCGCGGAATCACCTTCAAGGAGCGAGAGCTCACGGAACGACGTTTGCCATCTTGGCCAGTCAGGCCATGCCCCCTGGTAAAATATATTTTTGACACAACAAAATTGTTTTCAACAATATTTTTTGCCACAATATTATGTCAGTGATCCCATTTAGTCATATATCATTGTTGCAATTTCTGGCAGATGGGAGCAACTAACATGAATTCAGAAAGAACATGTTATGACCTTGATCCACATTACATTCTTAATGCTTGGGAATGAAAGGAAGTATTTCATGTTCTTCCTGATCATCAGAAGGCTACAGGCCATTTGGATGAATTCAGGTGGAGAGTTTCAGATTTCGTGAGCCAATCAAGGGAAGGCTTGGTTCTTTTATTTTGGAATTCCTCATTTTGGAGAATATGCATTGAAGACAAGTACAGTTTATTGTGGATGTGGAGTCTTCAACAAGGCACAGTTTCGCAAAGTGATATGATGTTTGGGAGGAAAGCACTCCATGTGTGATGCAGAATATCATGATGGTCATTAGTCAAGCAACAGTGAGGCCTGGTCGATCATGGAGAAGAGAATTGTTCATATCTAATGAGGCAGCACCAGTACCTGAACAAACTAATAAAGTATGATAGAGAGTAACAAGGTTACATTTTCATTAGGGTTTTACACTGTAGTGAAACATTCTTCTTTCCATGAGGAGAAAATGGAACCCAGAGTGAATCCTAACAATGTGGTATGCGGTGGGCTAAAAAGTAATGGAGAAGCTTGTGTGAGCCATTTTTGTATGCTAGCAGTAGTTTAAGTTGTATTAAGTAAGAGGAAGTCAGTTTTTGAGGATATACATAGGTGATTTAAATTGGAAATGGGGCAACTAATGAAGTAAAGAGATGGAAAGGAAGAATGTATCAGAGTTAGATACAGGGAGGTTTGCAAAAGGAGGGAAGGAAAGCAGAGTTGCAAGGATTAAGGGTAGGATTCAGCTGAAGAGAATGTATTTAGTGAATATCTATGGATGATATATAAATGAGCACCTTATGTATATTGTCTGCCTAAAATAAATATATCATACACTAAAATATTGAATATGGCAGAGGATTGTGTGGTAGGATTAACCTCCATTAATAATAGTATCAGTTGTGTTGTTCAAGTAAGAAGGCTAAATCTATGTCCGTGCGGGGGCAGTGTGGATGCCTATTTTAGAATTTTACTGAGTAGAAAAACATCAGATGCCAACTGTTTGAGATGGGGGAAGGTATTATAGTTTAAATTGTCACTGTCTTGACTTTGTCAAAGTTTTGGTAGAGGAACTATTTTTCTCTTGGCTTTGTAGAAAAGAACATCAATTGAGAAGGGTTTGATTTTTAAAACCACACAAGTTGTTAATGATATAAAGAGACAGAATGGAAATAAACTATACCGAAGAAATAGCAATGATAGACTTGAAAAGGTGGGTTTGGCTGAGGCAAAGGAGTATGAGCAAGAGAGAGTTGGGATAAAAGTAAACCTCATAAGCAAAGAGAGAATGAATATCCTAGAGTCAATCATTTGAACAATGATTCGTTAATAAGCAGAAACGGGTAAAGAAAGGAGTACAGGAAGCTTTTGAAGGACTAATTAACAGAACAAATTAGAGAAAGCAGTTAAAATTCTGACCTGATGTGAATAAAAGCAATGCTAAACTGCAGGGTAATTTACAGTAGCAAATTAGGAAGGGTATTCATAAAATACCATTATTGAATGTGCTGGAGTGCCTGGTGGCTGTGAGTGTTTCTATAGAGATCAGAGATGGATCCAGAAGATTGGAGCATTACCCCATTATGTTCAATCTGTTAGTAGTAATAATCTGCAGGTAATAATGACAGGTTGATTGCAAAAAAATAAAAGATGGATTTGTGAGCCGCCTGTAAACAATCAACTGAGTAAGGATTCCTGTGAGTATGTCGACTGTCGGAGGTTATAAAGTGGGAGTAAATGCATGATGTGATGTCAAGTTTGGTGTATGGAATACACTGTGGCGAAAGTGACAATTACAATCTATTTAGCCCATTCCATTTGCTGTAGTGTAGTCCATCATTTTACCCAACGCCTACTTACCGCAGACAGGATAATATCTGGAATGGCAAAAAGAGAGATAGTCTTTGAGAATGCTGTGTAAAATGTGGACTGATTGGTACAAGATGGTAGTCGGGGTGAGTCACTAAGAATTCAAGAATCAGTCGGCTTTGTATGAACTTCAAGCAAACAGTGGAACAATGAGAACCACCACATTGTCAAATGTAATCAGACTCAAATCATAAGCAGGAATAACTATTTTATTATATTTATCTCTGCCATTATGGATAAGTATAAAGTGATAAGTACTTTATGTAAGACACTGTCTTTATTATGCCAGAAAACCTGATATTCTCTTACCTGTGAAATTGGCAAAACTACAGCTTTTGTTTCTCCCATTTCACGGATGAAACAAAGAAACTAGGGTTTGATTACATGTTAAGGTGCGATTTATCACACCTGGTAAATAACAATACCCTGGGGTTCGTTATTTATAGGGTGTGATAAATAGCACATATTACAGGTTATTGGGGAATAATATGCAGGTTAACACACCAAAAGCTGCATGGTATGATAAATACTGCACACAAGGCCGCTGTTACATTTTGACAGGTCTGAGCTGCTAAAATTTATTGAAGCTTGAGGTATTTAAGGCATCCATTAATTATCGGATGAGTTAAGTACCTTTTAACTCGTAAGTGGGACCTGTGCCGAAACAGGGGTTTATGCTACGCCTGGGTAGAGTTTGCAGAGTTCGGCTATGCGGAACTCAATAAAGTGGCTAAAAATCCCAGTCTACCTATGCGGAATTCTGCATGTGGGCGGATTTTGCCGGGCGCCTGTCCGCGTTGCCATGTGCAACATGGGCTGCGTCCTTTCTTTGCAAATAACGCATGAATGGCACCACGCGGTTCTCATGTGTGTCATCACGTTGGAAATCATGTGCGAATGTGCGTGATTCACATGTGTGCCGCCACCTTGTTTTTCTACTCTCTGTTATGGTGGTGGGCCTAATTTTCATTCCTTTTTAATCTCTTTAATCCTTCCCCAGCAAAACGTATCTACCCCTCATTTTTATTTATTATATTAGTTTGTGCATTTTACTTTTTCTTTTAATTTTTTGGGTGTTTTTCATGACTTTTTGAATTTTCTTTATTTTTCTCTTTACCTCCTTCTTTCTTCTTTCCTTTTGCTTCCTTCTTTTGTACCCCACCCAGCACCATGGCAGCTTCCTTCTGGGCAGCACCGCCGCCTAGGTATGCAGCCCTGGGCGATCTTTAGTGAGAAGGAGATGGCTGCACTTGTTTTTTTGTGTAGCTCCATGCTGGTACCAGGTGGCAGGCCCGCCAGTGGATCCCCCTGTGGAATCATCGGCAGAGCTAGATAGGGTGTGCCAGAGGTTCTGGTACACCAGCCAGATTCAGTGTAGTGTCCAGCAGCTGGCACACCACTGACCAGGTCCTGCTCTACCTACTAGGCATAGAGATTCTGGGGCTTGGTGAGTATTAGTAATTTGTTGTGTTTGTGCTCTACAATGGACAATTTTATTTCCTGAATAGCATGCTACTCAGAGGTAAATTACATTTAGTTTACATAGGAATATTATTATTCACTGATCCAGTTCCTAGTTTTTGTTAGGCAGGTGCTCTGCGCTACCTAATCATACTCATCATTGGAGCTCGCTTTGGCTGATCAGTTAAAGAGCCATTGCATACTGTACTCCTGTCACAATAGTTAATCAGTGATATCAGTGAGTATTGCGTTCTCTCTGTGACACAGTGATGTGTAGTATGCATCTATGCATTCCAAAACAGGGAGACAGTGTTGGTCCATCATGGGGTTGAGAAATGAGAATAGAATCAAAGATCATTCTTGCAATGCATTAGTTCCAAATGTAGTTTTGGTTAAGGAAATTTGGAATAAGGTTTGTAGGATTAGAATGGGCAACTCAACGATACTCGATAGACTCGAAACTAGTGCTATAGGTGATCTGTTTTAGAGAAGTACAATTATGTGACTGTGTTTCCCTGTCATAAAAATTTTGAGGAGATTAACCGAATCACTAATCTGTTTGTTCATATCTTCTTCATTTCTTATGTCAGCACCTAAGGGCAAGAAGAAAGATATTTTAGAAGGTTCAGGGAAGATGGTCAGCAGGGGGCACCACCCACCAGCGCTGCTGGTGAGAGCTCTGTTAATACCACTATGTCCTATTATTTAATATTATTATTTCCCTAAAGTTGCGTTTTATGATTGTTGTGGGCTTAGGGTAGAATCTTGGGGTATTGGAATGTTGGTGCTAGGTTCCAGGATGGAAGTTGCTCCATAGAGGCTTGTGTAGCTGGTGAGAAATAAAGTTTCTCTGACACCCTTACTTGCTGTCTTTCTTTTACCTGGCGACGAGGACAGAATACGACCCCATTCGTGCAACGTGCAATGGATTCCGTTTTTATTTCATTCCAGTTATCCCTACATGATCTTTTTTCGTTATGTTACATCATGGTTTTATTTTTGGTAGATGACTTTTTCCGGTCTCTTGTCTCTTATGTGTTGTTGGTAATCTTTCCTTTTCTTTCATATAGGGATATAAGGGATTAATGGACAAAAGGATGGTTGGGAAAAAGGGCTTATATTGAATATATGGATAATGGATTGTAAATTCTGGTGAAAGACTCGATGAGAGAAAGGAAAGCTTAATCATGGTGGCAATGTGTTAAATAGAATGAAAGGATAAATTGATATTTGGATTGTTTGGATGAATAAGCAAAGCAACTCTTCTTATAGAGAGGGGCATGCTGCTCACCTATTTAGCTTACTTTGTTTATGTAGGGTTATCAGAGCTATGGTTCAAAGTGGGGGATATTTTTTATTTTTTGTTCTACTCCCTTGACTCAGAGTATTAGTTAAGTGAGCCAAATGTATCCCACCCTTAAATCATCAACCCCCCTCCCCACCCATGGTATTTTGCCACCTATGATTGAAGTGTAGTATTATAACCATGTGAAGTGGAGTGATTCCAGGATATATTTCATGGTTTCCCATAACTGAATAATTTTTCATTGGCTCAGATTGTTCCCTTTCGACTTCTTCTGACTACTAAAGGGACTGAATAAGGCACAGATGACGAATCGATGATCAGTGTAGTGAGCCCTCTATTCTCTATCAAAAGCTGTACCCTACCTGCCTATTCCATTTACTCTACCCTTTAGTAGAGTAAGTCAAGTTTCCTTTCCTTACTTACTGTCCAGCGAATTAATTTGTTGGAAATAAATAAAACTTTGTGGTGGGAGAGGCCAGTCAATAAAGTGGGAGGAAATGCATGATGTGATGTCAAGTTTGGTGTATGGTATACACTGTGGCGAACGTGCCAAATACAATCTATTTAGCCCATTCCTTTCGCTGTAGTGTAGTTCATCATTTTTCCCAACGTCTACTTACAGCAGACAGGATAATATCTGGAATTTCAAATATGAGGTGTGTGATGTAGTATCTTATGTATTATTCATCATGACTCTTTGGAGTCAGGGTAGAAAGAGAAATGCATTGTGAGAAGAGCAGGGCTTTGGAATTTAAAATAGATCATTGTCAACTACAGAAGCCCTAGCTGCAGATAGTAGCAAAATACCCGACACTCTGGCTAGCAATAAGCATGGCTCAATTATTTTAGCCCAAAGCACAAATTGTACTCCATTGTGCATAATGCTGTACTCATTAATGAGAGGTAATTTATTTTCCACTCAAAGTGTCTTTATAGTTACTGAAAAGCCTTTGAAAAAAAATCACTGTTTTTTTAATCATCTGTTATTCTGCCTTAATATTTTTCTGCCACACAGTCAGTGTTTTTATGCAAGGCATGTGTGGGTATAACAAAGTTGGCCTAGTGACTTTCCCAATCATAATCACGTAAAATTCCAGTGACCCTAGGGTCCAGCAATGTACTACCACTGTAAGGACATCCCAAGATTCGGCCAAAAAAAGATCCCGGCACTACTATACGCCGCTTGATGCGATGTTAGTAGCCGGGACTGCCCGAGGCTTACAATCATTGTTAGACTGCTTTATTAATTTAATGGGCTCCTTGGATCTAAAAACCAATTTTTAAATATCGCATGCCATGTCGATAGGCAGTAGATAGGCAAAAAAGGCTTTGTTTGTCTGCAAGGGGCAGGAGCTCAGTAAAGTACAAACCTTCCCATACCTGGGTATTGTTTTTGATGACAAAAGATCATGGGCAATGCAGCGGGCGCTGAAAAAAAACATACTAGCGAGGGCCACAGGTGCCCTGTCGGGCTTTGCTAAACGATTAGGCTGTAAGCCTTTACCGGCCATTATGAAAATCTACAACGCCAAATGCTTGCCCATGGTGTTCTATGGGAGTGAGGTGTAGGGCTACACTAACTCAAGTGAGATTCAAATGGCAGAAAATGTTTTCTTCAGAAAAATCCTATCGCTCCCCCAATCAGCAGCAGCATTTAATGTGCACGAAGACCTGGGGGCTGGTTATATTTCTGATCAGATTGCTTTAGCTCCGATACTAGGGTGGTTGAGAATCTGGTCCCAGCCAGTGCCGAGTTTAAATCAATTAATTATCCAGGACTGTCTGTCCTTAGATAAGGCCATGGCTATACCATGGATCCGGTACATTAAAACTCAATTGGACTTAATGGATAGCAATGACTTGTTTACAAACCCGATGGCTTTAAGTAAAATCATGATTAAAGCAGTAAAATCCCAGTTTATAAACAGGTTGGATGTAAAGAGGGAAGAGGAGGAATTGGCTAAACCTTCGGTTAGAAAATGTATTATGTTAAGTGCAGGGAGAGATATCCAGCCGTACCTGACATACATAAATAAGCCATTCCACCTGTTTTTACTTGTAAGGTTCAAACATGGTATCCTCCCTTGGCTGCTATCTTTTCCCGCGGGGTATGCTAATTGTGGGACGCTGGGGCCGTGTCTGTGTGATAATAAATCGGAGCAAAATGTCATCCACATGATTTTCTTTTGTAAATTTTATGTACCACAGCAAAAGAAATATATTCTCCCACTATTAAGAGGTTGTAGTTTTGAACAGGTTAGACCAGTCCTGGTTTATTTACAAATGTTAGGATCCGCTGTGATATGTTTTGGGGTGGCGAGCTACATTACAGGGGCAGTGAGATGCCGAAAGAAAATGCTGCTACCTTAATCGCTGCCTTTTTGTGCCCATACTATCTTGATAGTTTTAGATGTAAAGATTATTGTATATTATGGAAATTGGAATTTTTTGAAACTATTAACTTTCAGTTTGGTGACAAACTTTTTATTGGGTCTGGACATTCACCAACTATTTTATTTCTGCACATTGTAATTTATTTAGTTGTGTAATCATGATCCAAAAATGTGATTAATTATGAAAGGAATTTACTGTGTGTGCTTTGGTGGTTTTAAAATTTTTAACCGAATAAAGCTATTGTGAAACTTGAAACTACTGCCACTGTGCCACCCACTAATTTAACACAATTGTTTGTGCTGAGCATTATTTACAATTTGTCTTTTTTCATTTTGCTTTCCTCAGTATACCAATTCCTGTCTGTCCAACCATAGGACCCAGTAAGCAGGAAATAGCAGCCCATCTGCGGCGGCATATGCTGAAGCGTATCCAGCAGGAATAACGGTGGCTGGTGGCGTTGGAAGAGGTGGGAATAAACACCTCTCAGCTTGGCCCAGTGCAGCCGTACCCCTCAGCGTCCAGCCTCCCGGCCATCCCATTGCCTGCACTGCCACCAGCTGACATCGACTGCTGCCACCCCCTCCCACCCTGACAACCACAGGCCATTGTTGCACATCCTGCAGCAGCTGGACTCCATAGAGAGTCGGCTTACCACGATGGACCATAGCCTGGACCAGCTACGGAACCAAATCCAGAATGCCCTCTTTTAGCCTTTTTATTATTATTTTTTGATGGGAGGGACTTATTGTGGCTGGATTAAGAGGATGGGAAGGGAGTTTGAACCGGGTCTCTTTGACCATTTCAGATTTTAGGACATTGGGGCTTGGGTCAGTTTGTTTGGGCAAGAGAGGCTCATGTTGTAATGGTGGAAAGGGTGGGTTTCTTTGTAAACAAATAAAGGGGAAACTATATTTTATTGATACTTATGCCTGAAGTAGTTTGTTTTACTTTTACTTTGCACTCATACCTTCAGTTTTTATGCATCATATTAATGTGTTTGTAAGAGAGAGTGTACTGCTTAGTTATAGAGTTGTACCTCGCTAACTATCTTGACCATTAGAGGGGATGCTGCCATGACTTATTTTGTCTACAACAACCTCGATAAATGATAACTTGTAGAAGCAGTTAGTTATTTACTTATTTACTAACTTAGCTAGTTCATTTCAGCTAGTTCACTTAACTCCATAGTTGTCTTACCTAAATATAGAGAAAGCAATAACAGGGAAGGTATCACAAGCGAGGTCCCACTTCCGTCCAGGTGAGCTCCAACTGTAGGATTAATCGAAAGAATGTTCCATTGTGGGCAAATAAATAGAAATAAAAACACTCAATTAGTGCATTATATCTAAGCTTTACAAATTATTGACACATTACTGCCACATGATGGCACAACAAGAATTCCTGATAGTGATAAAATAACAAAAAATAGCATTAGCATTAAATTACCTAATGGGGAGCTACTATTAATTTACGTAATAAATCCTCAAGTCATAAAAAATGAACTCAAAGTCTGGAGTGGACAAGCTTATGTTAGGCATTTACAGTTACGCAACACAAGGCCTAAATGATGATGCTGACGACTGATGTTCTTCATTCTATATCTTAAATATGGATCACTTTGTATGCATGGGTGAGTAAATGGGGTCAGTGTGGGCTATTGCTTAGAAGATCTCACAGTGAAATGATGTTGCTTTCACCACATCCACCATAGCAAGTGTGTGATCTATTGATGTTATAAATTAAGACAAACCTCAATAAATCGCACAGCCTGGGGGAAGAAGGGTTGGGGTTTTATGAATGGATAGGAAAGAGGATTTGGGCAAAGATTTGACAAAGACAAACACTACACAAGGACTTCGTCATCAATCTGTTGTGGAAGGAAACAAAAGAATGAATATAACAAAGTACAGTTAAATGCATTGCAAACAGTCCTTCTGCCCCCGAGACACAAGTTATCAGATATCTGAATGTTCTGTCCTCTAGGTTGGGAGTGAACCCTCCCACCCAGTTTTCAGAATATGATGTTAAAAGAAAAATGATACTTTATTGCAAAATAAGGTGGTGCATCTGATTTCTCCATGGGAATGTCCATCACTCACTGGGTGCCTAACTAGACTGGTCCAGTAGGTGGCAGGCGTGTTGAGATTCGCCTTTTCCTTTCGTTTGTCCAGGAGAGTAAAAGGCCTGTGGACTGTAAACCCGAAACTATATTTTAGAGTCAAGGAGAAGGACAGAAGGACAGTAAGCTTCATGATGAGTGTGTTAAGAAGAATACAAATCAGAACAAAAAAAACAAAGAGAGACTCAGAATTTCACTTTTGCCACTGGTGCAACACACACACACACACACAACCCCCCCCCCCACACACACACATACACACAGAAGCATTTCACAAATAAACACCAATGTCTCCATTTCACATTGCTGAGTACTAGGCTTCAGACTCTTGGTTTACCTTTGAAGTCAAAAGCTTCTTGCTCCTATTTGTTGATGAGTTCTTCCACCCTCATCCTAACTCTGAGTAACTCCATACCAGACCAGTCGTGACCCAGTCAAGATAGACATGTAGTACAATGCTGTTGAAAAACAAGAGAAACAGAATTACATTATTTATTTTGCACAGGTTTTTATTTATTAACTAAAGTGACTATTCTGGTCTCTGAAGAACCATAAAAAAGTGAAAGGCTGCAAGTAAAGCTGGCTAAGTGTGAAAGGGCCAATAAAAATCAGGGAAAAAATGATAGCCAATCACTCGGACCGAAAACATTGGAAATCAATCATCTCAAACAAGTTCCCACATTATATTTTAACATCCTTCCTCATTGTCTGCCACCACATGACATGAATCATCAATCACCACTCACAATCACTCAATAATCAGTTCACTTATTGGTGTCAATGTTCCTTGTTCCAATCCAAGCATGGTGGTAGGTACACTATCTCCACTTTGATGCAAACAATTGATTGGAATTTGCCAGTCTTGTAAATCAAATGATTGTCTGGGACATCCATCCTAGGTGATGAAAAAAACAGAAGGATCATAGAAGTGGACCATACAGGTTAAGTCATTTCCACAAAATAAGTTATAAAAGCTAGTCATGAGCGGATTTTGCGGATAGGCAATCCGCGAATTTGCGGATTTGCGGATTGCCAAAATCCGCAAAATCCGCGAATCCGCACAGATTTTTTTTTTATGTTCGCACGGGTTTCTGCAAGTTCGCTAGGGTTTTGTACAATTTTGCAAATTGTGAAATTGTACAAAACGCGTGCGAACTTGCAGCAACCCGTGCAAACACAATTATATGAAGAGAAAGAAGCTCCTGGTCACAGGAACAGCACGGGGATTGCGCTCATGAAAGTCAAGGATGCAAAGGCCTCTACCCAGCATCACAGCTGAATTTCCACAGTAGATTTGGGAAGAGGCACACCTGTCCAGCCTCGAAGACGCTCATGATTGTTTTTGGGCTAATGAATGAGTCACTGATTTTGAGCATCAACTAGTTCGAGCGACCATGCAAAGGCCGCCCTCTACCCAGCATCACAGCTGATTTTCCACGGTAGATTTGGGAAGAGGCACACCTGTCCAGCCTCGAAGACGCTCATGATTGTTTTTGGGCTAATGAATGAGTCACTGAATTTGAGCATCAACTAGTTCGAGTGACCATGTGTGTGTTACTATGCAATCGCCCTGAAGGGCGCAGGGGTCCCTTGAGTGACCTGTGTAAGGCTGTAACTATTTTACAATGGCGCCAGCAAGCTGCCAGCGCCGTTGTAAAATAGTTACAAAGTTAGCTTGCACAGGAAGCACCTGCTTCGTTTTATCTAGTGGTTCCTGTGCAAGCTAACTTTGTAACTATTTTACAACGGCGCTGGCAGCTTGCTGGCGCCATTGCAAAATAGTTGCATGAGTGGGGGTTCAACTTTTGAACCCGTTACGCTCGCTGATTTTTTTTTGCGGATTTTGCGGGAAATCCGCAAAATTCGCGGATTGCGGATTTTCCAAAAATCCGCAAAATCCGCGAGCGTAACGGATTTCCCGCTCATGCCTAATAAAAGCCAATTACCTCCAAGGAAAAATTATCCCACATCACTCAGGTCCCACACATTGCAAATCCATCACATCAAGGAAGTTCCCACATTACAGTTCAACACCCTCCCTCATTATCTGCCACACATGAATCATCACTCATCATCACTCATGCAATCGCTCACTCACCTTTGCAATAGTTCCAATTACCTCTTCCAATCCAAGCATGGGTAGTTTAGGTATTAGGTATTCATCTTTGACGCAGGCAACACATTGGAATTTTGTAATGAAACTCTTGTAAATCAAGGATCTTCTGGGGCAGACCTGCTAGTGCAGAGTGATACAAAAAGGGATAGGCAATAGGCATGCGAGGGGGGACAGGCAGTGCCTCCAATGTCATAAAGGAATTGTGGAGGCTTCTTCAATGCACACTGGTCCAACTACAATACAACAATAAATGTGACAAAAAATAATGGGGCAGCATAAATCTGGCACAAAAATAATAATGCTCCACTAGCTACTTTTTTTGCAAAGATAAAAGTTCTATGAGAAATAATACAAAAGTACTATGGGAAGTAGAGTTTGTCCTCAAACTCAGGTGGTTTAACCAGAAGATGGTCAGCTATCACATTAGATTCTAACCAATCTTCGTCCTCCTTCTGTGCTGTTTCAGCAATGGTGTAATTATGTGGTATGAAATGTTGGTTCATTTTCATCATAGTCAATCATTTTAGGCAAGAGACTGGTCCTTCTCACTGTAACAACTGCACCTGCTGCACTGGACACACACCTAGAAGACACACTGGCTACTGGATAAGCAAGATACTTTATTGCTATCCTGCGGAGACTCTGACAATTGGTGTATCTTCTTATACCATTACATCAATGGATTTGATCCACACTGACCTCTTTTGGATCATACGGATACTCCTGAATGGTCATTGGTTCTACCACTTGCTCAACCTCTTTTGCCATTGCCTCTACAATGGACTTAATCCCAGCTGATTGAAACCAATAAATTGCAGAGGTTGGGTCCAGTCCTTCTATTACTGTTGTTGCCGGTGTTCTGGTTGTTGGTGTTGATGGCTGTTGTGAGACAAGCCTGCCCTCTCTGGATGTTGAAGGCGGCACCCCAGAACTGAGAGTGGGGCCGTTCTTCTTCCAGGTCTCTGGCTTGCTCTACATTCGACCTCTTGTATTTTGAAACATCCCTTTAAGAAAAAGAAATGAAAGTGGGCAGAATTGTTTTGTACCATGTACCAAGTAGTGTGACACAGATGTACTCTTTGGATGCGATGACGTCATGTTGCAGCCTTGTTAGGCAAATGAAGGATTAAGCTCTCAACCAAGGCATGCTCTACTGTGTTTTCATTCACACCAGTGGTGGAGAACCTTCCGGACACCTTCTTTACCTGGTCGTGTAGCAGATTGAACAACAGGATAGCTTGGCCCATGACACTGTCCTCCATGCTAACTTCCTGTGTGAAAACTTCAAAAGGGAGTACCATCTGTGTCAGGCATTTCACTAGGCCCCATTTTTCTGCATCCATGTTCATTGAACTGTGTGTACTGCTCAAAGAGACATTGCAACATGTAATAGGTTGAGTTCCAACATGTTGGAACCTCCTGTATCAGGGCTTTAACTGGTGCTCTATGTTTAAGCGGAATAATCGCAACTGCTTCCGGACTTTAAAGGAATGGCTGAAATGAGTACAGATTATTCTGCAGGCGGTCAGTATGTTGCTGACTATTGGAATCCTTTAAATCTGCTGACTTTTTCAACCCTGGAGGTTAGCCGAACACTCAACTACGAGCTCACCTCACAAACAAAACGTAGATATTCCCATGAGGGAAGCAACACTTATTATCCCCTAGAACACATCTCGCTGGACATAGGCTAGCTCCCCGAACTCACTATATCCTCAAACTCCAAGAAAAATGTTCCACAGCGGATCTGACAACCAGCACCTCTAAATTCCAACGTCCCTCAAAATGTCCAATTTTTCTTGTGCTGACAACCTCCAGGACCTGCTGAGGTTTGGTCCCACTGGAAATCCAGACGAAAACTTTAGAGAAAGAATGGAGGCAGCACCAAGCATGAAGTAAACCAGGACCACGTTGTATCAAAAATATATTTTCCTTTATTTTTTCATTTTTAAGACAGCCAACGCGTTTCGCTCCCCAACCTTGGGAGCTTCGTCAGGGCTGAAAGCAACACAGAAATGATACACCAATATTAATAACACATACTGACATTTAAAATTACAACAAAGAGACAAACAAGGTTAAAATAACGTTGTTGCAAATTTTTTAAAAAAACGAGATGGCAACACTTGGAAGTACCACAATATCAATCCTATGTTTTGAGAGGCATTTTGCCTTTAAATCTGAATATGCAAACGCGAGAATAATGCAACTTAGTAACTGTAGAAAAACACATTGACATACAGAGCCAAATACAACCAAATATAAAGTGTTTAGAAATGAAAGGTTGTGGAGTAAAGCCCAAACTCTAGGTATCGAAAAAGGGAGCAGACAGATTTTAAATAGCTTTTTAACAGTTCACATATCATGTGTTTCCAAAACTGACCTGATAAGCTGTAACCAGCCTTCATAACCCAGTCCTTCTTTTTCTTCCTTCTTTTTTACTCTTTGTGTCTGTCAGCTAGGGGGAGGGTGAATAGTTTATAATGTTATGTTTCCATGTCATTCTCATCAACATAATGTAATCATTTTAATGTACTAGCAAGAAAGATACCTATTGCCCACATGATAAGTGTTGGAGCAGGCCATGTGCTGGATAATTCACGATTGTAACTACAGACAAAATGTTACACAAATGCCAATTTCTACCACTTGCCTGTACCTATGATTTGTCCTACTGTACAAAAGTAAATCTCTGTAACTTGAGGAAAATGAACAAAATATGTTATTAATTTTTTTTTAAAGCAAACAAGCAAGAAAAACATTAGGTGGGAAACGCGGCATTGTACAGACAAAGGTAATATTAGTGTAGTAGTTATGTTAACTTAGGTAACCACTTTAAAGTCAAACCACACCACCATACCAAAATTCCTCATCAGAATAACACACAATATACAGAAATATACAGAATGACACAGAAAGGGATGCCATGATATATATCTTTCAAAATTATTGGCAGAATCCCCATTTCCATGTCATTGCTGAGAATTTGTGTCAGAGGTGCATCACTTGTCAGCAGTTAAATGAAGGCAAAAGAACAGTTGCAACCATGAATCACACAGGAAAATTCGATAGTCCCTTTAATTACATGCGGTTGAACTTTGTTGAAATGCCCGTCTGCAGTAGACTTTGTTATATTTTAGTAACAGTGTGTCTCTTTTCCCATTGGGTAGAAACAAACACAGCCAGGAAGTGTGACAGCCTCATTGTTGCCAAACTATTATTGAGGAAACTGATCCCTACTTTTGTATTATCAGTTTCTCTAGAGTCTGATCATAGCACACATTTTAGAAATTAAATTATGAAATTGCTGTGTATCGCTTTGAAAATCAACCAGAGGTTCCACTGCAGTTACAGACCAGAAGCTTCAGGCTAGTAGAACAAATTAATGGCACTCTGAAATCCAAGAAGGCAAAGGTGTGTACCTCTATCTAAAATGGCCCAATACTCTTCCACTTATTCTTATGGGCCTTCGAAGCACTCCCAATCAAAAGACTGTACTCCCCACACGAAGTGCTGATAGAGAGAGCCGTGAGAATTCCATCACCGCCTGCAGCTAAGCTCATGAGTATGATGGTTGATATGGTTATTGGCTAAAGCGAATGATTTGGTGATGTGGTGTGTTCTGTTTTTCATAAGGTTGGCTTGGCAACCCTACCTGCAAGAGAACAGCGGAGCCATGGCCTCAGTACAGGCAATAATGTTTTTTTGTTACATGCATCAGGAAAATCAGCCTTGAGCCGCGTTGAAAGGGACTATTTCAAGTGACACTTGTGACAAACACTGCTGTTAAATGTGGCAGCTTACCATACTGGATGCATGCCTCCCATAATACGAGTGAGACAAGCCAGTGAAGACGTGGGGATAACAACCAGTAATTTTCAGAGTCAACCTCAAAATGGATTTTCAGAGGGAGAATATTGTACACAGAAGTCCCAAAGTCAAGTTGTGACAAAGGCACAATCTGTGGTGAATGAGTTGAGAATAACTAAAAAAAATCAGAGATTGAAAATGAGAGTGCACGTCAATAGCTGGAAGAGAGTGCAAGCACTTAAGATAGTAAAGTGCTGAGGAAAGAGAAGTGGCTGAAAGGTGGAGAGAGATTGTAAAACGTCTTGAGAGAAGAAAGCATTCCAGTGACAATTATGGAGGTACTACAGCCAAATGAGCAGAGTACTATGAGAGTGAACAGTCAGAAGTCAGAAGAACTGAGAGCCAAAGAGTGCCAAACCAAAGAAAACTTTCTCCTAAGTGGACCTACATCTTTGAAAGCGATCCTGATCTGAGGAGTTATTAAGCTAAAAATCATCAAAGTGTGTTTGAAAACCACCCAAGAACGATGTTATCATAGCTAAGGATGAAAATAAAGGTTGGATTTACTAAATCAAATAGTATATTTCCTTACATTTCAAAATTCATGTTGTGCAACTTAGATAACCAGGTGAAGATATTAGGATGCCAGAAGGTATCCATTTGAAGAGTAGAATTTACTTTAAGGAATCCAGTCCAAGTTGTATGTCCCTAATCCTTAAGTAACAGGAACAAATCGATTTACAGCGGAAAGAATTGAAAGTCAAGAAGTTAATTTAGATTTTTCCTTTTTATTCTGACTCAAGAGAAACCATGACATCAACCACACGAAAAGGTTGCAAAATTATGTTAGTGGTATTGGTGTTAGCCATAGTTATATTAATAATGGGGTTATTAGGGAGTCTTAGCTTTTCTGTTGTGCATGTTATGTTAATTTATTTTATAATGCGCACAGCTACCCAACAAGGGTTTCCCAGCGCAAGCCAACAGAAGCTCAGCAAAGATCTAACATTAGCAGTGTTGATTAAAATACCAAGTTTTTAATTGTTTACGAAAGTTGGGAAGCAGCTTCTCCCTCCGCATTGCAGCGGGTAAGGAATTCCACATAGTGGGCCCCAGCAGAGAAAAGGAACGACCTCCCATTCTTGACAACTTAATCCTGGGAATCACAAAAAGCTCATCCGAAGAAGAGCGAAGTAGTCAAAAAGGATGGTAAGGGCGAACCAGATCTTGTAAATATTTAGGAGCAGAGCCAATCTTAATTCTGAACATATAGCACAGGGCTTTAAATTTTATACGATGTTCTACTTTAAGCCACTGCAGTTCTCTCAAAGCGTTAACCGTGTTAGACATTCTAGGAAGTCCACATAACAATCGGGCTGCAGAATTTTGCACCACCTGAAGCTTACGCAACACATCTCTGTTGGACCCCAGAAAAAGGACATTACCGTAGTCCAGGCGAGATGTTACAAGCGCCTGGACTACCGTCATTTTGGTGTCCACAGGGAGCATCCAGATTATTTTTTTTAGCCATTTTAAGATGGTAAAACAGGTGGCTGCAATTTGAACTGCCTGTTGTTTCGATGACAATTTATTATCAATAATAAAGCCTAGATTTTGGACTTGAGAGGCGGGCGTGGGCCTCAACCAAAATTAGATCTCGCCAGATGTATTTAGATGAGCAACGCTGATTTTATATAAAAATATTACACAAAGATGGCTTTAAGGGAATTTTTCAGACAGTGTTTATTTTAGGTTCGGAAGGATTTTATAAAGGAATTTAATGAACGGAAACTAACGGGTGAAGTGGCCGAAGAGGGAGTAAAGAAAAGAGAAAGAATTGTTTGAGAAGAAGAAGTGCAGTTAGGGGGTTAGGTAATATATCAAAAACCTAGCCCAGATTTTAAAAAGAGAGAAATGTATGTTTCATAAGAAAGATTTATTAGGTTCAAAGTAGGTTTGGAAGGAATTCGAATTACGCCAGAGTATTCAGAGTAATGTTGGTTATTTTGCTTTATTCTATGACACAAAATTACCAATAATAACACAATTATGGCCACTCTTGCAATCAGGAGTAATCAGAGCAAAATAAAATCCTACCACATGGCTACCCTTAGTGAGCACGAGCAGCTGTTCGAACGGCTGTTTATGTTCTGTTGTATTTAACGCCATTTTCTTTGTGCAAAATGCATCCTCATGCCCATTATGAATGCAAGGGTGCACTTTGCGCTAAGACACTAATGCTAAAGGCTGAGAGTAAGTTGAGGGAAAATCCTTCCCTATGTGCTTATTTAACAATCACAAGTGGCTGCTCACACTCACTATTCTTGTTCTCTTGAACATTTTAGCGCAAAGTGCACCCTCGCATCTATTTTGGACATGAGGGTATGTTTTTGCACTAAGGCACATGTGCTAAATGCAAAATTATTCTCTCACATAATTCTGTGTAATCTAGTGGAATTTTTCGGTACTCCCATTTGATAATGCGACGCTGAATTACGCAAATAATGCCCACCCTTAGTATAAAGACCAAAAAAGGTGTGTTTGAGTGGTTGTGCATAAGGGTGCAGAGCTAGTGATGCATTTTTGCCAGTGAAGAAACCTTTTGTTGGAGGAGTGTACTATGTGTGTGAAAATAATGCTTACTTTCAGCTTCTGCTAAATTCGTTGCCATTTAGCTTTGATGTTTCCTACGGTATATCATAAAGATGACATAGATAATAGGAGTGTAATGGCTTCTGGTAAAGCTAGGTGCAGTGCTCACAAATAAGAGATATATTTTGAGCTCTGATACCTTCTGTACGGGTAAATATAAATGTTTTGAAGATTAGAAAGCTGTCTACTTTGGTACATCTTTGGCTACTAACACGACCTGTGCTTTAACAGCAGTAAATGCAGAGCTTTTGGCCATTTTAGATATGGATTTGTACAATAGGCTTGCTTTAGACATCTTATTATCAAAAGAAGACAGAGGGTCTGTTTCTGAGTTTGGTGGTCTTACCGTCCTACTACTGTAGTGGTGGTCCAAAGAAGACTGCAGCAGCACTCAATAGTACGATGTCACCGCTGGGCAAGCTACGGTGTTTCTGATGACGGGAAATATTTTTTCATATGTGTTGATGCAGGTGTGTATATTTTGACTGCACAAGTGTTAAATGTACACATTTGCATGACATGTGAAAAATACCTACTACTAGTACTTTCCATTGATGAAGTTCGGACCATATGTAGTCAGTCCAGTCAATGGATAAATACTGCAAAATGGGCTAACCTGGATTTCTGCACCAACAGGGTATTTTCTTTGGGGTCAAGATGCTGCTGTGAAGTGGGGCCCTGGAAGAAGGGATCTACATGGGAGACTAAAGGGAAGAAAAGGAAATGGGTGAGTATGCACCCCAATTCCTTCGATTCTCCTGAAGCAGACTGTCTTCCCAACACCACGGTCAACTCGACGGAAAGCCAACTCGTAATTCCGATGTCAGTGAACTTGTCTCTACCTCCCTCTGGTAGCGGACTTTCCTTTAATAGACCGCCAACTTTCCTACAATAGACCACCATCATCATAATTGGCTGGGTGGACTGCCAACTGTACGGCGGGGAATACGACGCAGCTTTGACCAAACTCGGCAAACTCAGAATCAAGCCAAGGGTTTTTTGCATGCTTCATGTCCAACAATGCTACACCTTAGAGGAAACAGCTACTTGGGGAGTGACAGGGAAAGGGTTCTCCAAGATTGGTGAGGGGTTTAGTGGTATTGGAGGAGGACTTTTTTAGAAATGTACTGTAGGAAATTGTGTTATTAGTTGAGAAAGGTGTGAGCACCAACTCAACTATAAACACAGTCCTTGTCAGGATGAACCACAAAAGTCACTAAATAAACCTGTCCTTAACCTTCTGGTAGTTGGTGGCACAAAATCAGTCAGATTTAACTAAATCCTAAACCAATTTAAAAGTGATAGTAATTTTTAATAAATAATATGACATCAAAATGACAAAACCTCCAATCTGCAGAACTAGAGTTATGAATTTTTAAAGTTTCGGGCAAAAATAGCACCAAAAAGCACAAAGTTCCAATTGCGGTTATCTGGTCAGGCTGATCAGGTCAAAGTTATAAGTTCAGGCCAACTTTGATGTAGAGCAGGTCTAGAACAAGGGTGAGGTTCACCCCAGTGGAGAGTTTAACTTCTCAAAGTCCAAGTCCATGCAGGAAGTCTCAGCTGGAGCTGCACACTGGAGGGGGCCCGGAGGAGATTGTTGTGAGCACGAGGAGCAGGTCACTGCTGGATCTACCCTGTTGGCGTGAAGAGCAGGTTGCCGTTGGGACTTTGTATTGGCGGTAGACACAGAGATCATTGCTGATGCGGGGAGCCTTCTTGTGGTGGCAAAGATCCCCAAACTTCTGAATTTCCACCTCTAGTTAATTTTTAAGGAGGAGGAGTACACTCTGATGGCAGCCAAGGGTCCAGGAATTGAGGGGGCTCACTCCACAGGTGGCCAAATGCAGTGCTTAGGCAGATCCAGGTTGTGCTAGTCAGCTACAGTGATGGCCTCTGGAAGCTTTTTGTTCCCCTGTAGCTCAAACAGGAGGTCAACCAACTGGTTATTCGAGTCACTTATGGGGATCTTGGGTTCCAGGCAAGCAGGTCTAGTCCTCCTTCTTCAGACAGCAAGGCAGTCCTTCACCCTAAATCTTCCACAGGCCCAGGAGTGTCAGATGCAAGATTCTGAGGGTGCCATTCTTTTTTTTAATTGCACATTATATTAGATATAGCACAGACATCTACTTTGGCTGCATAAATCCCCATTACCTATGCAAGTTTAGCCTTGAAATACCCCCTTCTCACCACCCCACACTCCCCACAAATCCTCTCTATATATAAGCTGTTGAGTATCATAAATCCCAGTTTTCCCATCCCCCTTCCAGCACCTAGAATATACTTGTCCCCAAATACCCTAACTTCTTAATCAATGGAGAAGGTATTAGACTCATGACATGCCAGGGGATCCGTCTGTAATGGCCCCACCATGCCCATATTGTGTAGTGCTTCTGTGGGCAGCCTCGCGCTGCCTAAATGGGATTTTCTAGACTCATTGATCTACCAAGAGATGTCTTTCATATCTCCAAGCTTGGGGAATGGGCGTCTTTCCATGCTCTAGTTATGTCGGATTTAGCCACCACCAACTACAGCCATATGAGGGCTGCCTGTTATCTGGTATAATCGACTTTCAATTTTCCAAGGTGATGTGCAGTTAGATAACCCAACCCGATATTTGGCCTAAGCAGTCCAACACTCACTCTCAGAAAGGCCTCAGGATTCCACATTCCCATACCTTGTGAAGAAAGGTTCACATGTCCATTCAACAATGCACAATGCAGGCCCAGTGGAGAGGTCACCACATCCATTCTCATTGCCGTTCTCAAGTGAAATATACCCAATGTAAATATTTGAGCTGAATAGTTCTGTATTGTGAGGTTATGGCTACCTCCCTGGGGGATTCCAGCACCTTTCTCCAGTCGTCTTTTGTTAGATGGTCCAAGTCTGCAACCCATGCCGCAGCAGAGTGTGGAATGTGTCTTTGGAATTGATCACAAGGCTGCGGTAAACCTTCAAAACCTTGTCATGGTCAATTCCTCTAATAGGATTTTGGCCTCAATGGGGTTACAGTCCAGGAGCTCAATGAGGGTAGTTTTGTACGGGAGCAGTGTATGGCGTAATTATAGGAAGTGAAAGAATTGACTTGTGTTCATGTCATAATCATCTTGGAGATCAGTGAATGACATATGCGTAGGGCCTCTCATAACCTGGACATGCCGATCATCTCCCACTCATGGAAGCCCTTGAGAACTGTTACTTAACTGAGAGCAGTCTCGTGCCAGGGGCTGTCTCTCTGGCCAGGCTCCCCAATCAACCAGAGCCTTGTGGGTTTCTTGCCAGACCTAAAGCAGACCTGGGTGGCCAGTGGAAGTAGGTTCTTTCCAGTCTTACCAAAGAGTAGACACAGTAGAGGATAATTCCCCTTTGCCCAACATTCAAAAGCAATGGCTGGGTCATCCCTTGCTCCGAACCACCATTCATTGATAATGATTAAATGTGACACTCTATAATAGGAGGTCATACCCGGGCTGGCTGTACCCCCATCATAGGTTGAGTTATAACAACTAGAGAGGATAATGCAGGGGGCCTGATGATTCCACTAAAAACTCCTTCGTGTTGCCTCTAATGTTTTAAAGAAAGTTAGAGGTATGATGAAGGGGTAATTCTGTTCTGGTAAAGTAGACACAATAGGGCTATCATCTTGAATATAGAAGAGCAGCCCATAACGGACAACTGGGAGTTTGGACCAGATATCAACATTTGGGTTCTTTGGGTCTGAAAGTTCTGTTCCCATGCCCTCTGTATGACTGTCAGGATGTAGATATTTGAAGCCCTCTGCCTGAATTTGTAAGTCCTTGACCCACTCCAGCTCCTACGATGGGCAGTTTATTAGATATGTTATGGATTTGGTTTTGTTCAGGGTAATACCTGTAAAAGCTCCAAAAATGTGCAGGATCTAGAAGACTAGGGGTACCATGTCTTGAGGCTCAGCCATATATATGAGGACATCATAGGCATATATTGCTATTCGGTCAGAGGCAGATGGCAGCCAGTTCAGTCCCTGGACTTGGGCATCCACCCTCACCCACCTGGCTAAAGGCTCAGTCGCCACGGTGAAGAGCAATGATGACAAAGGGCACCCCTCCTGAGTTCCCTGTCAGAAGTGGCACCACTTACTCGTACCCGGGCCAACAAGTCTGTATACAGCAGTTGTACTTTGCTAATAAACTTAGGGCCAAAGTTCAACCTAGTCACAAATCCTTATTAGGTGACTGGTTCCTCCTCTTTGGTTAGCTTCCAGCTTTTGAGTTTTATGATTTATTGACTTTCCCAGTACCGGCTTTGCGTGCTGGCCTGTGAGTTTTTCAGTGAATGTTGCCTAGCTCTAAACTAGATCTTTCCCTTGATTGTAAATGTTTACTAGTAGACGTTTGGCTTCAATGGCCAGACCTGGAAGGGAATTTGTAGGACACTTAATGCATTTTAGGTTGATTGTATACGTTTCTGGGAGTCAGTCTGCTGCAGCATCAAACTCATCCAACCTAATATTAAGGGTGAGCTCTTGAGGTAGATGGTTGCTGACCATTTTTCGCCAAATCTGAATGTGGTAATATTGTTCGTAGGGCAAGGTTGGCTAGTGTATAGTCAATCAGGGAAGGTCCAGTGTTGTTAGATGTGAAAAATCTGGCAGCTTGTCAGAGGGGAATCATCCATTTAAGGCTCTTAAAACAAGGTGGTCTAGGTTTGCTTGGAGTGCCCCTCCTTTCTTATCCTGCTTGTGCCAGCAGGGTCAGTTCGGCATTAGCCACATATTGAAGATCCCTGTTGTTATAATGCCAAAGTGGCATTCTCTGATCTAAGATTTAGAATCATGCTGATTAATTTCTTCGAGAGAGCTATTTTTGAGCTTGGGTATGGGCGGATGTAAACATTTATCAAGGTAATGTTTTTTGTCTGACCGTTAGCGATTTTGAGTGATCAACCCACTACTTGCTGCTCTGTGGTATCACTGTATTGTTCCAAGAAGCGGATGGCACTGGTGATAGATACATAAATTGCAAAGCCACCATTATTCTGCCCGTGCTTCTGTTTTTTAGTTTGAGGGACATAGTGGTTCGTATAGCCCTCCAGTTGTGTGCCAACTTTGACCAGCTCTCTTGCAGTATGGTAATTTCAAAGGAATGTTTATAGGATATGATTTCCTGATCGCCTAGTTTGTTGGCCAGCCTGTTTATGTTCCAAGAGCATATCTTATTCTAAAGGGGCCGTACAGAATGTCTGTTTTGGTGTCTGACTTGTGAGCGTAACAACTGAGTTGAGTTGAGGGTCCCTATGAGCCATTTCCAGTTCTGAGCTCCTTCAGGGCATGTAATTGAGTTGTGAAGATCACCCTTTATTCACTTGAGTGGAGGTGCCAAGGTTTTTCCTAGTTCAACTCTGTTCGACCTGGCACCATTGGTGTGGGTCTCCCTTCCATTTTTGCTGTTGCCTCATGTGTTTTTGCTGGTGTTAGATGCTTTGGGCACTGTGCCACTGATGTCCAGTGCCCCAGTGCGAGTGCTCCCTACTGTAAATTGATGCATTGATTAGCGGTTCCATGAATGGATGTTTGGTTTACTTGTCAGACCCTAGTACAGTGCACTGAGTGTGCCTTCCTCCAATATTCTCTCTGACCTGTTTCTGTTGGTTTAATGATTCTGGGCACTTTACCACTGCTGACCAGTGCTAAAGTGCATATGCTCTCCCTACTGAAAAGTGTATATGTGATTGGATTCCATGATTGGTTTATTTGGTTTACTGTCAGACCCCAGTAAAGTGCACCAGGAGTGCTAGGGCTTGTAAACACAAATGCTGCTGGTGGGCTTGCAGCACTGGTTGTGCCACCCACAGAAGCGGCCTTGTAAAATATGTCTAAGGTCTTCCATTGCAGAGCCTGCGTGCAGTCTGGTACTGTCATGCCGACTAGGCAAGTGCACCCACTTTCAAGTCCCTAAACCTTCCCTTTTCTTCATATTAGTCACCCCTATGGTAGGCCCAAGGACAGGGTACATTGTAAGTATAAGGTAGGACAAACCCTGATATGTGTGGCATGTCCGAATAGTGAATTACAGCCATTTTCGTTTTTCACTATTGCAAGGCTACCTGTTCTCCATAGGCCAGAATGGGCTGCTGGATTGTTACATGTTTATAATCCTAGCAGACTCAGGGAACATGGTAGAAATTCGAATTTAGTATGAATGAATGAGGGGAGTCTTTTATCGCGCAACTTAGCCTAAGGGCATCAAGGCGCCAAGGCAGGTCAAAATGAGATGTAATCAACCAAAGTAGACTATGAATGAATGAGTATGCCTGGCCTCAGAATAATAAAATACATCTTTTAGTAAAGTTTATTTTAATATTCTGTGTTTGCAAATACCACTTTTAGAAAGTAGGCATTTGCTTGCCTAACCATTTGAGCCCAACTCTGCGAGGTTGTGTATTCCTTGTCTGGGTTTGTGTGTGACAAGACTGGGGAATACCAGGAGACAGGCTGGGGCTGCCCGGTGGTGAATAGGGAGATCTGCGTCTAGAAGGGAGGGAGGAGTTGCACCTGGGACCTGAATAGGGCTGGGCCTTCCCTCTACAATGCTGGCTCCACCCCCTATGGTGTGTCTGATGTCTCTGCCCTGCACACTGAAAGAAGGGAAGGAAGACTGTCAACAAAGTGCTCCTGGACTGTACTTGCCTTCCACAATGCTGGCTCCACCTCCTGTGGGGCGTGTGATGTGCCTGCCCTGCGTGGTGAAAGGAAAGGAGAGGTCTGGTAAACAGAGTACTTCAGAACTGGCTTGAACTGGGCAGAGGCCCCCCTCCCCACAGAGAACAAAGGATTTTGAGATATAAGTATTGGGACCCTGATCCCATGAAATTAGATAACTTCTGGACTTACAAGACGAAACCTCTGCTGAGGAGAAGGAACCTCAAGAAACTGAGGAGAGACTGTTCCCTAACTGAAGTGCTGCTTGGGGAATTGGCCTGCAGTGGTTGCCTTGCTTCCAAAGGGAGGAGAAATAACGTTGTGGACTTTTCTTTCAACTTGTGCAAAGATCTCCAAGGGCTTAGAAGAGAGCTTGCCCACTGACCAAAGTCCCTGTACCAGTGGACTTCATCAGCCTTTGTGAATTGCTGCTGGAAACAAGTGGCTACAGAGGCAGGGAGCTGTGACCGACTCTCGTGACCGGCCCGGTGTCCTGTAGGCACCGCATCAAGCAACGTCTGCATCAAACAATGCAAGCTCTGCGCTCACCGACTCCGTCAACGAGCTGTAGCCTGCACCGCGACTTGAAGGACACCGCAACGTGCAACGCCTCGCAACACCGAATTGATCTGGTTTGACCGACGCGGTCACTGCTGCTGACTTCGAGTCCTGGGACCACACTGAAGTTGGGCACAACCTTGCATGCTTCGCGATGCACCGCCCGACTTGTACCGCTATCCGGACTGACCGTCGCCAGCTCCCGAACTTAGGCTCTGTCGCCGCACCGTAAAGCTGGAAGCACCGCAACGAGCAACGTCCGCCTCAAACAACGCAAGCTCTGAGCTCACCGACTCTGTCTCAATGCCGTCAACGAGCCGTAGCCTGCACCGTGACTGGAAGGACACCGTGACCTGCAATGCATTCTTTTTCTGCACCGCTACGATCACCGGAACCGTCTCGCACATCCGTGCCGGCCGCCCCAAGTAAAAGGTACTGTGACTGAGTCTGTTGACACTTGATTGAACCCGTACCGACGCGGTCCAATGGATTTGCTAGACTCTGTTATTTTTAATGACCCTGTAGCCCGTCCGGGTTACCGAATTCCACAGAACCTTGATTTAAGCCTTTTTAACCTGAACTCTTGAAACTGAATAGTACTGTGGATTCCTTTTGTCATTTATTGGTCTTGTGATAACTCCATATAAAGTATACTTATTTTTTATATAAAACCTGTGTGGTGTCTGTTTGTAGTGTTGTCACTGGGTTACTGTATGTGGTCACAAATGCTTAACCTACATCGCCTCTGAAATAAGCCTTGACTGCTCGCGCCACGCCGCTTAGAGGGTGAGCAGGGGTTATTTTAAGAGGGTAATTCCCTTGCCCTGACTACAGGGGCGGGTCCCTGCTTGTCACACGTACCTACCTGTGCCAACCAGAGACCCCCAATTCTAACAGCCTCTAAGGGCCGAGCAGGTCAGTCTGGGCTGAGTTATTTGTCTGTCAGCATTCCTCAGACTATTTAGAATATGAGGGTATCCTGATTTCTTTACAGGGGAGATATAAATCCCCCACTGTTTGAAAGTGCCCATGTGTCCCATTATTTTAGAGCCTAGATCCAAAGTGTGCCAGAATACCTTGGTTGTTTTGTTTTCTTTACTGGGCCCAGGTGTAATAAATTCAATAGATACAATTTCATGTGATGTAACTTCTCCTAAGGAACCAGTAGCTTTGATTAGTTTCAGGATGTTTCCACGGTTTAAAATATCAAATGCGCCTTTAGACTAGTATTCAGGGTGAAATAGTGTTCAAGCAGTGGTGGTTTGTGGCAACATTGCGTCTGAGCAGCCATATTGTACTCTAGCGGGAGCTTCAGTATACCAGATTAAGGGGGCAGGGGAGGTTTGGTTGGATTTGGATGGTTCAAGTGGGCTAAGCTGTTCTTGACCTGCTCCCCGAAAGCAGAGAAAGGTGACAGTTGCCCCCCTTCTTTCGCTGGATGGATTTCTGAAAAGTGCAGATAGACCCCCTTCGTGGGAACTGGGGGCCAGACCTAGTCTGTCAGTTCCAGGGAGCAGCTTGGTGGGATCTTGTTTGCTTTATGTAGCTGAGCCAATGACATTTTGCATGGTATTTGTGTGGTCCGAATTCTCAGTGCAGGTCTTTTTTCCATGTTTGGTGGGCCTACTCCAGTTTGGAACCAGGGGATTCGGCCAGGGGCTAGCTCCCCCCTCCCAAGGTGTCCTGGTCTACCATTTTCCTATCTTGCTTTTTAGTTTTTGCATGGTTTGCCTGTTTTGCCTGATTTGCAATGGACCTCTGTTTGGTATTGTAGCTAAATAAATGACTGTGGGGATATTTTCTTTAGTAGATTCCAAATTGTTAGTCTTTTGAGTTTTGGGAATGAGTGCAGGGGTTTGGCCAGATCCTGTGGGTGCCCCTGTACGATTGCTGAGCTGTTGTCTTTCCTAGAGGGCGGTAGTGTGGACGTAGCGTTTCCTTGTTTGGAAGTGGGGGTAAGATGCTAGGTTGTGGTTTCCAGTTAGATTTTTATTCCTACCTTTACTTCTTTTTGTTTGTTTGCATGCTGGCTTTCTTTTGTCCATTCGATGTACCCTGCCTGGAGCAGCTGGAGAGGTGGACGAATTTTCCCCAGGGCTGATGACTGTTACAGGGGCAGTGGAGGCATGTCTTCAGTATGTATCAGGATTGCTGTCTGTTTTAGCCAAATTTTGCGAGTGTCCAGTCTCAATTGCCCCTTCGGCTTTTGTCTCATCTGTATAAACAGAAATTAAGTCTTTCTCAATTTCTTCCTCAGCTTCCAAGACCCATTCACCGAAACCTTTGGGCTTTTCATTGGTTAGATCTTTTATGCCCCCTCCCTCCCCCCCATTAGCTTCCTCATCACCTCCGGTTGTGAGCTCCTAGGACTGGAGAACAATCACATGTTTGACTGAAGTTGTCAGCGTCGTCCTGGGTTCATATTTTCATAATATTTAAATTTGTGATCTTTCCGTCGATACTTGCTACATAAAGAGCCAAGGTGTTTAAAAGGTTCTTCTGTGTGTCCATTATGTTAGCTTGAAAGGACATTGCGTCCACCGACCTCTGAAGAATGGTGAGGGCTGTAGCCCAGGTTGAGTCTTGTTGTCCTTTAACTTCCTCTTTTGAAGATGTTGTTGTAGGACTTACGTTTTTGGGGGCTTTACTTCCATAAAATGAGAGCATAATCTCCTGTTCCTTTGGGTGGAGGTAGGATAGGTCTTTTGGGAGATTTGGGGAGTCTTCCTTGGGAGGAGTTCATTGGTTTAATCCGCAAGCCTGTGGGGTTTTGCATTCTGGAGCATCTACGGGTAATGATGTACCCTCAGATTGATCCATTATCTGTAATGCGAAGCATGCTTTGTCTCCAGGTGCAGCCCACTTCCTCTCTTTTGCCTCAATCTGGGAGATCAGGTGGGACAGATCTTCCCTGTCAAGTGATGAATTGAACAAGGTTTACAATAGTTTCCCTTCCATCTTTTGTTTTGCGGCTGTTGCGCTGGTGCGTTCCTCAATATTTTCTTTGTCCTCACATGATAGTCCTGCTTTACCCTGTTGTTCGGTGCCAAAAGAGGCCGTCTAAAACCCCGCCTTATCCAGGGTGGCAAGAGGGGCAAGAACCTCTTCCTTTTATAACAGCTCCCTAAGCAGCTCCGGTGACCCAAGGGACCGACTTGTTCCTGCTGCTCCTGGTGGCATTTTTTTTGCTTATGAAAGGCTAAGTTTGACCCCCTTAAATATTGTTACTATGGGGCTCCGCGGGACAGGCAGGCTGTTTATACTTGAATTGCTGGAGAAGATGACTGACCCTGTATTCTTGAGGAAGGTGAATTTTGAGGTAATTTTTGGTTGCGAGAGAATAGTGCTAGTCCCTCGAAGGCTGGTTGCAGCTGTATGTGGTGTTGGATCAGCCTCGAAGTCTACTGTAGGTATGGTTGGCGTTAAATATAATATCTGGTCTGATATAGGTGTTGATTCGCTTTTCGTGAGCTGGTACCAGCACCGCCTGTCCTTGTGTTCTGCCAGAGCACATAACTTTATCGGGTAATTCAGTCGGATTAGGGCAGTTGTAAAATGGACTGGATTAGCAATGAGAGACAGAGAGCGGAGAGGGTGGCTCAAGTTCTTTTATGCCTATATGCTGCGGTGATTGGGGTGATTCACACTACCTCAAGAGCTCTGTGTAGTTTGCTCTCTATCATGATCCTTGGTGACTTTAAACCACTATTGTGCTTGTTGTTGTGTCCATTTTTATTTTACCCTTTTTATGTATCCTTAATGTGTCCTTGATGTTGTTGGTTTGCTTTTGTAACTTTACATTTTCTTCTCTTTGGAGCTCTTGTGGAAGTTTCTTTGGTCCCTAGATCCTCAGATGTGGTGAGCACAACCCACAATAGCCTGATGCTGGCCGATTCCGTGGGTCGCAAACCAAAGCTACACAATTACTCTACCCCACCAGGTCATGCTAACGACTGGGGACTAGAGACTGGAGACAAGGGGACTGGAGTTTGGTTTGCAGTATTTATCCCTTTACAGAGGTTGCCAGAACCAGGTGCAGATACTAGTGCTAATACTAGTACTGAGACTGAGGCTGGGGGTGGTGGCGAAGAGAGAATGTAGATGGGTGGAGCAGGCTGCCGCTGCAAAGGGAGATTGGTCACCGTGCTCAGATTCCTGTGCGATGAGGTGACTATGGTGGTGCCTCATTCCTATATTCAGGCTTCGGGGCCTTGTCGGGGACTTGCCTTTTGTCGTAGATGTAGCTAGCGCCCTACTTCTCCAAACCATACAGGGGAGTGCGGGCTGCTGTGGAGATGCAGAGGGGCTGCAGCTCAAGGCAGGCACACAGGCAGGCAGGCAGGCGCATGTTGCTGGTGGGCGTGGCTGGCATGTTGCAGGACGGAGCAGTAGGAGGAACATGCCTCGCCGCTCTCCAGCCGCTCTGCTCCTGCCCCCAATGACTAGGACTGGAGCGGGCCCCCAGGACATGGACTCCAAAATGACCTTGGCCAGAAGCACAGAGATGGCCAAGCGCACACCGAGGCAGCCAAGTACGGGCAGCGTGACAAGGTGCATATGCAAGCACCGCCGCTTCCTCAGCTGCCTCCGCTCCTCACTTCTTGCACCTTTCTCTGTACTCCGGAACCGTTCCCCCTCCATACACCGGAACAGCTCCAACCCCAACCAGGTAAGCAAAGCAAGTGGACAGCTCTCCTCTAGGGACCCAAGACTGTATCCAATCTGCAATGAAATACGTGACTGAGGTGCCCTCTGACTCCTCAGGTATCTCCACAATCTGGAGGTTATTATGGCAAGCGCACCCATGTGCATCTTCTGACCTTGCCTCCAGCTGGTGCACCTGTCGTTTGAGATTCGATACTGTAGTATGCAGAGACTTCAATGCGCACTCCATCTCTGATATTCTACCCTATGCCTCCATGACCCTTGCTGTTGTGGTGCACAAATCCTGACACAATAAGGAAGCATCAGCTTGAAGTTCTCCAATCTTCCCTTCCAACAATAAGCGTGAGTCTTGGATGGCTTGTAGTACAGCTGCCGATTAGTCAGTTGCCGGTAATGGGGGGGGGGGGGCACTTCCCTCAATGGCACCCTAGGCTCTGTAAACTTGTCAATGCACCCATGTGTTGCTGTAGTACCTGAAGTTTTGTCTTTCCACAAAGTGGGATGTCCAAATTCTACAACTAGATCACTATCTATCCCCATTCCTCTCCGATTGTCCTAGTGGGTTTCTCTGGGACAGACCACCCATGAGCAGTGATCAGCTCATGCTCACAGTCTCTCAAATCACAGTTCTGGTGTTTGTTTTCTGGCAGTGGTTAACTGGGATATGCTGCCTCCCCACGCTACCTCACCTCAGTGGTCATCCTTGCAAGGCAGTCCTTGGTGATCCACAGTAGGAATGCCCCTGAATGAACCAAACTACCAAGTGGGATCCCTGTTCTCCTTCCTGAGGGTCAAGGCTTGTCACCATCTTCCACTCAGGACCCCAGAGCTCCATCCACCAGGTATTCCCAAAGAGCTCCCCTTCTGCAACCAGGTAAATAAGCCTTTTGCAAGACCCGATGACCGGGCTTCGCAGCGCTACGTTCCAAAGGGCTAGGCTCCAACAAGCAAGCACTTCCTCTCCTTATTACCACGACCCTCATGGCCTCTCAGGCCTGAGGCAGCCATCCCCTACACAGCCTCCATATCCACTTTCCCGTGGTGCAGGTGGCCATTTCAGGCGTTCATCGAGGGGAGTTTCTCTCTGTGGGTTCCACCTGTGTCGTTTAGCGCAGGGCATCAGGCTCCCACCTCATCCATCTACGGGCTTGATCGTTGCTCTATAAATTAGCGTCTTGGTCAGTAGATTGTCTCCTGGTCTGCAGGGCCATCGCTGGAGGATCAAAGCAGCTCGAGCCTGCAAATCCCCACAGGCTTTGGATCAGTTGTTGGGTAAAGTGGAGAGGCAGCGAAGCTCAGCAACTAGCGGCGTTCATGTTTGGCATCGCAGCCACATCCCTGAGGGTGCCATTCTTATACCCAGTATCAACAGAGACAGTGGTTCCTAAACAAGAAACAATGCATCCAAATAAATATAGACTTGGATGCATTGTTTATTGTCTAGGGACCACTGTCTCTGTTGATACGTAACTACCCAAGGTCCCTAGCTTATTGCTCCTTTGGGTTATATATATAAAAAGTCTTATACCCAGTGCCAACATGTGGATGGGGATGACCCCTTTGTCTAACTTTCACCCTTTTCTGCATTTGGCTCCATTTCTCAGTGGCAAGAAGCCTTAGAAGTAAGGAAGGAGTGGACACAAACCTCAGGTTACCCTTTGAAGCCCAGGATAGCGGACAGGTGGAGAATTCTCCCCTCCACCCCAGGCCATCCTGCTCAGGAGAGGAACATCATGCCCCAAGCCCAAAACAATTGTGTTCCCTGCCTGGAAGGAATATGCATCACACCACAGGAGAGCCACCCAGTCATGTGATCCTGGAGGGCTGACAGAAAGGCACATTTGGTTTTGACAGAAAATTGCTAACTTCCTGAAAGTAGTATTTTAAGAATTGTAACTTAAAATCTAATGTTATCTTTAAAGAGAATTTTGAATTACAATTGAAGCGAGTGGAGGAATTATTTCTATATCTGCTACCAAACTGAAGTTATCGCTTATTAAGGTAATAAGGTAACTTAGTGTCAGTCTCTTGGAGACATAGCCTTGCTAAGGTGAAAAATGAATTGAGGAATCTTTCACTGTCAGAACATGTAACATTTAACCCTTTCGATGCTGATGACGAGCTCAGCTCGTCATGATGCACGGGTGAGCTGTGCTGATGACGAGCTGAGCTCGTCATGAAACAATGGGAAAGCAAAGGATCCAGCATGAGAGGGGAAAACGCCTAGCAGCCAAGGTGTTAATTACGCATCTTTCTTTTTAAATACTATGTACCCAGCCTTATGAGGCTTTAGGGCTACCTTAGTAGTGATATGTGAGCATTAAAGGTTTAGGCTTGGTAAAAGGTTTCTTTTGGCAGGTAGAAATGGCTGTTAAAAACTGCCCTACAGGCTTCAGTGGCAGGCTTGAAACATGTTTTACAGTACTGCTTTAATGGGTAGCATAATGAGTGCTGCAGCCCACTTGCAACATTTAATTTACAGGTCCTGGTTACAGGGAGTACTATATACTAGGGGCTTAGTTAGAAGTTAATTAAATGTACCAGTTATCTGTAGGCCAATATCAATGTGATTAAGAGAGAGAGAGCACACACACTTTACCACTGGATAGCGAGGGCCAAATGCCCAGAGTCCTAATACCAACAATAATTTGTTCATCAGGCAGCTGAATGAGCTTTCTGTTCTGATGTTGGGGGTAATAGATTTGGGGGAAGCTCAGAAGTTGCCTTTGACTGCAGTTGCTGTAGCTACAGCTTAGGCTTTCTACCAAGTACACTGGGCCTATCTTTGGGAAGTTTTAAAGAACTTTGGGTTTCCGCAGAATATGGTGAGGGCTGTCCAAAATGCATATTATCTACCCAGAGCTAGGGTGCTGGTGAATGGGGAGTAATCAGACTGGTTTGACATCACTAGAGGAAGGAGTCAGGGGTGTCCCCTAGCCCCACTCTTGTTTAATCTGTATATAGAGCCATTTGCAAGACTGATTAGAGAGGATCCCTCAATTTTTACTTTTCAATCGGCTGGTTTGGTGGCGAAATTAGCTCTGTATGCGGATGACCTGATCCTTTATACTACTAATCCGCAGGTGGCAATACCTAACTGCATGGCTAAGGAGCAAAGCTTTGGTATGAGATCGAGTTATGAGGTGAACAGTGGAAAAACCAAAATCATGGAATGGAATCAGGCAAATAACATTGTGGGGGTGAAGTCTCAAATGCGGTAATGGGGTATTTTAATAACGCAGAATCTGGAAGACGTTCCGAGAACAAACTGGAAGAAAGTTAGTCAAGAGATTGGGATGAGAATACACCAGCAAGAGAGTTGGCAGAATGAGGACAAAAAAAAGAATTTGTTCATCAAACGCAGAGTAGTGATGGCAAAAAGTCTGGGGGAATACCACACCAAAAATGTCAGGTTTAACATGTACTTATTCCAATACTAATTGTTTTGATTTGTGTGATATGCAATTTTATTTTTATAAGAAGGATCAAAATTATTTAGTTAAAGGGTGTGTCAAACTGCAGGGGATAAAAGAAGCTGTCAGAAAGGGGAGGAAACAAGAGGAACACAGCAGAATTTGAGATGGATGACATTCAAGACAAGTGTAATGTGAGCTCAAGGCTTTGAAGGAGTTAAACGCAAACTGTGAAAATCAACAACTTCTTTGTAATGAAAGAATAAAATATGATGTGTGGTGATTCCCAGAATTACCAGAGGGAGAGATTTGGTGAAGTCCGTACATGAAATGTATGCAATAATATGACATGAATGCATAGATACGTAAATGCTATATGTAGAGAAAAATTATGTTTATTCACATTTAGACTGACTACAATTTATGTAGTCCTGAATTTCAAAATGTCTGATGTTGGTTGCCATTTTACTTTGTGATGCATGAACATTTAGTTTCTAGGCAAATTCAAGTTCTAAATGTCTAACACAATGTTTTTTCGTTCTTTTCCATGGGAAGAAAGTTATTTTGTGATTGAATGTTAATTTATGAGTAGCGCTTTCAACAGACACCAGCAGTGTGCAGACTTGTCCATGCATCATAACCTGTTCTTGATGGTGTAAGTTGGAAGGACACAGAGAGATGCTTGTATTGTGAACAACCTTGAGAGCCTAAGAAAAATGTAATTGTATCACTTCTTTTTAATCTGATTGAACAGTCTTATGTGTTTTTCAGTTCAGTGCAACGCAGAACAGTTGATCTGAGAATAGAACATGGCAATGTAGGAGTCGTCTCTCAGGGACAAAGGACAGGCTTTCAGCTCTTTCCCTTTGAGACAACCCAATACTGGATTGTGCTCTGATTTATAAGACTTTGTTTTAATTCAAACTGCATATTAAATGAAATACATGATTTTGACTATTATTTGCAACTAATCTGATTTTCTTTTTCTGTAAATAATTAACTTTTGATAAACCTTCATGGTTTTATACTAAAACATTCTCATAATATTCAATGTATTGATTTGTTGAGTAGGCTAATTGTGAAAGGACGAAGACATAATCTAGGAAAGTGCAAATGAAATATTTTGCGGATCTGTCAATAAGGCCCTGATTATATTGTCAGTCGGAGTTGCCTCCGACTAGCATCATCGTGGATTCGGAACTGACCAACTGCCCTCCGGTTGGCGGTCCTCACCGCAGTATTACAGCTTGGCCGCATATGGTGTGGTTGCACACTCCCATTTCTCTATGGGAGCTTGTGATATGGCCACAAACTGTTTGCAGCACAAGCTCCCATAGAGAAATGGGAGATTCTGTTAATCCTTTCAGTGGGTGGCAGGCACCTATAGTTGCAGAGATTAACAGGGGGGCACCATGGTTGTACCCTTAGCCCCCAAACGGTGGCTGCAGGGAGAAGGAGACCCTACTAGGGGCCCCCAAAATTCAGAAAGACAGACATGGAAAGCTTGTCGGATAGCGACATCATAATCCCGACAGCGGAAACGGTGTTGTATAGGGATTACATGCCGGTTCCGACTGGAAGCCTGTCGGAAGCCAGCCAAAATAACCATCTAGTTTCCATTCTAACCGCCTAGACTGAAATTCGGCAGTCAGAATTGAAACAGTTAATGTTGGTTGGAAAGCCTCCGACCTGCAGTTAAAGGCTTTCTGACCAACATCAAAATTAGGCCCTGAGTCATTGCAATGCTAACTTCAGTGGAGATGCTCAAGACTTATAGATATTACACAATTGTAGCCTCCTTTCTACCATGCCCCAGTTGTCTTAGAAGCATGGCTTGCTTTTAGATACATTTTGTATGTTTGTATTTATATTATTGCAAATCTGCACTAATTTATTTTGTAGCTATTATTTGTTTAAAATAAATATATCCAAAATGTTATAATACTTTAAATATCATGTAATATATATATATATATATATACATTACCTACTGGCATTCGCCAGTAGGTAGTTATAGTTAGGACTAAGTTTCCATAGGAAGAACATTTTTTTTTGCTTATTTGATGAATCTTCATGAAATTTAAAAAACAGATTTTTTGTTCATATCAGTTCCTATGTTGAAAGTTTGGGGGTGAAAAAGGGGGGCCCCAAAATGTGGTTTTTCCATAGGAAACGTTATACAAGGCTACAGGTCGAACTGGTGAACAAAATTACCCCAAATTTGGCAGGGAGAAGGTCTAGAAAGCACGCTTCTGTTCATTTGGTGTAAATCCGTTCAGTAGTTTTTGAGAAATATCGAAGTTTACAGATATCGATATTTGGGAATTCTGACATCTGATTTGCTGAGGCATTACAAGCATGAGCTTGCTGCTGATTGGCTGCAAGCGCTGTGAGCGGTTGCAATTAGGAAGTGTTGGCCGCCTTTTGTGATTCTGTTGAAGCGAGTAAGGGGAAAAAGGGTGAAAATGTGTGCAAGAGGAGGGTAGGAGCACTGTAACCACTGTGGGGTATTTAGGGTGTGCTATAGAGGGGGTGTGAAGCAAAGTATTCACCCCTAGCGGTTTGAAAGTGGTGGGCTACGGAAATTAAGTGATGTATTGCGTAGAGTTGGATGCAGGTATGGTTAGGTGGTGCGGGACTCTGGATTGAAGCATGAGAACAAACTGTGTGCCTTATGCTGTGAAGTCATGTGCCCTGGCCGCTGCACTACAGCTGTGGAAGTAGTGTCAGCATGTGATTATTCCTATTAAGATGAACTATTGACCTGTACTGGTGTGAAAGACCTGAGGTACGAAAAATATGTGAGGTATTGTCTAGAGTCTCATCGAACTAGGAAGTGTTGGCCGCCATTTCGTGATTCCGTTGAAGTGAGTAAGGGGAAAAAAGGGTGAAAAAAGTAGGAAAGAGGAGGGTAGGAGCACTATAACCTTTGTGGGGTGTTTAGATTGTGCTATACCGGGGGTGCGAAGGGAACTATTCATATCTACCGGTAGGAAAGTGCTAGGTTAAGAAAATTAAGTGAGGTATTGGAGTCTGATGTTGGTAAGGTGAGCTGGTGCGGGACTCGGGGATTAAAGGGTGAGCCCAAACTGTGTGCTATGCTGTGAAGTCATGTGCCATGGTCACAGCACTACAGCTGTGGAAGTAGTGTCAGCATGTGTTTATACCTATTGAGACGAACTACTGACCCGTACTGGTCTGAAAGTCCTGGGGTACGGAAAATGTGTGAGGTATTGTCTAGAGTCTCATGGTGCTAAGCTGAGCTGCTTCCGGACTCAGGGATGAAAGAGTGAGCCTAAACTGTGTGTCATATGCTGTGAAGTCATGTGTTCTGGCCGCTGTGCCACATGTGTCCGCATATAGTTATACCTACTCGGAGTAACTTTTGTTTCGAACATTGTAACATGTATGGTGCTTAGGGGGTGTTATATAGGGAGTGCAAAGGTACATTTATGAGTATGAAATGAATTTGGTATTTGTAAAGTGGAAAGCTGTGACTCCTATGGGTCTGATGGTGCTGGGGGCGTAAGTTGAGGTGTTGCTGCAGTTGGGGTTAAAGCTGATGAACTACTGACCTCTATTGTGAGTATTTAACCTGCAAGTGATGTTAAATGTTCAATAAAACATTGCAAAAGTATATAGTTAGGTTACAAAAAAAATTGATGAACTTTAGCCTGCAGGTGTCGTAGAATGTTCCAGAAAGTGTGGTGATAAAATAAGTTGAACTTGTGACCTGTATGTGGCGCAGAATATTAAGTAGCTTTTCGTATGGAATTTCAAAATTAACTAATGGAGATAAGTTTTGGAATGCCGTTGAAGCAATGAAGTATTCTGATTTGTTCTTTACATTTATATTTATGTGTGGAGCGACAGAGAAATTGTGCCATTCCTGGTTCCATTCTTGATTAAATCAGTGCTTTACATGTACTATGTAACAAAGAAAGAATTGTATGCGTGTGTGACATTTGAAATCTGTAATTCCAACTACAAAGGTGAGTTAGAAATGAAGAAGGTCTGTTATGTGTTCTATAGTAGTGATTAAGTATTTGAGGTAATGTTTTTAAGTTTGAAAGTATTTTTTATTTAAAAGTAATATAGTGTTATTAAAGTGTGGTGTTTGATATTGGTTATAAAATATGCATAAAATCATGTGACCTGTTGTTAAATAAGCACTTTATATATGTTTAGGAATTTTTCACAAAGAAGAAGTGTAGTTTGTCATCTTTATAGGATTGTATGGTTTGAAAATGAGGTAGAGCGTTAATTTGGGTTTGTAATGTATTGGGGCGAGATAAACAAAATATTGCACGTTTGCAAATTATACTTTTTGAGAAAATAGTGGGGTGGTGGTAGGAGATGTATGTGTTATTAAGTTAAAAGCGATAAAACGAAACCCAGAAATGTTATGTGGGCAGGTTGTGGTTTCATTTTTGACACTGAGAGGTAGATTTGAGTGTAAGTCGAGGTAGATTGTTGTACTGTGAGGCCATCTACAATGTTTGGAATTACATGGAGAGGAGATGGAGATAGGAAAAGTGATATGTTCCTTTTATATGTATGCATAGTTTGAATCATTTGATCATAGGTTGAGATATAATACGAACATAGTTTCTGGTCTGCATTTGGGTATAGTTAATAGTTTTGGTAGTTTCTTACTAGTGATTAATAAAAAGGTAGATATACTAAAATATATGATAGTAAACGTATTAATTATTGTCTGTCCTTATGGAATAGAAGTGGTTGGGGAGTGCTTCTTTAGAAGAGATGTTGTATACATGTGTGAGAGATAAGAAAGAAATTAAAATGTGCGGTATATTTTCTGTATGACTGTGTTGATGTTAAGGAACTACATGTGATTTTAAGTGATACAATTTGTTAGGGTGTGACCCTGTGCTGGATATATGAAGGTGTTGAAGTGGTCCGAGTTTTACTGATGCTCAGCTTCACTATCCCTTTTGAGACACTCGTCAATTTATTCATTCCATTTAATGTCTTTAGTACAGATGCAGTAAAGGGACAGTATATCAAAAGTTTGGGAATTAGAACTTTGTTTACTCTCCCCATCCCCTGCTATACACTCTACATAGTGTTTAAACGACTTTAGTAACATATAGATATCTAGCTAGTAAAGGTGGTGTAGTTCCATCGGGCTCATTTATAAACCGTGCTATGGGACGGTTTATGTTTTACCCTCCAATTTGGATGTTTGAATACGTTTTGCTGATAACTGTTCAGTCTAAAATTAACATTGTATACGTGTATAGTGGCGCTACTGAGAATGGTGGGGGTTTCTGTTTGATTTCGTACGGTTAACCCAGGGCAGGTGGGTGGGTGTGGGGGAGGTGGGCATGTTGGTGACTAAAACACAGAATATAGTAATGTGCAGATGTCGACCTACTAAAAGTGATGTAGTAGCACTGGGAGCACTTATAAGCGCCCTATGGCATGGGATATGTTTTACCCACAAATTTGCATGTTTTAATACATTTTGCTGATGAGCGTTTCAGGAGACATCTGTTGAAATTAAAGCCTCTGCATGGCTATAGTGGCGCTTCTACGTTTGCAGGGGCTCTTTCTTTTATTGCGTAAAGTTAAGCAAGGGCAGGTGTTGAGGTGGTGTAGTGGCACTGCGACTATTTATAAACCGTCTTATGGTATGATGTATGTTTGAGTTGCAAAATTGCAGGTTTTAATAGCTTTTGCTGATGTGCGATCCGGCAGACACCTGTTGACATTAAGTCAATGTATGGCTATAGTGGCGGGAACGGGAGTGCTGGGGCTCATTGTTTGATTTCGTAAGGTTAAGCAAGGGCATGACTGGGGGTGGGGGAGGTATGTTGTTGATTTTAACACGTACATTTGTAACGTGGACATGTGTAGTTAGTAAAGGTAATGTAGTTTCACTGGGCCCATTTATAAACCGGTCTATGGGATGGTTTATGTTTTGCACGCCAATTTGCATGTTTGAATACTTTTTTGCTGATAAGTGTTCCGGCAGACACCTGGTAAAATTAACACTGTGTATGGGTATAGTGGCGCTACTAGGAATGGTGTGGGTTTCTGTTTGATTTTGTACTGTAAACCAAGGGCGTGGTTGGATGTGGGGGAGGTGGGTATTTTGCTGATTAAAACACAGAATTTAGTAAAGGTGATGTAGTAGCACTGGGAGCACTTGTAAAGCGCCCTATGGCATGGTATATGTTTTACCTGCAAATGTGCATGTTTTATTACGTTTTGCTGATGAGCATTTTGGGAGATATCTGTTGCAATTAAGCCTCTGTATGGCTACAGCGGCCCTTCTATGTTTGGTGGGGCCCTTTGTTTTATTGCGTAAAGTTAAGCAAGGTCGAGTGTGGCAGTGGTGTAATGGTACTGTGACTATCTATAAATCGTCTTATGGTATGGTGTATGTTTGAGTTGCAAAATTGCAGGTTTGTATAGCTTTTACTGATGAGCATTCCGGCAGACACCTGTTGACAGTAAGTCTATGTATGGCTATAGTGGCGGTAACAGGAGTGCTGGGGCTCGTTGTTTGATTACATAAGGTTAAACGAGGGGATAGGTGGGGGTGGAGGAGGTGGGTATGTTGCTGATTATAAGACGGGCATTTGTAACGTTAACATGTGTAGTTAGTAAAGGTAATGTAGTTTCACTGGGCCTATTTATAAACCGTGTGAATGGATGTTTTATGTTTTACACGCCATTTTGAATGTTTGAATCCTTTTTGCTGCTAAGTGTTCTGGCAGACATCTGTTAAAATTAACCCTGTGTATGGGGATAGTGGCACTACTAGGAATGGTGGGGGTTTCAGTTTGATTTTGTATGGTTAACCAAGGGTGGGAGTGGGTGTGGGGGAGGTGGGTATGTTCTGGATTAAAACACAGAATTTAGTAACGTGCAGATGTCGAGCTACTAAAGTTGATGTAATACCACAGGAGTAAGAAAATAGACTGTGGCTGAGTGAAACGCCAGAATGCCGGAGGAAATGACTGATGAACGCTAAAAGCAAAAAAACTTCCAGAACTCTGAAGAGCAAAAAAAAAACACAGACAGCAGGAGTCCTGAAGTTCTGAGAAATTACTAACCCAGAATCATTTGGAAATGAAACACTACTCCTAAATTTAGAGAGACAAATAAAAGCCTCCTTGTCTGAAGATCTTCAACCGGTAACAGTGTCCTAGAAGACGAAAATGCACCAGCCTGAGGAAGACCTTCTGTTTATTGATTAGGTCAAACATTTGAAGGTCGAAACGCGTCGGCACACCCTTCACCAACATTCCCTACACTGCACAAGGCCAAGAATATTGCTTTTTTTTAATAAAAAAAGACTGTTAAGAAATGTTTTGAGTGAACTAACTTTCAGTAGTTCGACCACCACCAAGATACCTAAAAGCGTTCTCTGACCTTTTCACTCCTATGGACCACGTATAGGTATAGTATCGAGGATAAGTGGGAAACATCCCAGTACAAGAGTAACAAGCAGTAGGACTTGTTGTCAAGTTAAAAAAGCTTATGATGTATGCACTGTATATATTCAATGCACTTTGTTTTGTAATGTACTAATATGCAAACGTTGAAAAAGATGTACCATATTTGAAGTATATGTATCAAAAACAAAGAAGAAAAGAAAAAATGAAGCCAATGAATTAACTATAGAGTTAAAGTATATGCAAATGGATGTCTGTAGTAGATATCGATTATTTATAAGGAGATTAACTGATGATTTGTTTGGTGACCCATGCACTAGAACAAGTATGAAGAATTGAGTTCACTAGCAGAACTATTCAACAGGGATAAGTTCCTCCCTCCTTTTGAAAGAACGTTGAGAATGTATGGTCCTAGAGGTACTTTATTATATTTACGTAGTACCACTGGGAGCACTTATAAAGCATCCTATGGCATGGCATATGTTTTACCCGCAAATTTGCATGTTTTAATTTGTTTTGCTGATGAGTGTTTCGTGAGATATCTGTTGCAATTAGGCCTCTGTATGGCTATAGTGGCGTTTCTACGTTTGATGGGGCTCTTTCTTTTATTGTGTAAAGTTAAGCAAGGGCGGATGAGGAGGTGGTGTAGTGGTAGTGCGACTATTTATAAATCGTCTTATGGCATGGTGTATGTTTTAGTTGCAAAATTGCAGGTTTTAATAGCTTTTGCTGATGAGCGTGCCGGCAGATACCTGTTGACTTTAAGTCTATGTATGGCTATAGTGGCGGTAACAGGAGTGCTGGGGCTCATTGTTTGATTTCGTAAGGTTAAGGAAGTGCATGGGTGGGGGTGGGGGAGGTGGGCATGTTGCTCATTATAAGACAGACATTTGTAACGTGGACATGTGTAGCTAGTGTAGGTAATGTAGTGCCACTGGGCCCATTTATAAACCGTGCTTTGGGATGGTTTACGTTTTACCCTCCAATTTGCATGTTTGAATACATTTTGCTGATAAGTGTTCCGGCAGATACTTGTTAAAATTAACGTCCTATATGGGTATAGTGGCACTACTAGGAATGGTGAGGGTTTCTGTTTGATTTTGTAAGTTCAAACAAGGGCGCGGGTGGGTGTGGGGGAGGTGGGTATGTTGGTGATTAAAACATAGAATTTAGTAACGTGCAGATGTCAACCTATTTAAGGTGATGTAGTAGCACTGGGAGCACTTATAAAGCACCCTATGGCAACGGATATGTTTTACCTGCACATTTCCATGTTTTGATATGTTTTGCTGATGAGCGTTTAGGGAGACATCTGTTGAAATTAAGCCTCTGTATGGCTACAGTGGCGCTTCTACGTTTGCTGGGGCTCTTTTTTTTATTGCTTAAAGTTAAACAAGGGCGGGTGTGGAGGTGGTGTAGTGGTACTGCTAGTATTTATAAATCTTGTGGTATGGTGTATGTTTTAGTTGCAAAATTGCAGGTTTTAATAGCTTTTGTTGATGAGCGTTCGGCAGACACCTGTTGACATTAAGTCTTTTCATGGCTATAGTGGCACTAACGGGAGTGCGGGGGCACTTGTTTGATTTTGTAAGGTTAAGCAAGGGCAGGGGTTGGGGTGGGGAAGGTGGGTATATTGCTGATTTTAACACAGATATTTGTAACATGAAAACGTGTAGCTAGTAAAGGTAATATAGTGCCACTGGATCCATTTATTCGCCATGCTATGGGATGATTTATGTTTTGCCTGCCAATTTGCATGTTTGAATAGTTTTTGTTGATAAGTGTTTCAGCACACACCTGTTAAAATTAAGCCTGTGTATGGGTATAGTGGTGCTACTAGGAATGCTGGGGGTTTCTGTTACATTTTGTACCGTTAAGAAGGGTGGGGTGGGTGTGGGGAAGGTGGGTATGTTGGTCATTCAAACACAGAATTTAGTAACATGCAGATGTAGAGCTACTAAAGGTGATGTTGCACCACTGGGAGCACTTATAAAGCGCCCTATGGCATGGTATATGTTTTACCCACAAATTTGCATGATTTAATACGCTTTGCTCATGAGCGTTCCCGCAGACAGTTGTTGAAATTAAGTTCCTGTATTGCTATAGTATGTCTACTAGGCTTGGTGTGGCTCTTTCTTTGATTTTGCAGTCTTAAGGAAGGATGGGAAAAGGGTGGTGCAGTGGCAGTGTGCCCATTTATGAATTGCTTTATGGTATGGTATATGTTTTTCTGGCATATTATCATGTTTTAATACGTTTTGGTGATGAGTGTTCCAGCAGACAGCTACACAAATGACACAACATTTCTGTGGATAACAAATCTTTGCGCTGATAGACACTCTTGCACTGTGGTAGAAGGCTGCCAGTGTTGATGGCAAATTATGAAATTTGGTGCCATTGTAGATTTTAATGGAAGCTTACACTGTTTCTTTGTTACTATGGTGTAGTCAGGGTTCTAAGTGGGAGAAAAAAAGTGGGGGTTCTCTAAAAGGGGGGGACAAAGCTGTTAAAGAGGTGTGGGCTATGCAAGTAGGGCTGTGGTCTAAATCAAGATAAGTATTATTGTGTGCTTTATTAAATCCTCTCCAATTATCCTACGTTTGGAAAAAAAACATTCTTTATAGGATTTCCCTTCCTTCTAAAACGTGGGTAGCCTAGCATGATGTCTCCAGTTCTCAGTAGTGAGCAAAATAAGCAGGCGTACATCGATGTGCGTGCTCTCACTGCAGTGCAATAAAAGAAAATTTGACTATCTTTGAGAGGGCCGAAAATAGAGCCTGATAGAGACCCGTTTGGAGGCTCCCTGAAAATAAGTGCCGGTCCTCAGACCCGGCCCAATTAAAGCCCAGCATCCATCCATCCTAAGTACTGTGCCATTCAACCATCTTTTAATTGATGCATACATTCCTACTTATATACATACATACATCTGTTGCTGCACTTATCTTAAGCATCTATGAGCCCACTCGTCTATAGTAAGCACTGTGCCATTCATGCAGCCATATGCCTAGATATGCATAGACATATCTGTTCCAGAACCAATCCTAAGCATCTATCAGCCCACCCGTCCATTGTAAGTACTGGCCCCTGCATTCATTCATCCTTCCATCCATCCATTCATTGATACATCCATCCATGTATCTATCTATTGATACATCTGGCCATGCATCCACTCTCCCTTTATTCAACTATATGTTCTTATTTCTGTGCATCCTCCACCCTGATCCTAAATACGACATATTATATTCATCCACCCAGCCTCTTAAGGGGTCGAAAAGGCTGGCAATAAGCATTGACAGCAGATGTTTCTTATAAAGAACAAACAAGGGTGGTTTAAATGATGATATACCTTGGTCTACCCTGTAACTATTTCCTGCCATACTCTCTTTTGGAGGTGTTACAAGTGACTGTTCCAATTTACAGCTTTATTGAGGTGGTCTCACAATTGACATTGGAGGTTCCCCCCATGAAAATTTCTAGATTAGATGACATCTAATATGCAGTCTTACTATAGAAATGTCCCATAGGACATTTAAATTGTTTCTATACTCAGTAAGGAATGTACATTCCCCAGGATGTTCCATGATATACATGCAATTTCCTTGGTCTCTGGGAAACCCCTGTTTAACAAGTTACCGTTGAAACCCATTGCCCTCAGGGTCATAGGAGACTATACATTTATTAAAGAGTGGAAGAGCATGAAACACCAGGCAATGTGAAGACGTAGAATTATATTTTCGTAGTCGGCAGAATTTAATAAATAACTTTTTTGACCATCAACTAAGCTTTCACAATTCGTGATTATAAAAGTTAAAACTCTTCCTTTTCTCAGTTTACAAGATATACGACACATAGTTGTCTTGTAAACAATAGAGGAAATGGTAGACGTATTGTCTGTGTTTAAACATCTGAATGAGTCTTTTTTCAGTTTTCAGACACCAATTTGCCTCGGAACGACAGCAAGAGATACGTCAGAGAACATATATTTACTCTGCACCACACTGAGGCGGCCGCGGAGATCATCTGATCCCCAATTGGCCCAATAGGCATTAAACCTTTGACCGCACGGTCCGATCACATGACCGGGTTAGGACCAATTAACAAATTGCTTTTAACCACGGTTCACACTCCGCTCAGGCACCTCCCCAACTGGCTCGGAAGACGGAGAAGAGGTGCCGACGGAGAGGTGAGATGCACTAGAGCTTTTTTCGCCAGTATATTTCTTTCGCAAAGGTGAATTTTACGATACATTTGAACTCTGTTTAAGACTTTTGGGAGGTCTAGTTAAAAAGTGACGCGATAACAGAGTACGAGAAAAGCTCATATTTGCCGTTTAGTATAATCATGTTCTCTTTACTCACATAATGCGACCATGGTTTTATACGGGGGTTTGAGACTCGAGGTGTAGAACGGCAAAGCAGTGCCTTACATGCTTCTGACACCCCTTTGGCATAGACGCTATAAGACAGATATGTAGATGATTTTCAGAGCGGCTGTCTAGCCCTAATGACACTCTACTCTCATGACTTGATGAAACCAGCCATGATTCTTTTTCGCGGTCATCAAAAGAATCTTCTGAAACTCCTCATTTGCTTCTCATATACCTTTGAGAAGCAGAAGTATTCTGTATCACACATCTTTTGAAATACTGGTGTTTGCTATTTTTCAGTTGACAGAAAGCAATTACATATCCTTGTTCTTGCTTCCTTTTTATGAATAGAGCGGTGCTTCCCTCGTTCTCTGAGCCATTGCCAGGCGGGGTGGGGCCCTCAACTTCGACAATAAGGGTAAGACGAAGTACATTCTATCACATGCAGGAACTACATCTAAGTGCCTTCATGCCTGAAAATTTGAGAACCAATGTGTTGTTCTATCGAACAATCATGAGTTAAATGTGTATTAATGACATGTGACTATATCTATATGTATGTGGTTATTTCACTGTTTTCTGTCTGTGCCTTTTTTCTTCCCACTAGTGACATACAAAACAACTGCAAGCAAAGACTACACCTAGGAACTCAGGTGATCTTTATCCGTGTCGCAGTATGTTAATTATGTAGTCACTTTTATTTCACTTTATCCTTGCAGTAGCACTATTTAATATCCCGGTCCTGATGAAAGCAATGGACTCGTTGGTCCTTTCAAATTGCTGAAACATGTTGACCATTTTCTACATCTAGGTAGATATTTGTTAAGTCTACCTTTGCTGCTCTTTTAATATTGGTGGAGCGAGCAAAATACAGAATAAACTTTCATTCTTGCTCCCTCACCCAATTTTATTTTCACTATCACTCACTTTTCTTTTTTATAAGCACTGCAAATCAGTCACCCCTTTACCTACCAACTGGCACTATTGACATTTTAACCACACTGGTCACTGCCAGGTTTTTAGGAGGTTATGAGATCTGACCGGCAGTGGTCCAAGTAGATGGTTTACAGGAATCCCAAATGATGAAGGACAGTTCCGAGTGGTGACTGATGGGTATCCTGATAGGTCTTATAGGGATCACAGGACACTTTTCTATGTCTATTTCTTTTAAGTGAGTTGTTACAGACAGTACCAATTTAATGTGCCACACATAGATTTCTAATTCAGACCCTTTGACACTTTTGTGTTTCACATGTTTATTTAGGGAATGTGTCTCTGCGTGGTCTTTAAACTCCCTTAGGCCCCCCGTTACTCTACTGTTTTTTGTCTTATAAAGAACAACAAAGCTTTGAGTTGTTCTTTGTGGAGCTTACTTCACCACCCTTCTCTGGTGGTGTTTAAAACAAAGGTACATCTAGCGAAAGAAATGTAAAGGAGCTTTTCAGTGTAAGACGCTAATTTAGAAACATAGCGTTTTGTTGAGTTGTATATAGGATCACTGTTTTAAAGTGGCCGTGACTGACAGATACTGAATACCTGTACTTCTTACATTTGAGAAATTATACCAGAGAGCTAATTTGGGGTGGTGAGAACCTGCTGTTCTATATTTCCATGTGAAGCACAGTATAAGAATATAAAAGTAATTGCATAGCTTTTATGTTTATATTACAGAGGGGGTGTGAGAACTAAGTGAGCCAGCACTAAAACAAGACAGTGTGTAAGGTCAGAGCAGCATCATGCTTGAGTTGCCTGCTTGTGGTCATTTCCAGAGGCGCAACGAGAGCAAAATTTTGGGGGAGCCTAATTGTTTCAGCAATAGGCAGAGTGGGGATGTAGGGGCTGTAAAAAGGGGTGAAAAAGAACAGAGTCTTGTTTACAAAAAATGATCTTTTGAAGACCTGTTAAGTACTCGGGTGCGGCTGTGTGTGTGCGCCCGGGAAGCTGTCTCAGAGAGTCCGGGGCAATGGGCGTTGCGCGCCTGGTGCTCTGTCTGCTAATCACCCCACGATGATGTTGCTTCTGCGTTGCAAAAAGAGAAGGGAAATCCTGAGAGAAAATGTCTCTCTTTAAAGGATTTCTCTTGTCCTACAATGTACCCCCACTTAAAGCCCTTGGTGTTGTGTTATGTTTGCGAAGTTTTAGATAAAAGTGTTAGGCTAATAATGGTAATTTTTGTGTGTGCTGTTTGGTTGATAATATCATCCTAAGTACATAGATTAACATTTAAAAAAATACTATCTGTAAAGTTGTCTGCGGAGGGTTGCAGAGAAAGTGCTGTTGGGTGGTGGGGTGTGGCGGAGAGGTGAACAGTAGGAGGTAGTGCAGTTACATATAAATTGTAAAGGTGTATGTAAATAATTAAATATATACTTGCTGCATGTTCTATGGCACTATTTGTCATCCTAGTGCTCCTCTGTCGTGCTCCATCACGTTACAGCACTGGGTCTGAAAGTTGTTAGTGGAAGTTTTGTAATTGTATGGTATTATTTTAACATAGTGAACAATTGTGGAAAATAATTGAATCTATTTTTTGTTTTTCAGAAAATTATTTCGTTTGGATTAAAAATTGGAAATGCCTAGAAGTGAAAAAATGGGAGTAGTAAAGAAACAATTTGTTCTACTAAAAGTAGAAGAACATTTTTGAAAAAAATATTACAAACATTTAATGAAAAAAGATCACAAAAAGCAAAAAGAAGAATTTTTCAAGTAAGGTGAAGCAGAGTTAAATTTCAAATACCAGGAAAAGGAAACATGATAAAGAAATAGTATCTGCTTATTCTGCTACTTAGAGACAAAAGCAATTTCAAGAAATTCGACTTTTTGGATCTAGAGTGATTCACAATTTAATGAAAACATGCTGCAAATATAAAAGAAAAGTGTTGCAATTCAAAGAGACGCAGTGTATTGAAAGTATAGTGTATACTGCTTTAAATTTAAAACAGAAGTTATTCATTCTGAGTTTGAAGAGAATCAAACTGTTGGATAAAATAGTCAAAGTGTTGAAAGACAAAAGTAGAAAAAAGAGACTTGTGAACAAAACCAACTTTTGTAAAATCTTTAGTGGACATTGGAGATATACTTATACTGAGCCTTTTTTAATGAGGAAAGTTAATTCCAGGAAAATAGTTTATCATTTGCAGTTGATACTGGAAGTCGTTGCTACGAAGTTCAGGGTGGTTGTTCTCTTCTAAAGGAGGAAATGGTTAGTAAAAGTGCAGAAAAGTTAATAGCTGAAGAAGTGCAAGGGAAGCTTCCACAAACTCCTGTGTATAAGTGGAGTTGTGGTAGTAGTGGTAGTATTCGACGGGAATCCATTGATATAATGCGAAATTTGCTACAAGAATATACTTAGAAAAGTATTAAACAGAAGATTAAGTTGTTACAAGAACTAGATTCATGTAATGTAAGAAAACATACTGAGAAGTGTTGGACTTGGCCCTCTCTGCAGGGTCATCCCTGAACTTTTTGCCTTCCTCCAATATTTTCTCTGACCTGTTTCTGTTGGTTTAATGATTCTGGGCACTTTACCACTGCTGACCAGTGCTAAAGTGCATATGCTCTCCCTACTGAAAAGTGTATATGTGATTGGATTCCATGATTGGTTTGTTTGGTTAACTATCAGACCCCAGTAAAGTGCACCAGGAGTGCCAGGGCTTGTAAATACAAATGCTGCTGGTGGGCTTGTAGCACTGGTTGTGCCACCCACAGAAGCGGGCTAGTAAAATGTGTCTAGGGTCTGCCATTGCAGAATCTGTGTACAGTCTGGTACTGTCATGCTGACTATGCAAGTGCACCTACTTGCCAGTACCTAAACCTTCCCTTAACTTCATATTAGTCACCCCTATGGTATGCCCAAGGGCAGGGTACATTGTAAGCATAAGGTAGGACAAGCCCTGATGTGTGTGGCATGTCCTAATAGTGAATTACAGCAATTTTTTTTCTCACTATTGTAAGGCTACCTGTTCTCATAGGCCAGAATGGGCTGCTGGAATTATTACACTCTATAATCCCAGCAGGCTCAGGGAACATGGTAGGAAGTCAAATTTAGTATGCCTGAACTCAGAATAATAAAATACTTCTTTTAGTAAAGTTTATTTTAATATCCTGTGTTTGCAAATGCTACTTTTAGAAAGTTAGCATTTGCTTGCCTAACCATTTCAGCCCGCCTCTGCTCTTATGAGTATCTGCTGTCTGGGTTCTGTGAGTGACAGGGCTAGGGATGACAGGTGGTGAATGGAGGGATTACACCAGGCTGGGTGGGGGGGGGGCCTTGACTCTGAATAGGGCTGTGCTCTGCCACCACAATGCTTGCTCCGCCCCCTGGGGAGCGACTGATGACTCTGCCCTGCACCTGGTTCAGGAAGAGGGAAGACTGTCAACAGAGTGCTCCTGACTGTACTTGTCATCACAACGCTGGCTCCACCTCTTGCGGATCTCTGATGTCCCTGCCCTGCACACTGAAAGAAGAAGCCAGGGCCTGAAAAACAAAGTGCTCAGAGACTGACTGGATTAGGCAAAGGCCCCCCTGGCCTGCGAGAACAAAAGAAATGGTGTATAAAAGTAGGATCCTGGCTCCTAAGAAATCAGATCCTGTTTACGCCAGGAAGAAACTCTGCCTGAAGAGAAGGACCTGAGACAGCTGCATGGAGGACTACTGTCTCTAATCCTGAGAGACTAGCCTGTGGTGGGTGCCTTGCTGCAAGAAGGAGAGAAACCAAAGACTGAGAAAGACTTTATTTTGTTCAACTTGTGCTACCTTTGAATACAGATCTCCAAGGGCTTGCTGGGAAACTTACCCCCTGAACTGCGCCCCAGGAAAATTGGGCGCTACCCCCCTGAAGAAGGAAGCTGCTGCTAGTGTTGCCTCCTTTGCAGCGCTGACCCCGGAGACCTGAGTGCGCTGAAAAATCGCCCCGCACTTTGTGAACCTGCGCCCCCGTCCCGCAGAGCAACGCAACTCCTGACAATCGCACCGCACCTAGCACCGTAAGGGCCTGCCCCATCTGGCCTGAGCACCGTGAACTGCTGCCAAATCGAGTCGGAGCTCGCACCGCAAGAACGGACCGTCCGGTCCAAGCAACGTGAGCCTGTGGCCCCCAAGCCGCAGATCACCCGGTAAAGACTGACTGCGCCTGTGTTCACCCTCCATGAAGACGCCCTGCTGAAAGCGCCTCGCCGCTGGAATCACCTCAAGTGCCGCTCCCCTGTTCAGGACCGGAGTGTCGCTGAGCCTGAGGACCTGCCCTACAACGCATCGCTGCCCTCTGTGTACAAGCCGCCCAGCCGTCGAGCCATAGCTCGCACCGAAGGAGGAAGGCACCGCGACGTGGGACGTCGGACCTCCCGCAGCATGTCCGCCTCGGACCCCCTTCTCAAGGACTAAAAGATACTGTGCCTACTGTGCCTCGAACTGTGAGTGGTGTGAGTCTCACTGCCAACAACAACTCACACCGCCTCTCTGCCTTAAAGATCTGCCCCAAGGGCGCCTGACCATACCCTGCTCTCTGGACTGCAATGTCCGTGCGGCCCGTGTGATCAGAAGCACCGTAGTACGAGTCGCACGAGTCTGGTACGACTCGTACCCCCTGTTTGACTCACTTGTGGCGTACGCGTCTCACGTGGGAAGCGTGAGATTCAGTAGGGCCCATTCCCATTGACAGTGTGAGGCGTACCAAAGCGCTACGAAGCACACTAGCTTGAACGAACAGGGTCGGCACGCTGAATGCCTTGCCTTGAGCATTGTGGGGCCAATTTTAAGTCCTATAAAGTCGTTTTGAGGACCAGTGACACTGTTTGAAGTACTGCACCTGACATTTAAGAACTGTGGCCTCATTTTAAAGGGATTGAATCCATTCTCAGTACTGCCCATTATATTTGACAACTGTGGCATACTTTTAAAAGTATCAGGAACATTTAAAGACTGTATTACAAGCCTGCTTGAGAGTTTATATATAAAGCATATATTTTTACAAAACAACCAGCTTGTGTCTCTGTGTGGTGGGTTAATGGTTTATTGTATGTGTTATGTCAAGTGCTTAACCGTGCTTACTCTGGAGTCTAGCCTGGTCTGTTCGCGCCTCGCCGCCTAGAGGGTGAGCAGGGATTATTTCCGGCAGTAGTCCTTTGCCCTGACTTAGAGGAGAGGGTCCCTGCTTGTCACAAGTGCATACCTGTGCCAACCAGAGACCCCCAATTCTAACAAGAAGTATGGCATTCTCTGGCTTGTCTTTCAAGAAAAGTTTGTAAAAGTGTTTTTCATCATTGGAGGATGTTAGCCGTACACCATTAAGAAATGCGAAGGTTTGTAAGGAAACTGTACTATGTAAAAAGTCCTGTGTTATGTTTAAGTGAACTGAATACAAGTCTTTTATGTGGTTCTTTATCAGATGTGCAAAAAAAGTGTGATGATATTGAAAGGCGATATTTTGGTTCAGAAGAGCAGTTCATAGATAGTGAAAATTTGACAATTACAGATGTTGGAGGAGATGAGAAAGTGATTAGCACTGATCAATTTCAAGGAGAAATTGGAAGGTTTAATGTAGTGTGCTCTGAAATACCAAACTATGTTTGTGTTTGTTGTCGACGTACTCATTATCAAAGTCAAAGTAGGAATGTTGATTTGTATTTGAAAAGGGAAAAGGAGAACAATTTTAAGTGGGAAGAATTTGCAACTTACTTGTTTGTTGAAGGTCGATTTGAGTTAGCTAGTGATTAACGTATATGTAAATATTGTTACAACAAATTAGAAGAGAACAAAATGCCTGCTAGAGCAGTACATAATAATTTAGAATTAGTAGCTATTCCAGAGGAACTGGACAAATTGAATACATATGAGTAGGTTCTAATTCAATCTGTTCATCCTTTTCAAACTAAAATTCGGATGGAGCCTAAAACAGGTAAACTGCCACCAACAGCATTGCAAAGAGGGCTGAAAGGAAGAGTGGTGTACTTACCTTTGGACTTTAAGAAAAATATTGAAACTATTGCTGGAGAGAAAGAGGGAAATGAGGCAGTAGTTATTTTAGTAAATGGTGTACCAACAAAGAGACGGAAAATATGGCAAGGATATGTGGATGTTAATAAAGTTGAAAAAGCTACCTTATATCTTATAGAGAACAATATTTATTACAAAAATGTAAATGCGGATAAAAAGGTAATAAGTATAGAAGATGAATCTGACATTTCAAGTGGTCAAATAGAGAAAATGGACAAGTCAAGTACTGAAGAGATTTGTGAACATTATACAATATGTCCTTTGCATTCAAAAGAAGTGATCGGAAGTAGCATTGAGTTATTTCAAATGAAAAAAAAGGGAACTCCAATGAGTCTATGCGAGAAAAGCTTGGATGCTTGTTGTTTTCCACAGCTGTTTCCTTCTGGAGAAGGTGGACGAGATGATGACCGACCTGTACGGATTCCAGCTTCAGAATATCGGTCAGCAAGATTATATTCTGAAGATCCTAGATTTCGACAGTGCATTCCATATATATTTCACCTTTTGTTTGAAGTGGTCTGTCTTCTCTCTCATATGGAGTGAACGACATACTTAAAAATGGAGCTCATAATTCACTTCTTTCTGCGAAAGAATTAAAGAATTTGTGGAGAAAGTTCAAGAAACGGATGAAAATTTAGAAGTACAGTTAATCAATTTGATGGCATGTCAACGTGGAACAAATGAGTATTGGTATCACCGTCATGAAGAACTCAAGTGTATGTTATGGAACTTAGGTACACCAACATGGTTTGTCACACTTAGCTGTGCAGAGTATGCATGGGAAGATTTGCTTGAGTTTCTAAGAGAAGCGAATTCCAATATAAAAAAATTTGAAATAAAGACTCCTAGTGAACTGTTATGTTATGTTATGTTAAATTTAGCTTGTAAAGCGCACGTACGCCCGTAGGCTTCATGGCGCTGTAGGAGGTTTTCAGAAGCACAACACAACAACAGGAGGACAACTTAGATCATCTAAGGATAGGCTTCTCTAAAAAGCCAGGTCTTAAAAGCTAGTCTAAAGGCTAGAATATCCTCATGTGACCTTAAAGAAGCTGGCAAGGAGTTCCAGAGGGAGGCAGCAAGAAAATGAAAGGAGCTGCCGCCCTGACGTTGTTTCCTAACAACCGGCACCGTGAGCAAGTTTTTGTGACCAGAACGGAGGTTGCGGGAGGGGATGTATCTGGCAAGCAAGTTGATGATAAATTTGGGGCCTTTGCCTTGTAATGCCCTAAAGATAATGCAGCCGGTTTTAAAAGCCGCCCTCTGGGCTACCGGCAGCCAATGCAGATCTGCCAGGCCTGGCCTGATGGACTGCCATTTAGGAAGCCCACAGATCAGCCTGGCCGCCTGATTTTGAACCAGCTGCAGCCTCTTGAGCTGCCCGGCTGGAAGGCCCAAATATAGACTATTTGAGTAGTCCAGCCTAGACAGCACAAGGGCGATGGTCACCTGGATCAGGGCAGAATGGGTTAGGAAATGGGCAATCTTTCTAATCTTACGCAGCTGAAAGAAGCATGCGGAGACAACTGATCCTACCTGACTTTTCAAGGAGAGGTCTTCACTGAAGGTGACTCCAAGGCTCTTAACCGTGCAGGATTTGGAGGGGGGATTTCCCATCTCCGGGGGCCAAAATTGAGGTCCCCAGCTGAGTTCACTCTTCCCAGGCAAGATCAGTTCAGTCTTGCCTGGGTTAAGTTTTAGGTGGTTAAGGCCCATCCATCTCTGGATATGAGCCATGACCTCCCTAAACTCAGTGACAGCATCCGGCGACCCCAGGGGGAAAACCAATTGCAGATCATCTGCGTAGTTAAAGATCCACACTTTGAATTTCCTCAAGGAGTACAAGAGGGGACGCAAGTATAAATTAAATAAAAGGAGAGACAGGGATGAGCCCTGAGGGACACCACAGTCGTTCTTAATTCTAGGGGCTGTGAAGGTGCCCAGTCTCACTGCTTGAGTCCGGTCAGACAAGAAAGATTCCACCCAGCTTAGGGCAGTACCTCTGAGGCCTGCCTGCTCGACACGGCCGACCAAAATAGTGTGGTCGACCGTGTCGAATGCAGCAGACAGGTCAAGAAGCACCAGTGCCTGGTGGACGTCCCTGTCTGCATTACACCGAAGTGAATTCTGGACTGCCAGGGTTACCGTCTCGGTCGAATGGCCTGGACGGAACCCAGCTTGATTTGGCTCCAGAAATCCAGTGGTTTCCACAAAGTTGGAAAGGCAATTGGAGACGTGAGCCTCCAATATCTTGGATAGGAACGGCAACAGGGATATGGGACGATAATTTGATGAGTCCTGGGGGTCCAGACCTGGTTTTTTTATTAGAGGGATTAGCAGGGCGTGTTTAAAGCCAGTAGGCACCCTGCCCTGGGTCAGTGATTTATTTAGTAGGGGTAGGATACCCTGAGGGATGGTCTGACCGATTTCCGAGAAGATGTGGGGGGGGGGCAGATGTCATTAGGGGATCCGGACTTTACCCTCGCCAAAAGTGAAGAAAAAGTTTTACCATCAATGGCCGGGAAGGCATCTAGTACAGAGGGATTATAAAAGGCGTCATCCAAAGGAAGTGACGTTGGGGAACTGGCAATGCTCGATTTGAAAGTGACAATTTTTTCTCTGAAAAAATTATTCAGGGAATCACATAGCTTCTGCGTAGGAGCTATTGAGGGGGCTGTCCTGTCATTGTCACAAAGTTCATTAACTATATTAAAAATGTCTTTGGACTTGTTGGATGAAGATAAAATTTTTGTGGAGAAATAGTTAAGTTTGTGTTGATGTAAAATTTTTTGATAATTTTTCCTAGTGACGCAGAAAGTTTCCCTATCCTGTGGGGAGTAAGTGGCTCTCCACTGTCTTTCTTTCTGTCGTACCCCTAGTTTAAGTGCTCTAAGTTCCTGAGTGAACCATTTGTGGGCGTCATTGCCTCTAATGTTAGGTAAGTGTAGAGAGGGGGCGAACAGATCTGCTGCGTGGAGGAGCCAAGAGAACAGTGCCCTCTCGTCAACCTCCAGGTCTTCACCAAATGGGGGAAGGGTGTTGTTCAACATGTCCATGAACCCAGAACGGTCCATGGATTTCCATTTACGGAACTCTTTACCCATAGGAGGTTTGGCCTTGTGCTGCCCTTGAATTTCTAGCGGGAACTGGATAAGATAATGGTCTGACCAAATACAAGGGCTTATAATGGGAGAGAATGGTGGTATGTTATATGTCCAGATTTGGTCCAGACTGTGACCCTTCTGATGAGTGGGAGAATGAATGTGTTGGACCAGGTTTAGATCTGTAAGCAGATCCCTCAGTTCTCCAGCTTGGGTGTCTGTGTCTGTTCTATCGAACCAGTAATTTAAATCCCCCACTAGGACAGTTTTAGAGTGCTTTATTACATGGGAGGCCAGTTGTTCTGCCAAAAGTACTGGATAATTGGCCATGTATTGGGGAGGGCGATATAACAGAATTACGGTAAGAGCCCCAGTCTCTGAATCTAGTGTGATTACCAAATTTTCTGTGTTGGGGAGAGTGAGAGAAGGTAATTCCCGGAACTGAAAAGATTTCAAAATGATTGCTGCTACCCCGCCTCCAGCCTTCCCTTGTGCACGATTAGCAGTCAGAATATAATAGTCTGAGGGAAGTGATGCCAGAATGTCCGGCAAGGAATGAGGATTGGTCCACGTTTCGGTCAACAGTAGAAGATCTGGTTTTTCTTCCGTCAGGAAAAGAAAAATGTTGACCTGGTTCTTTATTAGGGACCTTGTGTTGAGTTCATTGGATCCTGTAAATGTGTGCAGATATTTTAATCATAGGTTTCAAGCTATGATGTCTTTTATCTGCAATAAAAAAATCCACCTCTTGGAGAAGTTACTGATTTCTTTTGGAGAAAGGAGTATCAAGCAAGAGGTGCACCTCATATACATATGCTACCATGGATCAAGGATGCACCTAAATTTGGAAATGATTCTGATGAAACTGTATTGTCTTTTATCGCACAGTACAAGTGAGATTCCAAGAGAAGAAGGAGATAGAATCTTGAGACAGCAAGTTTTACGTTTCCAAAGTCACCGTTGTGGAAAGTATTGCAGAAGAAAATACAAGTCTAAAGGAAAATTTTACACCAAATGTCGGTTTGGTTTTCTCCATCCAGTCATTTGTAACGGAAGAGTAAATTCTTTTTTTTCTCCTGTAAGGCACACAATAACTCGGAAATCTCCAAAGAATACCTACAACTTAAAAAGAACAGAAGTGTCAATGTATATCAATTACTACAGTCAAGTCATTTTAAAAATGTGGAATGCGAACATGGACATCCAGTATGTTGCAGATAACTCAATTGCTTAAAAAAATCGTTATTAGTATTTTCACAATTACATCTAGATCCAATTAAATAGAGAAAGAATCCAGATTAACTCTCAATCCCTCCCCCCACCCTTGCCCCACCCACCCAAGGCAAAATACAAAAAGTATAGATGTCAGATATTTACATCAATTTGCACAAGAAAGGACAAGGAAAAAAGAAGGACAGAAGAAGAAGCAAAAAGGAGAACAGACAAAAGAAAAAATACATAGCAAACTAGTAAGCAAACTGAGATTTCATTGTTATTCATTCAAAGAAGTCCAATTCATCAAGGGAGCCCAAATGGCCAATCCTTTCATTCTCAATTTACGACCTTTTCTAGCATATACAGCTTTTTCAAATCTATAAATTTATAAGAGCCTTCCTAACCACTGTTGACCCGTTGGAGAGATAGGATCAAGCCAATGAGTGGCTAAACACAGTCTAAAAGCTGTAAAGGCAACAAATAAGAAAGTACAATTCAGATTCAGAGAAAGAGGGTCTCCTATCCCTAATACAATCAATACAATCAATTGAGGGCTAAGATCTATTTCAACACCAAGCATGCTTGTTAAAACACCTCTAACACTACTTTTTCAAGATATCCAGTGTCGGACATGTCGCAAACATATGAACAAGATCGGCTGCTGGAAATTGACAACGTGGACAAGTAGACCCAGCTACTCTGCCCCATTTGGCAATCTTAGAGGGGGTTATGTACAAATTAAACAACATTTTGAAGCATTGGAGTTGTAGGTTTGTTGCCATAAAAGATATCCGCACCATATGTAATGAATCCTCGACATCCCCGGAAGCAATCTCATATACGTTTTGCCACCGGTCAACAATTGTCAGTTATCCAGCCCATATTTATCCCTTATGGTATCAAACAATAACATATTAGGCCCATTTGTAAGATCTCCAATTGTTGGTAGTCCCTTATCATACCACTGCTTCATATACCCATCATTAAACACATAGGGCAGAAGATTACTCCATTATAAAGGGGTGTATGCATTGAACCGTCCTCGTCCTAGCCTTCTACGAACCAAGGTCCAAACCTTATAAGCACAAATTAGAGTTTTAAACCTCACCCGTTTGTAGTAATTGAAATCAATGTGCGGTAAAAGACACCCCTTAGCTTCAGTTCCCAGAATCATTTCAAAAATAGAAACAGAGGAGCTATCCCCTGTTAAATCATTTCTTTCATTAAGCAGTATCTCCATATTTTGCAACATCGCAGCCCAGTAATATAATTGGTGGTTAGGTACTCCCCAACCACCCCATCCCTAGGTAGAGTCAATAATCTAAAAGACCTGCGGGGCGGCAGTTTACCCAAATATATCTGGAAAAAAGTTGATTCATCGAGTTAAACCAGGTGTTATTGATAGAGAGAGGTATGGCCCTTAAAAAATATAAGATCTTTGGAAAGAAAATCATTTTGATAATATTTCATCTACCCACCAGTGTGAGTTTCAAATTCTATAGGTGAGCAAATTAGTTAAGGGGTTTAGGTTATTATCTATAATTTTGGATACATCTGCCACAATTTCTATCCCCAAATAGACCATTTTTCAAAACCACGTGCATATCGTTTACCTGAAGACCATTCCCAATCAAGATCTGTGTTTCATTTTGATTTAATCAATAGCCGGAGATTTTCCCAAAAAGATCGGCTTCTTTTTCGATTTCCTCTGCAGCTAGGATTGGAAGTGACTATGGCAAGGCCATGAGCGTAAGCCAATATTTTGGTGTTACCCCGATACTCCGCATGAAGGGTCTATATATACTGCGAACAATAATGGTGAGCAGGGACAACCCTGGCGGGTCCCTCTGCTAATAGGAGTTGGTTCCGTCATCTCCACCATGATAGAAATACGGGCTGTGGGACTATGATACATCGATCTTAAAGCTGTAATATATTTGTCCCCTATTCCTCTATCCTCTAGTGTTCCCATAAAAATGGCCAGAAGACCCTATCGAACGCCTTCTCTGCATCTAGCAGCATAAGTCTGATAGGGTCTCCTGTAATGCCGGCAGCATCTAATAAGGTAATGACCCGCTGAATATGTTCTATTGTACTTCATCCTGTTACAAACCAATGTTGTGTAGGTGACACTAATCGCTTAATTATAGCTGCCAACAAACTGCCAATATCTTGGCATATATTTTAGTATCACTATTTATCAAAGTAATAGGCAGATATGACCCCATTTCCCTTTTTGGGGAATATGACTATATTGGCAGTTTCCCAGGACTTCTGAACCCCCAGACCATTCTGGGCATTCAAGAACACTTGCTTCATCATTTCTAATAACGATGGAGCAAATATTTTCTAGAACTCTCCAGGTATAGCATCTGGCCCAGCTGCCTTACCCCTGGCCAGTGAGCTAATGGCATCCTGAATTTCTTCAATTGTTATAGGAGATTCTAGGTCTATTCGTTCCTCTTGGGTGAGTTTCTCCCTTGCAAATCCATCCAAGTATTTAACATTTGCATCCTCACAGTTATCATTGTCTTCATGGTAAAGTTTCTGATAATATCCGTGAAAGGCAGCACGAATTTCACTGGGCTTAGTAACCGACCCTTTCCCTGGGTTTTCTATTGATAGGATGTTACCCTGGTTGTGCGTTGTCGCGCACGCATTGCCAATACATGGGCTACTTTTTCCCCACATTCATATAGACTTGAACACCAAGCAGTATACTTCCCTGCCGCTTTAATTGCTGATGTTTCTGTGATAGCAGATTTAGAGGTTGCAACTCTATTTTGAGGCTGTTCTATTCCTTGATTACTAGAGATAGCTTGGATCCATTGGGTTTCGGCTATACTTAGTTTCTGATATTGATCTTTGAAAAGTTGTTTCACTTTTGATTGTGCAGTCCACCCAAAACTGGTTGTTTCCCCTCTAATCCCAGCTTTCAGTATATCACAGATTATCTCAACTGACACGCTTTCTCTATTCTCTTCTAAGAATCGCGGGATCCACTCACTCATATGTTGCCGGTATTTGTCTTCGTATACCAATGCTCTATTAAATGTCCAACGAGGAATGGGGGATCTTTTTGTCTGTACCGAAATCTCTAGGACTAGTGGGTTGTGGTTGGACATTACCCGTGGATATTTCTGGATATTTGATTTTATTAATAGTTCTTGGGATACAAAGAAGTAATCGAGTCTAGCATGAGTCTAATGTGGGTCAGAGAAAAAGGTATATCCCACGTACTGAGTATTCAATTTAGACCATGTATCTAAAAGGCCGTGGATTTTACATAGGTTTGAGACTGCTTTAAACACTTTAGGTTTACATCCTGTATACGAACTTCCACTTATTACCCCAATTCAAACACTTAAGTTTATATTAGCGTCCTCACAAATAATAACAAGAAGAGCCCAACCAACTAACTCGATGTTCAACCATCCAAATAGAGTCAGATCGTCTAATACTGGTCCATATATAGAAGGTAATTTTAAAGCATAACCCTCCATGCAACATTGAGTAATAACCCATCTGCCATATGGGTTGGATTTAGAGCGTAAAAACCTTAGGCCTAGGTTCTTCTTTGCCATAATTGCTACCCCACTAGTGCAAAAACAACCAATTCTGACATCTTCAACTCTACACAAAAAAAGATCCCCGTGTACCCCAACCCTACTACCCCAAGGCAAAAAAGGTCTAAGGACCCTCATGATGCCTCCTACATGAAGTTTCTTCCCCCCGCGGCCCTCCAGTTGGTCCCATCAAAAGAGGGACAAAGAATAAACATACCAAGGAAACAGCCCCCCCCTCCCTCCATAAATCCCCTCCACAAAACTAAGCCCCATATACAGTGTTATTGGATCCTGTTCAATCACATAAAGAGCCCCATTTCATAAGAAAAAGAGAAGCGAGAAGAGATTATGATCTAATCGAAAAAATGTGAGTCATCCATTATTCATCCCCTACTCCACTACCCCTCAGGTCCTGTAAAGACTTTGGTCCTGGAAATGTCATTCAAATAATCTTGAGCTTGGACTTCTGAAGTGAATATTCTTGTTGTGCCTTTATAGATGATTTTGAGCCTTGCAGGACTAAGAAGGAATGCCTCTGCTCCCATTGTTTGGAAAGGAGAGATTAGCTGGCGGAGCTTCCACCTTCTCTCTAAAGTGCTGTGGCAGTCTGGTCTGACAAAAAAGGAAAAACCTTCTGCTGAGCATTGTGATTCAGGCCTGGCTTTATCAGACACTGCCTGGCGCAGTAAAAAAATGCCAAAAAAGATTAAGATGGCTCTGGGTTTGTCATTTGATTTGTGAGAGTCATATTTCTTTTTAAGCATATGAGGAAAGCGATGGACCCGCTGAATTTCCTTCTCCCAATCCCACTGCCCAAGTTCCGGGAAACCCTCTCTCATCAAAGGTAAGACAAAACCTCTGATGTCATTGCCATCAGAATATTCAGGGATACCAAGAAGTCTTAAATTATTGCGACGCTGACGATTCTAGAAATCTTCAAGTTTCCACATAACTTCGGTCATTCGTGATTCATTTGAGAGGGTTTGGCGAGTTGACATCTCTGCACTAGTTTCTAAAGCCACCACACGTTCCTCTAAAGCAGTTGTTCTCTCCGCGATCTCAGTACAGGATTTGCTGACTTTGCGTATTGCACCCTGTAGTTTTTTTGTTGCAAGATGAGCACATTTTTGTTCTACTCTTGCCTTTCCTTGTATTTGTTTTAGGGTAGCGTAAATCAGAGTCATTGAAGGGGGAGTCTTGTTTGCATTGTAAGGCTTTTTGATTGTTTTATTATTCCCGGTCTCATAATCATATTTGTTAGGATCCTTTTTTCACCCATTAGCTCCGTAGTTGAATAATCCCAATTAACCTGGCTATGGTCGGATCTCGATTGACCAGACCCCTTGATTGTTCCACTATTTTTAGACTTTTTCCTTCATTTAGTTAGACAGGGGAGTCATTTTTGGGTGCTGGGATTAGAAAGAGGCCCATCAGAATCAGTCCTGGAGTACTCCAGTTCCGAAATATCACTCATATTAGATAATTCTGAATCCTCATTAAGAGAAAATAATTTTTCTTCATGTTCTGGTGTACATAAACCTTCCTCAATTGCAGCAGTTGTGGCAGTTAGCAATAACTTGGAGGATATGGCTATGCTGCCTGTTATGTGCATCGCACCCACCAAAGTTCCAAGGTTATTTACATCCTCATCAATCAGCAGAGTCACTCGCCCCTATATTAGTTGGGTGCTTCAGCGTCTCCCCAATCTGCCTGCATTGGAACGGGGGCAGTTAGTTCTACCCCATTAGAGAGAATAGCCTTGTCAGCACTTTCAATACTCACAGTATCCTCTCCCTCTGTAGTCATATTTGTTCTAGGCGTCTCAGCATCTCCAGGTTGTTTTTTCCCTCCCAGTGCTGGGGTTGTCTCCTTCCCAGCATTCTTCAATTTGGTGGAGGGTTTCCCCAGTCCCGCAAAGATTCCGGGAATTATCCGTGGTTTGATAGCATCGACACTTGTTCCTGGTATCTCCCGCACTTTGTTTTTCGAAGTTTCCCCATTGTGTAATCCAACAGCAGGGATGACGTCTCCGGTTTTGATTCCATTCAATGTTTTCCGCAAAGCAAGCAGCCCCACTGCCATCTCTGCTATAGTGCTGACCGTAGGGGGTTTCTCAAGTTTGTCCCGCTTGATCAGTCTGGGTGGCATAGCGCTTCCCTCGCCAGCTGATCCCACTTGAACCAGCACCACTGCCGCAAGCACCCTCGGAGTCGCTTTCAGCAGCTTTCCAGTGAATGTCCAGGTGAGACAAAAGAGATTTCTTTTTTTTCGGTATCCCCTGCAAGTTACGTCTCCGCACCACTAGCAGAAGAATCCAGTAACCGCTATCCATCAGGAGTGGGGATTTATTTAATGGATTGTTTGGTGGAGGACTTTACAACATGCTAGGAGCACTGGACGAGCGGCGTCCGCAGCTTTCACACAGCCACCATCTTGCCTCGCGCCCAATGACTACAATCCAGTCATTTTAAAAATGTGGAATGCGAACATGGACATCCAGTATGTTGCTGATAACTCAATTGCTGTTCCACATTATGTCACATCATACATAACAAAATCAGAAAAAACAGAGATGAAACAAATGTGGGAAGAAATTGCACAAGAGAATAGTCTTAGTAACAAAGTTGTACAGCTTTATTTTGAAAAGGCTTTCCCACCGAGAAATTGGATCCTATGAATGTTCAGACCGCTTGTGCTTTTCAAGTTTATATTCAAAGTCATGAGGAATCATTTGAGTACGTGTAGGTCTTGCCAGCAAACGAAATAAAGTGTTGAAATCATTGGAAGAAAGTGAACAATTAGCAGCAAATGAGCCAGAAAGCACAGACATTCTTAAAACTAATAAGTTGGACACATACTATCCGAAAAGGAGTAGACATCTGGATCAGCTATGTCTTAATGAAGTACTTCAACATTTCAGCTTCAAAAGAAATGTTAAAGACAATTTAAACGAAGGAAAGTTTGCAGTAGTTGGATGTCATGGTTGTTTATTAAAACATGCAAAGGGTAATCTCATAAACCACAAGAAACTTAGTTGTGAATCTCCAGATAAGCGAGAATTTTACTATTTAGCACTTCTGCAACTGTTTAAATCATGGCGTAGTGAAAGTGAATTACTTGGAGAGTTTGACTGCTACGAAGATTCTTTTAATGCTGGTACAGATAGCATTGGATGTACAATTTTCCCTACATATTTAAAAATGTTGAATGATGAAGTTGAACAGGAAAAGACTACTATAGCTGAAATAGCTCATGAAAGTTCTCAAGATAGTCAAAGTAGTGGTCCTTGTAGTCAAGATCCTCTTGCACAACCAATGCTGGAAAATGAAGCAGCGATTGCTATGCATGAAGATGAAATTCCAATGCAACAAGCGCACAAGGGAATATCACATTGGAAAACTTAGAATAACAAGTAAATGTTGAACAGTAAGAAAAATATGTGCAAATGAGAGAACCGATAGAGCATGGTTTGTTGAATAAAAAAAAACTGTCTGTTCATCTTTTAAACCTCTTCTGATGTACATCAGTGGTCAAGCTGGGACAGGTAAAAGTTTTTTAATTAAAGTTTTGACCAGTTATCACATTTATGTTGTGTGGAAACTGCTCCAAATGGATTAGCTGCACACAATGTTAAAGGAGTTACTTTGCACAGATTATTGATGTTACCAGTTTAGCATGATAATAAATTAGAATATCAGAAGTTGTCTGGAGAAGCTTCTTATGAAGTGTCAAGAGTGCTGTAGAAAATGAAACTTTTAATTATTGATGAGGTGAGCGTGGTCTCAAACTTAATGCTTGCTTTTTGTACACTTAAGAATGCAACAGATATTAAAAACAGATAACAACGTTCTCTTTGGGGGAAAACATTTAGTTGTATTTGGAGATCTGCTACAACTACCTCCTGTAAAAGGAGAACCAGTGTTTAAAACTCTTCTACATGAAGATACTAAGAAATCTTTGGGAAGTATTGGAAATGTGAATCTGTGGTTACATTTTGAATATAAAGAACTCCCTCAGAATATGCAACAAGCAAGAGATGAAGATTATGCAAATATTCTAAAAGATGTAAGAATTGGTGTTCTAAGCAAACATGGTAAACGAGCTGTTCAAAGTCGTCTACTAAAAAACTTGTTTACAAATGAAAACACACCAGCAGAAGTAATGTACAAGAAAATGAAAGAAAAAAAGTCTATAGTTTACTTAATGCCTACAGTGGAAGAGTGTTATACATTTAATAGAGAGCATATGCAATTGGGAAAATCAAGAAATAGTTCACATTGAAGCTATTGATAATCTTTAGGGTGCCGCTTCGCTGTGGATAGATCAAGGGAGACTGCTTTTGGCAAATAGAACACAACGTGGTAGACCGAGGGAGACTGCCGCCTTTCTCCCCTGCCAGCTGTGAGAGACTACCACTTTGCTCCCCTGCCTGCCGTGAGGATCGGACTACGTTCATTAGCCCCTCCTGTTGTCGGTATTTATTTGTCCGTGGCATCCGCTCCGCGGTACGCATGCCGGGCAAAGACTGGTCCAAGGCGGGCCGGTTTGAGCCTGTTCGAGCACGGAAGAGGATGGGCCGGGCCCTCCCTCTGACAAGTCCCACATCCCAAGGTCAGTGCTTGTAAGACTGTTTGTTTGTTCGTTTGTGTCATTGTTTTTATCTGGTGCCACCGATCTTTGGATCTGTTGTTGAATTGACTTCCAAACCACGATGAGTTCTAGAGGGGGAAAAGGGAGGTTTACGGCCAATGGATGGGCAGTGGTGGGGTCATTGGACCAGTTTCTAATCAGAGCATCATCGGTACTGGCACATGAAATAGAAATGACTGAACGGCGTCTATCACTGAACCCTATGCTATCTAAACGGTCATCTTTGGGTGGGCTAATTCATGCAAGGTCACCAGAGCAACTACCAGTCTCGGTTATCGATCCTCCTGCTCCGGCAGGATGTGATTACCAGCTATTACAGGATACTGTGAGCTTGCTAAACACCTCTACTCCTCTGGAACCTGTATCAATCATCTCGCATGTTGCTCCGCCAAATAAAGATTCTGCCCAGAGTGCATTGCCCACAGCCTTAACGAGGTCAGCTAGTAGTTGCCCTTTGCACTTTGAATCATCCGCTACCCATAATCAAGTTAAGAACAGTAGTATAATGGTATCTGGGTTTTCTGCTTCAACAGCAAATGTACCATACAACCCCCCTTCCCCTACTAATCCATCTAATCCACTTCACCCTAATCTACCTTTACCTTCCCTGAGTGGAAATGCCGAGGTTGATAATATAGTGATTTCTGGGAGTCTGTTACAAAGTGGGGGAGTAGCCATTGAGAATATGAGCCTAGTGAGACCGGGTGGTTTGGTATCTGAAACATTTAGAACAGATAAAACCTATGCTTCCTGTGGGAGCACTTTGACCCAACATGTTGCAAAGACTAGCCTGCCATGTATAGATTTACCACTTTATTCAATCCTGTTTGTTGTCATATTAGTAGGGGTCCCTAGCCTGGAACAAGGTAAAGAGGAATTGTATATTGACCTTAAAAATAAATGTACCCACTGGTTAAATACTAACAGGCCACTCCCTCCGCAGGTATATAGTGAAATCTTATTTGCGCGTAGAGTAAACTGGGTGCGGCATAGGAAGAAAAATTTTGAGGGTGACTGTAATTTGATTAATTTCAGAGACAGGCGGGCCGTAGAACACATATGTGCTTGACATTTGCCACGGTCCTCAACGCCAACACAGTCCCTCCCCTTAACCTATTTTTATCCTCTTATTCCCCCATCTACCCTTAGCGAGTAGAGGTAAGTCACAGGAAAACTGGGAAAACTAGGATTTAAGAGCCCAGGCAGGAAGTCTACATCATGAACGAGGCACTTACGACACCCCCTTATCAGTCGTCTTCCCTGTAAGCAATAGATTTAGTGTTATAGATCAAGTAGATTGACTGACTAGTAGTAACTCGCATCCAATCCCTTCAGTCCATCAGTCAGCCACGTCCATCATTGGTGAAGGGCTTGTGGTCCACGAACAGATATTGACCGCAAGTGGGGTATTGGCGTGTGAAGAATCCCTCTAGGGAGCTACTGACAATAGTAAGGAGGCTATAGTTTGCATGCTGGGAAGTGGGGTGTGGAGTAAGTCTAACACATCTGAATGTGGGGATGCCACTTTTTTGTCTCAGGCTATAGAAGCTCAAAGGAAGTAGGGAGATGTGGGTAATAATAATGTTTAGGATTCAGGTAATGATTTTGCAGTAATGGAGATTGGTGTTAGGATAGTTGTTAGTCAGCTTGAGGCCATTCTCAAAACCACTCCTGGCCCTGTTGAGGAGATCTTGTCTGTGGCCGTCGAGAGAGGGGACTCCGTTGTAGATTTTAGGACTTCTATGGAACACATAACGCAAGGGTTAAGGCTGTTGTCCTGGAATATCAATGGGTTGAGTGCCAAAATGGGTCTCCCTGATTGGGGGGAATTCATTGACATCCATGAGATTTGCTTATTTCAGGAGACTTGGGCCCTGATACCTCTGCATCGAGTTGGCTTTGCTACCTACTGTAAAGTGGCTGTACAGGGGCAAAGGGAACGACTGTCGGGGGTTGGGCATCTGGGTTAGCTTTCATCTAGATTGCTCTGTTAAGATGATAGAAACTCATTCCCCAGATATTGTATGTATTATCCTTTCCCTCAAAAATTTCCCAAAGGTGGCCATTATTAATGTTTATTCTCGACCTGTTAGGTATGGACAGACGTTGCAGACGTTAGATTATCTATCTGCCCTTCTTTCGACATTACCTGAACAAGTCTTCCCTATTGTTGGAGGGGATTTGAACTGCCACTATGAACCTTTGAATGCTTTACCTCATCCTATCACTAGTGACGAGGATTCATCGTGGGGAATTTCAGTATGCAATCATTACCACCTGAAGGGTTGGACCCCTCTAGCTTTGCAGTTGACTTCTCTCAATCTTAGTCATTCATTGAGGGCTTGTAATGGTCGCATGTTTGCTGACAATCCAGGGAAATACACATTTGAAAGGAATGGTCAAACCTATGCAATTGATTATATTTTGGTAAAGGTGGAATTCTGGTATAGGATTGTGAATTTTCTGGTGCAGACAGGTGTCAAAAGCGACCACAATCAGTTGGTCACCACTATGGATTGGCGTCAATCGACAGTAGGACAACATGTGATCACCCCGCTTCCCTCTGATTTAATTGCTATAAATGAAGGCAGAAGAATTCGCTGGGGAACATATTTAAATTCCCCAGAGGCATTGGCTTCAATTTATAAATCTATTATTCCCTTTTTAGTTAAGATAAGTTCAATTGTAGACAACAGTGGTGCCACTGACTTTTTAGAGGTGCTGGGGTAAAACCATTTGTCATGGTTAGTACCCTCGCTGAGGCCTTTTCTAGCGTATCAACTCATAGAAAAAATTAACAAAGAAGTAATAATCTTTGGTATAATAGGGCATGTAAAGAAGGCAAGAGTGCCCTGTTGATAAAACTTCGAGAGGGAGATATTGCTTGTTTTAGGGAGGCAAGAGCTATTTTTAAGACAACTATTTTAGAAGCAAAATCCTAATGGGAAATTGACAAATGGCAGGCCATCAAGAAAGCCCTAGATGATAAGGATCCAAGAGAGTTTTGGAATTTGGTGAAGATTGGAAGACTGGAGGGCAGGAACGCAATTGAGCCAAATCTTGGGGAGGAGATTTGGCAATCTCATTTTGAGCGTTTGTATTCTAAGCCCCAAAAAGCAGCCACTCAGTTAGGGCCTTCTGCCATTGATTCTATTATTGTTATTCAGGCAGATATTCCGTCCTGTTCTTTGGCTGAGGTCACAGCGGTCATGGCTAAAATCCTCCCAAATAAGGCTCCTGGATAGGATAGGATCCCAGGTGACCTGTTTAAATCCAAATTGGTAATCTGGGGTCCGTAACTGCAGTGTTTTTTTAATGCTATTCTCCATGGTTTGACACCCCCTCAAACGTGGGCAGGTGGTGAGATCATTCCCATCTATAAAAAGGGCTCCCCGTTAGAACCGGCAAACTACAGGCCAATCAGCCTTATTGATGTAGCTCAAAAGATTTTTGCTTGTGTTCTTTTGGGAAGACTACAGAGCTGGATGGATGACCATAATATACTTACTACCCTACACGCAGGTTTTAGGTCCAAAACCTCAACTATAGATCAGCTGTTTAGATTACAACTAATCTATTGGAAAAATATAATGTTGGAGGGAGGTCATCTCTACCTGACATTCGTGGATCTCAAATCCGCGTTTGATGTGGTGGATCGAGACCAGTTGTGGGGTCTACTGCTTGAAATGGGGGCCCCAGTTTACCTTTGCCAACAGCTCAAACGCCTGCATGAAGGTAGCTTTGTCAAAATAAGATTCGGGAATAGCGGGAAACACAAAGCACCCCCTTAGTCCCCCGAAGGCTGGACCTGGGTATTGCTTCCATTGCTGACCTGATCTCCTCTCGTCCAATCCTCTATTGGCGGTGGGTATGGAACACGCCAGAGTTGGAAGACTACAGAGAGGAACTTAAATTGGTTATGTCAACACTGGGAGCGGGGAATATGCCCTGGCTGTCCTTTATTTGGGACACTTTCCGTAAAATAGGGAGAATTTACTTGTGGTCTGCACCTGAGGTCTCATGTCCAGCTACTTCTAAACAATCACTAACATCTGCCCTGAAAGAATACAGATTGATTAGTATTAACCAATCGACTAAACCTCCAGGTTTTTGGATGTAAAATCGCATTACTGCCTGGAGCCAGCTTTAGATTTGATCCAACCTCTCTTAGCCAAGAAACTCTTCCTTCAATTTCAGTACGGGACACTCCCCCTCTATGCGCTCACTAACAATTGGGTGGGTGCTAATAAATTATTATGTCCCGGGTGCAAAGAGTCAGAAGAGACGGAGATCCATGTTATCTTAATTTGCTCTGTATACCACATGGCTAGATCTAAATGGATTCTTCAATTATGTAAGAATTTGGGAATATGAAATTATAGAGAAGTTTTTAGACTATTAAATATGACACGCACCCAGTTATTGTTGTTGCTATATCAAAATACTTATTTGCAATGTGATGCAAACGCAGATGTCTAGTGAGAAGTTAGGAGAAAGCACTAGGATGGTGTTGTCTTATTCATGATCAATTTCCCAATCTTAAATGGTAAAAATTTAAATTTTCTTATTTTAACCTGTTTTTTTAGCTTATTTATATTTTTAAATTTCATACAATATATGATGATATTTTTGAACTTGCCTCTAAAAATCAACTCTACATGAGATGTTTGACTGTGTCTACTTGTCCTTAAGGGACACACTTTAGAGGGGGGCTTCTCTCTATAATGCCATCTTCTTGTAATCTAGGGTTTAAACCCTAGAGAGTAACTGTTGAAATGGCTTTTAAATTTTATTACGCCATTTTATGTTGATATATCCACAAATGTTTATTATTGTGCTTTAATGGCTGTATTTGCCAAAATAAAGTTTGATTGATTGATTGATAAAATCAAGCATCAAGGAATAACAATTGTTCTTTCAGAAAATCTACAGACCAAATTGGATTCTTTGGAAAAGTCTGTATCAAAAACTGCTGGGTTATGAAAAAAATTAGATGCATGTTTAAACTGTCGGGTTATTTTGAAGCGTAATCTGAATGTAGAAGAAGGTTTAGTGAATGGACCAATGGGGAAAGTTGTTGATTTTGGGAAATATCAAAATAGAAATGGAAATTTGAAAGTTAAATTTGATCAGATTGCAGAGGTAAGACAGATTGCACGTTCTGCTGCATGTTTTTTGCTTGTAAAAGACTTGTATGTTCGTAGAAAATAGTTTCCCTTCTATTTAGCATATGCAATAACTATTCATAAATCTCAAGGTTTAAGTGTAGATAATGCCTTGGTAAATGTAGGAAGAACTGTGTTTAAAGAGGGAATGGTATATGTTGTATTATCTCGAGTTAGAACGTTGTCTGGTTTTTATTTAATTGATTTTGATGAGAACAAGGTTAGTGCTGATATTAATTGCGTAAGAGAATATAATCGTTTGAGAAGGCTTTATGCTCTCCATTTAGGTGAATATCCTATTTATGAGAAACGTGTTGTGTTTTCAAAACGCAAACATGTTGAAGAATTAACTATGGTTGAAAATCAGAAAGAAAATCAAGAGAAAAGAAAAGATGTAAAGAAGCAGAAGATACAAACAAGTGAAGATGTTGTCGGATACCAATTAGAAAATGCTTGTGGTGTCAACTGCTAATGTAATGTTATTCTAAGCGTTACATTTTATCTTGAAGATGTTTGTGGTGAAATTATGGAAAGTCAGGAAAAAACATTATGTTCGGCACTTTACACTTTATTTCAAGAATTGAGAAATAAAAGAAGTAAGATCCATTCTGCTTCTGGTATTCGCCAACTGTTGGATACATGTACTGGATCTTTAACGTTCAGTGCTAATATACAGCAAGATGCACAAGAATTTCTGATGGTTATGCTTGGAGTACTAGAAAATGAAGGAATTCAGATTGAGAGTTTATTTGGACTCAGTTACAAATGAGAACATAAATGTGAACAGTGTTCACATTTATGTTGGCAGAGAATGATTTTTATACTAAGCAATACCTGACTGCAAATCTGTACCATTTTGCAAATTAGTAAAAGAAGCTGATCATAAGATGATGTGTTCTCGTTGTAAATCAAGAATGCTATCTACAAAATGCCTACAAAGATATGGAAAATATTTGATTGTAATGCTGCAACACTGTAGACCAAATGGAAGAAAAGTAGAAACCAAAATTAAAAATGTTGTTGCTAATCAAGTATCTATTTCTCGAAGAACTTTTACAGCAGTTGCCATTGTTTTCCATGCTGGAAGTACTACTACAAGAGGACATTATACACTTTATTAAAAGTGCAATAATGGTTGGAGTCACTGCAACGATACACACTTGGAAATAAAAACGAGATTGCCTTATGAATTACTCAACTCATATTCGATATTTCTGAAACAAAGATTTTCGATACACCATTAGGCTTCATGGGAAGGTGGAAAGATCTTTAAGGAATTCATACTGGTTGCTTTCAAAGCGAAATTTTGACGTATTGGGAGAATATGCACAGAAACTACAAAGTAAAGGTCAGATTTGAACATTTGAAGTAGTATTGGATGTGTTATTTGTGTTGATTTTGTATTATATTTGCGAGAATTAGGGATGTGTTTTTTTTAACAATCTAGTTGATTGGTTTTTTTCCCTGCTGTTTATGATGAAACTACACTGACATCACTGTGAATAATGAAGTTAAGTGGTAGCTGATGACAGCAAAAAAAGGGAGAAAAATTGTTATCTGAATGTTAAAAAGTTTTGTATTATTTAAAAACTCATTATAAGTTGTGAAATGTATTACGTTACATAGCACTTTTGCAGTTTATTTTATGTAGTTGAAAAGTTAAAAAAAAGTACTAATGACAAATGCACAATAGTAGTTTAATATTTTAAAAACTTTTGAAAAAACCATAGGTTTCGGGGACGTTATAGATAAAAATTAGTATTTAAAAAACTTTAGAAATTCACTAAAAAAACATAGGTTTCAGGGACGTTATAGTTAGAAATTAGTATTTAAAAAACTTTAGAAATTCACTGAAGAAACCATAGGTTTCAGGGACATTATACTTAGAAATTAGCATTTAAAAAACCTTAGAAATTCACTGACAAAACCATAGGTTTTACAGATGGTATAGTAAGGAATTAGTATTTAAAAAACCTTAGAAATTCTCTGAAAAAAACATAGGTTTCAGGGACGTTATAGTTAGTTGGACATTTGACTCATATAAAACCAGAGAAATTCGCCTGTTATAGTTAGTTGAGCTAACTATAATTTGTGCGCCTGCATTGCACTGCTGATGATGTCACATATTACATCACTGATGACATGGTCAGTGACATCACTGATTACATCACTGATGACATCTAAAATTACATCACAGCAATCGAGCTCCTCACTGATATGCATCACCTTGATATCGCCATAGCTGTAGCAAAGTTTATCCAGGCTGTTAAAAGGTTATACATGGAATAGGGACTGGAGAGATAGATTGAGTAATGAGGAATAGAGATTTAAGGTTTATCCTTTTTAACATTTTCAAAGAAATTTTAGTGAAAACGATTTTCTTATAGGATAATTGAATGTTTTTTAGCTGCTGTATGAAATTGTTGTAATATATATCTATGATGGAGGATATGAAAATTCATACTTCTTAATGGAATGAGATGTTTTTGTAATTATTTTAAGAATTAAAAAAAGTGTATTCTTTGTGGTTTAAAGATCTATGATCTAAATAAACTTTATTCAGACTGACTAACTGCATACATGTACATGTGTGTGAGTGTTATTCCATTAGTATTCCAGATAACACACATATAATATTATATTATATAAAATGTACTATTTATGCAGATTTGTTTAGCTCTATAAATGTATGTAGATATTTTTGTATTTATATACTTATATTTAAATAAATCCAAATGTGTACCTGTATTTATACATATATGAACATAGAGATACATCTGCCAAAATACTTGTTTTCAATAGTAATCTTCAGCATATGAAAACAAATTGAATAAAATAATTCAAATTTTGTTGATTTCATATGACAGTACTTACTTTGTAAAACCTTTGTTACTGCATACTGACACCCATACAACATGCTCAGGCCCCATTGGATGAAAGTTACAATGGATCACAGAGTTATCATTTCTTTTAACAAAATACCATTGAAAAAATTAATTTAGATGTGTGCATGTTTCAGGCAGTGATTTTATTTACTCCCCGCAAGCGTTTGCTGTATAATATTTGAATTTTTATATGACATGCTACATAATGCTGCAATTACATGTCACTACATTTGCCGTCATATATGGATATACTGCTGTAAGTCACCGATGAAGGTCCAAGTTACCAAGAAAATTGCCTGCAGCAAGTTAATGAAGGCAATCAGACACATGCTCCGATTGTTGCAGCATGCCTTAAAATCTTCATGTCCAAATTGTAACAAAATTGATGTGCAATCAACTTTTTCTTATGTTTCCATAAATAATATTTTCAAATGAAAGGGAATTATACAACTTATAATAAGCACTTGTATATTTGGAACAGTTTTTTATCATTTGTTCAATCTCATTGAACAATCCACAACAGATCACTTTATGCCCTAATAGCCATTTTTTAAATGTGAAAACAACAATCAATATTGGCGTTGCATGAGTGCTGGCGACGATGGCCACATAGCAGAGGAGCTCAGTGAAACGGTCTGGATATCGGATGCTTTGCAGCTCGGAAGCTGATATTTTTTTATATGGTGGTGCATTGGAATGTGCATAACTCTGATTCCAACACTGCCAGTTAATGTTAGTACATGAAAGGAGACAATTTATTTAAAAAGCCTGCCGATGTGACTCTGTCAGCAGTCGCGGCCACCATTTTATGAATAGGCCTGCAAATAATTTTGGGGTGATTATTAGAAGGACTTTTTTCTCACATTTTATATCTTTTCTGCTCCGACAAGGCTCCTCAAGACAACATTTTGTCTTACTCCTCAGCCTGGAAAAACCTCACCTCTCTGCCTGTTAATGTACAATTATCTCTAACTATATTTTTATGTAGCAAACCATTGTATGTGACTGTAAGCACTAAATGATGCAAATTATCCACCACTTAATGGCTGAGACACCAGATCTTAAGGATGACTTTCTTCAGTGGCTATTTCAAAGAACCAAACTACAGTAATGCAAACACCATTACAATCTCATAAATGGCCACCCTCCCCCATCTCCAGATAAATCTACTGCACCTATTTCTCTAGAGTTACTACTAGAGGACATAAGAGCATTACAAATGTTTAGGAAACACACCACCAACTCTCTACACAATTGATAGAAATTGGGTTTTTGGTTGGCAGGGGCAGGCACTATGTCCAATCAGGAACCACAATCCTAGTAATAGTAAGTCAGATACACACTATAAATTAACCTGTGCTCACCCTCTGGTAGCTTAGCACAGAGCAGGCAGGCTTAACTTTAGAGGCAATGTGTAAAAAATTTGTGTAATGCTTCAAATATTAACACAATGAAAACACCACAAAAAGACTCCACACCAGTTTAGAAAAGTAGGTTGTGATTTCATAAATAAAACAAGACCAAACCAAAAAACATTCAATAGATAGAAGTTGAGATATGAATTTTTAAAGATTAAATGAAAAAATAGCACTTAGAAGCAATAAGCACCTATTGGGTTACCAGGTTGCACTGGAATAGGGTAAAATCAAGAGTTCAGGCTGACCATGATGGGGTGTGGGCAGATGCAGGGGCCACGCAAGGCCCGCTGAACAAAGTACCATGATCCTGGTCGCAACAGCAATATGCAGAGTATAGCTGAGCGATGCATCATTGTTGAGCCCGCTGTCAAGGTGATGCGTCGATTTTCTTCACACAGTGGTGGCAATGTATCGGTTCCGAGTTGAGATGCATTGGTTCCATAGATGATGCTCCGGGTCTCTCAAGTAGTCAAGGGAATGCATCGCTCTTCCCACACTGAAGCAACAACTATGCATTTGTTCTGATACTTCAGTTCTTTAAGGCAATGCACTGGTTCTGAGTGCAAAATGTCGATTCTGCTCCTGCAACACCGATGATGTGTCGCTTCTGCTACACACAGACAGGAGATACAGTGGTTCAACTGGAGCAAACACCTGGATCCACTTCTAATAGACCAGGTACAGAAGCAGGTGGTGAGACTTTGATATCCCAGGATCTCAAAACAGGAGGCAAGCCAACAAGATCTTGGAGATCACTCTGGGTTCAAGCAGAGCCCAGTTTTTCCTCATCAGGGTTAGAGGGAAGCAGGCAACAGGGAAGCATGGCAAGAAAGCTGTTCTTCCAGAGCTGAAGTCCAGCAGAGTGACTGTACTTGTAGCAGCACAACAGTCCTTCTTCCTGGCAGAGTATCTTTACTGGTCCAGAAGTGTCTGATTTGGTGGGGTCAGAGACCCAGTACTTATACCCAGTTGTGTCTTTAAGGTAGGGGTGACTTCAAAGAAGGGTTTCTGAAGTGCACAGAGGTCCTTTCTTCCTAGTCCTGACTCCGGACTCACTACAGGGGGTAATCAACCCTGTGTGTGGTGACAGGACACTGCCTATTCAGGTATAAGTGTCAGCTTATCGTGGAAGATGGAGTGCTGAATCGTAGGTATAGAGCAGGAAGGGATTCAGTCCCAGAAATTGCTGTTGCATTATCATCTTTTCTTAAGTGAACTCACATTCTGGAAGTCTCATGTTCTGAACTATATACATTGATGAATAAGCCAACAATCTTAACTCCTGGAATATTCATTGGCCAGCCATCTTCTCCACTACCACCATATCTGGAATCTGGTTTCAGCGATCCATGTGTTCCAAATACTGAAAATGGACACTAACCTATGGACACATGTGCTACATGTACAATGTTTAGAGTCTGAAACCAAATGTCGCTTCATTCGAGCAAGGGACGACTGTTGTCTTAGAACATATCCAGAGTTTAATGATCCCCTATCACTTACCGTTATAAAGCAAATACGGGTGGTCCTGATGATACAAGTCTGGCTTTCCACTGAAACGTGTGTGGACCTAGCTACAGTGAAATCCCAGCTGGTAAACAATCATGGACAGTTATCTCTGTGATCTAACTAGTGTATGCTGATGTGAGCTGGGTAGTGTATGTATGTGAGGTGTGTGTGCTAGTGTGATGTGGCATGGATTGATAGGTCAGAATACAAGTGTGGTAGAGTTGAAGGGATACACCAATGATTTTAATGTGCAGGCGAACCCTAATTATGATGATAGTCCCAGATGAAAAACGACATGAATATTGGAATTGTTTAATTGAATACTTTGCACTTTAAAAATGTTTGGTGGTCAAATTGATATGTTTTTATCTTTTGTATAACTAACATAAATATCCCAAAAATTATTCTAATACAAAAAAGTAAAAACTGAATTTAATAAAAGAATAAAGTGAATAAAAACATAAATACAAGTTTGACGTGTATGTATAGTAGTGGGTAGCCCAGATAGCTTATATTAGCCAACAAGAAAAGCATACAGGTTTGATGGGAGTTACTCACATTATCATAAATGTTAGCTTCTCCATCCGATCCTGCTCTGGATGAACCAATAGGATGCAGATTGGCACTCAGGCACATGTAACCTTTCCTTGTGTTTGACTGTTTAGAGGGAATGCACAGAGTCAAGCTGTCACCCACCCCAGACCTATAATTGAGATAGACTGCAGGCACACAGAGCTTTACAAGCAGAGAAATACCAACTTTCTAAAAGTTGTATTTCTTCAGTAGTAATGCCAAGTCCACCTTTACCAGTACAGAGGATTTATCATTACAATTTCAGTGATATAAAACATGACAAGGCTACTCCCTCTCAATCAAGAATTACAGCTTCATAGTGTAATAAGAAATTACCAATGTTAACCTATGAGAGGAGTATGCCTCACAGTTGTAAAAAACTTAATGAGGGTGTTTTTCACTACCAGGACATGCAAAACCTAAAAGTACATGTCCTACCTTTTACTTACACAGCACCCTGTGCTATGGACTACCTAGGACCTACCTTAGGGGTGATTTATGTGTAATAAAAGTTTAAGGCTTGGAACAGGTTTTAAATTCCAAGTAGACATAGCATTAAAACTGCACACACAGGCTCTAAAATGTCAGGCATGAGCCAAGCTTTAAGGGCTACTTGTGTGGGTGGTACAATCAGGGCTGTAGGCTCACTAATAGCATTTAATGTACAGGCCCTGTGTGTGCATAGGCAGTGCATTCACTAGGGGCTTACAGATCAATTAAATAGCCCAATTGTGGATAAGTCAAGGTTACCATTTTTAGAGGAGAGAGCCCATGTACATCACTGATCCAACTACGTACGGATGAAGATGTCCCGAGTGATTCGCTTAAAATTGATTAATCGCTGTGATAACTTTTGGCCAAATTACTTCCACCGACTGGTGAAGACAAGCATCTAGCTTTCAACTGGACCACAATCAACTGATGTGAGTCAGAGGTGTCGGCTGACACCTCTCCGAATATTGTTCACAACTGGTGGATATTCGTATTAGGCACCAAATTCGTTGGCTGGCAAGTTCCTTTCTCCCCCTGTCCTGATGATGACCCGCCTCTGATGCGGAATTAGCAGCACAAATGTTAGGGTCAAAATGTCGACGTTATTATCTTAATAAATCCTCGCAATTTCCCTTACTTGAAAAGGAAATTAAAACTACCGTTGGGATTCATGCTTTGAATCTTGGACTTGCAATTCTAAAAAAATGTTTACGCTTTATAAATGTTGTTTATGTCACTTTTGCACACCACTATGTCACGTATCACTATCAGTCACTAACTGTACACCACTGTCATTTTGTTTTTTAGCCGCATGTGTTTCATGTCACAGACAGTCATCTATGATGATAATTTGTTTATATATGAATACAAAGTAAAGAAATTCAATTCCTTATCTTAAAGAATTTGTTTTCCTTCGTTTGTTACTTGGTAGATGACTTAGGTATATTTTCTCCAATGTATCTAATACCTATTGCAAATCAGTTGAACTACCCGACAGAATCACTTTTTTTTCGTTTATTGTGATTGCCCAGGTTCTGAGGTTTACTGTGTTGCCCCATTATCTTTAATGGCTGCTCCGAGAGAAGAGCAGCCCTGCCCACCTGCCCACCCGAAAGTAGCATGAAGCATCAAATGATATTATCGCAAACGTATTATATTTTATGTTTCTACTAGACACAGCTTAAAAGCAGTAGGGCGACACTCCTTCTCCATACCTGAGGATCTGCCGCTGTGGTGGAATGCCTAGAAACCTACAAATTGTGCAGCTGTGACATGTGTTTCATGTCACAGACAGTCATCTATGATGATGATTTGCTTATATATGAATATAAAATAAAGAAATTCAATTCCTTATCTTAAAGAATTTGTTTTCCTTCGTTTGTTACTTGGTATATGACTTAGGTATATTTTCTCCAATGTATCTAATACCTATTGCAAATCAGTTGAACTACCCGACAGAATCACTTTTTTTCATTTATTGTAATTGCCCAGGTTCTGAGGTTTACTGTGTTGCCCCATTATCTTTATTTAATGGCTGCTCCGAGAGAAGAGCAACCCTGCCCACCTGCCCACCCGAAAGTAGCATGAAGCATCAAATGATATTATCGCAAACGTATTATATTTTATGTTTCTACTAGACACAGCTTAAAAGCAGTAGGGCGACACTCCTTCTCCATACCTGAGGATCTGCCGCTGTGATGGAATGCCTAGAAACCTACAAATTGTGCAGCTGTGACATGTGTTTCATGTCACAGACAGTCATCTATGATGATGATTTGCTTATATATGAATATAAAATAAAGAAATTCAATTCCTTATCTTAAAGAATTTGTTTTCCTTCGTTTGTTACTTGGTATATGACTTAGGTATATTTTCTCCAATGTATCTAATACCTATTGCAAATCAGTTGAACTACCCGACAGAATCACTTTTTTTCATTTATTGTAATTGCCCAGGTTCTGAGGTTTACTGTGTTGCCCCATTATCTTTAATGGCTGCTCCGAGAGAAGAGCAGCCCTGCCCACCTGCCCACCCGAAAGTAGCATGAAGCATCAAATGATATTATCGCAAACGTATTATAATTTTATGTTTCTACTAGATACAGCTTAAAAGCAGTAGGGCGACACTCCTTCTCTATACCTGAGGAAGCTGCCGCTGTGGTGGAATGCCTAGAAACCTACAAATTATGCAGCTTTCCAAAAAATCGCAACGATATGCATCAAAACTCGCAAATACCGAAAATGCCCAACATCGCTATTTTGCATGAGCAAAATAAGGGGAATCTCAAACTAGAGGTAAAGTTGTTGGAAGGAAGAAAAAAAAAATTAACAGGTGCATACAATCAGAAACCATTCAAATATGCCTCTGAAGACCCTGTATGTGTACCAAAATGGCTGCCCCCTACGTGCTTGCTAGGAGGAGGAGAATCAACGCTTTTGCACAGCGCAGGAGGATGATCCAGGACAGGGTTTTCAGGGTGCGCATCACATTGCTGGGCCGACAGAGGAACTAATCTACAACAAGTACAGACTGAACCGGGCTATGATCATGCACCTCATTGCTGGCCTGGAACCACGAATCTGCGTCATGTTGGCGTCTCATTTATATGCACCTGACAAGTGCTCATGTGCATTAAATATTTGCAAACAAGATCATGTTGTGATGGCTCATTCTTACCTGTCCCAGAAGTGATGTTGTGTGATGTATGTCCGCCTCCTTTGGCCTTCAGCTGTGTTAGGCATGTGTGCCTGTTGGTGTTGTGGGGAGGGTTGCTGTGCTCCTAAGTGGTCCTCTCCGTCAACCTCTATTGTTATCCCCCTACCTCTTTTATGTGTTTGGTGTGACATTTGATGTTCCCCCTTCTGTGCCAGCTGCATCCTTCTCCCTTTCTGCAATCCTCTCCTTTGCCCTTTTCCTGAGGTCATACCACCTCTTTTTCAGATTGTCTATGCTGCGGTGGGTGACTCCTACAGCATTTACCCTCTCCTTGATGCGCAGCCAAATCTTGCGCTTCTCTGCCTCAGGCACCTTTAGGGCCAGCTTGCCAAACAGCCTGTCCTGTTTGCTGCTCACCCCCTCGATGAGTAGTTCAAGTTCTTTGTCAAAAAACTTTTGCTTCCTCTTCCTGGGCGTGTCCTTGTCCTGGGGTGCATCCTTCTCCATCTTGGAATGCAGTGCAATAGCTGGTTTGTGCTGTCACTGTATCTCTCCTCAGCTCCTGTGCTCTGCCTCCTCCTCTGAGCTCGTCAGGGCACTGAATGAAGCATAGGCTGTGTTACTTCCTGGTTGTAATGTCATCAACCTGCTTCCGATGCAACTTTTTTTTTGCGAATTTGCTAATACCGAAATCGCAAATACCGATTCGGTATTTGCTAATTCGGTATTTGCTATTCTTTATTTTAAAGTCTTGCAATCGCGGTTTCCGATTTATTTAGCGATTTTTTGCGATTCGGTATTGAATACCGAATCTGTTGATACAACGCTGTATGCGAGTCCTTATTTGCGATTCCTTATTTTTCGCAAATAAGGACTTGTTTTACCGAATTTTGATGCATATGCCCACAAGTTACTTGGTTTAAGAGTGCTCTTAGATATACCACCCTAGTCATTTTCAGTGTCTCCCTTGGTTGTTCGTTTCCCTGAAGGTTATATTTTCAATGTCCTTCTCAGGTGGTGATTTTAATAAGCTCTAAGGACCCCATTATTTATCAGACCACAGTTCCTGCATTAGTTGTATACCTGTTTGATAGAAATTGCTGGTAAAACTGTAGGCTTGGAAGTGCTCAGAAAATATAAAGTTGCATTTACCAGCGACAATATTTTCCTATGCAGCTTGAAATAGAATCATGAAAGTTGATTTGGTATTATGGCACTTTTTCTTATAGTGTAATTTCAGTTGGAAATTACCTCGGGCCACAGTTTTTATTTCCCCTTGTTTTCTATTACACTCTGCAGAGTTAATACTGTATCACCGATAGCCAGACGGCACCAATAACTTTAAAAGCACGAGCCAAGGTTTATGAGGAGAAGAGGTGAAATAAAAACTGACTCGTTGTATCTGAAGTTTATCTAGTAGTGAAATAGCTGGTGAAACTTTCTGATGTCTTCTTCCCAGTGGGGATATGACCGCCACATCTTAGAGGCAGCGGCTGACTGCCCATACATAACGTGCTGCTGAAAGTTATTTCCTTCATTTCCTTGACAGCACAGGGAAACAACGAGCGCCTTAAATCAACGGGAAAAAAGTACCATAGGAAAGATGAATGGAGTTCACAATCATATAGAGCTGCATGTAAAATAGCCTATAGGGTCACCTCGAGTTTGTGGGAAATGGCTCCAATGCTTCTCTTTAACGGCTCAGGTAGCAGGCGCTGCTCGCTCCAGAGTGGTTTGCTAAACAATTTCCTATTGAAGCATATGGAGGGAATGATTTTTAGCCACTCTGCCCTGATGTCGTTCACAATAAAGCGCACCGTTGCCAATAAAGCACTGATCAGTAACACTTCCATTTGTCGTTGCTGTAGCAAGCGTGAAATTCACTGCTCGTCGAACCGAAAGCATCAAGGCTGCAGTGAGAGAGCGGATCACCTTTTATGGTTTGATTATGACGGGACAAATTGTAATATATATATATAATGGACATATATTACAAAAGATTTGTATTTTTGTTTTAATATATATTTTTTCATTACTTTTACTACTTTTGTCTCATTTTTATTAAATCGTAATTATAAGTGAATAATAAGTGCTGGCTTTTCTTTGTAGGATTATTTGTGTTAAGTGTGTGCTCTAGCGATCTCATGCATTTTTTCTAGTGTTTGGAATAGGGATAGATTAATTGAATAGCTCAGTAAACAAAAGATGGGAGATTATATTGGGATTGTTAAAGGCGTCTGTTAGTTGGATGACTAGGTAGATAAAGGAGTTTGGGAAGCATATGTGGAAGCCCATTGCAGTTCGAAAGGTTTGGGATAAATCAGCAAGTGGAGGTAAAACGAGACATGGAAGCTTGCTTTAGTAGTACACACACATGCACACACACAGACACACACACATTATACAGTCATATCTCGTTTTAAAGCATCTATCTATCTATCTATCTATCTATCTATCTATCTATCTATCTATCTATCTATCTATCTATCTATCTCGTCACATGCAAGTTCAAGTTAGGACCAAGTTACCTTAGAAAATAGATTTTTTGTTTTGCTATGAATTTTGGTGCAGTTAGACAAATTTTGACAAAACTTTTCCCCAAACATTTTTACCCACCTCAGAAAGCTAGTTCTTTAGATTCAGTGTTTTTTTTTTTAATTAAGGTTCAAAATGTATAGATATCTGGACGGTTGGGTACGTGGGAGTCCTGCTGGTGTCCCATGGGCATCCCATCGGCATGCAGTTTCAAACAATAGAGCAATCTGATTCGCCGAGGGTTTTTTTCCCTATCTGCAACTGTGGAACCAAAAAATCCCATGGCAGCTTGCACCCCGGTTGGCTGTCTGCAAAATTAAGAGAAATGTTGCGGCAGCAATTACAAGACACAGGGATTCAGTCCCTGTGTTCTAAAAAAAAAAAAAAAATATATTAGGGGACAGATTAGTAGTAATCAGACCCCACAGACTCTCGTAGGGGCCAGCACAACACCTTTGCTGCTGCGTGAGTCCAGCAAGATAAAAAAAAATAGAAAAAAAGCCTAAGCAGGGTGGGTGTCCTTTGGGGCAGGCCAGGCCTGTGGCCAATTCAGTGCCCCTAATGGTTGAGGGTTGGGTGCTCATAGGGGTTGGGTGCAGGGCCTAGCAGCTGGCCGGTTCCTGTGTCCATCACCATGGCGTGCACTGTTAAAGGCTAGGACCTGTGGCATACCCCATGTGGAATAATAATAATATATTACATTATGTTAAAAAAAAAACTTGAAATTCACTGAAAAAAAAACAAAGTCTAAATTGAGGTTTTCGTTAGGAGAAGTTGTAAGTTAAAAAGTAACATTTTAAACAAAAATACACTAATATTCACTAGTTATCATTAAAAGAGGTAACTATAACTTATGCACTCACCATGTACTGCTCATGAGCTCACATAGGAACTCCCATATTACAACACTCACGGCATGTTTTATGATATCATTGAGTAACAACACTGATGACATCTGAAATGGCATCATTAATGACATCATTGTACATTGTGAATGTGCAAGGAACAAAAGTACCTCTCAAACTGGAGAGCAGGGGTAGGACACTGGGCAAGGGAAGCAGTGCATACATACATAGCGAAGGCCCTAAAACAACCAACAATGCCCCATATAATACTTTGGGTTGTTAGGGTGAAGGCAGGAGTGCCTTTATTGAGTTGTGGGTGTCCTGCCTGAGGATAAACAGCCTTTACCGTGCAACCTCTACCACGCAGGACCATTTACCATTCAGGTAAGTACCACCCAGGTAAGTATTTCTACTTTCACCACACAGTACTTTAGCATGTATATCAGTATTTTTTTTAAATAAGATGCCTTTTAAGTTAAAAAAAGAAAAGTGATTTTAAGGTTTAGGGACAAGTAGAGGTAAAGGGAGGCAAGTCTTATTTTTATGTTAGGGGTGGGAAGAGATAAATGGAGGTAAGGGTGATTTTAGGGTTTAGGGATGGGTAGAGGTAAAGGGAGGCAAGGGCGATTGTACCGTTTAAGGATTGGTAGGTAAGGGTGATTTTAGGTTTCAGGGGCGGTAGAGGTAAAGGGAGGTAAGCATGATTTTAGGGTTATGGGGGTGGACACATGTAAAGGTAGGTAAGTGTGATTTTAGGGTTTATGGATGGGTTTTAGGATTGGGTGGGTTGAGGTAAAGAGTGGTTAGGATGATTTTATGGCTATGAGGTGGGTTGAAGTAACAGGAGGTAAGTGCGATTTTATGGTTCAAGGGAGGTAAAGGGAGATAAGGGTGCTTTATGGTTCAGAGATGAGTTGAGGGAAAGGGAGGTAAGGGTAATGCTACAAAGCTCTTGCCAACTCGTAATCAAGTTCTCTGGCAAGGAAACAAACAAAAGGGCAACTAGTAGCAGATAGTGAATACATTCTGACAGTCCTGGCCTTTGAAAAGCAGCCTCAAAATTAAGCCAATATATTCTACAGGACACAGCCTTGCCTTTTCTAAAATTCCAAACTTCTGCAATACTAACCTGCCTAGAAAAAGAGTTATATAGGTTACTATCAAACGGATAAGTGCTGTCAAAATGCTTTCTTTTTTCAATATTCAGCAGGCAAAAATTCACACAAAGATAAAACAAATCCACAGCAACAGACGTGTCTATGCGATAACTATTGTAAAAGCTTAATAAATTAGCTTATTGAGGACCATAAAGACTACAAAAAGCTGGCCTCTTTCTGTTGAATAATTTGTGTCGTAGTGCTTCATACACTTGACATATAAAATTACATTTGTGGATTGTAACTATATTAACTCAAAGACCGTGCTTAGGGGGTCATTAGGATGAAGGGCGAACTTTGTCCGCCCCGCATCCTATCGGATAACGGGACCGCCCGCCATAAGGGCGGGGGTCCCATGGGGGGAATTAGGATGCACCCGCCACAGTGGCGGGCGCGTCCTGTGTTTTTAACATTGCGGCGGGCTGTGCTGAATGCACCGCCCGCCGCAATGTCAAAAATACATGTGCATTTCAAAGCACAACGTGACAGGCACCGTGCGGTGCCTGCCACGTTGTCTTTTGAAATGCAGGGGGGTACCAAAGGTACCCCCCATGTGCACCTCCCACCCCCTAGGAGTCCTTGGGGGCCCGCAACGAGCCCCCAAAGAAGACTCTGCATGCCTTTCCGTTGCGGCATCGATGTTATCCCAAACTAACCTGGTCTCCGTGATGCGGAGAATGTTCTCAGCTCTTTCGACAAAAATCATCAACTATTCAGAGAAGCCAAGTCTTTCCTCATTGAAGAATTGCAGGTGACCTTAAATGTGTCTTGTCTTTGTTCGAAGAGTTTTCAATAGTTTTACTTTGTTTACATAAAGGATGTTTCACTGATGTGATTACATCAGATTACAATTTTTTTTACAATTTTATCCGTCATTTAGTGTTGGATGATGATCTGGGGTGCCAGTCTACAGTAAGGGGTTGTATTTTAGAAATATCTTTTTAAGTTTCACTTAAATAATAGTTGGACCTGTGCCATGCAATGCAGTGCAGAGTGTCTTGAAGGTTTAACATCTGGATATACATATCCAGTGGCAAACTTGCAATACTGTTGTGCAGTATTTACATAGGCATTGGTGCAGGAGTTGCCTTGCTATTACATTTTGGATTCTTTCACGTTCTAGGAGAAGAAAAAGTGACCCCAAGGGAGAGCCCAATTGCATGGTCTAGGAGAGAAAGGACAAAGGCAATGATAGCCTGTGACTCTGTAGATGTGACAAGATGGATAAGAGAGCTCTACTTATGTAGAAAACATTTCATTTGGGGGGGCACTGACAATGTGGAGTCCATGATCACTTGAGTATTTCTTATATTAGAAAATGTTGCTGTGGTGCTCAAAATTCCTGGGTCTCCATGTTGGGAACTCAGTTTTAGATGTGTTCAGATTGTGGTGAATCCTCAGCATCCATCAGTGGCTCAGATACAGTGGTCCAGAGTTTCAAGATGATCTGTCTATCATTGGCATGGTTGTAACAGGTTACATTGCGGGACTGGAGCTGGGAGATTGAAATTTGAGGTGCTCTAAGTTTAGGGTAAAATAAAGTGATGCGAAAGGTGTGATGATAGGTCTGCCTGAGAGGTAAGGAGATATCAAATCTAAGATAGCATCTAGGAGGGAGGGTTGTGAACAGTGTCAAAGGCAGAAGATGGGTCCTTTAGTAGTAGTCAACAACTCTATTTGCGTCTACCATCATCTTCAGGTTGTCCCAGGTGGAGATCAAGGTCAGTCAGAAGGCAATGCCTGGAATAGAAAGCCAATTAATGGACTGAATGGAGGTTATCTTCTTCCAGCAAGTCATTAACTGACTGAAGACATGTGTTCGAACCAGTTTATGCTTTTTTTGAGGAGTCATTTCATGTAAAAGATCTTGAGGTGCCTGACTTTGGAGAACATTAGAGAACTGAATGCGTAGTTTCTTGCTGGCTTACCTGGGCTGCTTGGTTTCCATGATACTTGAATTGAAAGTCAGAGAGTTGTTTGAAGGAAGTCACGTGCTGACACCTGAGGAAGAAGACCTATTATTTTTTTTCTCTGAGGCGGAAACTTGTTGGGTGTTGCGGTCTTGAGATATTGTACAATGACTGCCTTTGAAATGCTCTTAAAGTGAGTTGATCTGTGATTACATCTTTGAACACTAATTAAGAGAAATACAAATCATAAGTCTTAAAAGTAACCAGAAGGTGCCTCTGGCTTCAATCCTTTTTATGGTGTTGATCCCCTGTGTCTCACAGTACTTGGTTTCATTTATGCTGCGTCCCCTCCAGGGAGCAAACACAATCTTACACAGAACAACATACTTTCTGATAAAGACCTTTCTGGCTCTTATTTCCTTTAGTAGATTAGGCTTACTTCTGAACCCGTGGAGAATGTATTCGTAAAAAAGGGTTAAAAATATAACATTTGGTCCTTAATATTAGTTTCCTGGATTTCAAGGGGGAGATGCCATGACCAAAATAAACAATTCTGCCCTGTATCTCAATCTCTGAAGTAAGGCATACTGAGTAAGAGTCCACAAATTTACGAATAACAAGCATGTCTGGGAACACTGGGTCCTTTATCAAATGCAGATTCCCAAATTCTGAGAACTTTTCTGTTGACATCTTAAAGCTACTGGAAAATCTCAACAAACCCTCATATTATTTTAGTAAATGCAGAAATGCACCTGGTAAAACTGGCTCTGGTATCCCCATACAGGTTTATTTTCCTGTGAGAATATGGGCCACTGAGAATCAGCTTGGACGGTATTTCCACCTCAGCAGACACATTTTAAGGGCCTCAGATAATATGGAATATGCTTATATTCAAAATGTGTCTTAAAGGGAACCACAGACAGTATTGGCTTTTATTAGGAATTGAGATAACATTTCTATCGCCACCGTGGTGTTTTGTACCATTATATGAGTGACTAGCCCACGTTATATCTTTATATGTATATGGCTGTACTTTCACCAAAGATCCAGACCAATCACAATGCTCTAATCATGGAAGAGAGGGCAGAACGTGTTATAGGAAAAAGTAGATCTTCTATTAATGATTGTTGAGTAACACTCAAATGTCTAGCCCCAATGTCTTTTCCTGTTACATATGTACTGTTTTGAGTTTTCTATCTTCCCCATCTATAAGAAGGGTAGTCCATTCGACCTAGCAAATAAAAAAATAACTGATATATTAGCTACTGTGGTGAAATTTCACACAAACATCTGGCTGGGCAAGCCGGGGACTTGGGTTACACCTTGAAACTTTTACAATTTGTTTCAGATTGGCTACCATCAAACTTGTGGAACAACAGATATAATCTTAGTCATGTTTTTTTTAATCCTATATGCCATTCACACTCTCAAAGAAGCCTCATCAGTCTGTTTTAGTAACTGCTGGAAAGCTACTGACAGTGTGGACAGGAAGCTATGATGGAGTAAGCTTGCAGCATCTGTTTTTCTTTAAACCTTCTTGCGTTCTATTGAATTCTTATCTATTGCACCTTGGGTGAGGGTTAAAGGAAATCTGTTAGACCTGCCAGCCTTAGGGTGGACCTACCCCCAATGTTTTGCCTACTTCTACCACTTTTCTAACCTCATTATTGCTGCGTTAGGACTCTGTGCTCTTTTCCACTGCTAATCAGTACTACAGTGCTTGTGCTCTCTCCCCTAAACATGGTAACATTAGTTCATCCCCAGTTGGCATATTTAATTTACTTATACATCTCTAGTAAAGTGGTACCCCCTGTACCCAGGGTCAGCAAATTAAAATCTACTAGTGGGTCTGCAGCACTGATTGTGCCACTTACTAGAGTAGCCCTTTAACCATGTCTCAGGCTTGCCACTGCAGAACCTTTGTGCAGTTTTACACTGGTAAAATAACCCCTTTGCCATGCCTAAACCTTCCATTTCTGTACATATGAGTCACCCCTAAGGTAGGTCCTGGACAACCCAGAGAGCAGGGTGCAATGTATTTAAAAGGCAGGACATGTACTTTTCAGTTTCACAGGTCCTGGTAGTGAAAAACTCCCAAGGTCGCTTTGCACCAATGTATGGCCCATCTCTCCCACAGGATAGTATTTGGATTAAATTATTACTCTTTATAAGTGTAACTAGCAGCCTGCCCCGACGTTGTCCGGGGGCAATGAGGCTTCAGGGCCAACCGCCCGCCCTAGCCCCCGCCAGCCCCGATATTGTCCGTGCATGCCCATGCACGGACATGGACCAGATGGACTTGTACGTACATATGCGCATCTACGCCATTGCATTGTTTCTTATTGCTTTTTTTCTGCTGCTGCACAGCATCGGGAAAAAGCATTTCTGCTGCACAGAATACAAATTCATATGGCATCTCACACTAACGTAGCACGCAATACAGGTGGTTAGTCTCCTATTAACTGTACACCATTTATAATCACGTATGTATTTCATTTGTGTGTCTCAATAATTGTGCTCACATGCTGGTTTGTTGTTGTATTCAGGGACGGACACGGACCAGATGGAAGCAGGGCCAACCACCCGCCCCTACCGTCCTGACCCCCTCCCGCGCCGACTCCCTCCCGCCCCGACATTTTCCATGTCCCTTTCCCTTACCTGAACCGCTGCTCCTCCCCGCACTCCTCACTTCACCGCCGCTCCATGTCTGACGCTCCACCTTGTCATCACGCACCTGAGCCGCCGTTCCTCCCCGTGCTCCTCACTTCACCGCCGCTCCATGTCCGCCGCTCCACCTCGTCATCACTCACGTCGCGGCCAGCGCTACGTTGCGGCCAGCGCAACGTCGCAGCCGGCGCTACTTTCAGGGGACTACTTTTTTTTTAAAGTTATATTTTTAAATTTACGTTTAATTTTTATTTTTTATAGCCTATGTCCAGCCTATGTCCATCTGCACACCCTGACAATTTCTACGATGTATCGGGTGTGTGGATTGGCGTTGTGTTTCCCGAGTTTACCTGGCTCAAAGGATTGTGTTCTCTCTTTATAATAGTAGTATAGATTTCCAATTGGGAAGAGATAATAACTCTTAATCTGGTGTCTCTGGAATCCTAATTTAAAATCCTAATTGATGTTGAAGCCGAACTTTAAATTACACTTTGGGAAATGCCACTTTTGGAAAGTTAACAACATAGTAGGTCGGGGCGTACTCTCACCCCGAAGTCAATGGCACAGCGAGTAATGCACCTCTGTAGCATTTATTCCAGTTTTACTCCATTTTAAACCATTTTAGTCACATAGTTCATCCTCTGATTTCATTCAACTTATATTTATATTCACCTCCACATGCGGCATGTTGTGCCATTTTACCAAACTTCTAATGTTCAAACTGTGCCATTCCAGGCCTCTTGGTTAAACATGGCAATCGCACATGTTCGTCCAACGCAGTGTTTATTAAGAACCCAATGCATTTCGTGCTACAAGCGCACTTCGTCAGGGGACTTCGTCACCACTCCAGTACACTTCTGGACCTGTGTAGTCTCTGCAAGGAAGAAGGGCTGCTGTGCTGCTTAAGGAATGCCGCTCTACTGGACTGCTGATTTGCCTTGCTGTGCTGCCCTGCTGCCTGCTGTTCCCCTGCCTCCGCGAGAAGGACTGGACCTGCATCACTTGAAACCAGAGGGACTTCAAGGACTAGCTGACTGGACATAAAGGGTGTTTCAATGAGTTTCTAAGGTTTTTTAAATGCTAATTCCTAACTATAACGTGGCTCAAACCTATGGTTTTTTCAGTGAATTACTAAGGTTATTTAAATGCTAATTCCTGACTATAATTTGGCTGAAACCTATGTTTTTTTCAGTGAATTTCAAAGGTTTTGTAAATCACAATTTTTAAATGTATTAATTGTTATATTTTTTATAATGATTTACTACATTGTTTTAAAGTATTTATTTTTAGATATTTTATTTTTTAAATTACATTACATATTTTTAATATAAATTGAAAAATAATTTTTTTTTAAATATTGAAATTGAAATATTTTTTATTTATTTTTAAAAAATATTTTAATCTGTAAATATTTTATATAGTAGGCAATGATATCCTATGGAAGGAAATTCAAGTTATTGGTAAGTACAGTTAAAATTACTTTCCAGGATCAGTGCTGGGCTGAAAGATGCAGCACTGAGGTCTCTCCTGATAACAGGTGAGTGAATCGGAATTCATAGTTCGGCTGATTTTAGAGGAATTTTTTAAAGTTCCAAAACTCCACACAGAAGAATTTCTAAGTGAAACCAGTCAATGTTAGCCTATGGAAGGAAATTCAAGTTACTTTAAGTATGGTTAGAATTACTTTTCAGGATCATTAGTGGGCTGAAAGATACACTACTGAGGTCTCTCCTGATAACAGGTGAGTAAATTGGAATTCGTAGTTCGGCTGATTTTAGAATAATTTTTTTAAGTTCCAAAACTCCACAATTAGAAGAATTTCCAAGTGAAACCAGTTAATGTTAGCCTATGGAAGGAAATTCAAGTTACTGTAACTACGGTTAGAAATACTTTTCAGGATCAGTAGTGGGCTGAAAGATGCAGCACTGAGGTCTCTCCTGATAACACGTGAGTAAATCGGAATTCATAGAGGATTATTTGTACGTTTCAAAAACTAGACACTTAGAAACTTTTGTGGTGAAAACCACACAATAGTTCCTATGGAATGAAATACAAGTTACTGGTACGTATGCTTAGATTTACTTTTCAGGGTCCGTACTGGGCTCAAAGATGCAGCACTGACGTCTCTCGTGATAACAGGTGAGTAAATCGGAATTCCTAGTTTGGCTGATTTTAGAGGAATATTTTGCTCAATAGTGAAGGAAGGGGGCGGGGCCTGAGGTGACATGTGTGCAAGCTTGCCCTGTGGCGCGTTTTAAGTTAGGGAATTAATTCCTCTTCAATCCTGTCGTCCCCTGTTTGCCAACTAGCCCACCAGGTACCTCCAGAATGCGCCAGGGAGCTGCGTTGCAGAGAGGTGTTCAGAGGCCACGCCCCCTTTTTACAACACTCCGCAACGCAGCTCCGGGGCGCTTACTGGAGGTACCTGTTGGGCTAGTTGGCCCCTAGGGGACCTCTGGGTTGAAGAGGAATTCATTCCCCAACTTAAAATGCCCCACAGGGCATGTTTGCACACATATCACCTCAAGCCCCGCCCCCTAGCTTCACCACTGTTCAAACGTGCCCCGTAGTGCGTTCTAAGTTGGGGGGTTAAGTCCCCTTGCATACTGGGGGTACCAGGGGGCCAACTAGCTCACCAGAAACCTCCAGTATGCGCCAGGGGGTGCATTGCATAGAGGTGTAAAAAGGGTCGTGGCCTCCTTACACCTCTCTGCAACACAGCCCCCTGGTGTGTTTCCAGAGGGGGAACTAAATCCCCTGGAATACTGGGGGTCCCTCGGGGCCAACTAGCCCACTAGGGACCTCCAGTATGCACCAAGGAGCTGCGTTGCAGAGAGGTGTAAAAAGGGGCGTGGCCTCATCACACCACTCTGCAACAATTTGAATATGTAGTGCCCCGGGGAGGTGGCGGTCCCCGGAGAACACAGGTTTTCTTATCATTTTTTTTAAAAGAAAGAAGCCACAAGGGGTGGCGGTCCCCGGGGCTGTGGGGTGGCCGTGAGACCCCCCGCATACCTCAAGTTAAAGCCCCGGGCAGCCGCGGCCCGTGGAGGGAGTTGCGGTGGGGCAGACAGGCGGGGGAGGGGAAGGTGGGGGTGATAAACACCGGAATATGGATGATTGCTGGTAAGTAAACAATTAAATGAATAAAACGAATTTTGTAGCGCGCCCTGCATCACATTTTGCAGCACGTGTTTCTACCCTGCCCCCTTTTCTTTTTTCGCCTTTCTTTTTCTCTTTTCTTGTGCCTCGGTCCTACCGAGGCACAAGATGGCTGCCAACACTTCCTGGTTTGAAGTGTTGACAGCCAATTAGCATAAAGCTCGTGCTCGGGAGGATATGCGTACGGTACTTGGTCTATGGATATATCTATGATTTTACTTTTGGTTTTCTCAGGAACTACTGAACGGATTTACACCATTTAACAAAAACGTAATCATCTGCGAACCAAACTCTACCTTTTTGCCAAATTTGGTGTAATTCCGTGTAGCAGTTCAGGCTGTAGCCGTGTCTCAAGGTCCCTATGGAAAATTGCATGGGGAAAACACGTTTTGGGACACCCCTTTTTTATCAGCCCCCACTTGACAAATCACCCCGAAACTTTCAGTATAGGAGCGGAGCGGAGTGCCCCATCTTCTTGAAGAATTTCGCCAAGATTAAATAGAATCTTGTGGATTTCCTATGGAAACTAGGTCCTAACTATAACTACCTACTGGTGACCACCAGTAGGTTATATATATATATATATATATATATATATATATATATATATATATATATATATATATATATATATATATATATATATATATATATATATATATATATATATATATATATATATATATATATATATATATATATATATATATATATATATATATATATATATATATATATATATATATATATATATATATATATATATATATATATATATATATATATATATATATATATATATATATATCTTCATGAAATTTTCCCCAGAAATAATTTGGTCTGTACTTCATATGGAGTCTGGAAAGTTTTGGGGGGTTTCGTGTAGTGGTAGCTGAGAAAAAGGGGGGGCTCAAAAAAGGTGTGTTTCCAATGCTAATTCCCATAGGACCTTTGCACAACACCACAGTCCGAACTGCTGGACAGATTTGGCAGGAAGCTAGATTTTGGTACAAAGATTGTGCCTTTTGTGATTTGTGTAAATCTATTAGTATTTGGGAAATGTGGGTGGTTGTGTGGGAGTGGGAGTATGAGATGTTGTATTGGGGTGTAAGTGGGTGTGTGAGTGGTTTTGTGGATGATGTCATCAGTGATGCCATTTGAGATGTCATCAGTGATGTAACTTGAGAGGTCATCAGTGATGTCAATCAATCAATCAATCAATGAAGAATTTATAGAGCGCGCTACTCACCCAGTAGGGTCTCAAGGCGCTGGGGGGAGGGGTTCGTTACTGCTCGAACAGCCAGGTCTTGAGTTGTTTCCTGAAGGAGAGGTGGTCCTGGGTCAGCCGTAGGTGGATGGGGAGGGAGTTCCATGTCTTGGCCGCCAGGTAGGAGAAGGATCTTCCTCCAGCGGTGGCTCTGCGGATGCGTGGTACGGAGGTGAGGGCGAGGCTTGCTGATCGTAACTGGCAGGTGGGTGTGTAGAAAGTGAGGCGGCTGTTGAGGTACTTCGGGCCCATGTCGTGGAGATCCTTGTGTGCGTGGGTGAGGAGTCTGAACGTGATCCTCTGTCGTGAGTGATGACACTGACCATGTCATGAGTGATGTAATATGTGAGTTCATAAGCAGTGCATTGCGGTGGAGTTAGTCCTAGTTAGATCAGCTAAGTGTAACTGCTGGATTTCTCTGGCTTTGTATGATTCAAATGTCAGCCTAACTATAACATCCTTGTAACCTTTGTTTTCAGTGAATTTCTGAGTTTTTTTATTCTATAGTCTAACTATAATGTGCCATTGATCTGAACTACTGCTTTACTACTTCTGACATTAACCCGCTAAAGTGTTCTCTTATGTCCTTATCATCTGAGGAGAGAGGCTCTGACAGGATTGGACGAATATATGTTTTTCTTCTATCCTATATGACCAGAATGGATTGGCTTTGGAAGTAATTAGGACAGAAGGAGAAAGAATTATAGGTCAAGCACAATTCTGACAATTTGGAAATTAGGAGAAGAGCAAAGCATTATGAACATGCTTTAGCAGTTAGTCTGTTTTGGAAAAACTGAACTTATGGCCATATGTACAAAAGTTAGGACATGTGATTTCCTAATTGCGATTTTTACTGAATCACAATTAGGAAATTGCAATTTCTCGTGTAAGAAAACATACAAACTTCAGATAGTAATTCCTAATGGGGATGCAAATAGACCTACCTCAAGAATAATAGCGAGGCACCACTGGTTTGGAATGACCCCTGTCTTCCAGAGCAGACGAAAATTGGAGGTCCTTAGAATCTGGCCCTTACTTGTTTATGTCATCTCCACTGTGTATGTTGCATAACTGTGAGGAACCCTAGTTTGAGGGGGCACACCAAACCAATAAAATGCTCTTAAACAAACAGCAAGTTCTCGTCTTCATCTGGTGTATATTTTAGTTACTGCACACAAGATTCCCAACTTTCTATTGGGCGATAAAAGTTTAGTAAAAGCACTGACTTTATTATTCCAAAAAGTCATACATCATTATCTCATGAAAGTAAATGAACCTATGACGTGGATAGATCTGATCTCTCAAAGGTCATGCTTTGGCGGACGTTCTCAACCAATTCTCTATGTTATTGTGCGTCACTTGCATAGGGGTTAAATTGACCCTAAATTAGTATTTCATACTATTAGTGCACTGTTAACTCATTAAACATCCCCAGGAAATCATTGCTGAAGTTTCTTCTCTCCTCCAGCGGTAATAGCCCCACGTGATGCATATACTTTTCTAGTCTGTGGCCACAGTGTCTCTAAAACTAACAGTACTCTAAGGGTTTTGTATCCCTGTCTTTGGAAGCATGCCATCTGTAAGGCACATTTTGCGGTACCTAGTTTGAGTAAATATTTACTGCACTGCTTCTTAGTGAACACATTTCCTTTAATGCCTTGAACAACATCCCCTGGAGTTGTAATTTGAGCAAAGGTTCCAGTTTTTGTGGGTAAACAGTTTTAGGTGAATGCTGGGTAATGTTTGTCTTCTAAACATGAGTTCGAACAATGAATGAATAGGAAATGTGAAGGCACTGTAATTATTAAAAAGTTAATGATTTCTGAATAATCACATGACAGCTTAAGGTAGCAGTAATATTCGATTTGTTTATTGAAAAAGATGAGGCTATTTGTTAGCGGTCGTTTTGTAAATATGAAGCTACTGTGACTTTTGAAATGCTGGACTTGGTACATAATAAAATATTGTTTGAAAAGGGTCTCATAGGTTTTCCTTGGCTATCAACATCTGCATTCATATTCCCCTTCCCTTTGGAACAGTGGACTACTTCTGATTTTAGATTCATATCATTCTTAACTTGTGATCAGTGGTCTGAAACTTTGGTCTTCTTTCTTGATATATGTTCGATTTAGTGACTAGTGTTTTGATCTAAACGACCCTAAAATTGCCAATATTATAGTAGTAATTTAAAAATAATAAGGCAACGTGATTTCTGCCATTTCTTATTTTGAGAAACAAATATTTCCACTCCTGAACTGTTCTCGTTATTTAACATTACTTTCCACCCTCTTCCCTGTCCCATTCCTTACCTAAAGAGGAGTGTTTTCCATCCTTGCTGTCCACTTAAAATTTTTCTTTTTCTTTAAGGTGTCTCTCAGCCAATGGCTGCTTTGCATAAAGATCTTCTGTTTTTTGTCTATTTCTTGCAGAGACAGGGTACCCTGTTGTCCTCCCAGGGATTGGGTCGAGCAGGCATATAGGGCAATCTGACAGTGTCAGGTGTGCCAGTCAGATAGAGCAGTGCGTGGCCCGGTTTTGTGGCTGTCTGTGGGCTAGTTTTGTGGCCGTGGGCCTGATACACAAAGGTAAACTTACACACTTGTGTAAGTTTATTCTTTGCCAGTATTTACAAAACTGCAGTTAAAAATCTGCACATGAAAAGATAGGTTTGTCCTTTCTTTTTTGTGCTGCGATCTCCACCTCGACTGCAGAGTCTCTGTAGTCATAAATTTACTATTAAATTGCAGTTTCGTGAACACAGCAAAAGAGTAAACTTACACAAATGTCACAATCAAACCCAAAATTAACCTGTACTCAACCCTCAGGTAGCTTGGCACAGAGCAGTCAGGCTTAACTCAGAAGCAACGTGTAAAGTATTTGTAAAATATTTCAAAGAGTAACACAGTGAAATCATACCACAAAAGGAGCCCAAAATAGAGTTAGAAAAATAGAGAAATGTTTAATAAATAAAACAAGCCAAAAATACCAAAAAACAATTAATAGAGCCAGATATATTCAATTTAGAGATTTTAGAGAAAATAGCGTTAAAAGGCATAAAGATGAAAAAACTGTGATCCCAACGATTGCTGGAAGCATCCCCTGGCGCTTCACTCATATGTGGTTAGAATACTCCATCTGAGTTATTATAAGAAAAAAATTCATACTGATTTTCATGAGTAAAGTCTTTATGTATTCATCAATTCAGATTTCTTTTCCAAACAATTAATTTGTGTAATCCGTTGTTAATATATGAAAATAAACACTAATTCAGTCCAATGCATTTCGGGCTGGAAAGCCCTTCATCTGGGACATGAAACTAGAAGCAAGACAAAAAAAAGCTATTCAAGCATCTGTGCATTGTCCAAGACAAAATGTAAACATAAAACAATCGGGTAAGAGTGAAGTGGTAGATACGTGATAAAACCATGGTGCAGCCCAAAAGAACGTACTTGGTAAAAAATATCAAGGATGTGCAGCATCACTCACGTGTTATTCTTTCCAAATAACTAAATTGTTATGAACTGTCAATGTTGTGGAAGATAATGAATATTACACACTCGTAGAGTAAAACATTGATAAAATAAATCTATGAACTGGTGTCTCCGTGGGTGAAAACTTACTTGGTGGACGCGCTAGCGTCTCTTCGACATTTCAATTCAGGCTTCTCTTCGTCTTTCGCGTAGCAGCCAGGTTGGCAGTCTATCGCGGCAGAAGTAAGAAAAGACCGCAGTGAATTATTAGTCTCAGGCCGCGCGATTGGTCGGAGTTCCGATCACGTGGTCGGAGGTCCGCCAATCAGTGGCTGTTCGCCGAAAAATGTTAAAGACGTAGAGAAATGTCAGCATTGGTATAATCACAATTCGTGTAGATGGTATAGGATGATATGTAGTAGTCACAATAAAAACATCATAACAAAACAAGTAATAACAAGAGTTTCTGATTTTTAGGGAGTGGTAAAATGAAAATAGAAAAATTAAATAAACAGAATTATCAAAAGTTTTCAGATCGACCACCAGTTAACCCAACTGGAATCAAGGCAAAAGGGACCTGCAAAAGGGGGCCTGAGACTAATAATTCACTCCGGTCTTTTCTTACTTCTGCCGCGATAGACTGCCAACCAGGCTGCTACGCGAAAGACAAAGAGAAGCCCGAATTGAAATGTCGAAGAGACGCTAGCGCGTCCACCAAGTAAGTTTTCACCCACGGAGACACCAGTTCATAGATTTATTTTTTCAATGTTTTACTCTACGAGTGTGTAATATTCATTATCTTCCACAGCATTGACAGTTCATAACAATTTAGTTATTTGAAAAGAATAACACGTGAGTGATGCTGCTCATCCTTGATATTTTTTCACCGAGCACGTTCTTTTGGGCTGCACCATGGTTTTATCACGTATCTACCACTTCACTCTTACCCGATTGTTTTATGTTTACATTTTGTCTTGGACAATGCATAGATGCTTGAATAGCTTTTTTGTCTTGCTTCTAGTTTCATGTCCCAGATGAAGGGCTTTCCAGCCCGAAATGCATTGGACTGAATGAGTGTTTATTTTCATATAATAACAACGGATTACACAAATGAATTGTTTGGAAAAGAAATTTGAATTGATGAATACATAAAGACTTTACTCATGAAAATCAGTATGAATTTTTTTCTTATACTAACTCAGATGGAGTATTCTAACCACATATGAGTGAAGCGCCAGGGGATGCTTCCAACAATCGTTGGGATCACAGTTTTTTCATGTTTAATTGACGCCCCGACAAGAGACGCCACACAGGCAGCAACCTTGCACTTTAATACCTTTGTTTATAATCTTGAAAAGAATTTTGTTTGAAAAAGTTTGAAAAAGACTGGCTGTGCAACTCTCCACCTCTTGAGTTTCAAATGGCATAAAGAGCCATCTGTGGATATCTGGTCGCACCGGACTGGGACAACGCCATAATTCAGGCCGACCGCAATGGAGTGTGGGCCTGTTACAAGGACCCGCTTAGACCCGCTGAAAAGAAGCGTTGCAAGGATCCATTCAAAAGATGAGTTGTGCAGCTGAAGGAATGTGTTGGTACATAGATGCCATAAAGCTACGGTGCGAAGTCTTGTTTCACCCTCTTTAAAGATTCCGGTGACAAGGGCTTGCATTGTGAAGTCCAGATTCAAGGATGTGCTGCGCAATCGGGGCGATGCATTAGTTCTGAGGTGCTGTGAAGATGCGAGGATGCGAATACGAGTCCATCGTCTTTGTCGAGACTGCCGTTGGCGAGAGATGTGAGGGCCTGCAGTAAAGATGTGTTGTGCTACGGCAGTGCCAATGTGGCGCCGGGCTGCGATGGCATGCAGGTCTTTGTGACAGTTCTGATCCATGCAGCAGCGGCGATGTATCGGTTCTGCTCGAGATTGAGCCGTGCAGCAGAGGAGAGGCGACGGTTCTGCTGAATCCTACAGGCACTAAATGGCTGATGGCACGAAAATGCCAACTTTATAAAAGTCAGAAAAACTGGGAGTGAGCCTATAGCCTGGAGTTTTAAGCATACACAGAGTTTATAGCTTAAAGGATCAATACTTTTTTGTTATATCAATCCTGGTATATTTATTTGTACCTTTTTTCTTGTATATTTTCTGTTTTCATTCTTAAATCATTGGATCACATCAGCAGTGCGTCCTGGTATATGTATGCTCAGAGTAAAATTATTTGAATCAGGACAACTAGAGTTACATAGGTGTTCTCATTGTATATATATTGGAGCTATATACATTTTTGTATGGTAATTGTTTTCTGTAAAGCACTGTTATATTTTTTTGAACAATGTTTTGTAATGTACGATGTGATTAAGTATATATGAAATGTTCCTTTTTTTTGGTGAAATGTAACTATGATGAAATAATGTTTACATTCTCCATGTACCAATGATTTAAGAATTAAAACAGAAAATATACAAGAAAAAAGGTACAAATAAATATACCAGGATTGAGATAACAAAAAAATATTGATCGTTTAAGCTATAAACACTGTGTATGCTTAAAACTCCTGGATATAGGCTCACTCCCAGTTTTTCTGAATTTACTGACCCTGCCTATCTCTTGTCCTACTGGGTCACACTCCTTTGTTGTGCAACTTTATAAAAGTGACATTAATATAATTGTGATTTAAAATCTGACTTCACCATATGCTAGGATTTTTCATTACAATTTCAAAGGCACCAAACATGAAGGGATTACCTGTTCCTAATTGGTAATTATAGCTTATTAAATGTAATAAGGTAACTCCAATGTTATCCTATGAGAGAGGTAGGCCTTGCAGTAATGAAAAATGAATGTAAGGGGTTTTCATTACCAGGACACATAAAACATAAAAGTACATGTCATTTCTTTTAAATACCCATCACCCTACCCACTGAGCTGTCCAGGGCCTACCTTGTGGTTATCTTATGTGAAAAGGAAATGTTTGGGCCTTGTTAAAGGTTTATTTTACAAGGTCGACATTGCAGTTAAAAGTACACACACAGACTGCAATGGTAGGTCAGAGACTTGTTTACAGGCTACTTAAGTGGATGCCACAGTCAGTGCTACACACTTACAGGTATCATTTAATTTTCCGGGCCTGGGTACCTGCAGTACCACTTTACTAGGTACTTATGAGCAAATGAAGTATGCCAATAAGGTATACGACAATTCTGCCATGTTTTAAGGAGAGAGCACAAGCACTTTAGCACTGGTTAGCAACAGTAAAGTGCACAGAGTCCTAAGGCCAGAAAAAACAAATTCATCATAAAGTGGAAGGTAAAGGCAAAAGGTTTGGGGGTAAACCTGCAGAGAGGGTCAGATCCAATACCACCCCCCTCCAGCCTAAAACCAGGATCGACTAATCAATACTCTGCTGAGGCGATAGACGGTGAGCAATGGCTCTCTACTGGAGAGTCCGTCTGAATTCCATTGGACCCCTCTGCCTACACTTTCCTGAGCCACTGAACTGACCCCCGGAGAACCCTTCTCCTCACCTGGGAGCCCCATCTGTGAAACACTTGCTCACATCCACTGATGCATCCCAGTAGGCAGTTAGTACTACCAAGGCCAACAAAGTGCACCCTTTGGATCAGACATCTGTCCCAACTCAAGAAAAACTCTGTCTATATGAACAGCAACCAACAGAAGCCACTGACAGCTGTTAATGTCGGGCCCCAGGCCATCCACTGCAAGGTGGAGGCTCTAAGCGAGGATATTGGGTAGGCCTCCCTTCCAGCCTTAGGGCTGACAAGGACATTCCCTAAAGGCTTCTGAGGGTTCTCTGACCTCTGAGTGGGAGGCAACAGCCAGGAGTGTTAGGTATCCAACTTCCACTCTACCTCTTTCCAATTTAGACGTGGTAGCCAAAGACTGGTGACACAGCCCAGGGTCTGTACCCTGAGGCTGCACAGGGGTTGGGGTGAGTCCTCCCTCACTCTGCCCCTATATCTTTGCTCCCATACCCTTAGTGTTGGAGTGGTATCCCCCAAAAACAGGAACTGCTAGGGTGCCTTAGGTGGCCACCCCACTCAGTTCTCTTGACACCGGGGGCAACTCATTCCCCAGAATGCAGTCTATGGGCATCTGAGGGCTAACTATAACCCTCCTCTGGGTCACTGCCCCACCCCACTTCAGGGATACTAGGGCCAGAGGGCAGAAAATGTCCTGCCCTTGGGCCTGAGTACCCTACACACCTGGCCGGTGTACTGCTTTGGGGAAACTAGCCTTTCCACTTTCATGGTCTGGCTAGCCCTGATGTCCCTCAGGAGTAGTGACAGGCATCCCATTCACTTTCACATGCTTCCTAGGGTCAGTCAACTAGGTGCTGGTGCAACACTGCAAACATTTACTGAGCATGTGGTCTCCAAGTATCAGTCTAAACAACCCAGTAAATTGTCAACTTTGATTCCCATCTTCCAGCCACTCAGTGCCTTGGTGGAATAGTCCAGGGAATCCACCCAAGACTGACTGTGGAGTTTGTGGCTGTCCCTGAACCTCTGGCGATACTTTTCAGGGGTCAGCCTAAATTTGGCAAAAAAGGATGGCTTTCATGGGGAGTACCTGGTTTGGTCCTCCACTTTTATAGTCAGAAAAGTGTCTCTCCCCACTGGAGGCATATGCTTCCACAGACCATACCCCTGTGCCCCTCTGCAATTTTCTATACTCGCAGGGGCACCTTGTAAGCAGAAAAACATTCATCAATGTCATCCCCATCACATAACTGGGTAACATGTCTTTGGGGATCCGGATCTCCTTATCGCCTTTAGACACTGAGGAAATACTGCTACCATTTCTGGAATCTGCTTGTTTTCCCCTGTTTTGTTTAGTTGTATTAGTTTCAAAACCAACAGGTAAACATAAACAAAAGACTGTAGTCTCCACATAACCCCCCAGCCCTCCACAGACCACAGTATAAGAACTGCTCCAAATATCAAAAACACCTTGTAACCCCTTACTAACCCATCATGCACCCCCTGAGGTATCTCTGCACCCCTCCTCCTCTCTCAACTGAAGCCCAGTCATTCAATACAACAATCCGTCTCCCCGTGGCAACCCTGGTTCCAACTGTCCATACCTTATCTGTCTGCTTAGTCTATGAGTTGCTTCCATGGACCCCATACCTTCTTGTATTTCTAAGGGGAACCTCACGACAAATATACTGGTTTTTCATGCTGCATGCATCATTTTAAGTTTGAGCTCCAGGCCCTGACCGTTGGAGGTGCCGCCTTACCCTAGTTATGTATTATGCCCTACTTGGTATCTACCAAACCCACATTATAAAACAGTTGAACACACTTGTCTAACGATGCCCCACCCCATATGCCCAGCATTGCCAGGGTTGGAGTAAGGTTCAAACTAAGGCCCAAACCTCTTGATTATGTTTTGCTGTTTGAATCCTAGTATCCTTGTATACATGGGCCCATACGGTGAGCAATAGTGTGCCCCGTTGTCTGCAATCTCTAAGACATCTATCATTCTCAATCTTGCTCATTGCCATCAACCAGGTTCTGGTGAAGTATCCTCTGTGGAATATCTTCAGTTGTACCAATCTAAATCTGGCTCGGATAGGCACTTTTCTAGGGTAACTACATGCTGCGGCCCATGCGTCATTCTCAAATTGCCCCAGGTCTTGCTCCCATCTGTATATGAGCACCATGACTTAGGGTAGACTATTACTAAGCAGTGTGGTATAGATCTGTGACAGCGCTTGTTTGTGCAGGGGTGCCCGCAGAACTTTCAACTCTAATGAACATGGGCCACCAGTATATGACGCATCTGAATAAAACAGAAAATCTAGCTACTTGCCAACTCATAGTGCGTCTAGAGGTCCTGAAATAGTATAACCTCTCAATCAGTTTGTTGATACCCAGTTGGTCCCCCCTCTGGTACCCTTTGACACACTGCAGTTCTTTCAATACCACAGTCTACTAGAGTGGTGTCTCCATTGTCAACTTCCTCCCCACCCCATAGCAAAACTTGCCATAGGGTATGGCAGCGCACCCTACTAGGCTCCCCCATACAAGTATCACAGATACCCCTTTGGCACCATTGCTCCCCTGTCGTCCCCATCAAGGGGTTCCCTGCTCAGGGCTGAGAATGCCATCCTAAGGGCTCCCACGGCCCACAGGAGTTCTCTCATAACCATGTCTACTTCCCTAAAAAATCATAAAAGGACTTCAAATGGTATGTTCTGCAGAATGTATTGGAATTTAGGTAGGTGGATCATCTTGTATAGGTTGCTCTGCTCATTGAGATTAGGGGGAATCATCACCAGTGCTTGACATCATTTTTATAGTTTTCGAGGACCCTGCCCAGATTGTGGGAAAAAACTATTGTGATCCGTTGCCACATAAATTCCCACATACCTAAACCGGGTGGGTTCCCACCACAGAGGAGAGCCCCATTCACCTTCCAGTTCCCACAGTTTCAGGGAATACATTATTGACATGTCCCAGGTTATGCAGATTCCTGTGTAGGCCCACACTCCTCCATGATCTGCAGGACCCATCTTATTGCGCACCCAGAGTCCGCCAGGTAGAGGAACATGCCGTTCACATAGAGTGAGATCTCATCCTCCCAGTCCAGGTCCTACATCAGCTGATGTAGTGAGGCATCCATCAAGCCAAGGGCTTGAGAGCAACCAAAATGAGAAAATGGGACAGTGGGCAGCCCTGCCGAGGGCCCCTGCCCAAGTGGAATAAGTGCATATTTGCACCATTGACCTGGATCCATGCCATTGGCTCCCTGTACAGAAGCCTTATCCATGCCATAAAGGAGGGGACAAAGCCATCATGCGTAAGAACTCCCAAAGGTAGTGTCACTCCATGGGGTCAAAGGCCTTGGTTGCGTCAAGGGATAGGATCACGGCTGGCTCCCTCACATGGTTTAGGTGTGCCAGGCAGCCGAAAAGTCTCCTCAGGTTATGGCAAGTCACTCTACATTTCTGTCAACGAGAAAGGGTTAGGCCCTTAATCAGTAAGCCCCTTGGTACACAGACACTCTCAAGAGAGAAAAGGCCCTATGCAGGGTTAAAGAAAGAAAATGGAGGAAATCTCAATCTGAGCGAGATGAATCAATCTACCGAATGGCACATAGAGCCTATTTAAATAGTTGTAACTCAGCAAGAAGAGCACACCTAGGTTACCGTATCACAGAAGTGAAGAACTCCTCTAGGGAGCTCTTCATTATTCTGAAGGAGTTCATGAACCCCAGGGCCAATAATCTGCTTCCGCCACCTACCCAGGAGTTATGCGAGGACCAAGCGAGTCACTTTATTCACAAGATTGACTCAATTTATAGTTCTTTTGGGCCTGAGGAGGTAGAGCCTCCCCCCAGGAAAATCCCTGGCCTCCGATCTTAGAATTCTTTCCTGACATCACCGTCGAGCAAGTAGGCTCATTACAAACTTATGTGGAATCTGGATCCCCACTAGACCTGATGCCACCTGGCATCATGTTAGAAGCGGTCTTAGCTGATGTGCTTGCTGAAGTCTGCAACATCTCGTTAGCCGCAGCTACGTTTCCTCATAAGTAGAAAATCGCATGTATTAAACCTCTATACTCAAAGGTGTTAGCTGATCCTACTGATCTACAAAACTATAGGCCGATCTCCCTCCTTCCTTGCTGTTCAAATATCATGGAGACATTAATCAACTGGCATTTCTCTCGCTATTTGGAACAGAATAATTTACTGGACCCATCTCAGTCGGGCTTCCGTGCTTCATATAGCACTGAGGCTGCATTGTTGGAGGTCACGGACACTATAATGATGTCATTGGACAATTAGACCCCAACTATGTTAGTTCTCCTCGATCTGTCGGCAGCCTTTGACACCATCTCCCATCGCATCGCATCATTTTGGATAGGCTTCGAGAGATTGGTGCCAGAGGCATGGCCTTTAAATGGATTCAAAACTATCTGTCTGACAGAACACAATGTGTCCAGCTGGATTCCTTTGTGTCACAAACCACTTTGGTGGATAAGGGAGTCCCACAGGGATCCATCCTAAGTTCCACTTTGTATAATGTATATGTTGCCCCCTTGCCCTCAATTATTAGAAGTTGTGGGTTACAGACCATTTCGTATGCAGACGACACGCAGGTGATAGTCTCTATAGAGGAGAACCCTGCAGCAACCAAATTAAAGTTTAAAAACTGTATGTATAACATAGCAAGATGGTTGAGGAAGAATTTTCTTCAGCTTAATTCCATCAATACAGAGATACTGCTGTTTGGTAAAGTGGAGCAATTGTGGACACCAGATTGGTGACCACCAGAACTAGGAGAGGTGCCCTCCCCAAAAAGATGGGCTAAGAATCTAGGCATCAGAATTGATAATACATTGTCTATGGAGGAGCAGGTGAAGACGTTGTCAAGCACCTGCTTCGGAATACTGCAGATGCTTTGAAAGATCTCCCCTTGGATCCCTCTCACGGCTAGAAAAACTCTTATTCAGTCACTCCTGGATAGTCGACTGGATTATGGCAATTCTTTGCTGGTTGGAATAAGGGAGGACCTGTTATTAAAACTGCAGGTAGTTCAAAATACAGCAGCCCCCCTTGCCCTCAATAAACCGGCGTGCACCCCTCTTTACCTCTCCTCTGCCAACTACTCTGGCTTCCTATCAGGAAACGAGGTATCTTCAAGCTGGTATGTGTGGTCTTTAAGTCTCTCCAGGGGACTGGCCCTGCCTATTTTAAGAAGAAACTTGAACTTTATCAACCTGTGCGTCAGCTGTGATCTAGCAATCCCAATCTGCTCTGCATGCGGAGAATAAGGAAGGACAAAATGGGCGGTCAGGCCTTTTCTCACATAGCCCCCAGCCACCGGATCAGTCTCCCCGAAGAGATCAGTGCCTGTTCCAACCTTTCTCGATTCAAGAAAATGCTTAAGACCTGGCTGTTTTAAGATTATACTGCTCATAGGGGGTCCTCTCCTCAGGCGCAGAGAGATCCCCCTGGGGATGATTTGTTGTGCCATACAAATGAGAATAATAATAATAATAATGATAATAATAATATTAATAATAATATTAAAGCTAGGCCTGCTGAACAATCACACAACAACATGTATGCCAATACTGATACCAATTAAACAACTCTCAACATGATCACACTGTATACTCAATATGACCATATGTTTTTTATTTTCATTACATTTAATTCTTATTAATATTTCATATTAGTTGGTCTAAATTGTCAGAATATATTAATCATCTAGTTTAACATCAATTTAACAGAACATAACATCACATAGAGACACAACTTAAATTACAACATTAAATGACATTCATTACACAGTAACCAAACAAAAATGTTTGTACTTTACATTAAAATGAAACACATAGTACAAGAAACATATTAGTTCTGGGTCTGTAATTTCTAGAGCTGTTCTCTCTTTTAATCTAAAGCAAAACACTGCCCTTTAAGCTGGCATCACAACACCCTCTTTTTGTAAACCTTTAAGAAGGGCAAAATCCAAACAGTGTACCAATAGGGCTCAATATGTTGCTTCTTAATTACACCATATATAAATTCATATTATGAGCCTATATGATAGATGCTTCCAAAGACACACTTGTTTCGAACCCTATTTCATATCTCACAGGATTCTTCTCAGGACTCAGAACACTCTTATAGCTGAAAAAATAAAATAACAAAGTTTTTATTAACTAACATCCACATACTAACTCACACCATGCCTCATATACATCTGCCATACTCTATATACCTCTTCTATGCACAATTGGCCTCTACTCCTTATTTTTCTTTACAACCTTCAGAAAATGGCAACCGCTTCACCACTTTGCCAAAACTCTAAAACGTGACAACGAAAGACAAACTCAGGACCAAATCCTATTTCTCTTGTTCTAAACACTTACTCTATATGGCATTAAGCCAGATTGGCTGGCTTCAATTAGTTCGTCCACCGCCCCAATCAGACGGTTGGCCAGTATTTTGGGAAAGATCTAGGTTTCAATTTTTATCTGAGAGATCGGGCTCTGGGAGGCACAGTTCTCCTTTAGTTTCCCTTCCCTATGAGTGAAAACTATTGTGGCTTCCCTCCAGTCTCTGCAAAATAATCCCCCTTTGTTGGCTGCTCCCATTGCTGCCTTATGAAGCCCTGTGATTTTGGATGTTATGCATTTGTAATATTCAACTGGGAAACTATTGGGGCCTGGTGCTTTCTGGCTGTGCAATTGGGTTATTTCCTCTGAGATCTCCAGTTTCGTGATCTCTGCCTCTAAGGTAAGCCTTGCCTCATCTTCTAGGCAGGGAACTGGCAAGTCTTGTACAAAGTTGGCCAAGGCACAGCCATCCTGCACCATCTGTGATTTTTACAGACTATTCAGATGGATAGCAAATGCCTGGGCTATCCCATCCACCATAATTGGCAGGTCCCTGATCGGCCTGTGCACCATGTGAACATAACTGTGCTACTCCTCCCTGCAGGCCAGCCAGACCAGGTGCTTCCCAGCTTTGTTACCCACTTCAACTAGGTGAGACTGCTTGCTCCAGAAAAGAGCCCTTGCCTCCTGAGAGGCCTGGATCCTTTATTCCTCCCTGAGGACCTCTAGGAAGGTTGCCATCTCTGTTGCGGGAGTGACTATGTAGACTGATTCCTCCTGGGTCAGTTGGTCCTCTAACTCTATCAGATCTGTCTCCCACTCTCTACTTTTCCCTACTATATGGGCTATCAAGTGCCCTTGCATGACTGATTTGTATGCACATCATAATGTGTTATTGAAGCTAAATGATCTGGTGTTGTCTTGGAGGTAGTTCTCAGTTTCCTGGAGTATACGTTTCTCAATGTTTCCAGTCTGTCAGGTCCCAGGGGTCCAGTCTCCACTCTCCCTTTGTCTATATAGGGAGAACCATATGGCCCTGTGGTCAACTCTTTCAGAAACAACCAACCCCGCACTGCACAGGGCCTTTGGCTGTGCGTGTCAAGAGGTTGGCTACAGGGCCTGGCCTGTGGACAGGCCCTGTGGCAAACCCATCCAGAGGTAGTCAAGCCCATGCGGCGCACAGACATTTATTGTGTGCAGTGTGGGGTTGGCTGTAGGACCTGGTGTGCTAAAACATAGAGATATGAAATACAAGCCTAGTAACGAGAAAAAAGAAATGGACCAGTAATAATTATCTATGTTTTATGAGTTTTTTATAAAAAGGAAGAGAGAGAAAAGGAAAAGCCAAAAAAAGAAAGAGAAGAAAGGGAGAGAAAGAGAAGAAGTAGAAAGAAAACCATGAGTTTTTAGCAAGGTGATGAGTGTGAAGGTAGAAAAGTAGTAAGAGGCAACCAAAGTAAATCAGATTTTTTTTTGAGATAACAAAGAAGATGAGACAATAGATATTCTATGTTCATTACAAATAAGATTCCATCAAACCAATATATATAATTTAGAGTTATATTTTCAACAAGTTAGTATAACTTTAAAAGCAAGAGCAATACAAAGATCAAATAATACAGACTTTGAATCAAGATGATTAAAATCAGCAGATAAAGTACCCCAAAAATATTTTGAAAGAGAATGGAATATTATGTGAAAAATCAAGAAATATTGTTACCATATGGGTTTCCAAAATCCATTCACTTTAGGACCATAATAAAGTAGATGAGTCAAAGTACCATCAGAGGAAAGATATGACCAGCATACGGGAGAGACAGAGGAATCAATTTTATGAAGGAAGGAGGGAGTAATAACAGTTCTATTGTATACAAAAAATAAAGATTGTGTAATGTTGGCAGCTTTGGAGGTATTAAACATTTTTCATGACAATTGATCCCATTGGTGTACAGATAATGATGGAGATGGATCTGTCTCCCATAAAAGTTCGATAGAGGATTTTTTCCTCTTAGGGATAGGGGAAGACAAAAATGTATATATGAAGGAAGCTCTGGGGATGAAATCATTACTAATATTGATTAATTGTGATGCAGCAGAAGCAGTGGGGGGCATATAATATACCACGCCAAACTTTACAATACCCAAGGAAGCATAAATACTATAATGGCGGGCCCATGAGTCATTAACTTTTTATTAGCAATATCAAAGATCTTCCAATGGCTCTTTGGTAGAGCTAAAAGGGACTAAGTAGAGACATCAGAGAACTATTCCTTCATGGGGACCTGTAATGAAGAAACAGCTGTTCAAAGATTACACAACAAATTCATCAATATTATGGCAAATGATATCCTAAAAATAAGTCATGACGCAGGAAATAATGAAAGACAATAATCTTTCTGAGTACTCTTTTTGGTAATATTTCAGAAAATATGAATGGTCATACACAAACACAAATCATAAGAAAACTTTGCTCATAGTATCACAGCCAAAATATCACAGTTATCACAAGTAGAGTATCTCGGAAATCATCAAACTCAGGTGAGAAATAAGGGAGGAAGAGAGGGAAACAAAGGAACATCAGAGTAATCACAGCACAGTTACCTTTTGGTAAATTAGAAAGAACTAATGCGCAGCATGCAATTAGTCAAGAAAGCTGTCTCCACGGCCATAGGTGAATAGTGTGGGCAACATCACCAGCCGATGATGTGCAAAGTCTCCAAGGAAAGTAATTCTCCTCAGTCAGGATTGCCAGCCAGTTCAGGAATACGCACAGCATACAGCATACCATGGATGCAGGACAGGTCACCAGAATGTGAGCAAGCCAAAGATCATTTTCCCACCTGCATCTTTATACTGATTTCGCAACTTTGTTACTCGAAGTAAAAAACTTTTCAAAACCCTACAAGCCATTCTCATTGGTCAGTAACTAGGGAAGGCAAACATCTCCTAACAATGCCTTTACAAATTTCTCTAAGCAGTCATTGTCTAAAATTGTATAACTTCCTAGAGAGGAAGAAGAAATCTACAATTGCATTATTTTGTAACTACATAGCAACAGTTTCAATATAAATCCTTGCCTAGACAGGAAAGAGTCATACTATTCTCCGCTCTCTAATGATGTAAATGTTATTCTTTACAAGGACATCAGGAAACAATGTGAAAAGAGACAAAGGCACACAGAAGAACATCCCCTAACCAATACATTTGCTAAGGCCTACACGTTTTAGCAAGGAAAGTCGGAGAGAAAAAAAATAATTTCTACATTTCTAAATCTACACTACTTTCGCGAAGAATGAAAGAGCTTTTTCGTTTTTATGCTTGAATATTCCTGCAGTTCGGAGAACATAAGAACATTAATATTAGGCACGCAAATGAATAATTCATAACCCTTATAAAGAAATCTTTCACTCTACATGTGTCATTCTGACTCTTAAAAACACGTGCAGCTTTGCACGTTTTCGGTCATACCTTCCAAATCTTCACGTTTTAGTAAGTTCGGTTTTTCATACACATTAATAATTTATTTAAACACACACATGGGTAGATTTTCCCGAGCAGATTTTATTAACAAAAATCAAAATCTTGCTCCATCAATCCCCCATTTGATGGTATCCCAAACCATCACACCAATCCATATCAGATTACTATCTAATGATGAACAATCAGAATGCTGTAGTTCTCATTTGTTTCAGCCTAACACCCTCCATGTCTTTCCAGGCATCGTAATTAATCCCCCTTCGATGTTCCATTTCTATTTATTCTCTTTTCCTTTTTCTTGCTCGTCGTTTTTCCTCAGTGGACTTACTCCTGCGACACTTGTAAAACAGTATTATCATTAGTATGCTTGTAGCAATTGCAATTATTGGTTTTAATATTCTACCTAAAAAACTGTTAGAAAAATTCGAAAACCAATCACCTATGGAAGAAATACTCTTACCAATGATCTCCCATGCACCATCAGCCATAAGTGTTGACAAATCATCATGCCCATGAGTAATGTTACTAATATATCCCTCCAAATCCTTACTCTCATCAGGGATAAATGTGCAACATTGTTCAATCTTTAACATACTACAGACTCCCCCTTCTTTTGCCAATAGTACATCCAAGGCAAGTCTATTTTGTAAAACAATAGCCTTCATAGCAAACATTTCAGAATCAACCATCAAGAACCCTCCAGAGGGATCCGTAGACAAACGATCAACTACTGTAGACAAATTTTGAATTTTCTGTGAATTTAGAATATCCCCAACTGAAGGTATCAATCTACCAAATATATCCCCAATTATTTCAGCAGCACTCAAACCCCGTCTACTCCAAGTTAGTTGCTTTTCATTAGTTCCATGTTTACCATTCACACAGTAGATTTTTGGAAAGACAATTCCCATATAACAACATCCATACCAATGTAGTGGCAACCTATAGTAGCCATTTTTACCACATATGAAATACACCCCAGGCTAAACAAGATCTGTACCACCTTTTAATCCTCAGCCACCAGTAATTAGGAAAGTGTGCTCACATTCACTTGAATCAACTAAATGATTATTATAATCTTTTTTTTGCCTTAGTATGCAAAGCTTTCCCATATGAGGCCAATCCAGAGCCATTGCAGCATAAGTCTTAGTCTTCTGATAATTTCCCATCTTTGTGTGCCCATGGAGGCTCTTTACTCTTCTGTTCAGCAGCCCTGTGATTAAACTCTCTACATCTATCTGCTACAGAATTTATCAAATCAATCTCTATATTGTGTAATCTACATGTTAAATTATGCCTATGTGCATATACTGTATCTATTGTTTTAATAGTGTGAAAAAACTCTCCCAAATATTCTGTATCCTTAGCACTAGATACTATATATTCTTTCTAAAAGGAATTTCTGAACATACTAAGTAATAGAATAAAAATACTAAAATACCCCTTTAGCATAAAACGAACTAGTAAGTACACTACACAATATACCATATCAGAATCAGAATTTACTTTATTCAATTAATACAATATTAACCCGTTCCGTGCTCGTGTCAGCCAATGGCGGTCGCAAGCACTACCTCGCTAGTGCCGCGCACGTTCGTTGGTCGATGCAGCCCGCCCACTGATTAGAACTCCCGCACCGTGGCGAAATTTGCGCTGCGGTCAAGGATTTAATTATTTAAGTTACACATACATCCCAGTTAAAAAATTCTAAAAGCCACACAATTCATATCAGCAAATGACCATTTTCCTAGTTCTCAAAGAGGCACATAAAAAGGAAGCAACACAAAAACAGTTTCAGGCAACAATCGTAAAAAATATAAGGCAGTGCGACATTATCTAAAATCATGATATACCATATGTTAGTGGTAAGTGATGGTACGTTACTCCCTCAGACACAGACGTAGCTAGCTGCATGCCCACATAATAATCTCTTGCATACATCTTATCTACATACTCACCAAGCAATTTCGTAAAAACATTTATCGAAATGTAAGGTACTACTAGTTATTTCTTTCATTTTAGTCGCTGAATCGTCTTTCAGATCACTTTTAGTAATCAAAGTCACATGCTCATTATTATTAGTAGTAGTATTTACTACATTAATAAACATAAAGTATGGTATCACAAATGTCAAAACCAACTATACATCTATACTACTATTATAAAGAGAGAACTTGCACCTTTTGGCAAGGTAATCTCGGGAACCACAGCGCCAATCTACACACCCGATACATCTTTGAAAATTTCAGGGTGTGTAGATGGACATAGGATATATAAATTAAAAAAAAAACAAAATAAAAAAATTCATTTACAAAACAAAGTAGTCCCCTGAAAGTAGCGCCGGCCGGGACCTAGCGCTGGCCGCGACGCGACGTGTGTCATGACGAAGGAGGAGCGGCGGCGTCATGGAGGAGCGGCGGCGTCATGGAGGAGCGGCTGGGCAGTGGTGCAGTGAGTAGCGGCGGCGACGACATGAAGAGGCGGCGGTGCAGTGGTGGCGACATGAAGAGGAGGAGCGGCGGGTCAGGTAAGAAAAGTAAATAGGCAGGGGCGGGAGGGAGTCGGGGCGGTACTCGGGAGGCTGGAGGCGGGGGGGCGGGAGACTGGAGGCGGTGGGGGCGGGAGACTGGAGGCGGGGGGGCGGGAGGGAGTCAGCGGGTGCACCGCTCGACAACATGCTGCCCCAGCCACCTTCTGGCCCCGGCCTAAAAATGCAGCCCCCAGCCGCCTTCTGCCCCAGGCAACGCTGGGGCGGGCTGCTAGTTGTTAATAAAACACAGAAAGCACAAACACAGTCTCTGATTCTGTTTACCAGTCTCAGTTCTAATCATCTTCAAAGATGATGTAAAAAGGAAAACAAAAAAAATGTCAAAAATACTAACTAATAATTTACTTCAACTAATTAGTAAGTTCACTAGGATAGTTTAGTTTGTGCACTCCACACTAAAGACTTGAGCCTTGAGTTCTTGAGCTTCTTCAAATTCAGAGCTTCGGAAACTTCTGGAAATGTATCACATAAATCCCATAACGATTTTGTGAGGGGAAAATCCAGTTCTTTTGACTGGGACACTTCTTAAGCTCATTAATACTAATGGCAATGCAGCGGCCATTTCAGTGTTGTGAAAGCACAGACCTTTGCTAACCTTGATTTAATTGAGCCTTTGATTTGTTCAACTACTCCTGAAGCCTCAAGTCTATAAGCACAGTGCAGTTTCTGTTCAGTCTGTAATGCTGCACAAAGCATACAAATTATTTCATTATTAAAATGTATCCCTCTATCTGATTCCAATGAGACTGGAAAACCATATCTAGGAATAATCTCTCCAAAGAAGCAGTTTAGCAACTGTTAAACTGACAGTTTGTCTTGTTGGATATGCTTCACCCAACGAGAAAACTAACAGACAACCACAAGGACATATTTTAATCCATTACAAGGGGGCACCTCAATAAAATCCAACTGCATTCTGTAAATGGACCAGCTGCTTTTCTAATTTGTCCCCTACTAACCACTGTCTTTCTCCCTGGGGTTTGCTGCTGACAAATTGTACATCTCTGACAGAAATTGTGCAATCACTGTGAACGTGCGATTAAACCATATCCTTTGAAACAATCTAAATCATTGCATCTCTTACAATATGTGTTGTCCCATGATGGACTCTAGCCATCTCAGAAAGAAGACTATCTGGCATTACTATTCTCCCATCAGTTAGGTGTGGGCGGAAAATCCGTTCCGCTCGCGGATTTTGCGGATTTTCGGGAAATCCGCAATCCGCGAGATTTGCGAATTTCCCGCAAAATCCGCAAATCCGCGAGCAGCGGATTTTGCTCGCGCTGCTCGCACTGTTAGCGTGAGTTCGCGCCCCGCGAATAAGTGCGAAATTGCAGAAATACGATCTTGGCAAAACTGAAAGTAACTACTTACCAGGTTCAAAAGTTCAGGCACATCATTAGTAGCCATTTCCTGTAGGGCTTCCTGAGGGGCCCCTCCAGAGTTCAGTTGCCAGTTGAAACTATTATGTGACCCTGCTCTGAACCTCAGAATAGTTACACATATGCCACAAAGGTCCTGAATTACAGCTAAGGGAGACAAGCAGGAGCCAGGCTGGAAGTTAAAATCCATTAATCAGCCCCTAATTCATTATTGTCAGTTGGGGCAGGGCAGGTGTTGTAACTAATTTTGCAACAATGAAAGCACTTAGCAAGTGCAAAAGATCACTAATCAGGGCGCACTAAGGAAGCAGGTGCCAGCTAAAAAAATATTCTGTGACACATTAATCAGCCCCAAATTAATTCAGGTCACTTGAGGCAGGGAAGGTGTGCTTTGCTTTGCCGAAAATAATGTACACTGGACAACCAGAGGGTGTAGTGATGAAACAGAGGGTGGCATGGGTGGGCCAGAGGGTGGCATGAGTAGTCAGAGAGTGGCAGTGGTGACAGAGAGTGGCAGTGATGAAGAAGAGTGTCCCAAACAGGCTGGACACGTAGAAACAACAAGTTCGCAAAACTTGCGACCCGACAGGTAAGTTCGCAAATTGCGAAATTGTAAAAACCCTCGCGAACTGGCAGAAACACGGGCGAACACAAAAAAAAAAAAATCCGCAAATTCGCGGGAATTCGCGGATTTTGCGGATTGCGAATCCGCAAATCCGCAAAATTCGCGGATTGCCAATCCGCAAAATCCGCTCATGCTTACCATCAGTGTACACCCAGACTTCATCATCTGATCTGCGAGTGCACCCCAATTTAATCCAACCTTCTTTTTCTGAGTCACTCGCCTCTTCTTGTAAATCTTTAACTTCTTCCCAAATCTCAACAGATGTGAACAATAGTTTGCATTCTGTTTGTTCAATTTGCTCATTTACTGATACTTCCACATTAATCAAGTATGCATACATAGCGCACAATTTGGCATATCAGTTACCCAGTGTGATGTACTCACAACCAGATCTATTTGCACTGCACTTCACCACCGCAATTTGTGCCGGCAACTGTAATGCCATCAGCAGATCTTTTATACACTCTCCATTTCTGATCTGTGAACCCGAAGAGGTACAAAATCCACGTTGGGACAACAACTGCCAAAGTCATGGACAAAACTGAAGCCGTATTGACTGTCCATAAAAATTGTAACCCTTTTTTTGACAAGATACGCACTCAAATAAGCACTTTCAATTCAGACACTTGTGCAGAGCTCACTCCTTTCATCCATTATGCTTCAATCATATTTGCTACCGTGCAAATTGCATAGGCAGCTCTCAAGCAACCCTCCGAATCTCTCAAACATGAACCATCCACAAACAGAACAACATCAGATTCAGGTAACTGTATCCTTGATATCAGGCCTTGGTTTTGTGCACAATTCTGTCACATCCAGGTACTTATGATCCACTTCATCAAGAACTTCCTCATAGTCTGGAGTTGGCAATAACGTGGCTGGATTCACACTAGTACACCGTGTTATTGTCACAATTTCAGCACCCAGAATGACTTGCTCATATTTTGTCAAACGGCTACTCGTTAAATGCTGTGTTCGAGTGCCCATCAACAAAATCTCTACTGAATGTGGAACAAACACTCTCAATGGATGACTCATAACAATCGACTCACATTGTTCAAGACTCACACAGGTAGCAGCAATTGCTTTCAAACATCCTGGTATATTCCTTCCTTAATCCACAGTAAACCGCTCATTACATGTCCCAGAAGCCTTTTTCAGACAATCCCTCTACCCACCAAAGCCTGCGGAGTATCTCTCTCATTAAGCTCATCCATTACCGTAACCTAGTTAAAGCTCCTCACTCTCTCACTAGGCGCATCACAATGGTCCGTACTTGCATGGAAACTTCTGCTTGAAGACTGCTTTCCCTACTGTCACACTGAGAATACCCAGAACAATTCCAAATGTTTGATAAGCTATAACCTAGGCTACTTCTAATTGTATTAATGATTGTACAAATATTTTTCTAAATTTTTTTTCTCCTCGCCTCACATGTCCATTGAGGCAACTACATGTATAGGTTTCTATTGCACTATATAAAAACTTAAATGCTATATATATATATATATACTAGCTGCCCTTCCCGACTTTGTCCGGGTAGGCTTTGCGACACAACTTGAGGAGAAAGGTACTCACCGCCCAATCGGCAGAGCAGTGCGGAACAGCATCGTGCACCCTGGACACGGGCACTCCGCGCCGCCTAAGGTCCGGTAACTTTTCCAGCAGGAAGTAGTATCCGCTACGCATCTGGCGTTTGTTGGGCATGGCGGACTCCGCAGGGTGTAAAGCTTTTCAAGGAGGACGGAGAAACGGGCGAAGCACTGGCTACATAAGAAGCGAATCTGACACAGCGCACGTGACGTGCAGCCAATCACAGCGGAACAACCACGCAGACGGTTCCGCGCTCCTGGCTGCCCAAGTGCACATTACGCTCCTGACCGGTTTGTCGGCGGGACACTTTTCCAAAATGGCCGACCCGTCACTCTTATGTGATGTCAGCACGCTTAGTGCATTCAACGTTGGGAACGCACACGCCCACCTCAGAGATGGCGCTACTTCCAAGGGGCTACTTTGGCAAAGAACGTTCTTTGCCCTTCTAACGTATATGTTTTGCTGCTATATAGCCTATGTCCATCTGCTTACCCTGACATTACCAATGCTGTATTGGGTGTTTTGATTGATGCTGTGGTTCCCGAGATAACCGGCCTCAAAGGTTTGGGTTCTCTCTTTATTATATTTTTATATATATATATATATATATATATATATATATATATATATATATATATATATATATATATATATATATATATTCGCTTAAAAAACCATAGGTTTCAGGCCTTATATAGTTAGGAATTAGCATTTAAAAAACCATTGAAATTGCTCCTATATAGTTAGTTGTACTAAATATATTTCGCGCACCCACAATCCACTGCTGATGATGTCACATATAACATCATTCATGACATGGGGGATTCGTGAAGTGGGGGCTGAGAAAAAAGGGGGGACCCAAAACGTGTTATCCCCATGCAATTTTCCATAGGTACCGTTCATCGCGGCTACAGCCCGTATGGCTGAATCGATTTACACCAAATTTGGCAAAGTTGTAGTCCTTGGTTCAGACTCGTGCCTTTTGCTTATATGGTGTAAATCTGTTTAGTAGTTCCTGAGAAAATTACAATTAAAAGTACATATATATCTATGGCCTCAGTGGATGCATGTATCTTGCGCCCACACTAAGCGCATCGTCCCGATCATGCGCTGAATGCTAATTGGCTGTCAAGTGGTTGTTGACATTCAAAAGCAGGAATTGTTGGTAGCCATTTTGTGCCTCGGTAGAAGTGAGGATCTAGAAAATAGTGGGACAAGTGTTTAAAAGGTATAAAGGGGGCATGTAAGAAATATTTTGATCACCTGCTTATGGGGTCCCACAAGGACCCCTAGGGTCCAAAAATCTTTTTTTATTTTTTCTTGGAACAAAACTGAGAAATGTGCGTTGGGTGCATGGATCCGCCATAATAAAAATAAAATAAATATGAAGCGGGGGCTCCTGTACTTGTTTAAGCATTAGCTACCAGGGAGGGCAACATACCGGGGTCTAAAATATTACATTTGATGGGGGTCCAGAGGGGCCCTGTAGCCCGGGGACCGCCAATACTCGGTGCTACAAAATAAATGGGTGAGGGAGCTCAAAGGTCCATCTAAGCCCCGGGGATTACCACCCTCCGGGGTTTTTTTATATTTTGAGTGGGGGGCCGCATGGTCTGCATCCTGGAGCCGTCGAAAGCCTTGGGGAACACCACCCCCCAGGAGTGGCTCCTGCTGTATCTCAGGGTGTTTACCCCCGGGACACTGCTGTTTGCTATGGCAGGGCGGGAGTCGACATTCCCGTTGTGTCATAGCAAAGTTGAGGGCATATTAACAAGTGCCATTTCGCCCCAAAAATGCGGTGAAAATTATATTGCCCTATTTACTAGGGGATGCTAAGATGCATTAATGCATGTAAGCAGCCAGTTTGTTAAGGACCTGCATCGTATCTCCATTGAGTTGCAATGTAGGTGTTCTCAGTGGGAAGCTAGGTGTTTCTATGAGAATATAAAAAGGAAGAGGGAGGTATGACAATAGCGTTATATTTACAAGGCGGCCATGGATTTGAGGACTGATAGGAAAACTTTCGCTAATTGCGGTTTACGTCGGATCCTAACATCTGTTCTGAAGTAGACTTAAGCATGTTTAATATGCAATGTGGCAGATTTAGAAGTTCCTTACGCCACAATTGCATCATTTTTAACATGGGAAAAGTGACGCGAAAGTGGTGTAAGGGGTTTGTAAATCTGCTACTCAGTGTTCTGTTTTAGGTTGCTTTCCTTTCTGTCATGCAGAGGATCCTGGGTAAATATAACGGTTTCTGTACAGCCAGTACCTTTCAACGCTACCTCCAAACTGCTTACTGCCTGTTACCATAGTAGCAGTTCATGGAACACTAAAGTGAGCACACAGGTTACAAGTTCACCACACAATGTTGCTAATGGAAACCGTTACTGTGCTGTAGTTTTTAAAATTTTCCATAGGAACCGTTAATCCCAGGTACAGACTCTGGTAAAGAGCTGGTAAAGAGTTAGCCTCAGTATTATACTTCTAGTTATAAACATCATTTCTATTTAAATTGTTAAATGTTTTGTAAGTATATGATTATCACACTACATAATAGTGAAATGTTGTCAGAAAAAGAATACATATATAATTTCTTTAAATAACTTTTATTAAAACAACAATAAATAAGTAGAAACGAAACTTTAAAATAACAATATAATAAATAACTAGAAACATAAGTTTAATATAACAATATAATACACAAAATTTTCGATGGACTCCAAAGCAAGGAGGGTAGGTAATCTACAAAACAAAAATGAAAATAAGTGTTTAAAATTAGATCAATGTGACTGAATGAGGTCAACGATCACAAATTGAGGTAACACTTGGCAATATTTGGTAATTTGCCCTTCTGTAATGTGCCTGATACATCCCACCTCTCTTATAGCCCGTGTGGAAGCGGTGTCTGTACGGAAGTGCCTACTGTGTCAGATTTACAGTATGGACCAACAGGTCTTTAAAATGATTCAGATATGAGACAGAATTAGGTAAGAGATCATGTAATTATGCAGGACAATATTTTTTATTTGGAACGCATTTAATTGGAGGTATTTTGTATCTCAGCCGCTCTGCTTACCTTGTGTAAACACTGTGGCGAACAGACTTCACAACTTCAACATAACTTTGGTTCGACACTGCAGACTGTATTAAATACAGCTTTGATTTTTTTATTGGCAGAGTGGACAACAGCATCTATATCTTTAAAAGGGAAGGAGAAACAATGTGAGGGAGTGTGAGAAAGAGAAAGAGAGAAAAAACGACATTAAAAGTGTGAGAGAGAGAAAGTAATAGATGGAGCAGTTAATACTGGAGCAAATCTTTGGAGCTCACCGTTTTGCCTCCGTTGTGTGTTCAAGCACGTGCCGGTTCATAGTGCACCCTCCAGTTTAGTGATCTGAAAGATAGTATATAGAGTTAGTAATAGCATAGTACACACAACTGCACAAGTATATTTTTGCTTTATTTCTTTGTACACTCAGGATACTGTATTTTATCAACTTCCACTGCAAGGAGGTGTTTGTGCGATATTTTTCTTCCAAAGTACTATACCCCATGAACTCCCAGGGCATAGCGGTGGGTTCTCATTACTGCGTACCCAGACTGTTGCATCCCATTGATTCCCAGAGTCCGGAGGTGAGTTCTTCTTCTTGTGCACTCAGGGGCAGATTTATAAGCTCCTTGCGCCACTTTGTGTCACTTTTCCCATGTTAAAAGTGATACAAAAGTGGTATAAGGGGCTTGTAAATCTGCCCCTCAGACTGTTGCAACCTATCCACTCCCAGTGCCCGGAGGTAATTGTAAATTCGTATGCAGTCAAACTGCTGCACGCTACCCACTCTCTCCGCCCACAGGTGACTTCTCGTTGCTTCGGAAACAAGCTTCTTTGCTAACCCTGTGCCATTGCCGTGATTCAAAGAGGGTGCACCATGTGTCGAAGCAGCCTTCTCAGACGTTGTTCCGATATCCACGCATCATCGCAGAATCCTCTAACGTTGAGCTTTGGAGGTGTTTGGGGAGACGCCAATTTGTGAAACACAACCTGTAAGATAAAAACAAAGTTAATATTGTGCCTCATTTCTTTATCAAACGAGTGAGGAAGTGAAAGAGTGACTGAAAAGAATATTTGCGAGTCACCCTTCTGTCACCGGTGTGTCTTTCACCACGTGCTGGGACATAATGCACCCTGAAGCTTTACATCTAAAAGATAGTAAAAGAAAGATGTTATGATTGGTAATTGTTACTATCTTAATGTGGAGTAGAATTACATCGCTCTTTCACACACCTTCCCTCCCGCATTTAAAAAATAACTATTTGTACAGTTGCAACTTGTTTAATAGGCTTTGATTTTTGAAAAATTACTATAGTAGTAATATTTTTTTTCCTGTTGTGAAAGCAAGTGGTGTGGAGTGATACACGTGCTTTCGATCATCACAAGCGATGGACATTTGACTGATCATAAAAGCTTTCCTGCTATTGGAAAAAAATTACAAATGGAATAAGATACAGTATATAGGACTGCGTACACGAAAATCGCTGTGCCGCCTTTTTGTATCTAGTCTGCTGCACCCCATCTACTCCCTTCGCTGCACACCCAGGCCTCATTGCTCACCTTTTCGTAGACAGGGCACCTTCTACATCATGCAGTCCCGCTCTGCCACCAAGAAGTCTCACATAGAGTGCCGAGTCTTGATATCGCTATGACTAATTACATACTCATACTCCCATCATCATAGCAGGTTCCTCACCCGCTCAATCCTTGTGGTACCACTAACTCAGTGACCATGGAGGCCATGCGCATAGTGGTGGGCCCCCCTACTCGGTAGTTTAGGCCTACATGAGGCGTCCGAACCACCAGGACGAGCCATCACACTCCTTGCAAAGGGAGCAACTCTAAAATGGCATAGAGCACGTGCGCCCGTCTTTTTTATTGGTAGGGTCGCGTGTGTAGTGATGCATGTGCTGCATGGGTGTGGTGTGGGTGTATACCATGCATGAGGGAGTGTGTGTGTGCGTCCAATCTGATAACTAGACCTGGAACTAAGAAATCACTACAATGGAAATCTGGGCCATGTAGCGCTGTTGTGTGAGCTGGAAGCGTAAGAAGAGTGGGCTGGACTGACTTATGCCAGTGCTGAGCGAGGCAGTGAACGATGACTCCGGAGCTATGGGCGTGGTTCCATCGTGAGCTATATGGAAAATCTACTGATTTGGGTGCCTGTGTTGTAGTGCTGCTGTCACCCGGGTCTTACATGCAAATGTGTCATTAGGTCTGTAAAGTTCTACAATATGGCTAACATGGAAGGTACGAGGTATCATTGACCTTATATTCATCCATAGTTGCACACATAAAAGATGGTGGACATGACGCATTTCTGCGAATATGAATGTTTGTTGTAAATTCAGTGGAGTGTTGTAGCTGTAGTTATACAGGACTATGAAAGCTTTAAGTTGCAATTTTTAGCACATGAAGGACAGATAATATATATGTATATATACATATGTTGTTATTCATGTATACTGTCGATCTTGGTGCTGGAAATCATTGTTCGAGGCTCGGAGTCATGTCCACATCCTGTTATTGTAGAGTAATGACGTAATCAACGCATGCCTGAAAATGTACTGTAAATACGGTGCTCATGTAAATTGTTGATGTAGTTTTAGGCCGACTTCGTGCTATATGTGCTATATAAATATGCTAAAAAAAAAATGAAATAGTACACATTTATAAATTGACTATACAGTTTCCCTGCAGTATTGTAATGATCCACTTTGTACTTTTGTATTTGTAGGATGAGCGAGAGAAAGTTATATAATCAAAGTTTTAGTTTTTGGCAGAGGTAGGATGGTTGCATAGGCTGTTTACAGCACACTATAATGTGGTAGGGCACAGGAGCAGCATTTTACAAACATAATAAGTACACAGACTCAGATAGATAGTTAAAGTGGGTACAGGCACGTGTGCTCGACTTTATTTTATTACGTTGCTGTTGGTAACAAGTAGAATAGTAATCATGATATCATACACAGATATTCAATCATAAACGGTTTTTGACTTCTGCTGTACAAAGGTAGGAGCACTATATAGGAAATAATACACAGACGATTATATCGTAAAGGGTTCATGAGTTGTGGTACACTGAGGTAGAGGCGGTTAATGTAGAGCCTGCGATGATGCGTGGTTCAAGCGGAATGCACTGGTAAGAATGTCTTTTGCCAACTGAATTTTACCTTAATAAGGCCACGTGGCGATTATTTATGGTGCACTGAGTTAGTGGTACATCTGGTGCTCAGTGTGTGCTCACCCTGCGATGATGCGTGGTTCAAGCGGTCTGTACTCAAAGCATTGACTGTTGTATACTAGACTCCATGAACTTTGAGGGGAAAAAAACCTACTATCAATGGCTATCAATTGCTCTGCAAACTAGGTCTAGTGATAGCTTCCCATAACAAATGAAACAATTGCATTTCACACAGTGCATTGTAACTTTCTCAAACTGGGGACGTATGTCTGGTGGCGATGTTGAAGGTGATGCCCTAGAGGTATTTGGTATTGACGGTGGTGGAGGTACACTTAGGCGCAGTCATCTACATTCTTTGTGAGCATAGTTCACAGGCTGCTGGGTTTAAAGGTACTTGTGCATACTGCAGTCCCATAGGAGTATTTTTTGTTGCGCCTTAAATAAATCAAGGCTAAATTCCCTACTGTCTGTAGTGTAGATAGAAAGCTGAATTCAAGTTGTGAATCCTACTGTCCGCAGTGTACATAGAAGCCACTAGTCAGCACAGTTATAGAAAAATGCTTTCTTTCACTTATTTAAACAAAATCTGAATACATACAGTATAATTGTCTCTGCATTAAGTAAATCAAGGCTGAATTCTCTACTGTCTATAGTGTAGATCCAAAGCTGAATTCAAGTTGTAAACCCTGCTGTCCACAATGTAGATGTTAGGGAGGCTACATTTCATGCTGTTCGTAGTATACATTCAAAGCTGAATTCAAGATGTGAACCCTGCTGTCCGCACTGTAGCTCGACGGCAGTAGTCAGAAGAGATATGGACGAATTATTTTTGTCACTTATTTTAACAAAATGAGAACACATACAGTAAAATGGTCTCTGCATTAAATAAATCAAGTTTGAATTCCCTATTGTCCATAGTGTACATGCAAAGTGGACTTCAAGTTGTGAACCATACTGATGGCAGTGTAGATCGAAGGCAGTAGTTAACACAGACATCGAAAAATGCTTTTTTTGTCACATACTTTAACAAAATCTGAGGACACAGTACAATTGTCTCTGCCTTAAATAAATTGACAGTGAATTCAATGTTGTCTGTAGTGCTGATGCGAAACAGGTATCAAGTGGTAAACTCAGTTGATCGCAGTGCACATTTGAAGGCAGTAGTTAGTATTAGCTATTGAGCAATGTTTTTTGTGACATCCTTTAACAAAATTGTCTCTGCTTTACATAAATCAAGGATAACTTGAATGCTGTCCATGTGTAGATAGAAAGCTGAATTTAAGTTGTGAACCCTGCTGTTCGCAGTGTAGATCTGAGGCTGTACTGCATTATCTGTAATGTACTCCATACATTGACTGTTGCATACGGAACTGATGAACTGGTATCAAGTAGTGAACTCTGTTGATAGCAGTGTACATTTGAAAGCAGGGATCAGTACAGATATTGAGGAATGTTTTTTGTCGCATCATTTAACAAAATTGTCTCTGCTTTCCATAAATGAAGGCTAACTTGAATGCTGTCCGTAGTGTAGATGGAAAGCTGAATTGAAGTTGTGAACCCTGCTGTCTGCAGTGTAGATCGAAGGCAGTAGTTGACACAGACGTGGATGAATGCTTTTTGTCACTTATTTAAACAAAATCTGAAGACATATAGTAGAATTGTCTCCGCATTAAATAAATTGAGGCTTTATTTCTTACTGGTCATACTTTAACAAAATCTGAGGACATAGTACAATGGAAGCAATTAATCAAAGGTTGGGGAGTAGGGTAGACGGTCCATTCATCACCCCAATGGTAATAGTATGGTTATCAAAGCTTTTTATCATTTTCTTTGGGTGCCCTACCTCCCCCTTTCCCTTATCTCTGGACACTGCTACTAGCGCCAGAGGTTGCCTCGGGTGAGGCTTGGCATATAGCACGTTGTTGGATCACTCGATGATAAATGCCATAACGCGTGTGAGGGGCGGAAGAAAGACATACACCGCACTATTAACACCGCGTTTATGAGAGTGTTCCATCTTAACCAATGGTTAAGTAGTATCAAGTGTCCATTCTTCTTCTGATAACCAGACATAGTACAATGGTCTTTGCTTTGAATAAATCAAGACTGAATTCAATGTTCTCTGTAGTGCTGATGCGTTACTGGTATCAAGTTGTGAACTCTACTGACTGCACTGTAGATCGAAGGCATGAGTCAGCACAGATACTTATGAAGAATTTTTATCACCTTTTTTTACAAAGTCTGAGGACATAGAGTAGAATTGTCTCTGCCTTACATAAATGAAGGGTAACTTCAATGCTGTGCGTAGTGTAGATCCAAAGCTGAATTCAAGTTGTGAACCCTGCTGTCCGCAGTGTAGATCGAAGGCAGTAGTCAATACAGACATAAGTCTGCGTTGCTGTGGGGCTGAGTTCGCAATCGGCCTGTATCGAGGAGGCACGTAGTCATGGCGGCAGCCACGTGGCAGGTTGAGGACCTTCGCTGTGGCAGAGTCTTTTCTCTTTGCAGAAGTGAAACACGCCCAATGCGTAGGCTAATTATTTATAGTATTACGCTGGAGTTGCGTACGTTGGATCAGCCCACTCCACTTCTGCTTCAAGGGGGGGAGACATCACAGCTAAATGACCGAGATATTCCCCAGAGTTGTAGATAATATGGTTGCGTCCACTATGCAGTACACACATATCAATGGTATATCTACACATGGAAAAGTTTTTAGTTTCTATAATGAGTTGTGTATAGCATTTTACCAGTAGTCTTGGCATTGTGTAAATTATTGTTGATGTGCGAGTTCCTTCCCTTGTACATATTTGGTTGCCACATCTCTGAACATTGAGCTAGGCTGCTATTGAGGGGATATATTATCTTGGGAAGGTCCATTGTCCTGTTTTGCACTGCCTCTGAGGTAGTAGAGGGAGAGGGTTCAGGAGGGGTGGTTGTAGTAGTGGTGGCGCTGTGTATTGTGATTTTGTAGGGTGTAGGAAGTGTAAATTAGTACCTTTACCACTTATTGCTCTTTAAATATGGGTATGAGTTGGATATAATTCACGCAGTACATAGTCAATGTCCTTACACTAGTTAAATGTTGATGTTAATTTGTTAGTGGTAAGTGGAACTATTGCTTGTTATTTTAGGTAGCATTGCAGATTTGGCTTCTTGTTGAAAATCTAGGGAAGTGATCAACATTATAATTAGGAATTGTCATTTAAAAAACCTTTGAAAATCACTGAAAAAACCATAGGTTTCAAGCAGGTTATAGTTAAGAATTATCATTTAAAAAACCTTTGAAATTCACTTAAAAAAACATAGGTTTCAGGGGTGTTATAGTTAGCTGGACATTTCGCTCCTACAAATCAATTGAAATTCCTCCGTTATAGTTAGTTCTGCTAACTATAACTCGCGCGCCCGTAATGCACTGGGTAGAGGCGGCAGACCCGAGAGCAGAGGACGGCCCGGGACCAGGGTTCGATTCCCGGCGCGGCAGGTTTCTGGACCAGGGTCAGCGGACTCGATAATTCTCTCGCCTCGGTGCCCACTCTGATCAGCGATCACACTCGGCAACTCTGGGCATTAGCTTGCCTCATCTTCACTAACGGCCCCACCAGACCGCCGGGGATGCCTGGTTTCACCCTGGAGATACCCATTAAGGGACCATCTCAGGGAAGCCAGGAAGGGTTTCGCAGCGGTCGAAGCGCCTTGGGACCCTACGGGTAAGTAGTGCGCTATATAAATGCCAATACACATACACACACACACACATAATACATCATTCATGACATGATCCGTGGCATCACTGATGACATCACTGATGACATCTCAAATGACATCACTGATGACATCACTGATGACACCATCCACATGACAATCTGATACACCTCATCATACACTAGTATAACCTTTCATCACTCACTGTAAAATACAGAGTACCATACTTGAAACCATAAACACACCAATACCAGTTACTACATACGCACTCACTGATTCCTAAGTCTACACACACAACTTCCCATTCAACAACAGAATCACTTATACATGCAGTCACTAATTAATAGAACACTATCAAATGCACTTGTACACATATATAGACATTGACACATCAGCAGTCATCTTAGTCGGTTATGCAGTCATCCTACTCACTCATGAAAAAATTCATCACACTTACATTTACTCACTTACATAATTATACACACAACACCTCATTTATTCAAACACATAGTAAATCACAGTTAATATGTTAAAAAATCCCAGTTACTATTATACACTCATTCATATAGTTACTCTCACAATCACTGACTTTTACATTTACTTATTTATATACACCAACTCTCACATACAATGCCTTTTATTTTTTCACTTTGATGAAGATTTACAACTAAAACATATATTCAGTCACCAACACAAAAATAAATACACTCAGTCAACCAAACAACTGTTTCCACATGCACTCTTAAACCTATACACCTAGTCAATCAACCATTCACACATCTATGCATAGAGTTACACACAACCCATCCAACCACATACACAAACTCAGTGTCCCATACAAATACACACCCAACTAAGTAATTACTAATATACACACTCATGTAGTTAGTGACCAACTAATGCAGCATGTTATAGAAAAACAGAGACAGTGATGCACACATTTACATAGTTTAGTTACTAATCTATGTATTAAGTGAGACACTTTTAATTACTCACTTAAACAGACAGTCAGCCAGCTAGTAAATCTTCCATCCAAACAGTTATATATCCACTCAATCTTCAATACAGATTGATATATATATATATATAACATATTTAAATGTCAAACTAAACCACATTCACTGGATGATGTCATCCGTGATGTCATCAGTGATGTCATTTGAGATGTCATCAGTGATGTCACTGACCATGTCATGAATGATGTAATATGTGACATCATCAGCAGTGCATTGCGGGCGCGCGAGTTATAGTTAGCAGAACTAACTATAACGGAGGAATTTCAATGGTTTTGTATGAGTGAAATGTCCAGCTAACTATAACACCCCTGAAACCTATGTGCTGTAGAGACAACACTGATTTTCTCCGAAGACTACATGATGTATAATGGGAAGAGGGATATCTAATGATTAGTCTTGATGTCTGCTCGTTATATACGTGCATCAATCAGGCAAAAGGAGTAGCAGCATGCATGCATTACCTAAAAAGTAGACATATTGATTACACCACACACAATAACATGTTGGAAATCAGGATGTTGCTTAACATATTTAAAATCATCCTACCGGCAACGTAGCGGAACCGCGATGGGAACATGTTTCACCCCTAGCCTGGCAAACCTTTTTCTGGGCTGGTGGGAGGAAAATGTTGTGTGGACCGACTGCATGGCAAAGTATACTGATCACATACTTGTATGGATCAAATATATAGATGATCTTTTCTTAATTTGGGACGGTCCACAATCCCTAGCCCGCAAATTCATTGATAGGTTGGGGCAGAATGATTTAAATTTGAAGTTCACCCATACTATCAGTCCCCATTATTGTGAGTTCCTTGACATAGCGGTGGAAATCAAAGACGGCACAGTCACAACACGCTTGTTCCATAAGGCCATGGCAGGGAATGCAATATTGCATGCTGGAAGTCATCACCCAAACTCCCTAATACAAAGCATACCTTAGGGTGAGATTTTAAGGGCATGCCACAATTGTAACACTAATGACAACTACCAGAAAGAGAAAGATACTATGTTGACCCGCTTTAGACAAAGAGGCTATAAAGAAGACACTTTGATCAGAGCTGAAAACCAAATGGAAGGTCTTTCCCAGTTGCTATTCAAACCTTGCAAGGAAAATATTACGGAAAATGCCGAGGGTGCCAGCAAAGCACCCCGAATGATAACTCAATTCAGCAGAGGTGCTTGGGTACTCAAGAGAATCATGAGAAAACATTGGAACTTGTTAGCAGCAGACCCTATAATAGGCCAGTGAATAGGAGCCGCTCCACAAGTCACTTTCTCAAGATGGATTTACCTCTTGCGGCACCTGCAAGGCGTGCCGCAATGGTAAGAATTGCAATGAATATAGGACGGGTACCAATCAGAAAAAAGTAATGTCCATGTGGGCTCCAGTACGTGGGCAGTACAAAACTTCCCTTAAAATAAAGAATCTTCCAACATCTATGTGCCATATCAAACCGTGAACACAACTATCCAGTGGCACTCCATTATTCCGAGCATCATAACAGCAATAACAACAGCTTGCAATTTTTTGGCATAGATAGGATACCCAAACACATAAGGGGAGGGGACCGCAAGAAACAACTCAGTATCCTCAAGTCTAGATTTATTCTAGAATTAGATAGCAAGGGCCAGAGAGGGCTAAATAGTGGTGAAGAACTGGCCACACATATAGGACGCTAACTCCCTGCACATTGAATAGCTGTAGCGATCTTTCCTCAAAGTAGCATGAATTTATGCTTGTTTTAATGTGATGTTCTGTAATTAATTCTCACTTTTAATGGGAGTCACACAGATTACATTGATACATGGCAATAGGAATCCCAGCAGGGACGAAAGCGTTTCTCAGACTTAATTGTGGAGCCGCTAACAGGAACCATTTATGGTTGCCTTTACCATGATCACACTTGTTAATCTTTTCAGGTAACTTTATTTATGCACATTACACTTTCCTCGCACCAATTTGTCCCACCCAGCACAAACCGCTATGGATGCCTTGCGATCCTCAAGTAGTTTTAATTACTGATATAGCTATTTTTCCATTATATCTCCCGCACAACATTGTGGCTAAGCTTCCTTTCGGACCTTTAGATTGACAGTTGTCAGTCTAGACAGATAAATTCTGCACATATTGCACATAAGTATCCACTAACACTAGTTGAGCAATTGCTCAGTGTAACACAACCTCATCTGACATACTTGTAGTTCTAAGAATCTGCATCGCATAACACGCATTGATTTTACGACATAGCAACTTTAGGAAGTATTATTCCTAAATAGTGTAATGAATTGCGCTCACATAAAAATATGGCAGATTGCTCTGATATTTATAATAGATTAATGCAGATTGTTTAAATGTTTATAAGAACTTGTATTATTAAGCTGAATGTGCAGTCGGGCAACTCATGAAGAAGTAACTCTTCTATGCTCATAGCATTGTCAAATGCAGCATGTAACTGTTATGTCGCAAGTTAAATTATAAGCGCTAATTTGTAAAATCATGATCTGTACATATTACCAATGCAAGCAGTTATCTCGAAATTAATTGTAATTGTCGACAAAGAAAGTGAATATGGTACACTTCGAATGCGGGAAGTATTTTCTTTATGTCGTGCAACATTGCAACCTATTTCTATAGGAACTAGAGGATCACGGAGTAACTTGACAAAGGCTAACATTGAAACGCGTTGTCCTTGGATTTAATTGCACAATAAATTAATGTGCTGTTTCCTGGAGTGCTGCCTCTTCATTTCCAAACTAAGTTTTGTTTGTGGAATAAGGAAAATATCCTCATACAAGGTGGTAGCTGTAACAACCGGTGGCGGCAGCCCTGAGAGGAAGGGAACCGCTGAAGCAGCAGACTTGGTGAAAGATATATATATATGTATTACCTACTGGCGTCACCAGTAGGTAGTTATAGTTAGGACCTTGTTTTTATTCAAAAAGCAGGCGCCGGTTGATGAATTTTCGTGAATTTTTCAAAACCAGTGGGGCACTCTGGTACACTCCTATCTTGAAAAAATTACGAGGAGATTCGGAGAGCGGGGACTGAGAAAAAAGAGGGGTTCCAAAACGTGTTTTCTCCATGTTAATTCCCGTAGAAAACCTTAGACACAGCTACAGCCCGAACTGCTGACCGGAATTACACCAAATTTGGCAAAAAGGTAGCCCTTGGTTCAGAAAGAACTCTTTTTGTTAAATGGTGTAAATCCGTTCAGTAGTTCGTGAGAAATTGAAAAAAAAGAGGTAAAAAAATGCATTTCCCATAGCAAACTTTAGACACGGCTACAGCTCGAACTGCTGAACAGAATTACACCATATTTGGCATAAAGGTAGCTCTTGCCTCAGAAAGAACTCTTTGTCTTAAATGATGTGAAATGAAATGAAATGAAAATGAATGAAAAGAATCTTATAACGCGCGACTTAGCCCGAAGGCATCAAAGCGCCTAACAGGAAAATCCAAAAAAGCAAATATAAATTAACTACAAGTACACCCTTGCAAACAACCAGGTTTTTAGTGCTTTTCGGAAATGCAGAACAGAGGGCTGAGTTTTAATTCCGCTCTCACCACCAACTAATCCGAAAGGCCAAGAAAACAGCATTCAAGGATCGACTTGACAACAACGCCCACAACAGCAAGGAACTTTTCAACATCGTGAAGGAGTTTTCCAATCCCTCGGCCAACTCCAACGACATCACCCCCTCTCAAGCCCTCTGCGACTCCCTAGCCTCATTCTTCCACAACAAGATTGCAGACATCCACAACAGCTTCGACAACCAACCCGGAGTCCAACCCACCCAACCACATGCTGAACACTCTCCCCCCGCGAACACCCTTAACGACTGGAACCCAATCTCCACTGAGGACACCATCCGCCTGATGAACTCCATCCACTCAGGATCCCCCACAGACCCATGCCCTCACCACATCTTCAACAAAGCAGACTCCGTCATAGCACCGCACCTCCGAGACGTCATCAACTGCTCCTTCAACTCCGCCACCTTCCCGGAAAACTGGAAACACGCTGAACTCACCGCCCTTCTGAAAAAACCCACAGCGGACCCCACCGAACTCAAAAATTACCGCCCCATTTCGCTCCTTACATTCCCGGCCAAAGTAATCGAGAAAGCTGTCAACAACCAGCTCGCCGCTTTCCTCGAAGCCAACAAATCCCTCGACTCCTCACAATCTGGCTTCCGAGCAAAACACAGCACTGAGACCGCCCTCATCGCAGCAACAGACGACATTCGAACTCTACTGGACAATGGAGACACAGTCGCCCTCATCCTCCTCGACCTCTCTGCAGCATTCGACACAGTCTGCCACAGCACCCTTTTACAATGCCTCAGCAACATCGGAATACAAGGAAAAGCACTTGAATGGATCACCTCGTTCCTCACCGGAAGAACCCAGAGAGTCCGCCTTCCACCATTCAAGTCCGAGGCCACCGAAGTCATCTGTGGCGTACCACAAGGATCCTCACTCAGCCCCACCCTCTTCAACATATACATGAGCCCCCTCGCGGCCATCGCCCGCCAACACAACCTCAACATCATCTCTTATGCGGATGACACTCAACTAATACTTTCTCTCACCAAGGACCCCAGCACCGCCAAAACGAACCTACACGAAGGAATGAAAGAAGTTGCTGAATGGATGAAACACAGCCGTCTGAAACTGAACTCAGATAAAACAGAAGTCCTCATCCTAGGTACATCCCCCTCTGCATGGGACGACTCCTGGTGGCCGGAAGCCCTTGGAAAAGCACCCATCCCGACAGACCACGCACGGAACCTAGGCGTTATCCTGGATTCTTCACTTTCAATGAACAGACAAGTCAGCGCCGTATCCTCATCCTGCTTCAACATTCTTCGCATGCTCAAAAAAACATTTCGCTGGATCCCCACCGAAACCAGGAAAACAGTCACCCATGCTCTGGTCACGAGCCGACTGGACTACGGAAACACCCTCTACGCAGGTACTACCGCTAAACTCCAGAAGAAACTCCAACGAATCCAAAACACCTCAGCCAGAATCATATTAGACATCCCACGCAACGAACACATCTCTGGTCACCTGAAAGACCTCCACTGGCTACCCGTCAACAAGAGAATCACTTTCCGACTGCTAACCCACGCACACAAATCACTCTACGACATCGGACCAGAATGCCTCAACTCACGACTGTCCTTCTACACCCCCTCCCGCCAACTACGTTCTTCCAGCCAAGCCCTCGCCACTGTACCTCGCATCAACAAGACCACCATGGGAGGCAGATCCTTCTCATACCTGGCTGCTATAACATGGAACTCACTCCCCACTTACCTTCGCCTTACCCAGAACCACCTAGCATTCAGAAAGCAACTTAAAACGTGGATATTTGACAAGTAATCCTCCTCCCCTTCCTTAGCGCCTTGAGACCCTCTGGGTATGTAGTGCGCTATATAAATTCTCTGACTTGACTTGACTTGACTTGACGGAAACGAGGTACCACAAGCAGATTCTTACGTTCAGTAGTTGCTGAGAAATTGAAAAAGAGGTAAAAAATGCATTTCCCACAGCAAACTGTAGACATGGCTTCAGCTCGAACTGCTGAACGGTATTACACCACATTTGGCATAAAGGTAGTCCTTGCCTCAGAAGTCTTTGTCTTAAATGGTGTAAATCCATTCAGTAGTTGCTGTGAAAATCAAAAAATAAAAGTTTCGGTATATAGAGGTGCGGTGGATCCGCGCACCCTGCCGATCACAAGATGTATTCTAATTGGCTGTGAACTCTTCAAACCAGGGAGTGTTGGCAGCCATCTTGTGCCTCAGTAGAACCGAGGCACAAGAAAAGAGAAAAAGAAAGGTGCAAACCAAGTAAAGGGGACAGGGTAGAAACACCCTGACCCCCTAGGCCTGCCTAGGGAGTCCCACAAGGACCTCCAGGGCCAAAAAAGCATTTCTTTCTTTTTTAAAGCAGCAAAATCCGCAGAGGATCTGCAGATCCGGCCGAGAAAATAAAAAAAAAGAAGCGCAGGCTCCCACGCTTCGGTAATATTTAGCCCCCGGGGGCTAAATATTACTGAAGTGAAAAAATATAAGTGTGGGGGTCCCAATCCCCCCACACTGCCCTGGGGACTGCCACCTCCCTGGGGCTTCATTACATAGTTGGGGGGGCACGCAGCCCCTCCAGGCCTGGGAACCACCACCCCCTGGGGTAAATTTTAAAATGTGGGGGGCCTCAAAGGTCCCCAAGCCCCGAGGACCACCACCACTGGGGCTTTAATTGTTTAATTTGCAGGGGCAGATGGCCCCACGCTGCCACGGGTGAGTGATGTAATATGTGACGTCATCAGCAGTGTATTGCGGGCGCCCTGATGCAGAGGTCTAGCCCGGGACCAGGGTTCAATTCCCCGCCTTGGCGGGTCTTGGGCTCAAAATTCCACGGACCTGATAATTCTCGCTCGGTGCCTATTCCAATCATGGAGTCCCACTCTGCAACTCTGGGCAATAGCTTGCTTAATCTCCACAACCCTAAGGATGCCTGGCCTCCACCTTGGGGGTGCCCAGGAGTGGACGCCTCACAGGGAAAGCCAGGATGGGTTCCACAGCGGTATTCGTACAAGCCCCTTGAGACCCTTGCGGGAGAGTAGTGCACTATACAAGTATCAATTTACATTTATTTACATTTAACTATAACGGGGGAATTTCAATGGTTTTGTATGAGTGAAATGTCCAGCTAACTATAACATGTATGAAACCTATGTTTTTTCTGTGAATTTCTAAGGATTGTTAAATGCTAATTCCAAACTATAACGTGTGTGAAACCTATGGTTTTTTCAGTGAATTTCTAAGGTTTTTTTAATGCTAATTTTGAACTATAACGTGGCTGAAACCTATGGTTTTTTCAGTGAATTTCAAACGTTTTGTAAATGATAATTTTTAAATGTATTGATTTGTATATTTTTTATACTGATTTACTACATTATTTTAAACTATTTATTTTTAGATATTTTATTTTTTAAATTACATTACATATTTTTAATATGAATTGATTTTTTTATATTGAAATTGTATTTTTTTTTTATTTAATATTTTTTTAATTTATATATATTTTATATAGCAGGCAATGATATCCTATGGAAGGAAATTCAAGTTACTGGTAAGTACAGTTAAATTTAGTTTTCAAGAATAGTAGTGAGCTAGATTGGAGAATCAATTCCAATTCAATCCTGAGGTCCCCTGTGAGCTAACTAGCCCAGCAAGTACCTCCAGTATGCTCCAGGCAGCTGTGTTGCAGAGAGGTGTTCAAAGGGCACGCCTCCTTTTTACAACACTCTGCAACACAGCTCTGTGGCAATTACTGGAGATTCCTGTTGGACTAGTTGCCCCCTAGGAGACCTCTGGATTGAACAGGAATTCATTCCCCAACTTAAAACGCGCCTCAGGGCATGTTGGCACTCACATCACCTCAAGCCCCGCCCCCTACCTTCACCACTGTGCTAACGCACCCTGTAGAGTGTTCTAAGTTGGGGTATTAAGTCCCCTTGCATACTGGGGGTCCCTGGGCGCCAACTAGCCCATAGAGAACCTCCAGTATGCGCCAGGAGGCTGTGTTGCAGAGATGTGTAATGAGGCCACGCCCCTTTTTACACCTCTTGCAACGCAGCCCCGGGCACGTTTTCAGAGGAGGAACTAATTCCCCTTGCATACTGGGGGTCCCTGGGGGCCAACTAGCCCACCAGGAATCTCCAGTATGCGCCAGGGGGCTGCATTGCAGAGAGGTGTAATTAGGCCATGCCCCTTTTTATACCTCTCTGTAATGCAGCCCCCAGGCGCGTTTGCAGAGGGAGAACTAATTCTCCTTGCATACTGGGGGTCCATGGGGGCCAACTAGCCCACCAGGAACCACCAGTATGCGCCAGGGGCCTGCATTGCAGAGAGGTGTAATGAGGCCACCCTCCTCTTTACACCTCTCTGCAAAAGAAATTGGGCCTTGGGGGTCCTTGTGGGACCCCCTGAACAGGCCTAGGGGGTCAGGATGTTTCTACCCTGCCCCCTTTTTGCGTTCTACATGTTTGTTTTTCTGTTTTCTTGTGCCTCGGTCTACTGAGCACAAGATGGCTGCCAACACTTCCAGGTTTGGAGTGTTCACAGCCAATGAGCATGCAGCTCGTACTCGGAAAGGTACCCAAGCAAACGGTACTCGTACGGTACTCGTACCCCGCGATTTTTGTCAAAAAAATAATTTTGGGGGGGCCTTGGATGTTCTTGTGGGACCCCCTGAGCAGGCCTAGGGGGTAAGAGTGTTTCTACCCTGCGTTCTTTTTGCGTTCTACGCGTTTGTTTTTCTGTTTTCTTGTGCCTCGGTCTACCGAGCACAAGATGGCTGCCAACACTTCCAGGTTTGGAGTGTTCACAGCCAATGAGCATGCAGCTCGTACTCGGAAAGGTACCCAACCAAACGGTACTCGTACGGTACTCGTACCCCGCGATTTTTATCAAAAAAATAATTTTGGGGGGGCCTTGGATGTTCTTGTGGGACCCCCTGAGCAGGCCTAGGGGGTAAGGGTGTTTCTACCCTGCCCCCTTTTTGCGTTCTACGCGTTTGTTTTTCTGCTTTCTTGTGCCGCAGTCTACCGAGGCACAAGATGGCTGCCAACATTTTCTGGTTTGGAGTGTTGACAGACAGTTGACAGCCAATCAGCAGGCAGCTTGTGCTCGGAAAGGTACGCGTACATACTCATACGGTACTCGTACCTGTACGCGTACCGTACTCGTACCGTAAGCGCCTATAGATATACTTATGATTTTACTTTAGATTTTCTCAGGAACTACTGAACAGATTTAGACCATTTAACAAAAAGCGTTATCTGCGAACCGAACTCGACCTTTGTGCCAAATTTGGTGTCATTCCGTTCAGCCGTTCGGGCTCTAGCCCTGGCTAAAGTCCTATGGAAAATTGCATGGGGAAAACACGTTTTGGGACCCCCCTTTTTTCTCGGCCCCCGCTGCATGAATCACCCCCAAACTTTCAGGGAAGGAGCGGAGTGAAGCAGGCCATTTACTTAGAAACATTCGCGAAGATTCGTCCACCGGCGCCAAAGTTATTCCAAATAGAATGTTGCAGATTTCCTAAGGAAACTAGGTTTTAACTATAACTACCTACTGGCAACCGCTAGCTACAATAATAGAAGAAGAAGAATGCCCTATTGGAATTGATGACACTTTAAAATCCAAATCAGTCATCAATCTGGGAAAAATTGATTTATCTAAAGCAGAAACACAATTGCTCTGTTTAGGCTTAAGCTTCTGCCCAGAATCTAATTTCAACTACACAAGAACGCGGGCAGATGTATATCAGTTCATCCGTAAACTAAAGTTCAAAAAAATCCACTTACAAAAATCAGTGGTGGAGCAACATACCAATGTCCCGCACCAATGTCCCGCAGGACAGCGAATCCCTAGGACTTTTGGTCTCAGACTCAAACCTATACCAAGACATCGGCCATCTGGCCTTGGGGGAAGATGCAAGTACCCAAGATATATTCATCCAGCAAGGTCAAAAGAAACCCGTAACACCGTTTAAATTAAAGTCCAAATCTATCCCCTTGGTGGCACACAACAGTTTAGATTCCTTTAGTGAACATGTGATAGCGCAAATCAAAAAACTGACCCACGCAAAAAATAAAATAAGGAAAAAATATTCAAATGAGGAAAGGAGATACAATAAATTGATCTTAAAACTGCAACAGGAAAAGCTGATAATAAGAAATGCTGATAAGGGCGGGAATTTTGTCCTATGGCCAGAGGCTTAAAGGAAGCCTATAGCCAACTGGAAAATGTCGAATGTTACAAAAAGTAACCCCTTGAAATACAAGACAATACAAGAGACGTTGTACACTAATCTGTTGGCATGGAAAAGCGTGGGTCTCCTGAGCTGGGAGGAATATAAATTTCTGAAGAAAGAATACCCCTTAGTACCGTATATTTATTTCATCCCAAAGGTTCATAAAAATCCAACGGCTCCACCGGGAAGACCACTTATAGCCGCCTGTGAAGGCCCACTGGAAAACCTTTCAAAGTATATTGATTATTTTTTACAAACTCACATGAAGAATTTGAAATCGTATGTACAGGACACTAGTGACTTCCTTACAAAAATTAAAGATCTAACATGGAGTCCGGGATTACTATTTGGTCACATTAGGCTTATGCTCACTATATACCTGTATTAAGCATATGGATGGGCTTCGGGCCACGAAATATTTTTTGAGCACAAGACCAATAGAATATGCCCAACATACAAAAATGATATTAGATATGTTGTCCTTCTGTTTGGAGAGTAATAATTTTCTTTTTAACAGTCAATTTTATCAGCAGGTGCAAGGAGTAGCAATTGGGGCCAGTTTCTCCCCCAGTTATGCCTGTTTATTTATGGGCGTGTGGGAGGAACTGGTCCTCATGCAAAAATATGATCAAATCTGCACAGACAATCATGTATCCTGGCTTCGTTTTATAGATGTTCTTTTTATTGTATGGCCTAGGACAGAGGAGAGTGTGTTAAAGTTTACTGAAGATATTAATCAAAATGATTTTAATCTAAAATTTACTTTTAATATCAGCAAACACTGCGTGACATTTTTAGATGTACAGGTCTTAATTTTAAATGATGTTTTAACAACTACCCTTTTTAGAAAACTGACTGCCAGTAATACATTACTACACGCAACGAGTGCGCATCCTCCCCATCTGATAAAGAGCATACCGTAAGGGGAGATGCTCCGCATTAGGTGTATTTGTAGTGACCCTGGGGATTGTAAGCAGAAGCAGTTGGAGAGTTGTGCACGATTCCTAGATAGAGGGTATAGCCAGAAGATAGTGGATACTGCTATGAAAAAGTCCCAGCTAAAACCCACAGATGAACTCCTTACCTACAAAACTAAAAAATTGCAGGAAGTAGGCAAGAAAAAGGAGGAGCAGGTCCAACTTATTTTAACATATTCTAAACAACAGAAGGAATTGAGGAGCATAATAAGAAGGAATTGGCATTTTGTCCAGGATGATCCTGTAAGATATGCCCTCAAAGCCAGCGATAGCTTTTCGAAAATCTATCAGCATGGGAAATATGTTATCAAAAAATAGTCAGGAGAACCTTAAAAAAGATATCTGGCTACCATTGAGGAAAGGCTTTTATAAATGCCTGACATGCAGAGCATGCTAGTTTGATATCAATACAAAAACCTATAAAACAGCGTTCTTAGGTATTAACAAAGAAATTAAACAACACCTTACCTGTAAAACTGTACTGTGTATACGTCCTGGAATGCGAGTGCAAACTAAAATATATAGGCAGTACCAAACTGCCGGTGCACAAAAGGGTTTTGCAGCACTTGAGGGCCATCACGAATAAAGATCAAAATTATCCTGTGGCCAGACATTTCCAGGCCATACACAACAGCAACCCCAAAAATTTAAAATATTTTGGTATTGAGTCGATACCCCTGACCAAGAGAGGGGGAGATAGAGAAGCAAAGCTTAGACGAACTGAAACCAGTTACATATTGGAGTTCGATTCTAAGTGGCCTGGAGGTTTGAATGCCACGGAAGATCTTCACACATTTTTATAATGACAGTGTACACAAAAATATTTTAAATGAATGGTGTACAGTGCTGTGCATCAATTTCAAGTATGTATGTCAATTAGCTTTTAGGGCATAGGACAGTGAATATATTGTATCCCTTTTTAACTGAAATGGATTTTATAAGTATGGTTTTTAATGATTGATTTTAAGATATTTGGGTAGTTTTATTCAGGTGTCTTTCAGCCAATTGTTTTAAATAGTATCATGGAGTACAGTTGATTTAACGATATAAAGGGATTCTGTTTTATACATTGGTCTAGAACACACTCCGTCAACATGCGGAAGAAGTAGTTGATTGCACATTTGCACATTTGCACATAACATATGCACATGGTTCACTTTATGGCATCGAATCTTCAATATGTCTATATTCTCTGCACCTTCAAGCACTAGTCACTTTACAGCTAAAAAATAAAAAAATATATAAAAATAAAGTTTTAAGGCACATGACACTTTTATCATAGCACGGATGTACTATGGCACTTTTGTAGTTCAATGAAATAGTAATTGAATTTTGTTGTAAAACCTGGTACTGTAGCACGATGGCACTTTGCAAATTCAATTAATGAATTGAATGAAATGGTTTTAGTACTGTATGCACAAAGGCACTTTAAATATTTCAATGAATTAATTGAATGGAATGGTTACGTAATCGGATTACCTATATACAGTAAACTGGAGGAGTAAAGTCTATAGGTGCCAATATTGGGATGTGTAGTATGATATGAAAAACTGCCTAAAATATTGCTGTTAAGTGTTGTTTTTGATTTTAATGTATTGGTTAATTAGTATTAGATAAGGGTGAGCACTTAATATGTTATAAATATGTATTGCATCATAAGAACAAGGACATTTAAGGTTAACTTGACAACAAGCATTTATGCTGAGAATTTTAATGTATAAAATGCATTATAAGCAAGGAAAAGTGAATAATTTTCGAGTACTAAAGGGTAAAGTGTAATAACTCTGTATGCATTTAAGCAGATATTATATATAGATATAAATAGACCCTAAAGTGAGGCATATAGATTGCCAATAGCAATTTGATCTTGCCTGAAAAACACACAATGTAATGAAGATTTCTTTTATGTCCATGATATGTTTTGACGCATTGGCACTTTAAATTTGGTGAAATGTCTGCGCATGATCAGGTGATGATTTTCGTGATTGAAAACTAAGGTTTTTGCGAGTTGCTGCATATATATATATATATATATATATATATATATATATATATATATATATATATATATATATATATATATATATATATATATATATATATATATAAAGTCCAAAGGTCCTGCGTTTCAGCCTCAATCGCCGGAATCTCCCCAAAGGTACAGAATTATCACTCAGACGCCAAAAGATTAAATTCTATGTGGTTTTATTTCCCAATTGGCCCCAGCATGATGCGTTTCGGCCACGTCACCGCACCCTTGATCACATGACAGGAAAGGGCCAATAAGGGAGCTTAAATACTGTGAAAGTGAGTTCAGCACAGATCATCTGAGGTATAGACATAGAAAACAATCTTGAAGCATTTTGAGAATTTATGGAAGACAGATACATGTGCAAAAAACGCAATATATATCTCAATAAATAATAAACTTGTGCAAATATAAATATAAATAAATTTCAATGCGCACTTGAAAGTAAGGAGGATAAAAATGAGTAACATCCTTCCTAACACCATATATAAACAAACATTACAGTATGGTTGGTCGACCATGTGGTATCTCATTTTATTATCTGAGTTGTACCCACATTTACATCTTATCACGTGCCATGTCCATGTTCCCACAATTTGAACGGCTGCAGTCTATAATGGCTTTCTATTACCTTCTGATATATTCTGTGACAAAAATTGAAATTGAAGTGCAAGTGCATGTGCAAATAAAGTGCAAATTCGTGCAAAAATGCAAATTTCTAAAACTCTCTTGGATAAAAGGATATTAAAAAGTCATATCATAATACCAAGTTAGAAAAACACATTAAAAAATCCTACAGTCTCAGTAAAAAACTTCTGGACGGACGACATGATCCCAATAATAATAACAACATAATGTCTCAATATATCAAAATTACATAATCCATCTTTCAGTGATAATCACTAAGATTAAGAATAATTCCTAGACACTGAGAATCAACTATTCACATTCTAAAAGTGCAAGTGCATGATTTATAAAGTGCAAACACTTAACTGGAATAGACTTAACTAATTAATATCATCAGTACCCAGACTGTGGAGTGTTGGTGAGGCAGCTATTCACGCTAGACCTTAGTGCTGACTGTGTGAATGGTTCCCCATATCTGGAAAATGGTGTTATCTTCAGTATCTAGGTCACATATATATATAGATGTGTCTGCAGTAACCCCTTCAGGAGCAACCTCTTCTTTGGGACAACCTTGGTTTTTTGTATTTAGCGGCTAGTCTGGCCGCGAAGAGGTCCCGCTGCTTGTTAGGCAGTTCCAAATTGCTCGTAGACAACGTGCACTAGACGGAGTGAAGGGGGCCTTATCTCCGCGGAATATTGGTTTGCAGGACTGCTATCTCCTGGTCGCCTCAACCCACATGGGGTAAGACATTCAAATTACAAAACCCACTGGGGTATAATGCGGTATCCACTGGGGCATAATGGAATCAAGTTCTGGCTAAAATAATATGGACTACAACAACTATCATGCCTATTTGCCGACGCCCATATGGGCGGGACTGTGTATTTAAATAAAAGATGATTCCTAAACACATACCGACATCCCGCATTTATTTTTGAAGCCAGTGATCAAAAGCTACAACGCTCGAACCGCGTATGGCAGTCTCTAAAGGGAGAGCGAGTTGGGAAAGCGGTACTTGCAGCTGACAGAGATGTGTGTGCAGTAACCCCTTCAGGAGCGACCTCTTCTTTGGGGCAACCTTGTTTTTTTATATATACATATATATATATATATATATATATATATATATATATATATATATATATATATACACACACAAACACATATAAATATATATATATATATATATATATATATATTCCCGAACAGTCCACTCCAGTTGCGGCTAGACAAACGACCCGCACACCATGCCTTCGATATCAAAAGAGTTTATTCAGGCCCCTACCCCCACAACAGACACGTTTCGCCCGGAGGCTTCGTCAGTGTTCACCCGTGTTCCGTTACCAAACGCCATTTAAAGCCCACACATCATAAACATAAATGACGGTATGTTGTTATCTCTTACATTGTGTGGCGGCCATCTTATAATGTGCAAATGCGCAAAAGTTTAACATTTCATGGCGTAAATCATCAGTAAAGTGCTCAGTGCAAAATTTAAAAACAACATAAGGTGTTCAATGAATATCATTCTCAAAAAGTGCATGCAGGTAGTTATTAATGGGCAACCTTCTCGATTTCTGCCTAATGTTAGATACAGTTCTTGCCTTCTTTCCAGAGCCACAGCAAGCCTGTCCTTGACCCAGAAGGAGCGAGGGTCCCACGGGGGCATTTTGGACGCCACTACACCGCGCTGTTGGTCCTCCCGCCGCAGCGCTCTACAGCGGCTGGTGAGGACTACACTACCCAGGCTCTCCGGCGCCCCAGCATTGGCGCATCGCCGCAACGTCATCTCGGCGCCCGGAGGCGCTAGAAAATGCGGCGCACCCCCGCGACGCGGGAGCGAGCGGGAGCGAAGCCGGGCTAAGCCCGGGCAAAGGGCGGGCCCTCTGAGGCCCTCAGAGGTCAACAGTGGTCGGGCGGGCCACCCCACCAACAATTCTCATTAAGGTTAGTCTCCCAACTGGTTCCCTACAATGGCTGATTGTACCGCTAGCAGTAATAATGTTGACATCCTTACTCAGGATGCAGAGTCCCCTGCAATACTGCTAACGTCGTTTGAGGCATTGATAGACACTGCATTCAACGAGATTGTTGAGACTGAAAGGAGATTTTCTATGGGTCCAATGAGTATTAACCAACCACATGCCACCAGCAGTCTTGATGGCAATACCCATATAAATCCTGAAATAATTGTTGTAAAACCCTCACATCCCATTGTTGAAGTACCAATTGTCTTAGACGATGACGACACTGTCAAGTATATAGCACCAGAAGTGACTCTTGGCCATGCCCCAGTAATAACATCTACAGAGGCTGCTAACAAGGTATCAGATAAAGTTGCAGCCAAGAGAAAGAGGGGTCCTGCTAAAATAACCCACAACAAACGGAAGCAGCCACTAAGGATTGTCAACCAACCAACCCCACAAAGTATGTGGAATAAGGGGAAGAGACAGAAGTTGGTCCAACATATAGTAGCCACACAGGATCAACCGCATCTGGGTGACGTGGTCGTTATAAATAACGAGGGGTCAAATTATATATCTATCTCCACCCAGACTGAGTCGCCCCACGGAACTGACAAACCCAGTCACTATTCCAAATCAGAGGGGAACCTTATTGAGACTATTGCAGATACAATTTTTAAAAATTTGGAAGGTCAAATGATCAAACAATTTAATAATATTTTTAAAAGACTTGATAAATTGGAGAATTTAATTAAAAACGAGGATGCTAAGAGAAAAGGTATAGCGAACTTGGACAAAATGAGAGTAGAACGGCTGCTAAAAGACCTTGAATCCACTACTCGTGTCCCCACTACAGGTGACCATGGTAACATCAGGACAGTGGAACAACAAGCCATTACTAACCCAGCACAGTCTGTTACACCTAAGGTGACTAAAAGCAAGGGCACAACAGGCAGTAACCCGCCTGATCGTCAAACCAACACCCCCTTACTCCCATTTAACCCTACACATGGACATGTCACTTCTTCCAAACCCTCTGTCTCCGCTAACGATGCAAGCGGATCATCAACTAATTCTATTAAAAAGAGTAACGCAGCGAAGCAGACCACCTTAACACAGAAGGGTCCTGTTAACCCCAGCCAGCACGACAAAAAGATCATGCATGAGGACAATAGGCCTATCAAACATCAAGGCCCAGCCCTACATCTTCCTCCTGAGGCTTGTCCGTATGTTTTAGTTCTGGCTGGTATCCCACCGCTCAAGGAAGGTCAAGGAGAATCATGGGTTCAACTTCACAATAAGTGTATAGACTGGTTAACAAAGCACAAGGGTGTGGGTTATTATATTTCAAAAGAAATCATAACCACACGGCGAGTAACCTGGGTCGGTCCCCTTTACAAAAATATCAATGGGGACTGTATTGTAATTAACTTTAGAAACCCGGGCACTGCAAAATTCCTGTTGAACTATAACCCTGGTCGTCACGGCCCATCTACTGTGGTGACCCCACTAACATTAAAATATTTTTACCGTCCTCCCCACAAGATGATGCAACCCCCTCCAGTTTTTCCCTTACAGAATAGGTTTGGAATATTCCAGGACCTGGACACATTGGACTGACTGCCCTCTGATAGCACCGAACTACTTCCCGTGTGCTTTGAGGCAGCTCAGTTAGAGGAACCATCCTCAGAGGCGGCCCTGTTAACACTGGAGATCTCTCTACCTAGCTCACTATGCGTTCAACAGGGGTATGTTACACCTAAATCCGCCTCGAGTACTAACCAGGGTCCCTGTTTGAGGAATAATAAAAACAATAATCTAACAATTCTCAGTTGGAACATTGCGGGCCTGAAGTCCAAGATGGGAATTCTTTCATGGAGGGACTGTGTCAATTGTCATGACATATTGATGTTTCAAGAAACTTGGTGTGTTGAGGACCTATTGTTTGAGGGGTATAGTTGCCACAACAGGACTGTCCCGGTCCCTTTGGTTGGTCGTCCTAGTGGTGGATTGTCCATTTGGATAAAAATTTCTGCTGAAGCTAAAATTGACGAACTACAAACAAATTGTCCTAGTTTCATGGCACTCTCGTATACCCAGAGGATAAAACTGTGTTTAATCAACTTCTATAACAATGATTTTTTGTCCCAACCTAACCCAAATTTTATTCTCTTATTTGATTTTATTAATGAAATTATGGATGGACAGGTACACGGGAAATTTGATGGCATCTGTTTAGGGGGGGATTTTAATGCACATGTACATCCAAGGAATCCCCCATGCAAAAGAGGTATAGAACTGTTAGATTTTCTTGCTACTAGTGAACTTGTTAATTGCATGGAACATGCAGGTATGGAAAACTATGCATCCCCATTCCCCACTTTTATTGGACATGGGGGTGGTACAACAATTGATTATGTTTTCGTTTCAAACGCCGTCGCCAAGGCATTAATAAGGGCGGAAGTAGTTTGTGAAATTCACAGTGATCATTACCCAATTGCCATCCATTTATCATTACCGAAGGGTAAGAGTCCAAGACGTGAAATAGGCGCAAGGGGTCTGGAAGTCTCAACAGATAAATTGAGGGTAATCTGGAAGGGAGTAGACAATAAGGGAATCCTGGCAGGAGTATGTAAAAAACATCCAACTTTGATCAAAGATTGTCTTACCACAGAGGACCATGGGACCAACGTGGTTAAAGCGTTCTCTGAACTCTGCACTGTAATTAAAGGCGAAATTTCCAGACCAGCCTCTAGTAAGGCTGAGGAAACGCCTAGATGGTTTGATGCCCCATGCTCAAAAGCAAATAGGATGCTTAGAGCTGCCTTAAAAGCTGAACCGAGGGATATACCGCGGGTAAGGCTGCTCAGAGCAGAGTACAAGCGTGCTTTACGCACCAGATCAAATGATTTACTGAAAACCCACTGGGATTCCCTGGCACGATCTGCTGACCTAAAAGATACCACTGGGTTTTGGAAGGAGGTAAAGGAAATAAGATCTATCGGTTCTAATTTGACCGAAATTAATTGTAACATTACTGGTCCTAACTGGGTTGCTCATTTTGGTAAAATCTACGCAACACCAGATAACCCTCCTTTGTTGTTACCCCCTCCACACCCAATGTCTATTTCCACATCTGAGGTATTTGATGCTATTTTAGAAAGCGCCGGGAATAAAGCGCCTGGATCCGATGGGCTCTCTATAGACCAATTAAAATGCGAGCCAGATTTTTGGGCCCCATTGCTATGCAATGTTTTTAACAATTTAACCGAAGGGGAGATCCCGGAAACATGGTCACGTAGCATTATTGTTCCCATCTTTAAAAAGGGCGACAGGCTGGACCCTGGGTGTTACCGCCCAATTTCTTTAATAGATAACACCTTAAAAGTTTTGGGACGGATCTTATTTAAAAGGAAAAGAACTTGGACTGATGAGAATAACATCCTACATCCTAGCCAGTTTGGGTTCCGCAGTATTGTCGGAACGGTGGAACAATGCTTGAATCTGAACCTGATCATGGCTAAATATAATATTGCAAAGAAATCCCCTTTATACTTTGGTTTTATGGATCTGAGCTCGGCTTTTGATTTTGTTAACCGTTCCCGGCTTTGGTCTACCCTTCTTGAATACGGTTTAGATGACCATCTGGTAAATTTTTTAGCTTTTTTACATCGTGATCTTAAAGCTTGTGTACGTGTGAATCAAATGGGTGAAGTCTCTGATGATATTAGCATTGGCAGGGGGGTCAGACAAGGGTGTGTGCTGGCCCCTCTCCTGTTTATTTTGTATATCAATAAGCTAAGCGGCACTTTGAGCACCCTAACTAGTGATGTGCCCTACATTAATGGAGCCCCTATACCCACCCTTCTTTATGCAGACGATGCGGTCCTGATGGGCCGCACTCCCAAGGCACTCCGTATTTTAATCTCAGGCTTTGTCCTTTTTATGGCCGATTTAGGCCTAACAACTAATTTTAAAAAATCATTGATCATGAGTTGTGGTCCAAAAAATCACAAAATCCCCCAGATTATTTCAGGGTCAAATGTATTAAAAAGCACCAGCACCTTTCCCTATCTAGGGCTGCTATTTTCAAATAGTGGTACGTGGCATGCACATGTTTCTTATGCCAGGAATAAGTTGGGCAAGGCCATTAATTGTGTAACCTCCTTGAGACAACCCAACCAAGCTGATGTAATAACTCCCCTGGTTAAGATATATCAAACCCAATGTATGCCAACCGGCACTTACGGCGCTGAGGTTTGGGGTTATACCAACTGCTCCCCTATTCAAACAGAAGAAAATAGATTTTGTCGTAAGGTATTGGGGGGGGTTATCTGTTCTCCAAACTATGTATGTCATAACGAACTAAATATTTCTTACATAGAGGATTTTGTGAGATCCAGACCAGCATTATTCTGGATAAAGATATGGAACAATACAGCTGCTACGTTGACCCGCGAAATTATTTTGGACTGCCTAAAGTGTGACAGGGGACACCATATACCATGGCTGAAAGCAGTAAAAGAGTGCCTTGCAAGTGTGGGTTTGGCTTCTCTGTTCACATCACCAAACCTAATAAATCGCTCCCATAAGACCATCATTTTAAGGGCATTGTATGATTTATATAGCGAAGAGCGGGACAGAAAGAACCAGACTAAATGCACGGTTGTAAAATATTTGGCCTACTCTGAACCACACATTAAAAAACCTGGCCCACCGTACAGATATTTGCGTTTGCATCTTGGTAGATGGGTAAGGGGTTTACTGTTTCGTCTCCGAGATGGGAGTATAGTTAATTTACTGAACTTCCCGCTGGGATACAATAAACACCTCGAAACCTTAAACTGCCCTTGTAACCCTGACATGAAGCAAAGTCTTATGCATTTCTTGTTCTTTTGTGGTTTTTATAAAAAACTCACTGTACATTATCTTATGCCCTATTGTAAGAAAAACGGATTGACTAATTTTAAATTGGCACTTCGGTCCTTCCTGGTATTGGGATCAGATGAAGTTATTTTTAGGATGAGTTGTTTTCTCAAAGCTGCTGTTAGATCGAGAACCACCCTTAATATTGATGTATAATTATAGCACACTGCACTTTTTACTCTGCACTTTGTTGATAACATTTTTTAACCTACTTCTTTTAATCTTTTTGTAATATAAAAAATTATGTGTAAATAGATAATATTATAACAATGTGATGTCCATTCTTTTTAACAATGGTTTTAAAATTGTGTTTTTAACAGTGAACTCTATCATTATGAAGGGACACATCTTGTATAGCTATGAAATTGTAAATGGATTTTGATTGTGCTCGTTTGTCCTCGGACTATTCTCCAATTGTAACTATTGAATTGAATGTTTTTTGTTTTTTGTTTGTACTTTTATGGATGTTTTTTATTCCGAATAAAGATCTTTTGACTTGACTTGATACAGTTCTTTTCAATTGTAACTTTATTGTTATACCTAGGCAGTGTTGTATCCCCACAATTGTGCCCTGAATGGGCTTCAAACCCTCTCTTTGTGTTTTTCTTACTTACTGCCCTGGATGGGCTATGGAGAGGGAGGGAAGGGGGAACGAGGGGATGTTCCAGTGAGTGGATGCAAAAATAACTATGGGAGTACAGAAACTAAGTGGCAGTAAAAGGACTGACCAGAGGAGTGTGGAGATATTTCAACAATATTCAGGTCTTATTCCAGGTGTATCCACATCTCCTCATTGTTGTTCAGACCCCAGGGAACTGTGGTCTTAAGCCCTATTATGTGTGGCTTGTCATCCTTGTTCGGAACGAGAGGATTCAGTGGATATATATATATATATATATATATATATATATATATATATATATATACATATATATATATATATATATATATATATATATATATATATATATATATATATATATATATATACACACAAACACATATAAATATATATATATATATATATATATATTCCCGAACAGTCCACTCCAGTTGCGGCTAGACAAACGACCCGCACACCATGCCTTCGATATCAAAAGAGTTTATTCAGGCCCCTACCCCCACAACAGACGCGTTTCGCCCGGAGGCTTCGTCAGTGTTCACCCGTGTTCCGTTACCAAACGCCATTTAAAGCCCACACATCGTAAACATAAATGACGGTATGTTGTTATCTCTTACATTGTGTGGCGGCCATCTTATAATGTGCAAATGTGCAAAAGTTTAACATTTCATGGCGTAAATCATCAGTAAAGTGCTCAGTGCAAAATATAAAAACAACATAAGGTGTTCAATGAATATCATTCTCAAAAAGTGCATGCAGGTAGTTATTAATGGGCAACCTTCTCGATTTCTGCCTAATGTTAGATACAGTTCTTTTCAATTGTAACTTTATTGTTATACCTAGGCAGTGTTGTATCCCCACAATTGTGCCCTGAATGGGCTTCAAACCCTCTCTTTGTGTTTTTCTTACTTACTGCCCTGGATGGGCTATGGAGAGGGAGGGAAGGGGGAACGAGGGGATGTTCCAGTGAGTGGATGCAAAAATAACTATGGGAGTACAGAAACTAAGTGGCAGTAAAAGGACTGACCAGAGGAGTGTGGAGATATTTCAACAATATTCAGGTCTTATTCCAGGTGTATCCACATCTCCTCATTGTTGTTCAGACCCCAGGGAACTGTGGTCTTAAGCCCTATTATGTATCTCGACTCTAGAGTCCGGAGTCTTTTTTCTCTATCCCACCCCTCTCATTTCGTTCCACTTGGTCTATACAATAGTAGCTCAACAGGTCCCTGTCGCTCTTGTGGAACTCAGCGAAATGCCTCGCTACGGGGTAGGCCTTATCCCTGTTGGTAATTGCACGAAGGTGTTCTAAAATTCGCATTTTTACAGGCTTGATCGTGCTCCCTATATACCGTTTTTTACAGGGACAGATGAGACAGTAAATGGTATACTCAGAATTACAGTTGAGTAATTTTTTGATACATTTATCGGGTTCATTTTCATCTGTTTTCCCTGGGTATGTCTTGGTGGTCCTACTATTTTTACATGCCTTGCATGATCTGCATGGAAAGAAACCAGTGGATTTGGTGATGTGGACAGGTTTTTTCCTCTGTGGGACAAAATGGCTTTGGACAAGATGATCCCCCAGAGATTGACTCCTCTTGTATGTTAAAGTCGGTCTTTCTGGGAGGATTTTGGCCATAACATGATCTGTTTTTAGGATATGCCAGTTCATCTGAAAAATGTGCATGATCCTGCCTGATTTTGAATTGAAAGTGGTGATCATTCTGGGATTGTCCTCTTTATTCAACCTTTGTTTGGGTATCAGTAAATCGTTCCTATGGATTTTGTTAGATTTCTCTTCGGCATTTGTTAATGCGTTCCGAGAATATCCTCTGGTCTGGAACCTTATTATGGCTTCTTCCTTTGCCCGAACGTACTCCTCCTCAGCCGAGCAGTTTCTTTTCAGGTGAAGGAATTCGCCATATGGTATGCTTCCTACCAAACATTTTGGATGTTGACTTGCTGCATGTAGGACAGCATTACCGGCCGTCGGTTTTCTGTACAGCCTGGTCTGTATTGCATCATTCGCTATATAGACCTCCAGATCGAGGTAGTATACCCTAGTGTGCCTTGTCTCATAGGTGAATTTGAGGTTCCAGTTATTGTTATTCAATTTGGCGATGTATTCCTCAGCCGAGGATCTACTGCCGCGCCACACCACAAACAGATCATCTATGTATCTTGTCCATAGAAGAATATTATCTGTCCAGCGGTCGTTTGCCACCCCCCATGCCTCGTGCTTCTCCTACCAGCCTACGAAAAGATTCGCGTAGCTGGGAGAGAAGCATAAGCCCATAGAAGTCCCTCTAACCTGTCTGTACAGTTGTCCTGCAAACAAAAATATATTATTGTTGAGACAAAAGGTTATTAGTTGTACAAGCATTTCATTATGGTCCCGATACTGGATGTGTTTTTGATCAAGGAACCATTTAGTTGCAGATATTCCGTGATCATGTGCTATACAAGTATAGAGGTTGGCAACATCCAGAGTTATCAAAAGGAAACCAGGCTCCCAGTGAATGTTGTTTATCAACCGAAGAAAGTCCTGTGTGTCCCTCACATAAGAGGGGAGTTCTTTCACAATGGGTGCGATAAATCCATCAATTAATCTGGAGGCATTTTCCAGTAAGCTGCCAATCGCCGAGACTATTGGCCTCCCAGGTGGTCTAATGGGGTCTTTGTGGACTTTCGGCAAATGGTAAAATGTCGGAAGGATCGGTGAGTCGCATTGTAAATATTGGAGTTCCTCAATGCTTAGCATTCCATTAGTCCTCCAAAATATCAGCCATTTGTTGTATTCCACAATGCTCTTGTTACATTCCTGTCTGCTGATAGTTTCATAACAATCTTTATCCCTCAATTGTCTTAGAGCCTCCTCCTGGTATTTCTCCTTTGAGAAGATTACGATGTTTCCACCTTTATCGGAGGGTTTGATTTCGATAGTTTCATCACTGCTCAGGGATTTGATTGCTTCCCATTCTTTTCTAGTTATGTTGGATTTTCTCATGTCTAGTTTTTCTTTAGCCAGTTTTTCTAAGTCCATAATTACAGCATCATTAAAAACATCAATTGCATCACATTGTGTCTTAGGAAGTTTCTTCGATTTTTTCTTAATTTAATTTTTAATTTAATAACGATTTGTAAAGCGCCTGGTGACCCAAGGGCATCCCCGCGCTGTAGGAGTTGTAATCCAGTTGAGGGAGAGGAAGGGAGGAGAGACGATTAATTAGGGAATAGGTGTGTTTTCAACTTTTTGCGAAATACCAGGTAGTTGGGTTCAAGTCTGAGGGAACGTGGTAGGGCGTTCCATCCAGTGGCTGCTTGGACAGAGAAGCGTTGTCCTCCTGTGCGTGTCTTTTTGAATCTGGGAATGTTGGCCAGGTGCTCATTCTCAGATCGTAGGGATCTGGGTGCTTTGTAGGGAGTGATCATGCTGCTGAGGATCGCGGGACCAGATCCGTTGATCAGCTTGTGTGTCGTGCACATGGCTTTGAAATGCACCCTTTGGCGCACAGGGAGCCAGTGCAGAGCCTTGAGGGCAGGTCTGGCAGACACTCTAGGGGGAAGGTTGGTGATCAGACGTGCTGCAGCGTTCTGTGTCCGCTGCAGTTTCGTCAGGGTGGCCTCGGGGGCTCCCAGGTAGTAGCCTGGGAGCCATGTTACTAGGGTCCCTTATTTGTTTGCATACATTCTGTGAAGTTTGGGCATTTATGTCCAGGTCATTCATTGTCTTAGGGGCACTGTCATTCAATGTCTCCACCAGTTGTGTTAGTGTGACAGTAGCTTCATCTTCATTGTGTGATGTTTCATTTGTGTTACTTTCATTTGTGGGATGTATTGCGAAGATTTTTTGAAATTTCAGTTTTCAAATGAATTTAAAGAGGTCAATTTTCGTATCAACCAGGTCAAAGTCATAAGTGGGGCAGAAGCTTAGGCCCTTTTTAAGTATCCGTTCTTCATCTATTGTTAGGACTCTTGGTGAGGGGTTTATGATGGTTTTGTCCTCTACCGTTTCGTGCCCTTGGAGGCACTCCTGGTTACTCTTGGAGAGGCGGTAGCCACATTTCCCCCTCTTGCCCCTCCTCGTGTTCCTCTAAGATTTGGGGGATGATTGCGTTGTTGTGGCCTCTGTCTTGTTTCTTTTATTACTGTAAACTCGTCGAAAAAAGCATTGTCTTCTTGGTCTTCATTCATGACATTTCTGTCCCCACGTGCCCCTGCTCGTTCCTCATCAGAAAGTTCAGATTCTGAGGTTTCCGCAGTGTTAGTTAGAGGGGCCCCTTGTGCCAGCCGTTTCCTGGTAGCATCAAACTTACGTGCAAACGTTAAAATTCTTCCAGATAGGTAGTCCTGTTCATCTCTTAAGAATTTGTTTTGTTTCCATTTTCTAATGCCAAGTTCGTATTCTTTGACTCTCTTCATCATTGCACTTCTAAGTTCTTCACTGGTTTTGGTGTCTTTTTCATTTGAAATGGTTTGTTCCAGGTCTGCTATTTCCTTTAGACATTCATCTCTGTCTATCCACGCGTATTTGATTAACATTTTCACAATTCCTTTAGCACTTTCAGCTGTATATTCTGCCCATTCTCTTAGTAGGGCTGGATTGGATTTTTCATAAGATGGTACCGTGTATATTCGCAGACCTCTTGGAACTCGGTCACAGTCCACATAGCGTTGTAGGGACGTGGCTTCCCACCACTTTCTTACTTCTCTTTCCATTAGTTTCTCTAGCTGCTGGAACAGTATGTTTAGATTAGTTGTTGGTGCTGGAATGTTGGATTCTTTTCCCGTTTTTGCTTGTTTATCTCTGTTGGTTTTAAACAATGCGTCAGCTGCTGACTCTCTTTCGCACTTCCATTCTCCATTATTCGACATCGTATTGGTTATTTTAGGTTTGCCGTTTTTTAACCTGCAATGCACACCGTTTTGTACTTGGGGGCGGTGTCACGTTGTTCGGCACACTTGCGGGGCTCTTACTGTTATACCAAAGTTCATTCAGGCATGTTTTATCGGGACAAGAGTGCATACAATCCACAACGTGATGCTCGCCGTCGTTTCCCTCACCCGGGTCTCGGCGGGGTGTCTCGGTCCGTCTGCCGTAATCCCAGCAGATGCGTCCTACTCCAGGGCTCCGCGATGCTTGAGTATCACTGCGTTCCACGTTTATGCGCTTGAGCACTTCGTTCCGCTCGAATCTTTAACTGTATGTTCTCCGCTCCGGGGCAAACGGCCATAAAAATTTGCAGCACAGGGTCCTCACCGCCGTTGCTCCTCTGCGTCCCGGGTGCTCGGTCAGCGGTGGTGAGCCGCCTATAGATTCCAGAACAGTCCACTCCAATTGCGGCTAGACAAACGACCCGCACACCATGCCTTCGATATCAAAAGAGTTTATTCAGGCCCCTACCCCCACAACAGACGCGTTTCGCGCAGAGGCTTCGTCAGTGTTCACCCGTGTTCGTTACCAAACGCCATTTAAAGCCCACACATCATAAACATAAATGACGGTATGTTGTTATCTCTTACATTGTGTGGCGGCCATCTTATAATGTGCAAATGCGCAAAAGTTTAACATTTCATGGCGTAAATCATCAGTAAAGTGCTCAGTGCAAAATTTAAAAACAACATAAGGTGTTCATTGAATATCATTCTCAAGAAGTGCATGCAGGTAGTTATTAATGGGCAACCTTCTCGATTTCTGCCTAATGTTAGATACAGTTCTTTTCAATTGTAACTTTATTGTTATACCTAGGCAGTGTTGTATCCCCACAATTGTGCCCTGAATGGGCTTTCAAACCCTCTCTTTGTGTTTTTCTTACTTACTGCCCTGGATGGGCTAAGGAGAGGGAGGGAAGGGGGAACGAGGGGATGTTCCAGTGAGTGGATGCAAAAATAACTATGGGAGTACAGAAACAGAAAAAAATATATATATATATATATATATATATATATATATATTACCTACTGGCGGTCGCCAGTAGGTAGTTATAGTTAGGATTTTTTTCAATGTTAAATCTCAAAATTCTATTTGGAATAACTTTGGCACCGGTTGACGAATCTGCCTGAAAATTTCCTGAAAATGGCCTCGTCGAGCTCCGGTTCTTCCTTGAAAGTTTGGGGGGATATGTCAAGCGGGGCCGAGATAAAAGGGGGGTCCCAAAACGCGTTTTCCCCATGTTAATTTCCATAGGCCGGTCAATTTCACTTTTAGCTCGAACGGCTGAATGGATTTCCACCAAACTTGGCAAAATTGTAGGGACTGGTAGCCCGATGTGCCTTTGCTATGTCTCAAGATATGTGCTCCAGTGGATTTTGAGTAATTTAGGTTCAAAAAAATATATATATCTATAGGCGCTCTCCGGTGCGCGCACCGGAGTGCGCTCCTGGCGCGACACGCGACTTGCGCGCAGAAAGCTGATTGGCTCTTGGGTGTCTGTAAACATTCTAAACAGTCTGGAGCGGCCGCCATCTTGTGTCTCGGTAAAATCGAGACACAAGGGGTTTGAAAAAAAAAGGGGCAAATGACCATAAGGGGGAAGAGTAGACCCCCTCTGATCCCCTAGGTTTGATGTGGGGGCTAAAATAGGGTCCTGCGGGGCATTATTATTTTTTTTTTTTTTCGTTTTGCGCGGGGGAAGCGCATGGTACGCGCACCGGGGAGAGAAGCACGGGAAAAATCCAGGACCATATTTATGAAGGCCTTGCGCTGCCAGTTTTGCGCCGCCTGTGCGTCAATTTTTGTGACGCACCAGCGGTGTAAAAAAATGCGCATTGTTACGCTATATTTAAAAAGTGACGCATCTATCTAGATGCGTCACTTTTTAAATATAGTGCAACGAGGCACATTTTTTTACACTGCTGGTGCGATGCGTCACTTTTCTGTGCGCACTCCTTATGACATTCCAGATGTGTCATATTTAATGTATGACGAATCATGTTGCAAGGAGTTACAGATACGTCAGTATTTCTGACATATCTGTAAACATAAAAGTGACGCGAGGCAGGCGCAAGATTTTGACGCAAAAGCATCCTAAAAGTGACGCAGAGAAATCTCATAGATTTCAGTACGTCGTTATTACCAAGCTTTTTGCGGGGGAATGCCCCCTCTGCATACATTATACCTGACGCAGATATAATGTGGCGCAGAGTTTTAAAAAGTGACCCATGTACCTAGATGCGTCACTTTTTAAAAATAGCGTCAGGTATAATGCATGCAGAGGGGGTGTTCCCCCGCAAAAAGCTTTGTTATAGCAACGCAGTGAAATCTTTGAGATTTCACTGCGTCACTTTTAGGATGCTGTTGCGTCAAAATCTTGCGCCTGCTTCACAGCAGGTGTTAGACTGACGCAAGACCTTTCACATGGTGCTTTTTCCATGTGAAAGGACACATTACTGGAGTTGTGTCACTTTTGTGACGCACTCCAGCAATGCGTTACTTTTGTGTTTACAGATACGTCAGAAATACTGACATATCTGTAACTCCTTGCGACATGATTCCTCATACATTAAATATGACATATCTGGAATGTCATAAGGAGTGCGCACAGAAAAGTGACGCATCGCACCAGTGGTGTAAAAAAATGCGCCTCGTTGCGCTATATTTAAAAAGTGACGCATCTAGGTAGATGGGTCACTTTTTAAAATCCTGCGCCACATTATATCTGCGTCAGGTATAATGCATGCAGAGGGGGTGTTCCCCCGCAAAAAGCTTTGTAATAGCGACGCAGTGAAATCTTTGAGATTTCACTGCGTCACTTTTAGGATGCTGTTGCGTCAAAATCTTGCGCCTGCTTCACAGCAGACCTTTCACATGGTGCTTTTTCCATGTGAAAGGACACATTACTGGAGTTGCGTCACTTTTGTGACGCACTCCAGCAATGCGTTACTTTTGTGTTTACAGATACGTCAGAAATACTGACATATCTGTAACTCCTTGCGAATTGATAAGTCATAAATTAAATATGACATATCTGGAATGTCATAAGGAGTGCGCACAGAAAAGTGACGCATCGCACCAGTGGTGTAAAAAAATGCGCCTCGTTGCGCTATATTTAAAAAGTGACGCATCTAGGTAGATGGGTCACTTTTTAAAATCCTGCGCCACATTATATCTGCGTCAGGTATAATGCATGCAGAGGGGGTGTTCCCCCTCAAAAAGCTTTGTAATAGCGACGCAGTGAAATCTTTGAGATTTCAGTGCATCAGTTTTAGGATGCTGTTGCGTCAAAATCTTGCGCCTGCTTCACAGCAGACCTTTCACATGGTGCTTTTTCCATGTGAAAGGACACATTACTGGAGTTGTGTCACTTTTGTGACGCACTCCAGCAATGCGTTACTTTTGTGTTTACAGATACGTCAGAAATACTGACATATCTGTAACTCCTTGCGACATGATTCCTCATACATTAAATATGACATATCTGGAATGTCATAAGGAGTGCGCACAGAAAAGTGACGCATCGCACCAGTGGTGTAAAAAAATGCGCCTCGTTGCGCTATATTTAAAAAGTGACGCATCTAGGTAGATGGGTCACTTTTTAAAATCCTGCGCCACATTATATCTGCGTCAGGTATAATGCATGCAGAGGGGGTGTTCCCCCTCAAAAAGCTTTGTAATAGCGACGCAGTGAAATCTTTGAGATTTCAGTGCATCAGTTTTAGGATGCTGTTGCGTCAAAATCTTGCGCCTGCTTCACAGCAGACCTTTCACATGGTGCTTTTTCCATGTGAAAGGACACATTACTGGAGTTGCGTCACTTTTGTGACGCACTCCAGCAATGCGTTACTTTTGTGTTTACAGATACGTCAGAAATACTGACATATCTGTAACTCCTTGCGAATTGATTAGTCATATATTAAATATGACATATCTGGAATGTCATAAGGAGTGCGTCCAGAAAAGTGACGCATCGCTGTTTTCACGTAGCGATGCGTCACTTTTCAGAAATGAGGCCTCCAGTTTATTCACTGTGTCACCTCTACAACCCTTTCTTGCGTCAATACGTCCCTTTTGCATACATTACACCTGACGTAGGAATAATGTGGCACAGGGGTTTACAAAGTGATGTATTTACCAAGAAACACCACTTTGTAAATATGAATAAATAAGGTGCATTTTTTATTGGAATGTTGTGTCACAAAAAGTGATGCTTTGGTGGCGTTAAAGTGACGCTTGGCTTCATAAATGAGGCCTTCTACCTTCAACTCCAGCAATGCATCTTTTCTTACCCTTCCACACCCCTCCTTTTCAACATTTTCTTTGAATATCAACATTCCCCATATTCATTCTTCTTCTCATAACTTTCTTTTCTAACACTCACCTTCTTTCAGTCCTCCTACTTCACTTCTTTTTTCCTCTCATACCTTTCTGTTCTTTCTTACTCATTCTCCTTTCAATTATCAATGCACTATATTTCACTTACTCTTCATTTTTTTAAGAATATAGCTCTTTGATGAGAATTGGAGGTAGTTCTGAAAAGAACTTTTGGTTTTCTTCTTTTAACTGAACAGGAACAAAAACAGGGAATGGAAACTGCTCAACAGGAGCAAAAAGAACAAAAAAAATTAGGGGTGGAAAGGGCAGCGATGGTTTTCTAATGCTCGAACCATGAGCTGGACACTTTGTTCTCCAAAGGTAAGCAGTTGATTGCAGTATCTGCATCTGAGGACACCATGGTTAAAAGCAGGTTGTATGTTTGGCACCTGCTCCTGCGATTGCCCTCTCCCAGAAGAAGTTGCTCCTCCGGTTGATGTAGAGGCCCCATCTCTGGGAACCTCTTGTGCCAGAGCCCTGACACTTTCCCGGGCAAAATTCTGGGGGTGCCTCCTCTCCACATGTCGGATCATCGTAAAGTTCCCAAAAGAGTACTTTTTTTGGGGGTCACCCCGTGACAGGACCTGTTTGCAGATCCTGCACTCCACTTTTGGTGCATTCACCTTCTTCTGGTCAGCTGGAATCTTAAAAAATTTCCATATGAAATGTTCCTTCACCTTTGGGGTAGGAGGCTCTTCATTGATGAACTCAGGTTCATCCTCACTGCTGGATTCTCTGGCAGCCATGGTAAATTACGAAAGATCCAGGTGCAAAAAACAGGTCTTTCAGTCACAAAAGTGAAAGAAGAAGTGAAGGAAATGGGTGGGGATTTCATTCTTTGTAAAAAAAACTGTTAGCAACCAATGAAAAGTGTTATTTTAGGGTCACATGACCCGACCCGTTTACGCTGCGCTCTCCGGAGCACTTCCGGGTGCGTTTACGCAGCGCGATCGTAGGCGCTTCTGGGTGCTTTTACGCGGCGCGAACGTAGGCGCTTCCGAGGGCACTTACGTTGCGCGCCGAAGTGACGTCATCAAACTTTTACAGAAATGCATAATCATTTTCCTTATAAAAAAAACTGATTTTATTTGTATGGTACGAAATGTTTTGCATTATTATTAACTTTTCATTCATATTTTTTTTCACGAACGACAGTAGCGCTCTGGGTGCGCTTTCAGGTGAGCTCACCGGAAAGCTTACCGGAGAGCTTAGCTGAAAGCTTCCCGGAGCGCGCACCCAGAGCGCAAAAGAAAAAAATTATATTAAAAAAAAATGAATACTTACAAAAAAACAGCAAATTGTAAAAAAAAAAAAAGGTTAGAAACTCGATATAGAAAGGAATTAGCATTTAAAAAACCTATGAAATTCACTGAAAAAACCATAGGTTTCACACCAGTTATAGTTAGGAATTAGCATTTAAAAAACCTATTAAATTCACTGAAAAAACCATAGGTTTCACACCAGTTATAGTTAGCTGGAAATTTTACTGATATAAAACCATTGAAATTCCCACGTTATAGTTAGTCGGACTCACTATAACTTGCGCGCCTGCAATGCACTGCTGATGACGTCACATATTACATCACTCATGACATGGTCAGTGAATTTATATATATATATACTAGCAGCCCGCCCCCGCGTTGCCTGGGGCAGAAGGGGGCTGGGGGCTGCATTTTTAGGCCGGGGCCAGAAGGTGGCTGGGGCAGCATGTTGTCGAGCGGTGCACCCGCCAACTCCCTCCCGCACCCCCCCGCCTCCAGCCTCCCGCCCCCCCTCGCCTCCAGTCTCCCGCCCCCCCGCCTCCAGCCTCCCGAGTACCACCCGACTCCCTCCTGCCCCCGCCTATTTACTTTTCTTACCTGACCCGCCGCTCCTCCTCTTCATGTCGCCACCACTGCACCGCCGCCTCTTCATGTCGTCGCCGCCGCTACTCACTGCACCACTGCACCACCGCCCCGCCGCTCCTCCATGACGACGCCGCTCCTCCATGAAGCCGCCGCTCCTCCTTCGTCATGACGCACGTCGCGTCGCGGCCAGCGCTAGGTCCCGGCCGGCGCTACTTTCAGGGGACTACTTTGTTTTGTAAATTAATTGTTTTTTTTTGCTTTTTTTTTTTATTTATATAGCCTATGTCCATCTACACACCCTGACATTTTCAAAGATGTATGGGGTGTGTAGATTGGCGCTGTGGTTCCCAAGATTACCTTGCCAAAAGTTGCAAGTTCTCTCTTTATAATAGTAGTAGTATATATATATATATATATATACATATATATCCACACGTTGCAGGTTCACCCTTAGCGGAGAGACCACAGGAGGCTTTCAATGAGGCTTTCAATATTTAATCACAGCTTGCAAGCAGAAACGGCAACAGTGCTTTCACTCCTACATTTAAAATGCCAGACGTGTTTCAGGACAATGGCAGTCCTTTCCTCAGTGGCGCGTGATAAGTGGGGCACTGGAAGCAAAGCTTCATCACGCACAAGTCAATTTCAAACACCTGCCTGTGGGGGCGTGGCTGTAAGCACAGCCTGCTGGTTGTTGTAGTGCGCGATGGTGTTTCCCAGGTGGGTATGCTGCAAGAGTCCATTCAAATTTCACTGAAGTATTTCCCAAATGGGTGGGTGTGGGCACTGTGCAAATTTCTGTCCCGCTTTGTTGCTGTGATGCAAGCAATCTGGCCCCCTCCTGCAAAGCGCCAGATTTCCTCCTCCCTCGCTCGCACCAATGGTAGCGGCTCTGGAACCGCTCATCAGCAGTGGGCCATCTCCCCGACCGGGAACGGCCGGAAAACATCCACACGTTGCAGGTTCACCCTTAGCGGAGAGACCACAGGACGCTTTCAATGAGGCTTTCAATATTTAATCACAGCTTGCAAGCAGAAACGGCAACAGCGCTTTCACTCCTACATTTAAAATGCCAGACGCGTTTCAGGACAATGGCAGTCCTTTCCTCAGTGGCGCGTGATAAGTGGGGCACTGGAAGCAAAGCTTCATCACGCACAAGTCAATTTCAAACACCTGCCTGTGGGGGCGTGGCTGTAAGCACAGCCTGCTGGTTGTTGTAGTGCGCGATGGTGTTTCCCAGGTGGGTATGCTGCAAGAGTCCATTCAAATTTCACTGAAGTATTTCCCAAATGGGTGGGTGTGGGCACTGTGCAAATTTCTGCCCCGCTTTGTTGCTGTGATGCAAGCAATCTGGCCCCCTCCTGCAAAGCGCCAGATTTCCTCCTCCCTCGCTCGCACCAATGGTAGCGGCTCTGGAACCGCTCATCAGCGGTGGGCCATCTCCCCGACCGGGAACGGCCGGAAAACATCCACACGTTGCAGGTTCACCCTTAGCGGAGAGACCACAGGAGGCTTTCAATGAGGCTTTCAATATTTAATCACAGCTTGCAAGCAGAAACGGCAACAGCGCTTTCACTCCTACATTTAAAATGCCAGACGCGTTTCAGGACAATGGCAGTCCTTTCCTCAGTGGCGCGTGATAAGTGGGGCACTGGAAGCAAAGCTTCATCACGCACAAGTCAATTTCAAACACCTGCCTGTGGGGGCGTGGCTGTAAGCACAGCCTGCTGGTTGTTGTAGTGCGCGATGGTGTTTCCCAGGTGGGTATGCTGCAAGAGTCCATTCAAATTTCACTGAAGTATTTCCCAAATGGGTGGGTGTGGGCACTGTGCAAATTTCTGCCCCGCTTTGTTGCTGTGATGCAAGCAATCTGGCCCCCTCCTGCAAAGCGCCAGATTTCCTCCTCCCTCGCTCGCACCAATGGTAGCGGCTCTGGAACCGCTCATCAGCGGTGGGCCATCTCCCCGACCGGGAACGGCCGGAAAACATCCACACGTTGCAGGTTCACCCTTAGCGGAGAGACCACAGGAGGCTTTCAATGAGGCTTTCAATATTTAATCACAGCTTGCAAGCAGAAACGGCAACAGCGCTTTCACTCCTACATTTAAAATGCCAGACGCGTTTCAGGACAATGGCAGTCCTTTCCTCAGTGGCGCGTGATAAGTGGGGCACTGGAAGCAAAGCTTCATCACGCACAAGTCAATTTCAAACACCTGCCTGTGGGGGCGTGGCTGTAAGCACAGCCTGCTGGTTGTTGTAGTGCGCGATGGTGTTTCCCAGGTGGGTATGCTGCAAGAGTCCATTCAAATTTCACTGAAGTATTTCCCAAATGGGTGGGTGTGGGCACTGTGCAAATTTCTGCCCCGCTTTGTTGCTGTGATGCAAGCAATCTGGCCCCCTCCTGCAAAGCGCCAGATTTCCTCCTCCCTCGCTCGCACCAATGGTAGCGGCTCTGGAACCGCTCATCAGCGGCGGGCCATCTCCCCGACCGGGAACGGCCGGAAAACATCCACACGTTGCAGGTTCACCCTTAGCGGAGAGACCACAGGAGGCTTTCAATGAGGCTTTCAATATTTAATCACAGCTTGCAAGCAGAAACGGCAACAGCGCTTTCACTCCTACATTTAAAATGCCAGACGCGTTTCAGGACAATGGCAGTCCTTTCCTCAGTGGCGCGTGATAAGTGGGGCACTGGAAGCAAAGCTTCATCACGCACAAGTCAATTTCAAACACCTGCCTGTGGGGGCGTGGCTGTAAGCACAGCCTGCTGGTTGTTGTAGTGCGCGATGGTGTTTCTCAGGTGGGTATGCTGCAAGAGTCCATTCAAATTTCACTGAAGTATTTCCCAAATGGGTGGGTTTGGGCACTGTGCAAATTTCTGCCCCGCTTTGTTGCTGTGATGCAAGCAATCTGGCCCCCTCCTGCAAAGTGCCAGATTTCCTCCTCCCTCGCTCGCACCAATCGTAGCGGCTCTGGAACCGCTCATCAGCGGTGGGCCATCTCCCCGACCGGGAACGGCCGGAAAACATCCACACGTTGCAGGTTCACCCTTAGCGGAGAGACCACAGGAGGCTTTCAATGAGGCTTTCAATATTTAATCACAGCTTGCAAGCAGAAACGGCAACAGTGCTTTCACTCCTACATTTAAAATGCCAGACGCGTTTCAGGACAATGGCAGTCCTTTCCTCAGTGGCGCGTGATAAGTGGGGCACTGGAAGCAAAGCTTCATCACGCACAAGTCAATTTCAAACACCTGCCTGTGGGGGCGTGGCTGTAAGCACAGCCTGCTGGTTGTTGTAGTGCGCGATGGTGTTTCCCAGGTGGGTATGCTGCAAGAGTCCATTCAAATTTCACTGAAGTATTTCCCAAATGGGTGGGTGTGGGCACTGTGCAAATTTCTGCCCCGCTTTGTTGCTGTGATGCAAGCAATCTGGCCCCCTCCTGCAAAGCGCCAGATTTCCTCCTCCCTCGCTCGCACCAATGGTAGCGGCTCTGGAACCGCTCATCAGCAGTGGGCCATCTCCCCGACCGGGAACGGCCGGAAAACATCCACACGTTGCAGGTTCACCCTTAGCGGAGAGACCACAGGACGCTTTCAATGAGGCTTTCAATATTTAATCACAGCTTGCAAGCAGAAACGGCAACAGCGCTTTCACTCCTACATTTAAAATGCCAGACGCGTTTCAGGACAATGGCAGTCCTTTCCTCAGTGGCGCGTGATAAGTGGGGCACTGGAAGCAAAGCTTCATCACGCACAAGTCAATTTCAAACACCTGCCTGTGGGGGCGTGGCTGTAAGCACAGCCTGCTGGTTGTTGTAGTGCGCGATGGTGTTTCCCAGGTGGGTATGCTGCAAGAGTCCATTCAAATTTCACTGAAGTATTTCCCAAATGGGTGGGTGTGGGCACTGTGCAAATTTCTGCCCCGCTTTGTTGCTGTGATGCAAGCAATCTGGCCCCCTCCTGCAAAGCGCCAGATTTCCTCCTCCCTCGCTCGCACCAATGGTAGCGGCTCTGGAACCGCTTATCAGCGGTGGGCCATCTCCCCGACCGGGAACGGCCGGAAAACATCCACACGTTGCAGGTTCACCCTTAGCGGAGAGACCACAGGAGGCTTTCAATGAGGCTTTCAATATTTAATCACAGCTTGCAAGCAGAAACGGCAACAGCGCTTTCACTCCTACATTTAAAATGCCAGACGCGTTTCAGGACAATGGCAGTCCTTTCCTCAGTGGCGCGTGATAAGTGGGGCACTGGAAGCAAAGCTTCATCACGCACAAGTCAATTTCAAACACCTGCCTGTGGGGGCATGGCTGTAAGCACAGCCTGCTGGTTGTTGTAGTGCGCGATGGTGTTTCCCAGGTGGGTATGCTGCAAGAGTCCATTCAAATTTCACTGAAGTATTTCCCAAATGGGTGGGTGTGGGCACTGTGCAAATTTCTGCCCCGCTTTGTTGCTGTGATGCAAGCAATCTGGCCCCCTCCTGCAAAGCGCCAGATTTCCTCCTCCCTCGCTCGCACCAATGGTAGCGGCTCTGGAACCGCTCAACAGCGGTGGGCCATCTCCCCGACCGGGAACGGCCGGAAAACATCCACACGTTGCAGGTTCACCCTTAGCGGAGAGACCACAGGAGGCTTTCAATGAGGCTTTCAATATTTAATCACAGCTTGCAAGCAGAAATGGCAACAGTGCTTTCACTCCTACATTTAAAATGCCAGACGCGTTTCAGGACAATGGCAGTCCTTTCCTCAGTGGCGCGTGATAAGTGGGGCACTGGAAGCAAAGCTTCATCACGCACAAGTCAATTTCAAACACCTGCCTGTGGGGGCGTGGCTGTAAGCACAGCCTGCTGGTTGTTGTAGTGCGCGATGGTGTTTCCCAGGTGGGTATGCTGCAAGAGTCCATTCAAATTTCACTGAAGTATTTCCCAAATGGGTGGGTGTGGGCACTGTGCAAATTTCTGCCCCGCTTTGTTGCTGTGATGCAGGCAATCTGGCCCCCTCCTGCAAAGCGCCAGATTTCCTCCTCCCTCGCTCGCACCAATGGAAGAACAACACAAGAGCAACAGAAATCTGCTCAAGTTCTTCGTAATTGACAAGCTCCCTGCCATGAGGAGAGGTGGTGATAAGATCCGTAAATTAAGACAAATGGAGAACAGGTACATCATTGAGCTCGACACCCTGATGCCTAGGGGTTTAAATTCGGAGGAAGAAATGAAATGGCATCTAGGTGATTAATGTAAATTGCAGCCTGGATATGGTTAACAAAGTATTTGCTGTGAATGTAATTAGAACTGCAAATTGGTTTTTAGCCCTTGGTCTTGTTAGTGCCTTCCGGTGTTTTTAAATGTATTCTGTAATTTTAATTTTGTTTCATCACTTTCACTCACTCAGTATAAGACTCATAGCTTAAATTATTAGTCTCTGGTTATGCATGAGAGAGATTCTGACTGGCACCTTTTCTTTTGTGTTTCACTTATAGGTACTGACTATGTTATGATGCACAGGGAGAGACATCCGTCTAAGACTAAATACACTTGGATTGATACGAATGACTGCCTTATACAGTATATCTCACTTGGGATTCCACATATAGCATGCAACGCACTGAACGTATTGGGCACTTTTCTGTTAAGTCAACCCACTGTAGTGGGACAGTGAAATGTTTCATAGAACAGAAAATATTTATATAGAGACCAAGAATGTATGTTGTTTAAAAAATAACTCTGGTAAACTAACACGACAGAATGTAAAACCTCACTTGGGGTTTTATGCGCATATATATGAGTTTATTGCTGAACTGATGTTTCATTTGAAGTCTGAATTTAAAGGAGAATTTAGAAACCGGATGTTTTTCTAAGTTAAGATGTTAGCGTGATTATTGAACGCGCATTTAACCTTTTCTGTTATTTTCCCTTTGCATGTCAGGTCATTAGATAAGTGGCAATGATGGGCTTATTTATGCCAAATGCTTTTTATTTATAGAAGGTGCCTCTCAAACGTAGTCTTGTTCCTTTGAACTATGGGACTAATGAATGTACACTCCATTCAAAGATGGCCACCACAAACAAGCAATGAGTCCTTTGTTTATGTTGCACTTATCACGTGAAACTTTATTTAAATGTTTGCTCATTGGATTTGTAACTACCCGTGACCAAGGCGATTTTCCTCGCCGAAACGCGTTGGGTTTGTGCTTCCATGATTTATCACGATGCTGCACTTTAAATAAATATGGACTTTGGGAAAAGCACATTTTGCTGAGAACTTTTTTCCTGGTATCTCGAGGGGAGTGCATTTTACGTAGCGTTGCTACGTGTTGTGGACCTGCATATATATATATATATATATTCACTGAAAAAACCATAGGTTTTACACACGTTATAGTTAGGAAGTAGCATTTGAAAAACCTATGAAATTCACTGAAAAAACCATAGGTTTGACACCAGTTATAGTTAGCTGGAAATTTTACTGACATAAAACCAATGAAATTCCACGTTATAGTTAGTTGGACTCACTATAACTTGCGCGTGTAATGCACTGCTGATGACATTACATATTACATCACTCATGACATGGTCAGTGACATCACTTATGACATCACTGATGACAGACCTCCTTTAAGTGTAATGTAACCCTTAAAACACATATTGGAAAATAGAAATTAACATTTTCAAAAAAATGGAGATACCCATACCAGTTACAACAACCAATTCAGTAATTCCACCATCTATATACACATTCTCTCATTTACCAACAGTTCTATATAGTCACTCATACATATACTCACTCATCATATGTAGTGATACACCTATACATCCTGTAACACACCGACAATCATCCAAAAGTTACTCACACACATACTCACACATGCAAATAAACTATTGAACATCCATTTATTTGCATATAAAACTATACACACTCAACCACCCATACAGTCCTGCACATATGGTGTCTTCTAAACACATACAAAAAGAGAGTTAGTCATTCATGCATCTATGTGATTAGTAATACCCCCATAAAACCATAGAAACACTCATACTGATACTAAAAAAACATCTAAGAACCCAAATACCTACACATGTAGGTACTCATCAATCCATGCAACCAGTTATTCACAAAGTGAAACACTGATACATATAATCAAATATTTAAACATTACTCGCTAATATATGTATTCACTAAGGTACACTTAATAAGCCAGTTATCCAATCATTTCTTTTTGAAAAAAACATTCATTAAGACAATAATTTAAACATTTATTCTTCCCTCGACCTTTACATATACAGATATAAAACATATGTGTTTTAAGGGTTACATTACACTTAAAGGAGGTCTGTCATCAGTGATGTCATAAGTGATGTCACTGACCATGTCATGAGTGATGTAATATGTAATGTCATCAGCAGTGCATTACACGCGCAAGTTATAGTGAGTCCAACTAACTATAACGTGGAATTTCATTGGTTTTATGTCAGTAAAATTTCCAGCTAACTATAACTGGTGTCAAACCTATGGTTTTTTCAGTGAATTTCATAGGTTTTTCAAATGCTACTTCCTAACTATAACGTGTGTAAAACCTATGGTTTTTTCAGTGAATTTCATAGTTTTTTTGAATGCTAGTTCCTAAGTATGTTATCACGTTCGTAACTACATAGTGTCACCGCCTACACGTCCTGAGAAGCGCATGTAAAGTCATGTGACTTGAAAACAAAACTTCCAATTGGTTATTAGTAGTTTCTGTTCTGAAATATACACGAAGCACTCCACCCACTTTCCCCACAATCTTTTCTACTCTCAAGAGACAACAACGTCGAGCATCTTCCGGAAGACTTTGCTGAAATGGCTGCCCTACCAGATTCATCTTCCGAATCTGAAGGAAATGAGCGACCACCGTTAAGAAGAAAAAAGGAATCTTTCATTTGGCAATTTTTCACTTATCCTGAAGATCAAAAGAAAGTGAATGCGCCAAAAGTAACCTGCACGATATGCAATTCGGAGCTCTCAAGGGGAAATCCAAATAAAAAATATTCCTTTTCTGCACACACCATGCAGCGGCATGTTAAACAAAGGCATCCTGAACATTATGCAAAAGCATCGACAAGAGCCCTGGCCACGCTATTACCATCAGAGGTGGCCAGCACATCTTCTGGTGTACGACCTGTATCTCCATCGAGTGCTGAGATGGACTTGAGACCATATCTTGCGAAGGTGCACATGAAATGCAACGAGTGTGGAAAAATTCTTTTGTATGGAGAGCAGAGCCTCGTTCTTATTAAACTCAAAATTGAAAGTCATAAATGCCCCAAGAAAAGATAAATTTCTTCACTTCATTTTCAAACTATTACATACTGAAAAATGTAGTAGCAACTTTAAGAAATCGAAAGCATTATAACACTTCTTTCCCCCCCCAAAAAAAAAAAGAAAGTTCTTTTCAGAACTAACTCTTTCTACCAAAACGTGCTCCAAGAGCATATTATGAGATATTTTTTCGCCGCTTTATTTTAGTGCGAGACCGGGTGCGCGCACCCTCCTATCGCGTACAGGACCTGACACTCCCATGTGAAGTCATGTGACTTCCAAACAACACTTCTAATTGGTTCTTAGTAGTTTCTATTCTGGAATTTACACGCAGCACTCCACCCACTTCCATCACTTTCTTTTCTACTCTCAAGAGACAACAACGTCGAATATCTTCCCGAAGACTTCGGTACAATGGCTACCGTTCCGCATTCATCTTCCGAATATGATGAAAATGAGCGACCACCTTTGACAAGAAAAACGGAGGCCATGCTATTACCATCAGAAGTAATCAGCACATCTTCCGGTGGACGACCTGTATCTCCATCGAGTGCTAAAATGGACTTGAAACCATGTCTGGCGAAGGTGCACATAAAATGCAACAACTGTGGAGAACTTCTTGTATACGGAGAGCAAAGCTTTACTCTAATTAAACACAAAATTGAGAGTCATAAATGCTCCAAGAAAAGTTAAATTTCTTCACTTTATTTGGATAGTATGACATACTGAAAAATATCATAGCAACTTTAAGAAATCAAATGCATCAAAACACTTGTTTCCAAAAAAAAAAAAAAGTTCTTTTCAGAACTAACTCTTTCCACCAAAACATGCTCGAAGAGCATATTATAAGATGTTTTTTCGCCGCTTTATTTTAGTGCGAGACCGGGTGCGCGCACCCTCCTATCGCGTACAGGACCTGACACTCCCATGTGAAGTCATGTGACTTCTAAACAACACTTCTAATTGGTTCTTGGTAGTTTCTATTCTGCAATTTACACGCAGCACTCCACCCACTACCATCACTTTCTTTTCTACTCTCAAGAGACAACAACGTCGAACATCTTCCCGAAGACTTCGGTACAATGGCTACCGTTCCGCATTCATCTTCCGAATCTGATGAAAATGAGCGACCACCTTTGACAAGAAAAACGGAGGCAACGCTATTACCATCAGAAGTAATCAACACATCTTCCGGTGGACGACCTGTATCTCCATCGAGTGCTGAGATGGACTTGAGACCATATCTGGCGAACGTGCACATGAAATGCGCGAACTGTGGAGAACTTCTTGTATACGGAGAGCAAAGCTTTACTCTAATTAAACAAATAATTGAGAGTCATAAATGCTCCAAGAAAAGTTAAATTTCTTCACTTTATTTGGATAGTATGACATACTGAAAAATGTCGTCGCAACTTTAAGAAATCAAAAGCATCATAACACTTGTTTCCAAAAAAAAAAAAAAAAAAAAAGTTCTTTTCAGAACTAACTCTTTGTACCAAAACAAGCTTGAAGAGCATATTAGCTGATATTTTCTCGCCGCTTTCTTATAGTGCGCGACCGGGTGCGCGCACCCACCTATCGCGTCGAGACACGCATATGCAGTCATGTGACTTTAAAACAACACTTCCAATTGGTTCTTACTAGTTTCTATTCTGCAATTTACACGGAACACTCCACCCACTTCCCTAGAAAACCAGTTTATCGTAAAACTTTTAAAGCCTCCTCTTATGAAATATTCGACATCAATCACATAGCAGAGTACTAAATAGCACTATATACACTCCATCCCTTAATTATAAGAGACTTATTGCTATGTAAAAGCAACTTTTGTTTTCCAAGATAATGTAAAATGCTGAGCCTATTACATAATTTTTTTTCACATATATGTTACTAGTCTCCTTCGAGTACTAACACCGTAGAAAATACCACCAATAGCGGTGATATTTTTTACACCGAGAACGGGCGATTTCTATCGCTTACAGCCCTTACAATTATAAAGTTTTATTTCCTAAGTCTCTGATCTCCAACTGTGCAACGTAGGTCCCCTGTGTGTCGCAATAAGGTCCATAAACAAAAACTACAGAGCCAGCATTATAAACATACACAGAACCACAAAACGACAAGAGCCACCATGCTAATATATATCCTTAATATAATAAACCTCTGAGAATAAATACATATTTCCGTGGCAGCCCATAACACAAATGTGGCGTCCTCTGACTCTGCTCCATTACCAAACACCGTAACTCCCCGCCCCCTCACTTTTCACTAAACTCCGCACTCCACCCCAGCCGAACCCCCTATTACAAACCCCCAACCTACCCTCCCTGCCCAAACCCACCATGAACCTCAAACCGCCCCTAGAAAACTTATAAGACACAGGATTACTAAAACTCAAAGAATACGCAACAGGCACATAATGTAAATAGTACATAAAGGCACATATTTTTTCCAAAATACTATTTAAAAACATGTTCTATTTTTAATAAATCTATCATGCATCTGACCCTCTAGAACTGCTTTCAAAACGTGAACTATAAACCTCTACTTTTCATTTTCAAACCATACACTTTCTTCTGACCCACTAGAACTGCTTTCAAATCATGAACTATAAACCTCTACTTTTCATTTTCAAACAATACACTTTCAATTACATTATTTTTTTTACACAATTCATGTAATGTTACAAACCTTTTCTAAAATACACCAGTCCGTATCATTTATAAGGATTTATTTTCAGTCTTCATCAGTGACACTTTCTTCACATATAATAGAAATCACTATAACTTTTTAAACGACAATGCTAACGCGGTAAAAATAACCCTTCATTTGCTTTCCTTTAAGAATGCACACTATGTACCCCACGCATGCGTTTCTTAATCTTTGTATTTGGCAGCGAATACCGACCTTGAATCGGAAGACATGAACAAGACCGCCATTGTCACATTTAAAACTGAACGTTGCATCTGCTCACACACATATCTTTCACTAAGCTAACATTCACAGAAAACAGCATTGATGTAAAAAAAAATTGACCTTGCTTTACAACTCCCTCAAATCACTCCCTTATTTTTTAACGCATCCTCCAGTTCAAAAAAAGCTACTTTTTTAATAACCACTAAGCAATATATAAGTGACTAGACTCTTAGAAAATGTATCAAGTCATTCTGCTTCTCTCCACTGCATAGCCGGCGACCTAATTCTGTGGAGTTGCTATACAACCAGCGGTGCTGTGCCGTTTCCTTTACCATCTTGGGAAATTCAAAATGGATGTCCCTCCTGCCTTCGCAAACGAGCCGGGCCACTTAGAACTATTTCGCCAGAGGATGCTTGACTACTACGGCATCTTACCACTCTCGACTTTGAATGCATCATATCGATTATCATTTCGATATTCGTATTTCACCTGTGTGCAGCCTGTATTTCATTGCCTGAGCTGTGATTTCACGTGGGCCCTGGATTTATGTCTCTGCAATTTGGTACCTCCTGAACCGAATTACAATCACCTCATGAATCCGTTACTTGATCATGAACAGCTTTGTTACAACGGAGGGTTTATGGCCTTTGCAGCGATACAAGGAGTTCTGGGTCATTGGAATATATTCGCAGCGGCGCAAGATTTCCTAACAGAGAGCTACATCGAAAACCCACTGAGCTGCCCAATGATGGTAAAAGACGCTCCAATAATGACAGATCATGAATGCTCCTTTGATCTTCTCAATTGGATGGCTGACATGTTTTCAGATGATAACAGTGATTTCATGTTAGAGGCACTTGCTGCATACTTTGCCTACACAATGGACGGTTAACTCTTTCCTAACAGCGAGCTACATCGAAAACCCACCGACCTGCACTCTGATGGTAAAAGAGGCTCCGATTATAACAGATTATCAGTACTGCTTTACTCTTTTCCATTGGATAGCTGACATAATTTCAAATGATAAAACTGATTTCCTGTTACAAGCAGAAACTACCTATTTTGCCTAAACAATGCTTCAATAACTCTCAAACAACCCATTGACATCCTCATTTCCTTTTGGTTTTCTATATTCTTCACGTTATTTTCCATATTTTCTTTTGAAGAACAGACCTATTTGCTTTACTAACAGTGGACATTATGATTTCATAAAGTAATGATGTATAACCACTTGCATTTTCATATATCGTTCCTAAACTGAAAGGCCACAAACCTTCTTCCATTTATTAAAATATAATATACTTCCTTATAAGACTGTGCAATGTTTTTTTCCAACTATATTCATTTTTCTTCAACTATAGCGTTTGTATTCCATGTACTACTGACAATACCAATTACTGTGTTTTTTGCAATTTCTGTACTCAGATTACATAATGATTTGCCTTTAAAATAGTACATTTCTAAATAAACATTTCAAATATTCACGGTTTCTCTTTTAATCCATAATCTCAACTGAAATGATTTCATATTGAAAAACTATTCATGGGTTCCACACAACCTTAACTGTAGACACTGAGGACCTTATTTATGAAGACCTTCCGCCGCCGGGGCCTCATTTTTTAAAAGGGGAAAAAGTAACGCACCGGTGGCGCAAGGCCTTCATAATTAAAGTCCTGAATGTTTTCTTTTCTTGAACTCACTTACTGATACTAGAACCTCCAAGCCAATTACGGCCCGTGAACTCTTTCTTAGTAGGTCGCGCACCGTAAAGACAGTTATACCACTGTTAACATTTTTTTTTTTACTGTTACTAAGCACCGACACAGTTCCGCTTTACTCAGAGTTAATCACTGCTCCCACGCTTCTACAGGCCAGACGCTATGTCGTATTTCTCTCCTTATCACCCTTTCATCTCCACAATAACAAACAGTTGTCCGCCAGCCACCAGAGAACACACTCAGATGCAGAGGCACCAAAGAGTGAACCCATCACCAACTGCCATCTCCGGCTGTTTCCATGGTTACACCTCATTCTGCACCTTGCTGAAGGCACAGGTCAAAAGTTCATCTCTCAACGTTCTACAGCTAACTAAGAACACTATTTTCCCTCCAGAAACACCTGCCAATCCACAACTCTGTTACATGTCTTGTTTTTTCACACCCAATAGTACTTTTCGTTTAACATAAACATTGACCTGTTCACTCTCCACTTGTTACAATCAACCAATCATTTTTATTTTTTTAACCACACCCACACCCAGCCTCTTCCTTTTTCTTTATTTAAAATTTCAACTTCTAACTACCATTCCACTTCCAGAACCGATCGGAGGACGACTACAAATCCCTTGAAAATGAAGGTCTGGCTAATAGGACACAGTTATATTCACTGGAGTGAAAAATATGCAGTAAGCAGACGAATTTGCAACCTCAGCTTACCAAATGTACACATAACATGGATTTCCAAAAGAGGATTGAAATGTCACCAATTAATTCCATTGGTGAAAACTTTTATGCATCTCCCAGAACCAGACCTTATAATTGTGCACTGTTTGTGGGAACGATCTAGGCACAATCACTGGGGTAGGTCTGGAAATGCTTCTAAAAGACACCTTTCGACAATTGATGACACTTTTTCCTCGATCTGCCTTGGTATATTCCAATATATGCCAAAGACAGAAATGGAATTGGTCCAATCACCATTGTGCACAATTTGAGAAAGCAAGGAGACATGTAAATAAATCTGTTTCTGCGTTCCTCAGAGATTATAGCATGGGTTCTATTTACCACAACAACTTGCGCTACCACATGCAAGACGTCTATAGGAGAGACGGTGTTCATTTCACGAAGGAGGGAAACAGAATCTTCCTCTGCAACATCAGGCTCTGCATCGGTACTTACTTATAAATGCAGAAAACACTCAATTAACACAAGGGCTCTTTTCAGAGCCACCTTATATCTAAGCACTCAAACTTCTGATTTACCTCCATTTTCACACTCTTGTAAATAGGTGTGCGCGACCGAGTGCGCGCACCCCGTATTTTTTTTCGGAGAAAAATTATATCTTTTCGCGTTTAAGGGCCTTACTGCACACCCTGAGAAAACCTACGCAGGAAGACTATCTCTACCTTCTCCCCTTTCCATGTTTCAACGCTTTGAAATGAACAATATATTTACTCGCAGTGACAAAATGGTGGACAAAACTTCCTGATTTCCTTCGAATCGAACGTTAACAGACGTCACGCAGCCCAAAAAAATACCGCTCACGCGCAGCCGCTTGGGTGCGCTCACGTGTACGCGCCTATAGATATATAATTGACTTTAACTTTAATTTTCTCAACAACTACTGAATGGATTTACACCATTCCAAAAAAAGCGTTATCTGCGAGCCGGACTGTACAGTTTTGGCAAATTTCTTATAAATCCATTCACCCGTTCGACCTGTAGCCGAGTCTAAAGGTCCTATGGAAAATAACATGGAGAAAACACGTTTTAGGACCCCCCTTTTATCTCAGCCCCCACTTGACCAATCCCCCCCAAACTTTTAGGGAAGGAGCGCAGCGGACCGAGCCATCTTCTTTGAGAAATTCGCTAAGATTCTTCAACCAGGGCCAAAGTTATTCCAAATAGAATGTTGAGGATTTCCTATGGAAACTAGGTCCTAACTATAACTACCTACTGGCGACCGCCAGTAGGTAATATATATATATATATATATATATATATATATATATATATATATATATATATATATATATATATATATATATATATATATATATATATATATATATATATTACCTACTGGCGGTCGCCAGTAGGTATATATAGTTAGGACCTAGTTACCATAGGAAATTCCGAACATTCTATTGGGAATAACTTTGGTGCCGATTGAGGTATATGCCTGTAATTTTCCTTAAAATTGCCTCGTTGCGCTCCGCTCCTTCCCTGAAAGTTTCGGGGGGATTCGTCAAGCGGGGGCCGAGAAAAAAGGGGGTCCCAAAACGTGTTTTCCCCATGTTAATTTCACAGGGACATTCTGACAAGGCTACAGCTCGAACGGCTGAACGGAATTATACCAGATTTGGCAAAATGGTAGGGACTGGTATGCAGCAGTGCCTTTTGTATGTTTGGTGTAAATTCCTCCAGTAGTTCTTGAGAAAATTGAATTTGAAATTTTTCAAATGGCATTTTCCATGGGACCTTTAGACACGGCTACAGCCCGAACGGCTGAACGGAATTACACCAAACTTGGCAAAATGGTAGGGACAGGTATGCAGTAGTGCCTTTACTATATTTGGTGAAAATCCCTCCAGTAGTTGTTGAGAAAATGAATTTGATGAGATGTCATCAGTGATGTCATCAGTGATGTCACTGACCATGTCATGAATGATGTAATATGTGACATCATCAGCAGTGGATTGGGGGTGCGTGAAATATAGTTAGTACAACTAACTATATAGGAGCAATTTCAATGGTTTTTTAAATGCTAATACCTAACTATATAAGGCCTGAAACCTATGCTTTTTTAAGTGAATTTGCAAGGTTTTTAAAATGCTAATTCCTAACTATATAAGGCCTGAAACATATGGTTTTTTTTAAGTGAATATATGTATATTTTTATGTGTCAACAAAATCACCTAACACTTTAACATGTTGTGCATTAAGGTTTAGTACAACAGAATGTAACATTGTCCTTATTTTTGCAATCACGAGCCACTGCATCCAAAAAGCATTTATACGATGTGATTAGTTTGCGCATAATACAAGTATTTGAACTGATAATAATTCACATGTATTTAGAAATGGCAAGCTAACTATCGTTATATATGAAATTGGCAAATTTTGGTGACAATGAGTATACAAGTTACCCTTTGGGTATGTATAACGCGTGTTGCATTAGCATTCCGAAAATTAGCAATGCTTTGTGATGGTTACAATGTTTGAAATAGTTGAATATCATTATGTATTAACACACTGAGTACCCTTGATGTGATGGACAGGGAAAACATTCATTGCACTTTATTGACCATTGTACTATGGCGCCCACAAAATGGGATTGGAAGGAGATTTGTAATGTTAGTCCATCCTCCATTTTTATCATTGCTGAGAAAGGCGCGAAATTTGAATGTGCTCCAATCCCTTTTATACATGACCTCCGCATTATCCCCTCATCAGTGAGCAAGGACGCATGTCCGAAACGCGTCTGATGACTGGCACCACCACTACCATTATATGGAATGAATAAATAATTCTCGAAATCACAAGACTGATTTGCGGTGATTACTTTGGAGTCTGTGTACCTGTGCGCTGGCGGAAGGCTGCAGCTGGCGACTCGTATGAGTTATATATATATATATATATATATATATATATATATATCTATATACAAACACAGAATCCAGGTACAAAGAATACAGGCGAGCCCGTAGTTCGTTCCAAAGGTTTTTAATTTGGCAGTCCCAAAGTCGAGGGATAACGCGTTTCGAACAACAAGTTGTTCTTGGTCACATGACCCGCATTCACCTCATACCGCTTTTTAAAGGTGTATTGCACAAAAGTTAATGAAAATAGAAAACATTTCTCCTTTGAAGTTTCCACAGTCTTGGATTCATGTGACAATCAGTTAACGTCACTGCTATGGTTAATAATAATACTTGTGTTTTTTGTGTGAACATTTATATCATATTTACAGTGAAAGGTGAAAAAAAGCTCATTATTACTATTTAGTTCAGAAAATCGTTATTATAAATTATGTTAGGTGTTCTGAATTTCAGGTATAGTACCAGTACAATATTCCGTAATCAACCTTTCTAGCTCAGGGCACAAATCAGGGTATAGTACCGTATATCTGAGTTGACCAATTTTATTTGTACACAGTTCATTAATCCAAGCAAAATACAAAATATAGAGAAGATATCGGTGCAATATTCCATACTTGACCATTAAAGTTCAGATGTGATTCATGAAATTATTCCACATATCTGACTTGGTCACTACAATTTTTGTGCACCCATGTTTTGTTACATTCTAACAATCTATAGTGCAAAGAACTAGGGGGTACAAAAAAAGGAATACAGAAGAAAGTTGATTTTGTTGTTTCCCATTCCAGACCTAAAAAGGAAGAAAAAGGAGAAAGTATATTGATATGCTTTCAATATAAAATCATATATATATATATATATATATATATATATATATATATATATATATATATATATATATATATATATATATATATATATATATATATATATATATTTTTTTTTTTTTTTTTTTAAATGGGGGGCAGGCCCTGGGGATGGGGTCTCCAGGGCTCAAAAAAAGCCACACAGCCCCCCTTCCAAAAAAAGATAATTAAAAAAATCTCAGGATCGTGCCGGAGGCCCCGCCCCTCCCAGCAGCACTCTGCAAACGTGCCCCTGGTGCGTTGTAAGATGGGGAAGTAATTACCCTTGAAAACTGGGGATCCCTGGGGGCCAACTAGCGTTGCAGAGAGGTGTTCAGAGGCCATGCCCCTTTTTACACCTCTCTGCTACGCAGCTCTGTGGCGCTTACTGGAGGTACCTGGGGGGCTAGTTGGACCCCAGAGACCCTCAGGATTCAAGGGGTCTTAATCCCCCAACTTGAAGCGTGCCACGGGGCACGTTTGCACAGTGGTGAAGGGAGGTGACATGTGAGCAAACATGCCCTGTGGAGTGTTTTAAGTTGGGGAATTAATTCCCCTTCAATACTGAGGGCCCCTGCGGGCCAACTAGCTCATCAGGTACCTCCAATAAGCGCCAGAGGTTTGCGTTGCAGAGAGGTGGTCCAGGCCATGCCCCTTTTTACACCTCTCTGCAATGCAACTCTGTGGAGCTTACTGGAGGTACCCGGTGAGCTAGTTGGACCCCAGGGACCCTCAGGTATCAAGGGATCTTAATCCCCCAATTTAAAACACGCCATAGGGTGCGTTTGCACAGTGGTAAAGGGAGGGGGTGGGGCCTAAGGTGACATGTGTGTAAACACGCCCTGTGGCGCGTTTTAAGTTGGGGAATTCATTCCTCTTCAATCATGAGGGACCCAGGGGGCCAACTAGCCCATCAGGTACCTCCAAAAAGTTCCAGAGGCCTGCTTTGCAGAGTGGTGGTCCAGGCCACGCCTCTTTTTACACCTCTCTGCAATGCAGCTCTGTGGCCCTTACTTGAGGTACCTGGTGGGCTAGTTGGAGCCCAGGGACCCCCAGGATTCAAGGGGACTTAATCCCCCAAATTAAAACGCACCACATGCGCGTTTGCACAGTGGTGAAGAGAGGGAGCGGGCCTGAGGTGACATGTGTGCAAACACGCCCTGTGGTGCATTTTAAGTTGGGGGATTATTATCCCTTCAATCCTGAGGGCTCCTGAGGGGCAACTAGCCCATCAGGTACCTCCCAAAAGTGCCAGAGGCCTGCGTTGCAGGGAGGTGGTCCAGGCTACGCCCATTTTTACACCTCTCTGCAACTCAGCTTCGTGGTGCTTACTGGATGTACCTTGGGGGCTGGTTGGACCCCAGAGACCCTCAGGATTCAAGTGGACTTAATCCCCCAACTTAAAACGCACCTCGGGGCACGTTTGTACAGTGGTAAAGGGAGGGGGCAGGGCCTTGAGGTGACATGTGTGCAAACATGCCCTGTGGCGAGTTTTAAGTTGGGGAATTAATTCTCCTTCGATCCTGAGGGCCCCTGGGGGTCAACTAGCCCACCAGGTACCTCCAGTAACTGCCAGAGACCTGCGTTGCAGAGAGGTGGTCCAGGCCATGCACCTTTTTAAACCTCTCTGTAACACAGCTCCGTGTCACACACTGGAGGTACCTAGTGGGCTAGTTGGACCCCAGGGACCCTCAGGATTCCAGGGGGCTTAATCCCCCAACTTAAAATGTGCCACAGGGTGCATTTGCACTGTGGTGAAGGGAGCGGGAGGGACCTTTCTGCACCTCTGACTCAGAGGTAGTTTTAATCCCCCTGCCCTATTATGTACTAGGGCCTTACTGAGGAAGTCATGCTAATCACAGGGGTACCCCAACGCATAGTGTTCCCTAGTGTATGTAGGTGTTTTCACTGTATTCTAGGTGCTTTTAGCATAGCACTGTCTCTAGACCTGGTTAGTCAGTTACCACCAATACTGATCTGAAAACGTTGAGTGCACGGGATCATTTTGCAAGAAGGCCTCTTTCTGCTCCTCTGTTTGTTCTTTCTGCATGTCGTGCTTCTTCCTGCACTTTTCTTCGTCTTTGAGGACTTCTGTTGCTTCTTTCTGCATTTCTTTTGCTTCTTTCTGTGTGTTTTTTTCTTCTTTCTTCACATGTCCTACCTCTGTAGGCATAGTTAGAAACTAGCATTTAAAAACCTTAGAAATTCACTTAAAAAGCCATAGGTTTCAGTCACTTTATAGTTTGAAATTAGCATTTAAAAAAACCTTTGAAATTCACTGAAAAAAAACATAGGTTTCAGGCATGTTATAGTTAGAAATTAGCATTTAAAAACCTTTGATATTAACTGAAAATAACATAGGTTTCAGGCACGTTATAGTTAGAAATTAGCATTTAAAAACCTTAGAAATTCACTGACAAAATCTTAGGTTTCAGTGGTGTTATAGTTAGTTGGACATTTCACTATTACAAAACCATAGAAATTCCCCCGTTATAGTTAGTTCAGCTAACTATAACTAGTGCGCCCGCAATGCACTGCTTATGAAGTCACATATGACATCACTCATGACATGGTCAGTGACATGGTCAGTGACATCACTCATGACATCACTGATGACATCTCAAATTCAGCTTTCTCTGGCTACCACCAGTGGGTTTCAGCCCAGCAAGGCCTGGTTGTAGCCAGAGAGAGCTGAATACATAAGCTTGAAACCTAGAATTGGTGTGCATCGCATATTTGGCAAAAAATTTATTTGGGCTTGGATTCAGCCCCACCGCGAGTGCACCCGTCGCTGAACACGATGCTGGAGAAATCCGATTGTGTATCAAATATATATATATATGCAGGAAAACTCCAAGACACATCCTCCAATCCCCCTCGGATCGGCGGAGATCTGCTCTGGTACTGTTTAATGCGACAATTCTATGTATATGTGAAGCGATCTGACACCCATTTCTCTGTCTTGTTTGCGCTATATAAAACACTAAATAAATAAATGCTGCAGCAACGGGATTCAATGTGGCAGAAAAATATGCCACTGGTCTGCGTGCTGTTCTGTGCGTTAAAATTGAGAGTGAGGAACCCTCACACTCATTACAAAACAACGCAAATTATTTTTCAAAGTCTGGTGTTCCTAATGCTGGTGCTCGACATAAACTGTCTTGCAAATCCAGGAACGTCTTCCTACATTCCTCATCAAGATGTATTGAATCTCTCACATCTTTGTGCGTCAGTCTCTGAAATATTTTTTGTGATCAGTGAAACATTCATAATCCACTTTCTGCAGTAACCAACCGTTCCCCAAAACATTCAAAACTCTTTCTGTATTTTTGGCAGATTCATTTGCATGATAACACTTATTTGATCCTGAGAATCTTTGGGAATTCCCTTTTCAATGATGTGTCCAAGAAAAAGCACTTCAATCTTACCACCTACTGCCAAATGATTCAGTAAAGCAATTGTATCTGCCACACAAGCTTCTCTAGTCCTCCATGCTACCAGCAAGTCATCAATATACTGGACTTAAACTGAATTTCTGGGCATGACCAATGACTCCAAACACTTCTTCAATATCTGATTGAAAATCGAGGGGCTCTCTGTATACCCTTAAGGAATTTGGTACCATGCCAAGACATATTGGCTATCCAGATGCAAAGGTATCGAGAAAACGCTTGACACAGATCGATCACTGTGAACCATTCTGCTTAACATGGAATTTGATATAGGATCACTGCTGGATTCGGCACTATAGGACAACACGGTATAACAATTTGGTTAATCTTTCTCAGGTCTGGTTAAATCCTGTACTTTCCATTAGGCTTACGAATTCCCATTATAGGTGAGTTGCATGGACTTTCTAGTATCTCTCTCAAGATTCCTTGTTCAATCAACATATCTATCACAGGTGTCACTCCTGTAATAAGATCAGGACTCATTTTTTATTGTGGGGTTCTTGGAAACTCTGCATCAGGTTTGACTGCAATCTGATTCAGAGCAACTCCTTTCATTAGACCGATATCTTTCCCAGAAAAATGCCACACATTAGACAACACAGTTTTTCTCAATTCAAGAGGCAAATCATTCTCCGTGAGCAATGGGTACAATTCATTCACTTCTGTCCCTTGATTCAGCATTTTGAAGAATACATCTTCATCTTTTGTGTGAAACGCTATTCCATCTGGTGTACAGTAAATGGAACTGTTCATTTTACACAACAGACCCCTACCTAGTAAAATAACAGGACCTGAATCACACACATCAAAGTTGTATAATTCCTTGAAATTCCCAATTTGAACTTTCATTGGCTTAGTTATTGGTGTTCTAATGAGTTTGTTTGATACTCCAACAACTTGGATATTCTTTACCGAGAGGCGTAGGTTTGGAATTTCCACAGTTCTCACAGTGGAACGGGTAGCACCAGTATCTACAAGGAAAGTAATTGCATTACCATCAACCTCACCATCCACATATGGACCAACTAATCTACCACTAGAGATACGCCAAGAACGCACTCCTCCTCCCCCTCAGGCACCGTCATTGTGATGAATCGAATCACTCCCATCTGTCTGTAAAACATACTATGAAACAACCTGCACATTTGAACCTGTTTGAGCATTTGTACGCAAACCAGTATTTACATTTTGTCTTTGCATTTGATCATTCACATTATTGTTTGGCATTGGGGCTTGTGGAATTTGCTAATTCTGTCCCCTATTTGTCATCTGCACTTGTTGATTCTGATTCTGCACCTGATAGTTCTGATTTTGACTCTGTATCTGTTCTTGTCCATGATCAAATGAACCTGAGTTCCCATTATTATTCAATACCATCCTACACTTGCAACGCCAATGTCCAAACTAACCATTGTTATAACAAGGTTGTTTTTGTTTCAAATTTTCTATGTTTGCAAAATTAGCTCTACCTTTTCCTTGACCGATCGGAATCATCTGAGTCACTGTATTGCCATTTGAAGTTAAACCTTTCATACCAGTTGTAGTCTGACCATCATCAGTCGCTGTTACGCTCAGGTATCCTCCTTTCTTGGCGGCTCTCATTTGTGCTAGCATCAATTTCTCCTTTAATTTCTTATGTCTCATCTCTATGTCATCTCCACAATATTTTGCATATTGAAGAATCTTATCAACTGATTTACTCTGCCAACATATTAAATGTTGTTGAATCATAGCACTTATTTCTGGTCTCAAACCATAGACAAAACGATATACAAAGTGGCCCGTATCCTTTTCAGTAATGTTTTCTATACCACTAAACTGCTTGAACACTTGAGAAAGCCTTTCGTAATATACATGCACTGATTCTTTCAGTTCTTAATTCGTCCTATCAATCTTTACCCAATCTGTTTCTTTTGGAGAAATGTTCCCTTTCAGGTATGTAATTACCTGAATATATTTTTTCATAACCTCATCAGAAAATGCTCCTTTTTTGGGATTTCTTGGGTATTCTTTATTCGGCCAATCTACAGCTATTTTACACCCAATCCACAAATCAGCTAGAATCACTATATCAAAAAGACCCTCGAAATCAACTAACAAAACTTTTGATACTTTCACAAATCTTTCAACCTGTCTATACCATTCAACAGGCTTTTATCTCAATCTCGGGAAAACATTCGTAAATGACAAAAAGTCCTTTCTTGACCATGGTACGTGAACATAACCACCTCCAGGTTCTCTCATTGGACAAGCCCCCACAGCATCATCCAATTCTGTCTTTTTCTCTGGCTCTCTCAAAGGGCATGACGGAGAAGCTACATTCACTTTGGTATTTTCATCTTTTTTTTATTTTTATCCATCGTCCTTTCCACTTATCCAATTAACCCCCAACGCCTTAGTGTGCTAAACAACACTTTAATTTGAAAACGTTTCCCTGAAACATTGATGTTTTCCAAATCTCTTTCTGTAAAATCTAATCTATACATCTTTTGTAATGCTTTTGACTTCTCAATGTCCACTCCATACATCTGGGCAGTTTCAACAAATGTTTCATGTAAAGTTTTTGCTCTTCGAGTAATAGTCTTACATAGAAACAACAACTCATCATCTTTAAATTTACTCAATCTCTCTGGACGAATTGTACCTATAATCATTTCTTCTAGTACTCCTTTTAATTTAGTCAACACAATCATCTTTACTCTGTCATCTACAACTAGGAGCTATATCTCAAATCCACTGATCTAATTCTTCTGACAATGGACCCATTGATCTTTGTACATCTTCACCCAACTCTTTCTAAGTTTAGCAGGTATTTGTGTATTCATTCTCTCTTCAGTCTCTATTAATCTCTTAGGTTCTTGATACACCACCCTTTCCGGTGTCTCATTTCTCCTTGAAGTATCAATCAATTGTTCTTCATGTCTCGAAACTATACTTACATTTGCACTGTTACTTTCACTACCTCTTTCATTAATCCTAGTCACTACTGGGACTGCCAAAGCCTTTACTCCTGTAACACTCTGTCCATCACTATATAACGGAAATACTGGACCAATCCTCACTGGCACTGACAAAACTTCTGGGTTTCTTGCTGCTTCCATCCTAATTATCATCCCTTGTTTGTTCTCAATCTGAACTGGTCTTACTCCATTTGTCATTCTATTCTGTGGTTTTTCTTCAATTTGAATCAAAGGAGCACTAGGTATAACATTTGAAGTATGCGAATCACCTGGTACGGTATGTTATGTTAATCGCACTTATAAAGCATTGCCTGCTAAGAAACGTGAAGGTGTGTGTTACTGGGAAAAGAGCATGTTTTCAGGCCCTTCCTTAAGGAGACGAGGTCCAGGGCATTCCTGAGATGAAAGGGGAGGTAATTCCAATCCCTAGTAGCGCAGGCAATAAAGCTCCTGCCTCGCCAGTTGACTTTTTTAAAATGAGGGGACTAGAACTTGTTTTGCTCCTGCTGAGCGTAGCATTCTTCCAGGGATGTACCACTGAAATTTACACCTCAGGAACTCAGGTCCTACTATGTTTATATCCTTGAAGACAGTACAAAGTGCTTTCAAAGTGTACTCTTTGTTTGAGGAAATCCTCATCAATATCATCTGAATCTATTAGATTAACATACACATTTTATCTTGTATTTCTATATTATTCTTTTTCTCTTTGGACTTTATCCTTTCAGTCTCATCAACCTCTCTAACAGGGAATAAACTATTTGTTTCTATAACAGTTCCTCTTCTCCACATTTTCGTATGAGCATCCCACACTTCTGATGCTTGTCTCTTTCTCTCCTGTATGCTTCATACTCCCATTCTTCTAAAGCCTCATACTGCATTGGTCTTGGGTTTGGATTCAACCCATTCATCCAAAACCTCAGGTTTTCAAAAATCCTTGTATTGAAAGTATCATTTTCAGGAAATGCTAATTTACCTTCATCCCCTGTATATTTCACCCAGTTCTCTAACCATGCACACGTATGATTACCCCTTTCTAACGCCATAAATGCTGCTGGCGTACCTTCAGGAGATATTGGAATCCCTTCTCTAATTAGAATTGGTTGTTCTTTGCTAAACAATGTCATTAACAATTTTATTATCTTCATTTTCTCTGCCTACTAGTAGAATATTATTGATGACTCTAATCTACATAAAATCCTGACAACACTCTCTTCCGTGTTATGTTTTCAACTTTCAATCAAGGTTATTTCCGCTGTCCAATAGCAGCGCGACTCACACCAACTAACCAATACCAGTGCGCCACCTTTGTGACATTGCTCACCAATTGTCCAATACCAGCGCGTCTTTCTGTTACATCAGGTTCGCTCCTTCTACACACTCTCTCTGTACAAAATCAGCGTCAATGTCTTTAAAGTCTTTTTAAGAAACACAACAAACTATATAAACACAAATTGTCTGCTGAACTAAAAGAAAATCAAAGGTATATTTTATGCACTCAAAGAGAAATCCTACACTCCAACATTAACCGCGACCAGCGCGGTTCTTGTTCTCTTACAAGCAGAAGATTCTCTGGACTTCTCCAGTTGTGCTTACTGAAGTGACCCAAATAAACCCCCAATATTTCTTTCAACAAAGTTCCCTTTTTCAATACTTTCAGTTCCACGACCGCCTGGTATTGTATTACCAGCAGACAATGAACATAAACATTAGTGTATGCAAACACTAAGAACAGCCCTTAGGCACATCCCGGGATATTAGGCCTCAACAGACTCGTTCAACAAAAACTCAACATAACAAATCTAACTCAACATATATAATTGAACTTTCAATTCCGTCTATTCAGCAAAAACTCCTTTTTTTCCACCTAATATTTTAGTCCAAACTAACCATCCGATGCAACTAACAAAAACGGAATGCAGTGGAAGCGATGGGGGGGCGGCATAAAATATCCCACGCCGACCTTTACAATACCTGAGGAAGCATAAATACTATAATGGCGGGCGCTTAAGTCGTTATCTTTTTTTAGCAATATTAAATGTCCTCCAATGGATCTTTGGTAGAGCTAAAAGGGACTAAATAGAGAAATCAGGGAACTATTACTTAATGAGGACCTGTAATGAACAAACAGCTGTTCAAAGATTACACAACAAATTCATCAATATTATGGCAAATGATATCCTAAAAATAAGTCATGACTCAAGAACTAATGACAGACACTATTCAAGTACTCTTTTTGGTATTATTTCAGAAAACAGGAATGGTCATACACAAACACAAATCATAAGAAAACTTTGCTCATACTATCACAGGCAAAATATCAGAGTTATCACAAGTAGAGTATTTCAGAAATCATCAAACTCAGGTAAGAAATAAGGGAGGAAGAGAGGGAAACAAAGGAACAGCAGGGTGATCACAATACAGTTACCTCTCAGTAAATTAGAAAGAACAAATGCACAGCGTGCAATTAGTCAAGAAAACTATCTCTACACCCATAGGAGAATAGTGTGGACAGCATCACCAGCCGATGATGTGCAAAGTTTCTGAGGAAAGTAATTCTCTGCAGTCAGGATTGCCAGCCAGTTCAGGAATGTGCACAGTCCAGCATACAGCATACCAGGGATGCAGGACAGATCACCAGAATGTGAACAAGCCGAAGATCATTTTCCCACCCGCATCTGTATACTGATTTCGCAACTTTGTTACACTACGTTGAAAACTAAGTATGGGCGAATTATACGAATTCGCCGCTTGCGAATTTGCGTATTCACGAATTTGCAATCCGCAAAATCTGCGAACTCTCGCAAATTTGCGGATTTTTTCTTTTTTTGTGTTTGCAAGGGTTTCTGCCAGTTCGCAAGGGTTTTGTAGCAGTTCGCAAATGCGAACTTTCTTGTCGGGTCACAACGGTCGCGACTATGTTGTTTCTACGTCTGGTTCATCACAGCACCCTCTGTTTCACCACTGCCACCCTCTGGTTCACCCAAGCCACCCTCTGGTACATCACTGCCACCCTCTGGTTCATCACTGTAGATTATGGGGGGAAAAGCACACCTGCCCTGCTTCAACTGACATGAATTAATTTGGGGTTGATTAATGTGTCACTGAGTCTGGCACATGCTTCCTTATCTGTAATTGCTTTCTGTTGCAGTGCAATTTTTTTTCACAGGACCTTTGTGGCCTACTTGTAGCTATTCTCTGAGCCTGCTGTGAGGGTCAAGGCAGGGTCATAGAATAGTTGCAAGTAGGCAACTGAACTCTGGAGGGGGCCCTCAGGAAGTACTACAGGGAATGGTTACTAATGATGAGGTTGAACTTTTGCACCTGCTGAGTGCTTTCAGTTTTGCAAAAATCGTTTTTCTGCAATTTCGCAGGATTCGCGGGGAGCGAATTTGCGCGAGATCGAATTCAGAAGCCACAAATTTGTGCGAATATGCGATTTGTTTTTTTGCGGCGTGTTAGTTCGTAAGGTTTTGTGCATTTTAGCGAGCCGCTTATAGTGCAACGGCACGAAGTTACCCTCACGGTCGTTCACAGGCGCGGCCATCTTGTTTGCGTGACGTATTTCTGTTTCCGGGCACTCTGTGTAATCTCGCAAAGTGTGCGGCTCGCAAGCGGTCGTGAACGGGCCCAACCATCATGTTTTTCATTCATTGCTATGGTTCTGGGCTTGCTTTCTGTATCCTCTGTCAATCTCTGCCATCCTTTGCTTGTTTGAAGTTTTTTTTGATCTATTTTACTTATTATCTATCCCTCTATTTTTTTAGCTCTATATTTTTGTGTTTTCTGCTACTTTTGGTTAATTTTAAACTACTTTTTTAAACTCTTTTCTTTTCTTCTTCCCTATTCTATTTCTTCTTTATTATTTACCTTCCTTTCTGCCCAGACCATTGTAAAGGGAGCCGGGAAGCAGCCTGAGAAGGGTCCCGCACCCCATGCCTGGCTCCCGTGCCTGGCTCCCGTGCGGGCGTTTGAGGGGGAGACAGTCACAGCCCGGGAGATCTTTAGCGCGGAGGAGGTGGCCACACTAGTGTTTTATGTCCAGCGCCGCCTCCCCAGGACCATCATGGCAGACGGCAAGATCGTAGCGGCTATGGGATCCGTGAGTGGCGGAAGCGGTGGGAGAAGGTGTGCCGGGCCATGTACCAACACTCTCGGGTCCGGCGCACCTACAACCAGGCCACCCACCATTGGATGGATCTCCTGGACCGGGAATGCGACTCAAACGACCTGCTCGGCCTCGAGATCCCCAGGCTTGGTGAGTAGTAGTAGCTATTTCTTCACTACTCTGTTTTCTCCTGCTCTCTGTGTTATTATATTGCAATTTTTTGTTTTTTACCAAGAGCAATAATGCTGCTGATTACATTGTAGGTAAATTATATTTCAAAATCTTCTGTGCATTTCAGGTGCACGGCTCTCCTTCTCAGTAGCGTTGCTACTATGCTTATTTGTTTTCGGTTTTGTGTTCATTTCATTGTCCTGAGAAATTATGTATGATTGTAGTTTAAAGAACTGCGTAATGCTAGACAATAAGGGTCAGATTTTTAATTACCGGTGCAAAGTAGCAGGGATGCGACAGTAATTGTGCGCCACGCCACCACCACCCATGGTGCGCCGTATTTACAATGCGGCGCACCATGGGCCCAAAACGTCACTGAAGCGTTATTTATCTGTGCCGTAAAGGCGGCGCATTGCTGGAGTTGCGTCGCCAGCAATGCTCTGGGGTGCCCTATCTCCCCAATGCTGCGTCAAGCCGTACGTCTGCTTCAAGCAGGCGCAGGGTTTGAGCCACGCATCATTGTCCTAAAAGTGACTGATTGAAATCTTGTAGATTTCCCTCACCTACTTTTAGGATGCGTTCCTGCGCAGGAACGCCCTCCCTTGTGCCGGACCGCCCCCTGATGGCGCAGGGCTTTACAACGTGATGCATCTCCCATATGCGTCACATTGTTAATATACGCCGCACCATGGCGCCTCTTTTGCTCTGCCGCTGCTTCACAAAAGTCACGCAACAACAGAGCAAAAGAGCTGCAAGGGGCTTGTAAATCTGCCCCTACAGACTCAAATCCAGTCCTTCCTTTGTACACCTGGCAATAAGAAGAAATAGTGGTGGTGGATTAATAGTTTGAGTATTTTAATGACTGGTTAATGTATTAGGAAACTTTTTAGTGTTATCGCTGATCTGCAATCACGATGGAGTTTGTCTGTCACTTCGCGTGCTGCTGCCTGCCAGTCCTAGGCGAACCTTTTTAGTAGTTAGTTTAGTGAGTTACATAACTTTCCAAGTCGACGGTCCCTAAATCAAGCAATACTAATATCGTAGTAGACCACATGAGATAGGTCAATATATCCTGTGGAATAGTTGTCTATTTGCTATTTCGCCAAAATATTTTGTTATTGTTCTTTTGTAATGTTTGATTTGGTTGACAACAATCATCCATGTTTTCGGGTCTTTCTTTCTTTCATGTTCTACATCAGCTCCCCCCAGGGGCAAGAGGACATTGGAGGAGGCTGCTGCTGCTGAACAAGGCCAGGATCGGTCAGGCGAGGGCTCCTTTGCTGGCCCCGGTAAGTTTTAATTTTAATATAGAGTACATATTTTTTCCTAGCGTTCCTCATTCGATTTTTTCTAAATCGTCTTTGATCTTCTTGTAGACTGTATCTAAATTCTTATCCTGCCTCGACTATGACTCCCTGTGGTATTACTAGATTATTCTTATTAGTCTGTCTGTGTAGCTAACTAAGATTGCACATTTGGCAAAAGGTGTTAAACGAAACTCCCATTCTAGTCAGCAATAGCTCTATGCACTGAGTGCAGTCCTCTGGGATTGTCCATAATGTCTTTTCAAGTCTTCTAAATGTTTATGCTTTGACAATTACCAACAATAAAAAGGTGAATGACCACCAAGAAAGAATAAGATACTACTTTACTTTTGGTTTGGATAGGAGGACAATCCATACTACTACTGTTGCAGGGACAAATCTGCAAAAACAGAACTATGGATACTAAATAGTGCATTGTTTATCAGTTATAATAGGCGCAGGTAGACTTTCCACATACCTCAGTGATATGAGTCTTTGAAGAACCCCCAATCTCCTTACTGACTAGATAGTGTGGCAGAGTCATTTAGCTCCCGAATTCATCGATGATTGATCCCCAATGATGATATTATCCAACGCTGGACAAGAGTACGGAGTCAGAGTCCAGAAGTGTCAGATGCCCGGACTGATGCTTGCAAATTGCAAAACCTTTTGCTCATTCACTCTTGACCAAAAACCACAGAGTCTATTTAAGTTTTAAAGCTTTATTAAAAGTAAAAATATTTATTAAAATCAAGCTTGTCATAAAACATAAACGGTTGATTAAAAATGGAAAAGTGCTTATAGTGATTTATTTCACACATTTATTGTGGGCGAGCCGAGCCCTCACCTGGTTTGAACTTTAATTTTTCATTTTGGTGTTGAATCGTTGGTCCCTGATGATGATTTGTTCTTAGAAGTGAAGCTTTTGTCTGTTATGAGAAAAATGGTGCGTGTTAAAAAGCAAGCATTCATCAATTGTGCCAAAAAGTGCAGCAAGACAACGCCCTTCCCTCGAAAAAGGGACATTTTTACTGTAGAGTAGACAGTCACAAATTATTAGATTGGTTTCTGTATTCACATTTCTTCATTCCTAGACAAAATACTAGTGAGTGGTCTATGACATCTAACATTCTTAAATGTGCTTTGTAGGTGGAACATCTGGTGCTGGGCCCAGCGCTGGCACAGTCTAATGTTGATTGCATTTGTTTTTCAGGAAATCCATGGTAGAAAACCGGAGTTAGGGCCTAGCTGCACAGCGCGTTTGGACAGAATTCCAGGTAGTATGCCCATTTTTGCTTTTTGCCAGTTTAGGGGTGTTCTGCTTTTTTGCGGGTGGCTGAATGGGTCCGGGCCATTGCTGGGAATGTCTAATATCGGATCAAAGTTGTTTGGACAAAATTGGAGGTGAAATTTTTTTTGCCATTTTTGCTGACTTGCTTGTCTTTGAGGAGCTGTTTGGGGGGTTCCGGGTGTTTGCGGGTGGGTTTTGGGGTCTGGGAGCACTGCTGGGTATGGATACTTTTGATTGCAAGAGGTTTGAAACAAATCCATGGTGGCAAAGGGGAGTTAGGGCCTAGCTGTAGAGCGCGCGCGGAGTGATTTTGGAAATTTGCCTGAAAAAAAAGTGGTTTGGAGAAAATCGGAGCAGAATTTTTTTTGCGCTTTTGATCACTTGCCTGTCTTTGGGTGCTGTTTGGCGGGCTTTTAGGTTGTTGTGGGTGGGTTTTGGGGTCTGGGAGCACTACTAGCACAGTCTAATGTTGATTGCATTTGTTTTCCAGGAAATCTATGGTGGAAAAGCGGAGTAAGGGCCTAGCTGCACAGCGCGTTTGGACAGAATTGCAAGAAGGCCGAAATTATTCTAAGTATGAGATTTTCCATTTTTGCTTTTTGCCTGTATGGGGGTGTTCTGCTTTTTTGTGGGTGGGTTGGCAGGTCTTGGGGCATTGCTGGGAAGGTCTAATACCGGATAAAAGTGGTTTGGAGAAAATCCATGCAGAAAAGCGTTTTGGCACATTAACTTAGGGCTCGTTAGGGTTAGCACTAGCAGCAGGATTGCATGTGTTTCGGGGTGTTCTAGATTTTTGCAACTGAGTTCTGGGGTCTTAGAGCACTCGTGGGAAGGCGGTGCAAGTGCCAGACCAAACTGCTGTGCGGGTTGCCACGGTAGTGGTGGGCAGTGGTAAGCTCTTATATTCCTTACTTATTGAGATTGCAGACTGCATAGTGTGCTCCCCGTGAGAAAACGTAAGGTTTGTCCAGATGAGAGACATGAAGAAGAATGATTGATATATAGTTTGAATGGATGGATGCCTGGATCATGGTACTATCTGACTCTTAGATAGCATATGTGTATCTAGAGAGAGTAGACGGTCACTGGATGAACTAAGTGTTACTTTGAAGAGCATGTAACACCGCACCGCACATTCTTCGGCAGGTGGTCAGTAACTCGCACACTAGACTTTCTTCACTCAAGAATTTTTTAACAACCAGGTTTATACAGTGCGCCAAACACGACACTCTGAAATAGTTACCCATATCCATGGCCTTAACTACATTGGCGCCATTATCCGTGGAAACATAACCAATCATGCGTTTTCTTGGGGACAGACATTGAAAGACCTTTGTGTTAAACTCCTGCAAAATGTTTTCTCCTGTATGACTTTTCTCCATGCCAAACATGGCTAGTGTTGCATGTTTCCGAGCAGCTTTAAAAACGTTGTTCGGGTCAATACCTGTGCTTAGCTTTGCTTTAACCCCTGAAAAAGAGACCTAGTGTGCAGTGATGCACATGTAATCACATGTCTGTTGTCAGATGTATAGTCTGAACAGCACTCTTCTGCAAAGCTGCCACAATCACCTCCAGCACATCTTCATGTAGTGCTGGGACCGCAACTCTGGCAAAATAGAACCGGCTAGGAACCTTCCATTTAGGGCAGAGCGTTGCCACTAATTCAAGAAAACCAACCCCTTCCACAAAAGAAAAAGGGAGAAGGTCCAGCGCTAGCATTTTAGCCAGCTTAGTGTTATACAGACGCGTCATTGGGTGGTTGCGTGCAAATGGCGCATCTGAAAACAACATGCTTCTAATGGTGGGCTGGACCATGATTTTACGGGATGATGATGACTTCTAAGTATGAGCGGAAAATCCGTTCCGCTCGCGGATTTTGCAAATTTTCGGTAAATTTGCGATCCGCGAACTCCCGCGAATTTACCGCGAATTCGCAAATCCGCGAGCGGCGGATTCCGGGGGCAAAAGTTGAAGCCTGGCTGGCCTGTCAACTTGTAACTATTTTAGGATGGCGCCGGCAAGCTGCCGGTGCCATCCTAAAATAGTTACAACATGCCCTAATCGTGAGCGTCGTCGAGGCAGGTGTGCCTTCTTCACAAATCTACAGTGGAAAATCAGCTGTGATGCTGGATAGAGGCTTTTGCATCCTTGACTTTCACGAGCGCAATACCCGTGCTGTTTCTGTGACCAGGAGCTTATTTCTCTTCATCTGCTGAACTGATCTTTCTCTGACCTTTTATACACACAAGAAGCATGTGTGAACTTGCATGATAGCCCTGCCCGTTTGGCCCCGCCCTCACACTCGCGGTTTGCACCGTCTTCCCGCCATTCACCCACTATGATGGACAGCTCACTCAAGGGACCCCTGCGCCCTTCGGGGCGATTGCATAGTAACACACACATGGTCGCTCAAACTAGTTGATGCTCAAATTCAGTGACTCATTCATTAGCCCAAAAACAATCGTGAGCGTCGTCGAGGCTGGACAGGTGTGCCTTCTTCCCAACTCTACCGTGGAAAATCAGCTGTGATGCTGGATAGAGGCCTTTGCATCCTTGACTTTCACGAGCACAATACCCGTGCTGTTCTTGTGACCAGAAGTTTCTTTCTCTTCATCTGCTGAACTGATCTTTCTCAGACCTTTTATACACAGAAGAAGCATGTGTGAACTCGCATGGTAGCCCTGCCCGTTTGGCCCCGCCCACACACTCGCGGTTTGCACCGTCTTCCCGCCATTCACCCACTATGATGGACAGCTCACTCAAGGGACCCCTGCGCCCGTCGGGGCGATTGCATAGTAACACACACATGGTCGCTCGAACTAGTTGATGCTCAAATTCAGTGACTCATTCATTAGCCCAAAAACAATCGTGAGCGTCGTCGAGGCTGGACAGGTGTGCCTTCTCTACCATGGAAAATCAGCTGTAATGCTGGATAGAGGCCTCACAAGAGGCATGTGCACTCGCATGGAAGCCTCGACCCCGCCCCAAATCCGCGGATCCGCAAATCCGTAAAATCCGCGGATTTTGCGGATCCACGATCTGCAAATCCGCAAAATCCGCGGATCGTGGATCCGCAAAATCCGCCCATGCTTAATGACTTCTTCGACCCAGTTACGCTCGGTGATGATCGACTTTTTCGCGTTGATGTCTCACTCTCTCCCACACTCTTAGTGTGGCTCATATATCTTGCAGGGGGTGTGCTGCTGACAGGGGTACTGGGTGTAACTGAAGGAATGTTTGACGCTTCTTCCTCCTCGTCATCATCAGATGAAACATCAACGGATACAGTTTGTTGACTTGCAATTCTGGCTTCCTTGATCCTTTAGGTGCACATGCCATTTGACAGTGTGCTGTCTCTCAAGATGACCTCTCTGGCCTCCGGTACCATAGTTGGTACCAAGCTTACCACGACTAACTCCAAGCTTACAAATGGTACAACATCAATGATCGATGGTGATTGAACAACTATACTGGCTGCCTCTGCAACACTCAAGGGCTTGGACTTAAGTTGGCGTGGTGGTGGTGGCACTAAGCCCAAGGAAGCAGAGGTGCTGCTTCCAGCTCGGTCCCCGGCGGACACCTCTGCTGCAGCAGGCGTAGATTTTGTTTCCCAAAAAAGGTGTTGGTGGGCACACCAGTCTCCCTGGTAGGTGGTGCCACTTGCTTCTTCTGCTCCTTCTTACTGGGAGTGGCACTGGCGACTTTTTTCGCTGAGGCGCTACGGCCAACTTTCTTTGGGGCCATCTTCTTGAGATGTCAGAACACCAGGCCGCCGTTGCACGAGTTGCAGAGTTGTCTTGTCTGTGGCCAGACGTGATGTCACGTGACGTTGTGCTGCACACACCGCTGCAGGACTTCCTCCTGTCACTGGTGGTTCTCTGTTTTGTGCACCTAAAAGCAATGGAAGCCAGAGGAACATCAGTTATACACCCCAAAAAGTCGAAAAACACTCGAAAATCACCACAATCCCATGCCATCCATGCCCTAAATCATGTTCAAATTCAAGACACCCCAAAGAAAGACTAGGCCCATGCACCACAGAGTACCCCTGGGCATAATGGATGAAAGCATGGCAGACTGGGTGCAGGCCTATGGCACAACAAAGCACACTGCCTGGCTTCAAGATGGCCCCTAGACCCCCACCACATGGCCAGGCCCTGCCTGTACCAGTCCTCAAAATGGCCCCCACCCACATGGACAGGCCCCATCAACACCCCCAAAAATCGAAAAAACACACAAAAATCACCACAATCCCATGCCATCCATGCCCTCAATGATGTTTAAATTTAAGACACCCCACAGAAAGACCATGTCCATGCACCACAGAGTACCCATGTGCAAAAGGCCCCATCAACACCCCAAAAAATCATAAAACACACAGACATCACCACAATCCAATGCCATCCATGCCCTCCATGATGTTTACATTAAGAGACCCCACAGAAAGACTCAGTCCATGCACCACTTGGGTACCCCTGGGCAAAAGGCCCCAACAGCAGCCAAAAAAATCAAAAAACACACAAAAAACAGCACAATCCCATGCCATCCATGCCCTTAATGATGTTTAAATTCAAGACACCCCACAGAAAGACTAGGCCCATGCACCACTCACTACCCCTGGGCATAATGGATGAAAGCTAGGCAAAATGGGTGCAGGCCTGAGAACACTGCCTGCCTTCAAAATGGCCCCTTGCCCCCCAGCACATGGCCAGGCCCTGCCCGTACCAGCACTAAAAATGGCCCCCATCCACATTGACAGACCCCATCAACACCCCAAAAAATCGAAAACCACACAAAAATCACCACAATCCAATGCCACCCATGCCCTCCATGATGTTTACATTAAAAAGACCCCACAGAAAGACTCAGTCCATGCACCACTGGGTACCCCTGGGCAAAAGGCCCCAACAGAAGCTATAAAAATTGAAAAACACACAAAAAACAGCACAATCCCATGCCATCCATGCCCTAAATCATGTTTAAATACAACAAAACAGTTGTATCATGCACCCATAACTAACCCTGGTCCTACTGGATACTGTGGCTACCCACAATATATTTTATTTAATGTTCTGAAAAAGTTCCAAAATTGTCGTTGCAGCAACTGTAATGCCCCAAACAAACTTACTTGTGAAATTTGATTTCTAATCCAAAAGTGATCCAAAGAAAGTCAAAAAGGCCTCAAATCCAAATATCCAGCAGCATCTACAAAAAGTAATCCTTCCAGGTCAAGATCCAAATGAAAGTGACCAGCACATGAAGAAAGCACTGGGAGGAGCCTGCTGGACAGGAACAGGAAGTTGGAGACTGTGGGGCACTTCCTCCTTCCCCCCCCCCAAAATGTACTCCTTGCAAAAAAAAGTGCAGGCAAATGTCAACCTGAGGAGTTATTCTGATAAAAATCATCATTTTCAGAAGGTTTATGCTGCTTGCTGGTGGATTTCTTGTGTAGAATTGCAAATTTTGCAATTTCGCGAGTGCAAGATTGTTACTGCCCGCCGCATCTACGTGTTCGCAATTCCGAACTCTCGCGATGCGTGCTGTGCAAGGTGGCAAGCCGCGATGACGTAATCGCGGTCGCCAAACTTCCGCGGGATCCCGCAGCAAGATCCAAAATGGCACAGCACACGCAAAATATGGAGAAAAACAACTCTGCAAACGCTGAATGACGGTAAGTGAATGCCGCGCGCCGCAATATTGTATCACCAAGCAAACAAATCCGCTGCATGCAAATGTGCGAATTTTCGGCAAATTCGCGAGAGTTCGCAGATTGCGAATTTGCCAAAAATCCACAAATTCCGCGAGCGGAACGGATTTTACGCCCATGCAAATTGAAAACTTTCATAAACCCCACAAGCCATTCTCATTGGTCAGTAACTAGGGGAGGCAAACATCTGCTAATGATGACTACAAATTTCTCTAAGCAGTCTTTCTCTAAAATTGTATAACTTCCTAGAGAGGAAGAAGAAATCTATAATGACATTATTTTGTAACTACATTGCAACAGTTTCATTCTAAATCCTCACCTGGACAAGAAAGAGTCATACTATTCTCCGCTCTCTAAGGATGTAAATGTTGTTCTTTACAAGGACATCAGGAAGCAATGTGAAACGAAATAAAGGAGCACAGAAGCACATCCCCATACCAATACATTTGCTAAGGCCAACAGGTTTTAGCAAGGAAAATCAGAGAGAAAAGAAAAATAATTTCTACATTTCTAAACGTACACTACTTTCACGAAGAATAAAATAGCTTTTTTGTTTTTAAGCTTGAATATTCCGGAGGCACAGGAAACATAAGATCATTAATATTAGACATGTAAATTAATAATTCATCACACTTATAAAGAAATCTTCCACTCTACATGTGTTATTCTGACTCTTAAAAACACTTGCAGCTTTGCACATTTTCGGTCATACCTTCCAAGTCTTCATGTTTTTAGTAATTTTGTTTTTTCACTCACATTAGTAATTTGTTTAAACACACACATGGGTAGATTTTCCTCAGCAGATTTTATTAACAAAAATCTTGCTCCATCAACTGTGCTGTAGGGGTGAATGGAGTAATGTCAGATGTAAAGTTGTTGTTTGGTAAAAAGGATTGAAGTACAGGAGATGGCTATATTGTCAGTACAGGAGATAGTTGGTTTTATTATCAGGTAGTTTTGTATTTCTCTTGCAACTGAGGAAAAGATAGAATGGAGTTTTGAGAGGCCAAATGATACACATAAAAATACCCTTTTCCTTCCAATGTTTGAAATGAAATGATTTATGATGAAATTTGATAAAATTATTGTACCAAATAGGGAATGCAAGGAAAGATTGATAATAATCAGATCCTTCAGTAAATATTGTATGTTATAGATGTTGGGAGTATTTTAAAATTGGGTTTTTAGATTTGAATGTAGAATTAGATATAAAATCAACATGATGAAAAGAAAATTCATGCAATAAAGAGCGTTCAAAAACAATCCATGTTGGTATAGAAGAATCATGATATTCTTAAGTCAGAGCATAAAATTGTAAAATTAAAAAGGCAGTGAGATGTGACTCAAATTCGGGAATACGTAGACCACCTACCGTCTTTGGCGAAATTAGTTAAGATAAAGCAATATAGGCACGTTTGTTGTTCCAAAGGAATCAAGTACAAATAGAAGTGATTTCTGAAAAATAATAATTAGGAATTTTAAAGGGTAGCATAGAGAGCATGAAAAGAACATGAGCACAATCATCATTTTAATGGTATCAAATCTACCCCAACAGGATAAAAAAGAGGAGATCGGAAGATAATACATTTTGGAATTTAAGTTTTAAAGCAGTAAAATCACGAGCTAGTGTACTGGGTATGGTGGGGGGAAACCCGACTCCCAAGAGTTCAATCTTATATTAACACCATGTAAAATTAGTATCGTCAAATATATCGTGACAACAGGAGGAGTTTAATGGAAACATCTCAGTTTTAGAAAAATTGGAGAAAAAAAAGTTTGTAACCAGAAATACTGTAAAACACACCAATCACTTGCAAAAAAGGGTTCAGGGAAGTGGAGGGGTTAGACATATAGATTAGAATATCATCTGCATAGGCAGAGAGTTTAATTTCTTGGGAATTGAATTTAAAACCAGTTTTACAGGGATTACATCTGATACATTCAAGAAAATGTCTAAAGAAAGAAGAAAAATTTACGGTGAAAGATGTCAACCTTGTCTAGTGCCTCTTCGTTGCAAATTAAAATAGGGGGAGAAATGACCATTGACAAATACACAAGCATGTGGTTCAACATATAGTAGTTTGATAAAAGAGATACATTTTGGGCCAAACCCAAACCAGTGAAGAGCAGAGAACATAAATTGCCAATTTAAGGATCAAAATTTTTTTCAGCATCAAGTGACAGGGCTGCGACGGGAAAGAAATATTTTTTCCGAGGGCAAGGATGTTGGAATACATTCTAGCCTTACCAGTAGCAAGTCTGTCCTTAATAAAACCAGCCTGGTCAGGTTTGAGAATAAGGGGAATAATATCCTCCAAACGAATTACCAAAAGTTTAGCAAACGTTTTGCAATCGTAACTGATTACCAAAATGGGACGATAATTTATCCAGAGGGAAATCTTTATCGGGTTAGGGGATAACGACAATAAAGGCTTCCAAAAAAGAGTCACTGGCTTTAGAGTTTTACAAAAAGGATTAAAAAGTTCTAGTAATTTCAGGAGCAAAAATAGAGGAAAAGAAAGATAGAAGTTCAACAGAAAAACTGTCTGGCCCTGGAGCTTTTGCTTTTTTTCAAACACTTAATAGCATCAATAATTTCTTGAAGAGAGATATCTTTTTCAAGAGTTGAGAGAGTATCAGAAATGGAAGAAGGGCTAGGGAGTCCCTGAAAAAATGTTTAGATAGCACATTTAGAAGGAATTGTATCTTCTGTATATAGTAGCTCATAATAGGATTGAAAGGTTTTAATAATGTCAGAGTCAGAGGAGATCATATTGTTATTATGTTCACTACAAATAGGGCCAATATTTTTCCATTATGATTTGATTTTTACATAATTGGGCAACATTTTGCCAGCTTTATTCTGGCCTTCATGGTATTTGGACTTAATTTTAAGAAGGACATTACATGCGTTGACCATAGTACTCTTATTCAGGGCAGACCTGGATTTAATCAGCTCCTGTAAGCTCGAGGAGGATTTGGAGATGAAGTAAGTATGTTCAAGAAATTCAATATGTTCAAGAGCTTCAATGTACTTAGCATCCAATACTTTTTCCGTTTTGACTGAGTAGGCAATAGTGAAGGCCAAGAAGGAAGCCTTAAAAACGTTCCAATTATATGAACAGAGGTATCTTTAGATTGCTTAAATTGAAAAAAAATTATTAATAAAAGAGGTTGCTTCCAAAATAAAGGTTTGGTCGGACAGTAAAGAATGATTAAAATGCCAACCACCCTGTTTAGAGGTATTGAAGGACATATCAAAGGAAGACAAAACAGGAGTATGATCAGAAATAAAAATAAAACCAATTTTTGACAATTGTATAGATGGAAGTAATGATTTGGAGACCAAAATATAATCAATATGAGACATAGTGTTATGTACATTGGAAAAGAATGTAAGTTCATATATATCTGATACAAGTTTTCTGTACATCAAATAATGGATGGGAGGCAATGGCGGATGGAAGCTTTATTAGACTTGTCAGGTTTAAATATACAGTTAGTCTTTCTATCGGTGAACAGGTCTATTGAGTCATTAAAATCACCGACAACAATGATATTAGGATTAGAAATAGGAGAAAGTTTCATTTTAACACTTTGCCAAAATTCAGGGTCAGATTTAACGGGGCCATAAATATTAAGTAGAGTATCTGGATTTTGAAATATAATTATGTTAACCAAAATTCATCGTCCATTGATATCACATTCAGTTGATAAAATCTGAATATTCAATGACTTGTGGAATAGAATGGCTACACCACCTTTACGGTTCTTGGTTGCGTTGGAGACATCCTGTGAAATAAAAAGGTTATGGCCAGACCAGATAAGATGAAGTTTTACTTTAGCAGCCTTAAAGACACGTATCAGGTCAGTGAATTCCAAGAAGAGCATTATAATGCCGCGTTTAAGGGTAAGCGTAAAATCCGTTTCGCAGGCGAATTTGCGGATTTTCCGCGATTTCGCGATCCGCGAATCTTGCGAAATCGCGGTAAAATCCGCGAATCAGCGGGGACGAATTTTCAGCCAAGCAAGGGTTACAGCAGCAGGTGCAAAAGTTGAACCTAATTTCTTTGTAACCTTTTACAAAAGGGTTACAAACAAATTAACTTCAACTTGGACACCTGCTGCTAATTGCTTCCTGCAAACAAAACAGGTGATGGACAGAATGTGGATCAATGTCACACATTCACCCCAGTCCAAAGATCTGGGCCCAAATCCATCGTTTTTTTGCACTCCACACCACCCTGGGTTAGACAATGGCGATATGCAAATCAGCTCTGACCCTGTGCCCCATGGGAACAGTCCAGTCCGAAATACAAAAGCCATGTCCTTCCCAGAACGGAATCAAGCATCCGAGGACCGGACCGGTTTTGAGGTAACACCTCTCATCAGCCCGGCTAGCTTGACTCCAGTGGTGTGGAGTGCCTGGGACCCACGTCTGAGCATCACCAGCGCACTTATGGCGGTAATTGCAAACAAAACAGGTGATGGACAGAATGTGGATCAATGTCACACATTCACCCCAGTCCAAAGTTCTGGGCCCAAATCCATCGTTTTTTTGCACTCCACACCACCCTGGGTTAGACAATGGCGATATGCAAATCAGCTCTGACCCTGTGCCCCATGGGAACAGTCCAGTCCGAACTACAAAAGCCATGTCCTTCCCAGAACGGAATCAAGCATCCGAGGACCGGACCGGTTTCGAGGTAACACCTCTCATCAGCCCGGCTAGCTTGACTCCAGTGGTGTGGAGTGCCTGGGACCCACGCCTGAGCATCCCCAGCGCACTTATGGTGGTAATTGCAAACAAAACAGGTGATGGACAGAATGTGGATCAATGTCACACATTCACCCCAGTCCAAAGATCTGGGCCCAAATCCATCGTTTTTTTGCACTCCACACCACCCTGGGTTAGACAATGGCTATATGCAAATCAGCTCTGACCCTGTGCCCCATGGGAACAGTCCAGTCCGAACTACAAAAGCCATGCCCTAAGTGCGCTGGGGATGCCCAGACGTGGGTCCCAGGCACTCCACACCACTGGAGTCAAGCTAGCCGGGCTGATGAGAGGTGTTACCTCGAAACCGGTCCGGTCCTCGGATGCTTGATTCCGTTCTGGGAAGGACATGGCTTTTGTAGTTCGGACTGGACTGTTCCCATGGGGCACAGGGTCAGAGCTGATTTGCATATCGCCATTGTCTAACCCAGGGTGGTGTGGAGTGCAAAAAAACGATGGATTTGGGCCCAGATCTTTGGACTGGGATGAATGTGTGACATTGATCCACATTCGGTCCATCACCTGTTTTGTTTGCAATTGCCGCCCTAAGTGCGCTGGGGATGCCCAGACGTGGGTCCCAGGCACTCCACACCACTGGAGTCAAGCTAGCCGGGCTGATGAAAGGTGTTACCTCGAATCCGGTCCTCGGATGCTTGATTCCGTTCTGGGAAGGACATGGCTTTTGTAGTTCGGACTGGACTGTTCCCATGGGGCACAGGGTCAGAGCTGATTTGCATATCGCCATTGTCTAACCCAGGGTGGTGTGGAGTGCAAAAAAACGATGGATTTGGGCCCAGATCTTTGGACTGGGATGAATGTGTGACATTGATCCACATTCGGTCCATCACCTGTTTTGTTTGCAATTACCGCCCTAAGTGCGCTGGGGATGCCCAGACGTGGGTCCCAGGCACTCCACACCACTGGAGTCAAGCTAGCCGGGCTGATGAGAGGTGTTACCTCGAAACCGGTCCGGTCCTCGGATGCTTGATTCCGTTCTGGGAAGGACATGGCTTTTGTAGTTCGGACTGGACTGTTCCCATGGGGCACAGGGTCAGAGCTGATTTGCATATCGCCATTGTCTAACCCAGGGTGGTGTGGAGTGCAAAAAAACGATGGATTTGGGCCCAGATCTTTGGACTGGGATGAATGTGTGACATTGATCCACATTTGGTCCATCGCCTGTTTTGTTTGCAATTGCCACCCTAAGTGCGCTGGGGATGCCCAGACGTGGGTCCCAGGCACTCCACACCACTGGAGTCAAGCTAGCCGGGCTGATGAGAGGTGTTACCTCGAAACCGGTCTGGTCCTCGGATGCTTGATTCCGTTCTGGGAAGGACATGGCTTTTGTAGTTCGGACTGGACTGTTCCCATGGGGCACAGGGTCAGAGCTGATTTGCATATCGCCATTGTCTAACCCAGGGTGGTGTGGAGTGCAAAAAAACGATGGATTTGGGCCCAGATCTTTGGACTGGGATGAATGTGTGACATTGATCCACATTCGGTCCATCACCTGTTTTGTTTGCAATTGCTTCCTGGCGCCTCGTTGCCTACTTGCAACGATTCTCTGACCCTGCTCTGACCCTTGAAGCAGGGTCAGAGAATAGTTACAAGTAGGCAACGAGGCACCTGTCCAAGGAATTAAACCTCATCAGGAATCACTTACAGATATAAAAAACAGGAAGAAGGGAGAGGATGGCAAATACACCCATTTTGAGTTGTCAGGAGGGGTTAAACTAAAAGAGACCTTTACAGCACAATTTTCATATGCATTTTGCTAAAAATAACAAGCTGTATGTTCTGTAGGGGCAACTCAGGAATCTGGCCCTTCAGAGATCCGGCCTCTCTTTCTTTCTCTCGTTCTCTCTCTCCCTCTCTCCTTCCCTCTCTTTCTCTCTCTTTCTATCTATCTATCTATCTATCTATCTATCTATCTATCTATCTCTCTCCCTCTCCCATAAACGACTGCATGGGTAACTTCGCGGCTCGCGAAGACGCAAAAAGCCCCGCGAACACGCAAAAAACCCCGCAAACACGCAAAAAACCCTGCGAACACGCAAAAAACCAAAAATCCGCAAATTCGCACAAATTCGCGAATTTTGCGGATCGCGAATTCGCAAATCCGCAAATTCGCGGATCGTGAATTCACAAAATTTGCCCATGCTTAGCCGCGTTTAGATGAATGAGGTTGATGACGGCCCAGACGATGTGCTCTTTGAATGTTAAGAGGTGATATAGATTGTTGATAGAGATTGAAGATCAAGGAGGTCCGGAAGATATTTCTTCAAGAATGTTGAAAGTGACATTACTGTCCCTGAAAGAGATTTCCTATTTTTTGCTATTCTGTTGGCCAGACGGGAAATATGTAAGAGATGGGTCGAGACAACACCCCCAACACAATCAGAGTGGTTATCCTCGTTATGTAAAACCTCTAAAATAGACCTGGCCCGACTGAAGAACTCTAAGAAGCTCGCCATTTGGAACAGCTTGCTAAATTGGACTTTAGTCTGAGTTTTTTTTTTGTCCTATGTTTAAGCCTCAGTGCAACTCTCAGACTGTGCTGGAGAAGAGCTGTAACCTTGCAGGCTATGGCCTGCTTAGCCACCGGCTTCAGTCTTAAATCTTGAAGAGAGTGCAATCACCCTCTCCTTAACAACGGGAGGGCAGCAACTGGAGGGAAGTTGGTTTTTGCCACTGGTAGGCGTGGGACGAAGGACGGAAAAGATCACTGCACAGCCTTCTTCCCTTATTTGAGTAGCAGTGGCAACCTTCTGATCTTCTGTTAGCTGAGGTTTGAGGCGAATGAAGAAAAAAAAAAAAAGAAGGTTGAAAGGTTGGGGCCCTCAACGTTCACAGGAAGACCTTAGAGGCGACGATTGTTTGTCTATATCGGTTCTCAAGGTCTTTGGTGTGTAGTTTGAACTTCTGAATTTCTTGTTCCAACCAAGGTATCTTGATAGTTATATCTTAAAGATCCCCTACACATTGGTCCAGCTCAGACATTTTCCCCCCCATAACAATTCATCGATCCTCAATTTGTTGCAATTTTTCATTAGTTGCACACATAAATGGGTGAAGTCCACGTACCTCATCTAAGACAGAGTCTAAGACAGGATTCTGGGATGATAAACTTGGGTAATTCTTCGCTATTCTTGGTTTTGTACCTGATGTAGATGGTTTGGAGGGTGCATGCAAATTGCTGGCCATCTAAATATAATGAGTTGAATGCTGCATAAGGTTTTGAAATAATGAATCTGGCCAATGCACCAAAGAAGATAATATCAGCGCACAAAGTGTAAAAGAGTACATAAAAAGTTATTTGGAAACTGGAAGTTGCATAACCTGATTTCCCTGAAGTTGCTGTACTTAATAAGAGCCAATAGGCATCATAGAATAGGCCTATAGTGGCTTTTGAGCAATAAGTACAGTAGAAAAAAGAAGACCCTGCCATAAATAAGCAAAGTAATTTATGAGCAGACATGTTTGAGGAGATAGTCCCTCACCTGAAGAAACAGCAACAAAAAGAGGCAACAAAATCACCTCTGCAGCACCGGGCCTGAGTATTGTACCTCATTGATAGTTGTCTAATGTTGCAGGTTATCAGCAGAAATGAGGAAAAGCTAAAAAAAACTCAAAAAAATTAAAACGTGAGCAAAGCAACAAAAAAAGGGCTGCTGCACGCATATATATGAGGAAAATCACTGCTGCAGTACCAGAGCCACAGGATGCACTTCCGAGGAAAGGGCCGCAAAAGCAAAGAAGCTCCGTACCCGCACCAGAGCTCAGAAGGCGGCTGCCATCTTGCCCTGGCGCCGAAGCCACACTCCCCGCAGCACTTTAAGCTTTAGCAATAGCTGACGTAAAGGTACTTTGGTATAAAATGCATAGATTTAACAAAATGGAAAAAGGTGTAGCAGAGACTGAGAGGAATTATTCTCCCATGGGCGAACTGTGACATCTTTAAAGTATCCTAACAGGACAGGAAGTAAATGGATAACTGTGCCTTCCCTAAAATGAAACAATATCTTCCCCCAACGTCCCTGTACATATTGCTAGAGACCACTACTCTACTTCAATTGCATTTAAGCCAGAATGGATAATATCTCATGTTCCCTGTTAACCTTTCCTAATTCGCTTGTTCCAAAAAGTTTACTTTTGTAAGCTTTTTTTTTGCCTGATGACTAGTCATGGGGTCTTCATAAGAAGGCTAGCACATCTAGCTCATTTAGAGTTTTTATAACATATGCAAGCCAGGGGAAACTGAGCCCCTTATCTTAACACAGACAATAATTAATAACAAGCCTGTTAAGACTAGCTTCCTGGTTCTGCCATATAGAAATCCATAACACAATAGGACATCATTTTAATGCATTCTCGATGTAGTTAAGTCCTAATTCCACACGGCAGACATAATATAAAGTCGTTTGGGGAGTGAACAGAAGCCCTCTTCAGAAGCGTTTTTCTTCCACCTTTAAGGCTCCCCTGCATACCATACTCCATATACCTGCACCATAGCTTGCGGTTGACACACTGCATATTATAATGTACAATAATGGTGTTAGGGATCCACAGGAAGGCAAAATATATTGAAATGGAATCCCAACTCTCATGCAGTGTTAAATTTGAGCCAATTGTTTCTGGTGCTCATGACCGACACTTAATTGTCAACACCGGGGCTTGTGACAGTCTGCTGCAAGGAGGCACTGTCTGGCTAATTTAGAGATGACCACAAAAACAGTTAGTTATTAAATCAATATACATTAAAAATGACTATTACCTGCCACCCAAACCATTCATATAGCTTTGAGGGCCTGGAATAGTCCGAATTGTCACACGCATAGGAGTGTGGTGGTTAGTCGGTGTGTTGTTACTATCATTGGCAGCGCTGGCAGGGGCAATGTGTGGTGCAAGTTGCAGTGGCCTCCTGATGAGCGCCTTACACTTACTTTTATTTTTTTACAAATTAAGCACTGCTCTCGGGCAAGCCTCATCCAGTGTGTGTAAGATTAGAAGGCCATGAATCTGATGAATTGAAGGCGATTGCCAAATACGAAAAGCTGCCAGTCCTCTCTGAGAGATTGTTACCAACTGCAAGGGTGGGCACTCTAAGTTGGATAGGGCTGCAGGCCCTGTTGTATGATCTAGAAATGTTGGTAAGTAACTCTAGATTGGCCATAAACTTTGCGAGTTGGGTTACTGAAAGGTGCGAGGCTTTGGGAGTGTGGACCATCAGGACCTAGTTTTCAGCATAAAGTAAGGTAGGTAGTGGAACACCATCAATCTTTAGGACGTCTAGGCCAATACTGCATGGAAAGGGGCTTAGCTTATTAATGTAAAGTGTCAATGAAAGGGAGACTAGCACGCAGCCGTGCCTAATATACCGAGAGTTTGCAAACTAATTAGTAAGATTGAGTGCTTTCTTATTTTGTTGGAGGAACTTTGCCAAGTATGATTTGGCTTTGTGATACAACTTTTATTTGTGTGGTCAGGGAGTCTGAAAAGAAGTTGGAAAGGGCTTGAGGTGGGGTTTGTGTCTAAAACTTTAAAATTAAATATGAATTTGTCACTTGAGTTGGGGGTTAATATAGTTACCGATTACTATTAGCAGACTTAGCAAAGAATGTTGATTACTATTGTAGGGAGTAGGCTACACCCAGAACTGTAGCAAATGGGCAGGTCCTACCTCACAAAGCCACATATCACAATAACATACCAGGGTTGTCCATGTGTGTTTGTTCTTTATCCCCTTCAGTGGAATGGCAAAACCCCTTACCAATAAAATGGAATAAAAATTCTATTTGAAGCTCCGTGAATGAGGCGAAATCGGCAGAAAAGGGACCATAAAAGTATATGAAAACCAACTATACACCTTCCATGTGGATCAGAGTTAGAATCCATCTCTCCTAAGGGTCCCTTCAATTACCTGTACCTGCGTCTCCACTCTAAGCAAGATAAGGATCATAACTACATTAGTATGAACTGAGCTACAACTCAATACTAAATCACTAATGCATTTTCATTAACCAAACTCATCCCCCAGGATTTACGATTTCTGAACAAACAGTGTCAGCACCTAATATTTAAACACACTCCATAATTTCACCCCTCTTGCTTTGAGTGTGGACGCCGTACATATTTCTAGTTATGGCCTTAAAAATAATGGGGAAATTTCCCTAAAGCGAAATTTAGAGGTTTAGGAAATAAACACTTCCGCAACAGCATTCTGTCATGCAAGGATAATGTAATCTTACAGCACAAGGGAATAGAATCCTTTCTTTCACTCCTGTGACTACCACATTCTTCCCTTTCTCCCTGCTTCAACCTAATTTTCAAAATTCACACAGAGGCTCCTCAGAAAAAAGCACACTGAACTAGTTGATTAAAAAGTTACATGTTTACATGGTCCTTCTTACTTGATGAAGCACATTTTGAATCTGAAGCTTGGTGAGCACCTAAACAATCATTTGCGGTCCTTCATCGTTTTAACCATAGATAGGGATTTGGAATAGCATTTGAAAAATGCATACGTCAGAACCCATTTCAGAGGGCCATTGTGAATCAGAAGAAACTGTGAAGGGGTTCAGGCCTCACAGCTCAAAGTAGTCAATAGCAGCTCAAAATGATATTCTAGTCAAATACTTTCTATTATGACAAAAGTAGTAATTATATATGAACACAAATTGAAATGTGGCTTACACAAACAGTACTCACTGCCCCCTGAGGTCAAGGCTATAGTATTCAATAGGCAGATCCATCTCACTAGCGGTAGTGGTTTTTCCTCATTCACTATAGGTGACATTCAGGTTAAGCCTTTCTAGAACTCTCAGTCCCTGGAGTGCTATTCCAACTCTGATAAAAAAAAAGTGTTCCAGTGCCAGATACAGTATATAACAGAACAAGTTCCCTCGGGGCCTTCCAGCCCTGCGCTCAGTCTTAACAGCAATTGGGAGGAAGGTGCAAATGGAGTCTCTACGTGGAGCAGTAGGGGCTGCTGTTGGTAAGTAGCACTCGTTGCTTGGATGGGACAGCTGCTGAGCATTCATAGCGCTTCCTCTTGTGGGATGGTTCCTCTGATCCTTCCCACAGGTAAGAGGTAGGTTGCTCTTGTTCCAATCCTCAGTCAGAGTTCCGGCCCACACAGGTCACCACGGTGGCTTATCCTCATGACAAAGGCTAGTCCTTGTCTTTTCTGGTGACTTCCACAAGGCTTATGGGGTCACGGACCTTACTCGGTACATAGGCTATGGCGAGATCGGCATGGCAGTAATCTTGAAATTGGACCCGCCTGGCATACCGGGTCTCCGACTTCACTCCGCACCGGGGCTACTGCCTGATCAGCACAGCGGTAATCTTCATGGCAGTCCCACTTAGAATAAAGGTTTGCCGACTTCATTCCATACAAGGGGGATGGCCAGATTGGCACAGCAGTAATTATCACGGTGGCCCTACCTGGCATACAGGCTCAATGTCTTCACTCAATAAACAAGCTATGGCCTGATCGGTACAGAAGTAATCTTCATGGTGGATCCACCTGGCATATGATGTCACTGCCTTTACTCTGCACCCGGGTTATGGCCCAATCAGCACAGCAGAGATCTGACTATGTCTAACTTCACTTTGACCCACTCTGGCATACAGTGTCGCTGACTTGAACCTGCACATGAGTGATGACCTGATTGGTGCAGCATCCTTCTTCACACAACTCACTACTACTGCCATAGTTAATGTATCAGTGGTGTAACTCACAACAGATCAAAGAAAATGTTCTGTCATTATGCAGATTAGCATTATCAGTTTTTTATCTTTAGCAAGACATCTAATGATTTAGAATGTTCTTCAATTCCACACACTCAGAAAATATAATGCTGCAGTACAAGAACTAACCCTGGGTGGGTAACTCCATTCCGTCAATCGAGTATGAGGAGATTTGCCTACTACCGACTCCGTGGCGAACGTGGAGATAGGCAGAACCCCGCCTCTGTGGCGGAGTGGAGGTAGCCGCTCCCTCCCCCCTTCCAAATACTTAAAAAATAATAAAACGAAGACACTCACCTGTGTTTCTGCCGCCTCCCCTGCCTGGCTGCTCTCCTTCATGCTCCTCTTGCGTCCTTTTTCATTAAAAAAAACTACATTGAACGTCTTGCGAGTGCGCATGCGCAAGACGTACAACATAGTGTTTTTTTAAATGAAGAAGGGCGCAAGGTGGTGAGGCAGCGAGGAGCAGGAAGGAGAGCAGCCAGGCAGGGGAGGCTGCAGAAACACAGGTTAGTGCCTTCTTTTTATTATTTTTAAAACATTTGAGGGGGAGCGTGGAGGGAGCTGAGTTTTTTTCAAACTCTGCTGACCTATGCGTAGAGGCACTATGCCAGCTCCGCCCACCCTTAACAGGAATCCTATTAGCAACATAAGGGGAGAGGCTCTGCCTTGATGTGAGCTGGGGCGGATCAACCACAAAGTTAAACAACCTAACACCTAGGGTCAAAGTAGCTTTTTCTTTAGAATCCTGGGCTTACTAGGTGTAGATTGGCACATGAGTATAAAAATACAGGTAGAATATGAACATCAACCCAAAAAATAACAATATATGCAAGAAATATGTATCACATGCCTACATCAATGACATTTGCAGCATTTTCCTTGGAGTTGATCAAGCCAATCATATAGTTCTGCCCTGGACCCCCCATGGGGGTTTGGCCACATGGCCTGGCCTGTGACCAGTCCCTGCAGCCAACCTCAGACTGGGCATTGCCGAAGGCTGTGCGTGGCAGGGAGTTGGCTGCCCCCTGGTGGTTGGTTTCAAGCTCCGGCCATAGGCTACCCCTGTGGCCAACTCCATGCCATGCAGCTATCCTCATGTGCCTGCGGTCAATCCCACACAGCCATACATGACTTGGCTTGGGGTTGGCCATCCACAGGTGTTAGGCATGGTGAACACTATGCCACCCAGAGCCAATACTGTGCTTGAAAAACCACCCCCCAGGGAGGGCCAGGTCTTAGTGGGATGCACATAGCTATTTTGGGGAGGTATGCATGGCTCCTCTCCTCATGTCTCTAGGAGGCCCCTACGCAGTAGCGGCCACCTCAAAACTCAATTGGGCGAGGATGGTGGGACGGGGTACTGGGAAAATAATTAAAATTTTTAAAAAGTACCTATTCTGACACCTCAGTGCTCCTCTCTTAGCCTGATGGTGTCCCAACAGTCTCTGGGACACCAGCACAGGCTTCCCATCGAATCCTTGCGCTGCTCTCAAAATCATGAGAGCAGCACCAGGATTGGTCTGAGTTGCTTGGTTTGTCACTCAGACAGTGCCTGGGAATCTCTGCTGTTTCTCCAGCAGCAAAGCTGGGCTGGAGAAGTGTGCATGACGAATTGACGATTTGGTTGGCCGGCCTAAGATGGTCACCCAAACTGTCATCTGCACTTACAGTGTGCGCTACTCCTCCCCTGCTGTCATCATGGCCCCTCTTGCCTAGACTTGGCTGGCTCTTGAAAAGAAAGAAAAATAAAATGATAATATATTGGTTTTATTATCCCCGTTTCCCTCAGCTGTTTCTCAGCGGAGGGGTGATGCTCCTCCGTCATAGCGGAGGATCTGCCACTGCACCTGGGACCTCATTCCCCAGAGGTGAAAATAAAATAAAGGGGAGGTAACATGCACCCCTCCCTCTTCAATCCTCTAGAGGCCCCGGGGAACCCATTCCCGGAGGTCGATAATATTTAAATGGGGTAAGCAGCCTTTCTCACCGAGCCTGCAAAGGCTACATTATTGTGTCCTAGGTAGCCCCCAAGGATACATGTCACTGTCCTGCAACTTTCCTGAGGTAAGTACTTGGCAGAGATAGAGTAGTAATTATGCCCCCAGTCACTTTCCTGCGTCTTAAGTGAAGTAAGTACATGGGGGAGATAGAATAGTAATTGTCCAGTACCTTCCTTGAGGTAAGTACTTAGCGGAGTTAGAATAGTAATTTTGCCCCAGCCACTATCCAGCGCCTTCCCTGAGGTAAGCACTTGGGAAAGTTAGAATAGTGGCTTTACCCCCCAGCCACTGTCCAGTGCCTTCCATGAAGTAATTACTTGGTGCAATTAGAATAGAAATTTGCCCCCCAGTCACTGTCCAGCACCTTCCCTGAGGTCAGTACTTGGTGGAGTTAGAACAACAATTTTGCCCCACTGCCACTGTCCAACACCTTCCCTGAGTTAAGTGCTTGGTGGAGTTAGAATAGCAATTTTGCCCCACAGCCACTGTCCAGCGCCTTCCCAGAGGTAAGAACTTGGCAAAGTTAGAATATTAATTTTTCCCCCGTCACTGTCTAGTGCCTTCCCTGAAGTAAGTAATTGGCTGAGTTAGAACAGTAATTTTGCTCCCATTCACTGGCCTGCGCCTTTTTTAAGGTAAGTACTTGGTGAAGTTAATAAATTAATTTCGCTCCCCAGTCACTGTCCAGCACCTTCCCTGAGATAAGTACTTGCCGGAGTTAGAATAATAATTTTGCCACCTAGTCATTGTCCAGCTCTTGAGGTAAGTACCTGGCGGAGTAACATTAGTAAGTCTTCCCAAATCACTGTCCTGCACCTTTCTTTAGGTAAATATTTGGCTGTGGTAGACTAGGAAATTTGACCATCCCTGACGCTGTCCACCATCTTTCCTGAGTAGATTATAGGTTCTTCCTAATTTATTGTTTTACTATTTATCCCAGAAAAAAGTGTGAACGGTAACTTACATTTTTGGATCAGTAAGAAATAGATCGAAGGTGGTGTTTAAAGGCAACCTTCAGAATGTCTCAAAATGTAAAATATTTTGGGTGAATTAATTGTTCTGGTTATTTAATAAGTATTCGTTTAGGACAATTAATGGAAAGTATATACTTGTGCAGAAATATTTTGCAAATCGCAGCGATGTATTACATGTTTTGTGGCATATTGCGTGGTATTGCATTATGTTGCATGGAGATGTGCCATGCAAAATTGTGTCTTTATAGTTTTGCTATCATAGTGTGCAACATCAAAAATCTATTGTTCCAAACAAATATATGTGTAGCATTTTACTCTCTATATTAACTATCATTTATTACTATTTATTAAATCTATAATTAACAACATTTTCCTAAAAGAAAATAAATTGCATGGTAATCGTTAGCATGGTAGTGGTATGCGTGACAAGGGTTTGCATAGTAATAGTAATGATAATGTACCTCTATCTATGTTTGTGGTAATGACATTTGTGGTAAAGAGTAAAGACATGCATGGTAGTGGTATATGTGTGGCAAAAACTGCATGGTTAAGGCATGCGTGGTAAAGGCATGCATGGTAAAGTTATGCGTTGTTCCATCATGCATCATGCTGCAGGGTCTGCAGCAGTCCCCCAGTACATTTTCTTTTTATGTACGCATCCTGGGATCATTCAATCCATGACCCCAGGAGAGCTTACTCTATCAGCAGTCTTGGCTGAAGCTCTATGCTCTTCAGCTGGAGTAAAGAGCCCCCTTCTGGTTGGTTCTATTGCTGCACTTTGCAGACTGAAAAATATTAATAAAAGACTCATAGATTTTTTTTAATAAAGATTTATTACATTTTTATATGGCAATCACTTTTATTAAACATTGAACTGTGTGAATGAATGAAATATAAATGTATTATAATTATTGGTCATTTTAACCAAAGACAGTATATATGGTTTTTATATGTTGATATTCTGATCCCTTCATAAACCCAATAGGCCGACATGTTATAGTTTTATAGTTTCACGTTCGGAGCCTTAGACAAAGTCAGCAGCTCTGCCTTACCTAAAATGATTGTCATGGGGTGGCCACATCAATATACAGAGTAGGCCTATTGGCTTTCTAAAAGGGTCATCATATCATTATACGAAGGCAAGCTTATTGGCTTTGTCAAGAAGTCTTCATCTTAATAAAACAGTAATCATGTTATGATTAAAAACTAAAACCAATGTAATTCAATACAATATTCAAAGGCATTCATTATTGATAACAAGCAATATTTGTCAATGCACCTTTAAAAAAGCATATGCATTCAAAACAACAATAAACAGTGTCAGAGTCTTTCTTTCATACTTCTCAGGTTACATAATGCAGCCACAAGACCAGCCAACAGAGGTCTCTGCAATCTTCAGCTGAAGAAAGATCAAAAGGTGCAGCTATGGAAATGCTGATAAATACGAACAAAATCTTCCATTTTATCTGATGTGAGCTGTATCCCATTATCAGTTACAATAATCTCAGGAGACCACTCACGTGCAAAAACTTTCTTTGAAAAAGGTGATAATAACGTGAGATGAAGCATTAGCTACAAATTTAACTTCTGGCCACTTAGAGTGGTAGTCAACTATGACCAAGGCAAAACGAGCATTCAAAGGCAAGTGTTTAAAAGGACCTGAAACATCAAAAGCCACCTTTTGCCACGGGTAAACAGGCTAGGATACAGGTTTGAGAGGAGCTGAAAAACAATTAAGCATTTTATCACTACTTATGCATTCCGGACACTCTCCAACGGTCCTATCTACTATTTTGTCAAGACCAGGCCACCAAAAATTGGCTCTAATAAGCTGTTTCATAGAGGACATCCCTAAATGTCCTTGATGAGTAAGTGACAAGATTTTGTTCTGCATAGAGACAGGAGGAATAATCTTACCTCCTTTGAAAAGCAAACCTCCAATTTCTTCAATCTCAGCAGATACACAACAAAAGGGAGCAATGTCAGCAGAAGCAGATCTTTCCTTTGGCCATCCATTTTTCACACACTCAGGAATCTGCCGACATAACACATCATTCTTAATTTCCATTGTCCACTCACTTTCAGACAAATTCACAAATTCATGAGAAACAAAATCTTTTATGGTGGTAATCATATCCACATCCTGTTCAATAGTAGAAACACAGTCCTCAGTGCATGGTAAACTTGAAAGAAAATCCGCAGTGACATTGCTTCTGCCAAGGACGTATTCTACTTCAAAATCATACTCCTGTAAGCGAGATGTAAGACAGGCTATACAGGTAGTAGAGTTCCAACCTCCCCCAGGAGACAATATGCCAACCAGGGACTTATAATCAGTTCTAAGTGTGAATCTGCTTCCCCACACATAGTTACGAAATTGTTTGATAGCCCAGATACACGCCAATAACTCCCTTTCAATTACAGCATACCTCCTTTCAGTTACTGACAGGGTCCTTGAACCAAAAGCCAAACACCATTCATCTCTTCTTGAACACTGGCTAAGAACTCCTCCAAGTCCATAAAGACTAGCATTCACCATAATAATACATTTCTTGTTAAGGCAAAAGGACTTAAGAGTAGGAGCATTAATAATCTCCTTTTTGATCTGCCTGAAGGCTGCATCTTGTTCATCTGACTAGATAAACTCAGAAGACTTTCTAGTCAATTCTCTGAGGGGCTCCATCTTGGTGGCAAAGTTCTGCATGAATTTGCTATAATACTCTCATAGCCCTGCAAAAGAGAGAAGTTTCTCTTTATTATCCGGAGCTGGAGCAGTTATGATAGCATCAACCAAAGCTTTCTTGGGCACAACACCTTCACCAGATAGAGTGTGGCCTAAGTACTCGACGGATTCACAACAAAATTTACATTTACCAGCTTTGAGTGTTAGTCCACATTCTTCTAATCTGGAACAAACTTCTTTAAGATGATGAGAATGTTCATCCTCATTTTTGGAAAAAATGAGGATATCATCCTGGATACACTTAACAAACATGCTCACGTCTTTAAAAATATGATACATCGCCCTCTAAAATACGGATGCGGCCGAAGCCAGAACAAAAGGCATCCTTTTAAATTGAAAAAGACTGTGGGGAGTGATAAAGGCGGTATAATGTTTGGAATCCTTTGTATGCTCTAGCTGATGGTAGCCTGAGCTAAGGTCAAGAGTGGAAAAAACACGAGCACCATCTAACATGCATACCATCTAAATATTATTAGGGAGAGGGTGCAATCAGTAACTAAATTAGTATTTAACACTCTCAAATCAACACACAACCTAATACTTTTATCAGGTTTTAGGGCCAAAACAAGGGGAGAAACCCACTGAGATAACTCAATTTCCTCAATATTGACATCCTTAACCATGGCATCCAACATGTCTTTTAATTCCGCTCTAATGCTGATGGGAACATCTCTTAACTTTTGTTTTACAGGAACAGAACCTTCTTTGACTTTGATTCTGTTACTAAGGGCGATATGTAGGAGCCCAAATACCGGTCGGTAACGGCCGAATTTGGCCGTTACTGACCGGTATTTGGTGATTGGGATGTAGGCGCATCATTTTACAGATTCAGTAAATTTACCGAATCGGTAAATTTACCGATTCTGAAAAATACTGAATCGGTAATTTTACCGATTCGGTAAAACCCAGATGTAGATACCACTGTTAACAGTGCTACAGGCCTTCAGGATTCAGTATTTTACCACCCAATCCAATTGGGTGGTAAAATTCCGAATTCAGGTGTACATGCACATCTGTGCATGTACACCTGTGCCATGTGACACACAGACATGTCCTTAGGGCATGTATGTGTGCCACATGGCACACAGCCTGTATTTGGGGTGCTAGAGGGTGTCAAAGTGACACCCCCTGCACCCTTGCAGGATTCGGTATTTACCGATTCGGTAAATACCGATTCGGTATTGCCCATTGATTCCTATGGGCTTCATAGCCCATAGGAATCAATGTTATCAAAGACAGGGTTGAACCCAATATAGTCAATAGGGACCTGGGTAACAATTGGAACAGAGGGAAGGGGTCCCATGACCAAAATAAGGTAATTACAAAATTACACCATTTGTATTCAAGCAATTTGAGGAAAACTTTTTGGAAGCAAAAGAGAATTTAATTCAAGATTGCATATATCCTATTCAATGGATATCATATTCATTTACAACATATTCTTAGTACCACAGTTTATATATAATATGTGTGCCCACAATAAGGATAAGAAACCTACCTATATTGGGTCGAAACGTAGACGACTACACCACCTACGACCAACTCCGGTCCCCATTCAGACACTTTACGGCTATAACAGAGTTAGGCCGTTGTTTAACATTCGATAATTTGGACTCTCTTTTGAGCCACCAATTGTGGCCCTTTTTTAGGGACCACATGTACATTGTCTTAGAAGCTTGAATAAGACTTGTCACGGAATGAATCAGATCACATACATCCTACCCCCTACACTTTCCCTCACGTCACCCCCTTCCTGTTGTGAATGTGGGCACACATATTATATCAAATTGCTTGAATACAAATGGTGTAATTTTGTAATTACCTTATTTTGGTCACGGGACCCCTTCCCTCTGTTCCATAGGAATCAATGGGCAATACCGATTCGGTATTTACCGAATCGGTAAATACCGAATCCTACCGATTCAGTAATTCAAAAAGTAGAATTACCTACATCTGCCCCCTTCCTTTTTACCGAATCGGTAAAATTTGGTATTTAAGAGTCGGTAAAAAGGAATTACCTACATCTGGCCCTATAACCCTTGAGTTTGCCTAAATTATCGGAGAACGCATGAGGAAATAATTCAGTAACCTCCATACTAGGTGGTGATAAAGGAAGTATAGAAACAGGTTCTTTGTTCCTGGGATTCAGCACAATGTTTAACTTGGCTTGGTCCCGCCAACCTAAAACATTGACACCTTTGAATGCTACATATAATTTAATGATGGCCGAATTACCTTTGAATTCAATAGGTACTTCCTTGAAACCCATAAAATCAATTTTGGAACCATAAAAATCGAATGCAAGAATATCAGGTTTACACAGCAAATTGAAATCAACAAGTTCTCCTAGACATTGTAAGCAATAATCTTGTGCAATTATAGTCCAAGGAGACCCTGAGTCTGCCATAAGTTCCAATTCATTCCCCATGATATATACAATACATTTTGGGGAGCAAATCTTGTCTGTCTCAGATATATCAAAGAAATCTTGAATTGAAACCATAATGTCAGACTTTACATCCCCACGAGAGTGATCATCAGCAGTAAATAGGGAAATAAAAGAAGAATGTAACAACACCATAAGCTTTTTCTTGGGTCTTGCCATATACAGCCAAGGAAACGTAGGGTTTCTTTTAAAAATTGTTCTCTGTGGGGCTGCTGTACTCACTGCAGACACCCACAGCGTTTCCTATTTCCCTGCCCATGCCTTAGCAGGCAGGTAAAGTAAATTTACCTAGAGTCCCAGGATGGGTTCACAGGAACACTATACCTGCATTGGGATCTGGGGATTACAAGTATTATAATTTTTTTTCAGTGCCAAAACCCTGCCCACCCTGCACGATTTTAATGAAAAATGGGGTCACCCCCTCCAAAAAAAATCCAGTCCAGCGGGGGTACTGCAAAATTGCAAAGCATTAAAAAATAATTAATTTTGATCCTGGAGGCCCACTGTGCCCTCCTCAAGGGTTAGGGGATCGGGGTACCCCTATCATGCACTCATATCTTTTTTTTAAAGTATTTTCAGGTCATGGGTCCAAGTCTCAGAGTCCTGTAATGGCCAATCACTTTTATTAAACATTGAACTGTCTGAATTAATTAAATATACATTTCATTATAATTATTGGAAATTTTTTGACAAAGACAGTTTTTGTGCTTTATATATATTGAGATATTAACCCCTTCATAATGCAAATAGGCCAACTATTTTATTTGCTGTTCTGGCCCTTTCACAAACTCAATAGATATGCCTTACTTAAAATGACACTCTTTCTACTTAGCCGTGTACACTAGTGGAAGTTTGAATGCCAGGCACTGCACCCACCCTCTTGTTGTACATGGCTGACACACAGCGGGGGTTGGGCACACGGCCTGGTTTGTGGCCAACCCTAAGGGTTCAAGGGTCTTGGAGCTCTCCACTGTGGCACTAGGGAACCCACCTCAACTTTAAAAAAAGGCCTCCTTCAGCCAAGCGAGCTGGTATGGTCAAAGGTGAACACAACATAAGGGGTCGAGGCCTAGAGTAACTATGACTCGCACCCTCAATATGCACTGCTAATTACCTTATGTGTCACTCTTGATATGTTTAATGACATCACTGATAACATCACTGCAACATCAGAAATGACATAATTGATGACAACATTGTGCAAGGCAGTGCCGCAAGTTAAAATTATATTAGGCCTGGAGTTACTGTTACTTGAGACTGTTATAACTGGTGAATTTCAGTAGTTTAGTAAATTTAAAAAGCTATGTTTTAACTGACGTTTTCACCTAACTACAACATTCCTTTAACCTTTGGTTGGATTTTTTGTTTTGCTTATAACTTTGGTGCCATTTCACAAATCTTTAAGAAAGATCCCAGAAAAAGTGTCATCCACCTCAGCTCCTTCCTCGAAAATTTCACAGTGATCCATAAAGCGGCGGGCCAAGAAAAATGGTGGGTCCCGAAACACGTTTTTCTCACTTATTTTTCCATAGGAAAATTACAGACAATTAAAGCCCAAACGGCTGAACGTATTTACACCAAATTTGGCAGAAAGCTAGATCGTGCATGCATTTTGTGACTTGATGTAAATTCATTCAATATTTTTTGAGAAATTCAGTCTCAAAAACATTGTATATTTCCCGCCTCGGAGGATTCGGGAAATTGGCAGATCTCAAAATTAAATCTGATTGGATGTCATTACATCAGCAATGATGTTGCAGCAGCCATCTTAGGATTCAGTACTCAATCACTTGTTCTACAAAAAAGATGAGAAAAAAAGATATAAAGGGGCCGAGTATGGACACACTGCCCCCAGGCATGGTGACGAGGGGCAAAAACAAATGTATTTTTTTCTTTTTCCATAAATAGGGTGCAAAATGTAAAAAATAAAAAGTGTGAGCTCCCTCATTGTAAGAAAATAAACTCTCCTGAGCGAGCTAGGGCCCAGCAGAGCAGCACAAATTATATGGAAGGTGGGGGGGCATGTTGCCTCCTCACGCAGCCTTCTTCGGGTCACAGGGACCCCATCCCCTACGACTGAATGAAAAAATAGGCAGAGAGAGCAGGTGATCAGCTCCCCGAGTATCATTAGTCTCCAGGGACCCCAACCCCCGGGCTGGTATTTTAATTTCTGGGATGCGTTTGTGCCCTCCCTCCCCAAGCCTTTTAAGACCATGGTGACCCCATCTACCAGGGACATTTTTTTAATTTTGGTGAGTGCAGCAAGGAGACCCCCCCAATCAGAGATTAGCCCCGGGGACTTCATCTCCTGAGGCTGGCACTCTGCAGTGTCCCAGGGAGCCCACTCCTGGGACACTGTGGTTCCCACCCTTAGAGAGTGTGGGCATACCCTGACTGCACTCTCCCCGACAGTGAATGGAACTTTGCTCTGCCAGGTGGGAGCAGGTAAAAATGCTGCTTCTACCTGGGTGAGAGCAAAGGAAAGGTGCTGGTTCCTGGGTAGTCAACAGGACGGTTCGGGGGCCTTGGGGCTCTCCCTAATGGCACCCATCTCAAATTTTAAAAAAGGCCCACTTCTGCCACGTGAGGTGGTTGGAGCCACTGGGACCCTGTGACTCCCCCATAGCCCCAAAACATAATTTAAGATGTGTGGGTGTCCTGGGTGGGCATCGGGACACCCACTAAAATGAAAACAAAACAAATGTGAGGGAGAAATGAGCAGCCAGAGATGCTCATTTATTATTCACTGCTCGCGCCCCATAATGACCTAGGGCTTTTTTCAAATAAATAGTTTCTTGTTGGTGGCACTCCTATAAAAAGGAAGGGTCACCACCAAATATTTGTTTTAATGGTGTGGGAAGCTGCAGGAAGAGGAGTGAGTTAGAGAAATATACATGTGATTAAAGTTATTGGTGATTTTTAGTAAAAAATCATTGATGCTCAGCCCTTAATGAGGCCAAAAAGTTCCTTTTTTCTACTTTGGTATTTTTTTACCCTTTGTCGGTAAGTCTTATTGACTGAATCCAGACCCTGTGACCAACTGCTTGCTGTGCACTGCCAAAGGACGTGCACTATGGACGACTTGGTACTGGCAGAGGGTTGGGCACAAAACTTGGCCTGCACCCAACCCCACGCTGCACACAGTCAAGGTTCGTGTACAGGGGGTGGTTGGCTGCTTGTGAGGGGTTGGGTGGAAGCAAGGGGTCGGGTGCAGGCCTGACCGCATGCCAGGACCTGTGGTAAACTGTATTCTGGGCATACCCAAAGGCTGTGCACAGTGGGGGTTAGGGCGTTCACAACCAGAGCCTGGGATCAACTGTACACCATGCACAGTGATAGATATCTGACTTTACTTTAAAAAACATAGATATTCACTGAAGAAATCAAACATCAAATTATTGTTATAGTTAGGAATTGTAATAATATGTTAGTTTACATTCAAAAAAAGCTTAGAAATTCATTGAAAAAAACAAAGGTGAAAGGGATGTTATAGTTAGGTAAGAAGGTCAGTTAAAACACATTGTTTTAAATTAACAAAGCCACTGAAATTCATCAGTTATAGGTATCTCAAGTAACTATAACTCGCGCCATGAATTAAATTTGACTCACAGCCTTGCCATGCACTGCAAATTACCTCTCATATTATATCACTCATAACATGTTCTATGACACCGTTGATTACATCAGAGCAATATCTGACATGACATAATTGATGACAACACTGTGCATGGATGGCCTGCTGGGGTAAACAGACCACCATGTCTGTGATTGCTTTTTAAATTGAAATGTAGCCTGTTTTCCATAAAGGAAAAAGGCATGCATTTCAAAACAAAAAGGAAAAGCTACCTTTTTGAAGAGTAGGCAGTGGTCTGTGAGATCACTGCCTGCTCTTCAAAAATGTTGCCACTCACATTCGCAAAGGGGAAGGGGCCCTTCCCGTTTGCGAATGAGTCACCACCTCCTTCACGGAGTTGGTAAAATATGAATGTTTTGCAACTGCATTCTGGTTGTAATACATGAATACATGCCTATGCGACTCGCTATTCGCATGCCCCTTCCTATTACTTACTCGCATACCCTATTTTGTGAGTCCTTAATAGGTTACTGACTCTCAACATGGGGTTACTACATGTTAAAAGCCATATTAGCATTCGCAAACGGCCCAATTCTCCATTTGCAACCGGTAAAAATGCTCGTACATGTGGCCGTGAGGACCTCATTATGAGTGGGATGGAATATAATCTGGATTCCAACCCCCCACAGATGGAGAAAATCTTGTCGGCTTGGAAATGTGGAATTACTGGGGCGATCAACAATTCTGGAACCGATTACCACAGTAACTCATCATTTTTCCCTGGATTTTGTCAGCTGAAAGTAGCCAATATCAGCCACCGAAATCTCTGTGTGAAAATAAACAGAGCTATGTAAACACCAGAACTACAAGGCTCTCCGGAGCTGGATCCAGCTTACATTCTAGAACATCTTAGTACTCAGTGCAAAGTGGGGCTTCCAGGCCGCCTATCCAGACCTCCATTAACAGCTGGAATCTCATCAGCTGCAGCCCAGCTGTAATTTAAGTGTAAATGCTTTTCATGTACCCGACCTGTACATTTCAAGATGTGTTGTGTCATATGTTGCTGAGTTAGGTTTGTCATCTTAATGTTGTCATCTGCCATGATGTAATGCATGAAATGTCCACTAACCAAGTAGTTACCAGATGAAAAGAAATGCCAGTATGGTGTGTAGTTGTCACATGAGATGTATGCCTATGTTTTTATAAAATTAGATAAAACACTGGCCACAGGCACTTAGCACATGACATTTAGTACATGCAGAAAATATGGAAATCATAAATATGTCATGGAATTGCCTAAGGCAAACAATGTACATGTCTAGTTAGCAAGTGTTGTATGTGAAGCAAATGTTTAGGCATACCACACCCTGCTGTTTCATGATATATATACCTGTGAGTATGGCCTGCATTCCTGTTTGTCATTTTAAGGGTGTATCAGAATAAATTGAGCCATCTCATTTCCCAGCATGAAAACTGTGACAGCATGTAAATAGGCATATGGGAGGTGTATCGACATGCGCTATGGCTGCTCCATTGTTAGCCAAAGCCAACCACAGGGGATGTGAGAAATCCACCATTGCACGGCACAGGGAGCGTAGCATGCGTCAGTGTGATACTATCTCCTGCTGGCCTGTGGGTTCCGTAAGGAATCTACCGGCCAGAACGTTGTTTGGCGATCCCTGCAACGCTCGCCAAGTGGTCACTTTCTGTAGAGGCCGATCTGAAGCCCTGCCAGAGTTGAAACCTCCTTTGAAACTTTTCTTCAGATCGAGACACAATAGTACAGTTCAGTTAGGTTGTTAAACAAGTCCAAAGGCTATCGTCTTACCCGTCGAGACATATGTGCATATATGCACATGCACTCATAAATGCCAGACGTGCTCAGAACTAGGCACTCTGACGTCTACATGTATGAATGCATATTTATACACAAAATAGAAAAACACCTGCAGGCATCACGCAAATAATCACATCCATATATCCATGCACAGAAACCTGCACTCACACAGCTGGAGATGTCAGGATGATGAATAATTATGACAGCTGCGTCTTGTCAACTGCTCAGAACCAAAAGTGGTGGGCAGAGAAAGTGGGCAGCATTGCATAGCTTGAGAGCAAAGTGGGTAGCCTTTTATGCCGCATGGTTGAGGAAGAGGATGCATGATATGGGTCAATGAGGGTACTATGGGGTACCAGCAGAGGAAGGGAAGCGATGGGGGTGTCTGGTGGCGGTGACAGACTGTGAGGGGCACAGGCTGCCACATGGAAAGTAAGATGCGGGAGATAAAACGTGTCTTTGGCTCAAGCTGTTTTGATTGACAGCCTGCTACATGGTAGACAGCAGGCTTGAGTCACAAAGGGGCTCTACGAGATATATCTTATGACCCCTGGCAGTTAATCCTAGCCAATTTAATGAGGTGTAAGTTTATCGGTTGATATGTGTGAGCAGGTTGTGTTCATATAGTAATGGCAGGAAGTAAGCGACAGATCAATCTGGATCAACTATAGTATTATGGAGTTTACTTCTCGCGGTCTCTGGTGCAGCATAGAAAATGGGTCAATTATCACAGAATGGAAATTAAAAGACAGTTGTAACTGGGGTTGAATGCCCCTCCCCTTCGCTCAAATAATATTTGTGTCACTGTCCCTTGTCGAAGCAGCGGCTTGGAGTTGATATTGCCATTTGGTGGCACGGTAATAGGGAAAATACTAGGAAAAGTTTATATAAAAATAGAGCATGTACCATTTGTTCTACAACAAACAACTATTAACCACTTGGCAAGCTTTGATATAATTAGGTGTGAAATATTTTTCAGTATCTCTGCATGTTGAAACATAACTAGACCTGTCGCTATGTGGCCGACTTGCTCTCACGCACAAAGTCAAGAGGTTGGCTCGAGTGTCTTGTGTTTGTTTTAATGCAGTGCAACAAACCAGAATCCACACTGTGACAGCTGAGGTAATACTGGGACAGGAGATGACAGAAGAACCTCAGCATGTCACCTGCTTCACCCCCTGTCCAGTGTGTCGGCTACATTGGGGAGACAGGTAGCGATGATGTCACCATTACAGGCTTTCAGTTTAAGTGGTGTATTCTCATTGCAGGTGTATGTGCTGTATTCTATATTTGTCAGGTGAGGGTGAATAGTGCGGTGATCAGAGGGCTCCAGGTCCTCGGAACACCTGCTTTCTAACCCTTGGCTTTCATTTTGCAAATCATTGCCAGGTGCGGAAGCCAAAGCCTGAAAGCATGGTGTCTCAGTGACAAGAAGTCATGTTGTCACTCTAGTGGACAGAAATGGACTATTGTTTGTTGCGTTATGATTGCATGTCCCATGTGATTTCATGCCACCAACAAATAGAATTTGTTAGGCGCAATGGTCAATATAGATATTCCATTCCCCCCAATCCCCAATTGTTCACTGTGCAATGCCAAACATTTCCAATTATGCCTTTGATTGATTGTAGGGGGGAGCCCAAATCTGCCAGCCCTACAAAAAAAGGGAAATCCAAGCAAGCTGTGAGGACTGGGGCCAAACGGAAAAAGTGCGTAGATGGGACACTGGGTTCTGGAGATATTACAGAGGGGGGTCAACAGGCCATCAGCAAGTAGCCTTGGGCTATCCAATATGGGTGAATAACCTGGTGGTGGATCTTCAGGTACAGCTTAGGTCTATTGTGAAGGACGAGCTCAGTTCTTTGGTAGCACGGGTAGACAAATTAGCTGCCCTGCTTGAGGCAAGGATAGGCAGCATACCAACAGCTACAAGGGGGGGTGAGGATGCTAATTGCCAGGTAGATCTGGTCGCTGTCTCCCCTAGAGTAAGGTCGGACCCCCACCTGTCCAAAAACCAACTCCTAACACTCACACAAACCTGGAAAACTATGAAGAATGAAACAGAATCATGGTACACCACAATTTGCAGTCCGAGCAAGATCATATGCATCGTCAGGGGTCCAGGCGTGGGGAGGGGGCTTTGCACTTGGCTTAGAGGCTAGGGAGGAAAGGTAAGTCCTGCCCTGTATCACTTCACCTCCAGCTTCATCGCTGTATGTCATTATTTTAGCAGGTGTACCAGGGCCTAAAAGGGGACAAAGGGAATCCTATCATGAACGGTAGCGGTGGCATCCCGTATATATTGCATTGTGGCAGGCGGTGATATAAGCAGCACCCGCCACAATGCAATATATGCATGCATGCATTGGCATGCACAACGTGACAGGCACTGTGCGGTGCCTGCCACCTTGTACATGACAATGTTGGGGGGTACCATAGGTACCCCCAAGTGCAGCCACCCTCCCTCCCAACTCCCAAACCCCTGGGGGCCCACAATAGGCCCCCAAAGAAAAGACTGCATGCCTTTCCATGGCGGAGTCTACGCCATGGAAAGGCAATACACCGCCATCATCATAATATTGCAGGCCTTTTTCACCCGGTAGGCAATCGGGCGGATTGCCTACCGGCGAACGGTCTTTCCGCCATCTGTAATATGGTGGGGGGGAATGTTAGGTGGGAGGTGGAGAATGGTGGGCAGATCGCCACCACCATACGGGCAGTGGTGATCCGCCCGCCATCCTAATGGGCCCATAAGAAACAACTGAAAATTATTTTTCTATAAATATTTTAGAAAAATATATTAACATCAAGTTACTTCCCACCCTTTTTCCCGATCAACCCAAAGCCCGATCATAAATAAATAACACAAATGACATAGTTATTAATTTTCTATTATTCACTATTAATAACCAATTAATAAGAATACATTATGTACCCCAATTAACAATATCAAATATTAAATATATGAATATTAAATAATTAAACATATAAATTAATTCATTGTTATTAAAATACTTCCCACCCTACCCCCTATAAACCCACAACCCACTCCTAAAAAAATAAACAATTCACATATACACCAATTAATTATTAATAATTACCAACCAATTAAAACTAATTAATAACAAATAATTACCATCATTAACAATATAAAATATTAAAACTGTAAATATTAATTAACAAAGAAATAGTATTTAAATATATATAATTAAATTACTTCCCACCCTATTACCCTATAAACCCACAGCCCGCTCCTAAATAAATCACATAATTAAGATATTTACCAAATATTAATTAATAATTAACAACCAATTAATAATAAATTAATTAACACAATTAATAATATAAAATAGTAAATACTTAAATATTAATTTATCATAATTGTTTCTTAATTAATTATCATTAAAAACTTCCCACCCTATTCCCCTTTAAACATACAACCTGCTACAGAACAAAAACACAAAATGTAATTTAAAAAAATTAATAACCTCTAAAGATTATTAGTACATTTATTATAATTGAATTACTACCCACCCTATTCCCTCATAAACCCACAACCCTCAACAAAACTAAAATGCAAAACTTACTTTAAAAAATGTTTTTAACTTTTAAAAATGAAACACATGTATGCAAAAACAAATGCAATACTAATACAAAACCATAGAACACATACATTTAAAATACACACTAAAATACATAACACTAAATAAAACAACAATATTTTTAAAAACAATATTTTTGCAAACGATATTACTTACTTCGATATTTTTTAAAACAATATTACTTACCTTCAACTCAACATTCTTGTCAACGATATTCTGGCTGTCAATATTTTTGTATCCCGATATTTTGGACTCAATATTAGTGTAATTCGATATTTACAACTCAATATTTTGACTGTTCACCGATGTCCACAATAGATCACATTTTTAGGCTCCAACTTTTGCACTGGAAGACCGTGTCCATAGAGGGTGGCAGCCTCTATTTAATATTTGTGGACCTAAAATCTGCATTTCATCTAGTGCCAAGAGCATCATTGACAACTTCAATACCTTTTGTAAATGTAGGGGCTTAGAGATTAACATCCAGAAGACCAAATATATTGTCTTCAATCCAGTCAGTAGTACCCAGCCAAATCCATGTCTACAAGGCACCTCTCCGGAGAGGTTGTCCCTATTCGAGTATCTGGGGATCACCCAAACAAAAAAAATGGACTGGGTGTCAAAATTAAAACAGCTAGCCTAAAGGTGGCCCAGGCCAGGGGGGGGGGCTGACAAAGGTATTTAGGAACTCTACCCACAAACCTATTTGCCTGATGGTCGAAATGTATACAGTCCAGGTCAGGGGTGCTGCCCTGTACTGGGCTGAGATTTAAGGGCATTGCTCACCTTGCAGCATAACAAGATTGAGAACACCTTTGCCACGCAGTTATTTGTCCTTCCCTCGAGCACTCCTCTTACACCGCTTCATCTGGACCTTGGGGAAAGGCTAATTGCAGATGAAATTGGTCTTAGACCTCTCACATTCTGGCATCTAGCCCTAAATGCACTGGATCACTTTAATAAGGATAACTTCCTGACAGTCAACCAGGGGAAGACCAAAGTAATCATATTTGGGAGATATCATCTTAAAAGGAAAGCACAATGGCTATTGGGTGATCTGCAAATAGGCACAATGGCTTCATACAACTATCTTGGGGTCTGGCTTCAGAACAGGCCATGGCGAACATCCATTTGAAACATCTGACCGCCAAGGCCAACAATGTTATGCATTTGCTAAAACAACGGAGCCAACATCTGATAAGTCCTTCGGCTGGACCAGTACTGACTGTTCTAAAAGAAAAACTGCTTCCAGCTGTCAGTTATGACCACTTGGGCTTCCCTGAGTCATTGGATGTCATTTTAAATCCAGCCCAAGCCAAAACATACAAATCAGTGCTCCTTATCCTGAGGTCAGCTAGGACATCAATGCTGAGATTGGAGCTAGGTCTCACGAGGCCGGATCTGAAGTGCCAGGGGGACCTTATAAAACTATACCTAAGGATCTTGAGGGCTCCAGCAGATTCCTTAAGATATCACCTGAGATCCACCTTTGAGGAGGCGGGCTCTGTCTGGCATGAAGGCCTTGGCAGTGCTATCAACATACTGAAGTTTGAGGCACCAAGCCTACAGCTATTGGAAATTTTACTTAATGCCTGGAAAAAAGCAATAAATAGACAAGTGTGTGAAACATCCTTTGCTCAAGATATTAAGGCCCTTTGCTCAAGTTTTAAGTTAGAGCCATTAAATAAATCGTACACAACAGGAAAAGCCCAACCCTCCCTAAGCGAGGCCTTATCATCGCAAGCCCAAAGTAAAATACTTTTTTATGAGACTTACTATATTATATATCGCTGATTTTAATCCAGCATGGACCCGCAAGGGAGAAACTACAGAATGTAGGCTGTACTCCTTCAAGAAGGAATTCTGGCTGCACCTCCTATGCTGTTGCCCCAAACTTAACAATGAATGTCGGCGACTCCTTCGCCTGGCCTGTATTGTCAACGGAGCAAGGACCTACAGAGAAGGTTCAGCCTTATGTTTTTCCAACTCAAAGACTATGGGCCTCATTTATGAAGGCCTTGCACCACTGGTACGTCACTTTTTCCCATTTTAAAAGTGACGCACCGGCGGCGCAGGACCTTCATAAATAAGGCCCTATGAATTTAGCAAGATTGGGGAAATTCACGCACCTGATCAGGCTTGCCTTAAAGTTCTCGCATGAATGCAATCCTGTTCCTGTAACTGACACGCCAAATTCTGCTGAAGCAAGCAGACTGGTCCTTGACAGGTATTGAGGACTGCGCCCCTTTTTACTAGAACCATCAAGTCCATGTATTTTAAAAATTTCTAATGAGGTATTTTTGATCAAAAATGAATTTCAAATAACACTGGAGACTGCGCAACATGTCTAAGGGCATACGGTTGACCACAAAGCCAGGATATGGATGGGAGGGGAGGGTGTAGAGGGAAGGAGGGTGGCATTGTTAAGTACAAATATGATTCTTTTAACAGTCTTTGTTTTTACTGAAATGATTTTAATTAATCGATCAGTTAATAAAATTCCAATGTTGATTCCACAATCATATGGTGAACCATCCTACCTGTCCTGCACTACAAAGAAGGTGCAATGGCTGTCATAAGATGGGTCACTTTCAAGGCATGTGTAAAAGTGCTCTGACAAATTCTGATAAGATCAAAATCTGTCATGTTGACATGGCTAGCAGCAATGAAGAGGTGCAGGACTGTGTGGGCAGGTTTGCCAATGTTCTATTAACAATTAATATACCTTCTAGGGATTCCTCTAAACAAATAGAATGTCCTTTATGTTAGGCCTCAGTGGATGACAAACCTATTAATGTTATGGCAGTTTCGGGGGCTCCAGTCACCATCTTAGTGGATGCCACATTTTTTTAAATGATGGTCTAATGGTATGTCTTTAATTGTCCCAGAAATCTGCCTAAAAGCTTTTGGAGAACATGATGTAGAACTGTTGGGGTATTTGATAACATCCCTTGAGTGTTTGGGTAGAAAAACAGCCACCAAAGTCTATGTTGCTGTCAAGGGTCAAGACAATATTGGTTGGTTGGACTTGGCTAAGTTAGGAATTTCTTTGCCGCAAGGCCATGAGGAGCCAATGGTTTTAGGGGAAGTACCTATTTTGTCGCTTGATACTTAAGTAGGAGTGACGCACTCTATATTCAATAAGTTTCCCAGGGTATTATGTGATACCATTGGCACAGTAAAAGGCTGTGAGCACACAATTAAGCTTAAGAAAGATCACTTAACAGTCATTCACAAAGTGCGTCCAGTGCCTTTGAGCATAATGGAGAACTTGAAGTCTCTGTTGGAAAAGTTCACTGCTGAAGGTGTCATTGCTCCCACTGACTCCTCAGAGTGAGTTTCTCAGGTTGTTCTGACCAGAAAACATTCTGGAGACTGAAGATTATGTGTGGACTCAAGATTTCTTAACCAAAACATACTTGTTGATTGCTATCCCCTTTCCTGTATCTAAGGGTTATTAGCCAATATTGGAGATGCTACATTTTTCTCCACCACAGATCTCCATTCTGCCTACTACCAGATTCCCTTCAGTTCCTGGTCAGAGGCTCTAACAACATTTGTCATGTCATATTGGGCATTTAAGTATGTTAAACTCCCATTTGCCCTAGCTTCAGTTGCAAGTGTTTTTCAAAAGATGATGGACACTCCTTTCATAGGTGAACATCGGTTGCAAGCCTTTCAAGATGATATTTTGGTACACACTAAAACAGCTGAAGAGCATTTGATTGTCCTGGAAAAAGTGTATAGAATCTTAGAGGAACATGGTATGACAGGGAAAATTGAAAAATTTAATTTGTCGGTCCAGAAGGTGGTGTATCTGGGACACAATTTCAGCGACAAGTATCAAGCCCAAAGCTTGCAATGTTGAAATCATCAGGAGTGCAGCCTCCCCTGTGGTCAAAGATGCCTTGACATCTTTCTTAGGCCTCTGTGAATATTATGCACGCTTTGTCCAGGATGCGCTCTTGGTAAGCATGGCGTTCGCGAATTTGCGGACTTGCGTACTCGCAATCCGCAAAATCCGCAAATTCGCGCAAATTTGCGGATTTTTGTTTTTGTGTTCGCAAGGATTTCTGCCAGTTTGCGAGGGTTTTGTACCAGTTCGCAATTGCGAACTTACATGTCGGCTCGCAACGGTTGCGATTATGTTGTTTCTACGTCTGAATCATCATCACAGGTTCCCAGCACCCTCTGTTTCACCACTGACACCCTCTGTTTCACCCATGCCACCCTCTGGTACATCAATGCCATCCTCTGGTTCATCATCACTGTAGATTATGGGGGGAAAAAGCAAGCACACCTGCCCTGCTTTAACTGACATGAATTATTTTGGGGTTGATTTATTAATGTGTCACTGTTTTAAAAATCCAGTCTGCACCTGCTTCCTTATCTGTAATTTGCTTTCTGTTGCAGTGCAATTTTTTTTTCCAGGACCTTTGTGGCCTACTTGTAGCTATTCTATGATCCGGCTGTGAGGGTCAGAGCAGGGTCATACAATTGTTGCAACTAGCAACTGAACTCTGGAGGGGCCCCAGTCAGGAAGCACTACAGGGAATGGTTACTAATGATGAATTTGAACTTTTGCACCTGCTGCTGAGTGCTTTCAGTTTAGCAAAACTCGTTTTTCTGCAGAACAGCAAATGTAATGCCAACAAACTTACTTGTGAAAGTTTATTTCTAATCCAAAAGTGATCCAAAGAAAGTCAAAAGGCCTCAAATCCAAAAAAGGGCAGGCAAATGTCAACCTGAGGAGTTATTCTGATAAAAATCATCATTTTCAGAAGGTCTATGCTGCTTGCTAGTGGATTTCTTGTGCAGAATTGCAAATTTTGTAATTTTGCGAGTGCGAGATTGTTGCTGCCCGCCGCACCTACATGTTCGCAATTGCGAACTTACACCGCACGCCGCAAAATTGTATCACCAAGAAAAAAAAATCCGCTGCGTGCGAATTTGCGGATTTTCGGTAAATTCGCGAGCATTCGCGGATTGCGAATTTACCGAAAATCCGCAAAATCCGCGAGCGGAACGGATTTTCCGCCCATGCTTAGCTCTTGGTCAAATCTTTACACTCTTTACTCAAAAAAGGAGCTAAATTTGAGTGGTCTACTAGTCTATCTTTTAGATGGCAATGGTTTAGGAAAAGCGTCTGCACGCTTGGTTAGACTACTATCGAAGCTTCAAGAATTCAACATGCGTGTTAAATATATTCAGAGAGGATTTGTTTTTAGAGCGGTTTGTTTATCACATTTACCGCTTGCTATCTCTTCAGATGTAGGTAGAAGTGATGAGGAGTGTGTTGTTGCTGTTGTGGACATTGTGGCTACATGCGCAGGCATAAATTCTGAGACGGAATAGTTGACTGCTACTACTTGTGATGAAATTCTGCAAAAAATGTTTCATTACACTGGCCTTCTGGTAAAATGCAGTTTGATGAGTTACAAAGTTTGTCCTGTGAGAGCCAGATTTGTATGCGTGGGTCATTATTTGTTCCACCCTCTACGCTTCGTGAGCGTATAACCACCATGGCTCATATAGTCACTTAGGCATATCTGTGACTTGTAAAAAATTGAAGCAGCCTTTGTGGCGGCCTGGTTTGGACAAAATGGTGTCAGCCTTGATTGAAAAATTTCCTCAGTGCATTATGTCAGACGAGCACTGAGTGACCTTTGCAAACCCCTTCATCCAGTCCCTCTTTATTCGGGTCCTTGGATTTAAGTGGCTATGGACTTCTCAGGTCCTATCCAGTCGTTACGTACTCACCAGAAATGTATTGTTGTCTTAGTTGATTACTTTTCTAAATGGATTTACAATTCATTTGTAGATTCTCCAAATACCAAGTCAGCAATTGCTTTTTGGAAAAGGATACTTTTAAATGAAGGTTGCCTGCAACTTCTTATCACTGACAATGGCACATATGTTCTGTCCAAAGAAATAAACAACTTCATGGCAAGTTTAGATATCACTCATTAACAGGTTGCTCTGTATCGTCCTTTCTCAAATGGTCTTGATCAGAGAGCGAACTGTATTCTAAAGGAAGTTATTCAAACTGCACTCTCTGTTCACCTATATGTCCCAAAATTTGCGGAGGATAAGATTTGGAGCTATCTTACCACGCCCCATTCCACGACGGCGCATTCTTCCTTTACAAGCCTATGGGGTAGGGAAGCCAGAACCAAACTTATTGTAGGGTGGTTGTAGCTCGCCTCTTGATTTCAATTTTAAAATTATTGAGGTAGTTCCCCTCCTGAGGGATAGAGTAATGGAAAAACAGGAAGAACAGAAGAAATTGTATGATTCTAGACGCAATGTACATGAGTCCAGGGTCAAAGAGTATGATTTTGTCCTAATCAAAAAAAAACAACAGCGTACTGAAGGGAGAATCCAAATTCTCATTACCTGTAAATTGATAAAAGTCAGCAAAGCCTCTGTTCTACTTCAAGGTAGAGGATGGTGGACCAAGGATAATGTAATTCCCATTTCTGATGTACAGATGGAAATTTACAAACAAATGTGTGGTGGTGTTGTTGAGAATGAGTTTATGTTGTCCACGGATGTGCAGTATCCTCAAAGTTATACTGCTGGGAGATCTAACATGGGTAATTCTCAGTTTGTTCCTGAATCGGGAGGTGTAATGTATACTTTCGTTAGTGGGTGCACGTTAACAAATTCTGGGATGAATGAGCTTCCCACAACTTGCATGCAAAAGGCAGGTATTTCGAAGAGTTATGACACACCAGGCTGTGTAATGACCTGTTCTTCTAGATCTGTGAAAATGCCTGCTAAATTTCAGGATTTTGAACTGTTTTGAAGGTTTTTTCTCCGTAGTGCATTATATTTTCTTGTTTATGGAGAGGGTCTTCTTTGTTTTGTTTTTGGGAGATGGTGATGTAGTATGGTTATAGCGGGGGCCTATTGTGATGTAATGTGATCTAATCTGTCATTATATGAAACTGCTCTTGCCTATGTCATGTATTCCACTTTGGAACATCCAGCATGGTTCTGAGAGTGGTAATTCGTGGTCAATACTCAGATCCATCCGGATGTCTCCTGTGACATGGGTCCGCACTTGGAATAAACTTCCTGTGTCTCAGCCATAGCCTCTAGTGGTTATCACAGCGCTCTTTCATCTCTACTCGATACTTCACTGATGGGACCATATGTGTTTTAGGGGTGGTGACATGGTCTTTTAGCATCCATCTCCAAAAATTGCAGCGTTGTCATCAGTAGAATTACTCTATTCCCAGGACCATGTTCTCCTTCAGACATCTGTGCGGTGCGGTTCCCACTTAATGAGATTCATGTCGACATTTCAAGCAGAATGAACATTTTCAGAATTTCAACAGACATTTGAAATATCATAATTATGTGGCAAGTGTAAAGGTGAGGTGCATGGAAGTCGCTCCTAAGAAAACTTGTCATCGCGAGCGTTCTAGACATTTGACCCTGTACCACAGATGGTAGGGATGTTTTTTTTTACATCTTTTGTTCCACAAAGCCATCTGGAAATAGAAATGGAACACATCACAATTCGAGTTCATTCCTGCTTTTACGTGCCATGCTTTCTGAAATCCGGCACTGAAGCGCAGCCTTCAACTAATCTTACATATTTTATGAGTGAAAATCCGTTTTCAATACCAATGACCCCCGAGGACAAGAAGTTCAAGAGAATGCTCCATGCACATAGTTACAACAGTAGGAGTCAAGTTCCAGCTACATGATGTAAGCGGGGGCTCGGGCAAACCCCCCACCCACAGAAGGGGCCGAAATCATTTACCAATAAAACATAAATGACAGCCATATGTCTCGGACTTACATTTTTCCTGCTTGGTATGGCAGCTTTTGCAGGCCCCCAGTAGTGAGATCTTCAGATCTAACAATTCAATTGGAAACAGGTGTATACCCAAGTGTGCAGTAAAAACGAAATTGGCAATTTGGGAGATCCCTAGAGATTTCTTCAAGTGGTAAAAAAAATGCAGAATAAAGAGACAGCGTTCCTCCCACATCCATTGGAAAAAAATCATGGAATCCGAGACAGGACGGTCATGCTGCCGCATTAAGTGAGAGGAAATGTGAAAAAGATCAATACGGGCCTGTCAGGATGTCATCTGTTCCTCGTCCACTGAACAAAAGCGAGCCGTGCTCTCGGGCCTGGGCAGCCTCACACGGAGGCCAGAATGACCTTGACCTTGGGGCACGCCAGTCTGCGAACACAAGCAGTAGTTTTTCCATAGCTCATATTTAGAAAATAAACTGGATGTACCATTCGTGTTTATGATAAATACCTGATATGGTTCTCGAAAGAAAAAAAAAGAGAGAAAGGAAAGAAATGACAGCTGCGAAAGGTATGGCAGGATTAGGTTTCATTTTATTTGTTGTGAAAGTGCCCTTGGTCGGGTCTTGCTTTTTTGAGGCTTGTTAAAAGATATTGTTTGGATGTGGCAACAACACAAAACACAGCTGTATTCCATTTGTGGACAACTTGAAACTTTTAATGTAAGCCGGAGAATAAAGGGACTTTCTTCGCCTCCCTCCCCTTAAGTACAATGAGATGGGACCAGCGTTTCTAGACAATGTATTTCTCTTCTTCCTGATAAAAAAAAAGATGAGACGCCAGCACCGATAAAAATAAATACAACAGTTGGTATGCCCTTTCTGCTACCATCAAAGTTAGTGGGAAAAACACTCTTAGATATGTCAGTCATCGGGCCTCTTCGATTAACAGATCGATCGTGACCTCACATTACACCATGTGATCTGTTGCCCCTCTGTGACCAACTCTCGCGATTCCAGCAGGGCAAAGAAGGAGAAGCACCTTCCTTTCCTTTCACAGTCTGAAAAGTCTCTTTCTGGTAATGGGGCATGTAATGTGCTACGGTGTCACCACAGTTTGGGTTCTTACATGTTCAAGGCAAAATGTATCTGGGATCACAGAATTGTGAGTTGTTGTGGGGTAATTCGTACACCCTCCTTGTTTTCCACTGATAGATTCCGTCAGGCCAAACGTGCAGAAACCTATGAGGGAGGAAAGGTATGTAAAAAAAAGGCAAAACGTGCCACTCGCTGTGTTAAACAGCAACTTCGCATGTTGTGCCGCATTTGCAAGTTGAAGACTCGGAATTGGAAGTATTTACCCTACATGGTAAATTCCTCACCATGGGGTAATAGTATTAACCAGGACCCTCAATACAAGTTCAGGGACACGTTTTGAACCTTGTGCAAATGCTTGTTGGCACAGGGATAACAATTATGAACTGTGTGAAAATGATGATACTCTTGCGATTTTACCCAGATGGATTCCAGCAGGTTCAAATTATATTTGTATCAAGCATACATGTTTGTAACAGTAGGCAAAACATGCAACATTCAGTGCAGATGCAGATTCCACATTTTCAAGCTGAAAATGCGGAATACTAGGCATCTACCAACTTTGCAAATACCTCAACCCGAGGGAAACTTTATTTATTAAGGCCCTGATTACGAATGTGGCACAGTATTTCGAACCGTGCATAACCGTCTGTTGGTTGCGAGGTGAAATTCTAAGTTGTGCGGTATTTATCGCATCCAGCAAGTAGTAGACGCAACAAAGATCTCACCCTTCATTACATTTTAGCAGGTTAAACCTGCCAGCATTTAAATTGAGAAAAGTGCACAATATTAACTGCAGCATGCGGGTTATGATGTGGTAAGCACCAAAATTCCCTTCATACCGCAAAAACTCAGAGCATGCGACATCTATCACGTCCGATAAATTCCAAACACCTTTGTCGGGTTTTTATCGGATGGGCTAATTGTCGAATCGACTCAGGCCACTGATAATCAGACGCCACGTGTGGAAAATACCGCACCCGATTCGAGCTAACTCGTAAGGAGGGCATATGTGTGGTAAATGAATACACTCCCACCCCCTACGCCCCGCTAACTAACAATAAGGGCCTTAGAGTCTCACGTAAAACTGAGCCTGCCATATTTCTTAAGTGGATTGGAAAATTTCATTTCATTACACAACGCGCGCGCACACACACACACACCACAAATATATCTGTTCATGTTGAATGTTCTACTGGCAAGTCGAGCCTTATAATTTATAGGGCTTTTTCTCAAGACGCTGAGCAGAATCATAAACATTTGTGGGCCATGCTGTCTGCAGGAAGTTAAAAGCAAATTGTATTTGTTCAACAGTGGCGCAGAAGTGCAACAGGCCAGCAGAGGGAAGAGAAACGCCTGTTATTGCAGCAACTGTTGTTCCAGCAATCACACCATAAACTGTTTACAACTGCTGGCCTTGTTGCAGTGACAGAGGACTGTTTGTGGATAGACAGGGAGCTATTTCAAGGGCTGTTCAGCAAAATGGTTTCTCTGTTGACATAGCAAACAGCTTGAACCTTATTTTCTGAAACATGCCGACTGAAGCATAAGAAACATGAAGTAGGGTGACAGCAGCAGGGCTTTAAGTGGGATGAAAAAACTGGGGGGTCTCTCAAAGGGGCGTGGCCAGTGCAATTAGGGGCGTGGCTTTAAAACACTTGCTAAAAATCTGTGTTTCGCATAGTGTGCCGCCCGACTTGTATTTTGGTGTTTCTGTCATTGCATCCAGATATGTGAGACAAGTAATATCATACCTACAAAAAGTAAGGACTATTGGCTTTGTCAAAGGTTTTTAGTTGTATAAGATAAATAAGCTGCAACTATGGCTCATTACATATAATATTGAAAAAGCTTTCAATTAAAGCCCTGGTGACCCTACCACAATGTTGCTGCTCTTGCGTTTTCAGAAAGAGAAGGGACATCCATAAAGAAAATGACTCTCATTAAAGGATTTCCCTTCACCCACAACGCTCACCTGACATGACGTCATGCTGTAACTTCTCCACTAGTGAGAAGTGAGCAGTGTGGGCAGCGCACATCGATGTGCTAGCTGGCTCGAAACGGGTCTCTATCTGGCTGTTTTGCGCCCTGGCACTTTTGTCCTGACTGCAGTGACAGCAAACTACTGTCACTGCAGTCTGGTAAAAAAAAAACGGAGAGCCTATGCCAGAGCTCAAAACAGAGCCCGATAGAGACCTGTTTCGAGGCCCCCTTTAAAAAACTGCCGGTGCTCAGACCCCTTGAGACCTGGCCCACTTAAAGCCCTGGACAGGAGGCCACTGCTGGGAGAGGACAGACAGAGTAGGGGGCACTGCCCCTTTCCCCTTCCACGCTCTCTACTATCCGCTATTTCTTACAGCTTTAGAAAACGGAAATGTGGAAATTATGTCGACGCAGATTAGTATTTGGAGAAGAGTGGGGAGAGGGCACAGGGTCAGGACAATAACCAAGTGGTGTCATAGACCCCAACGCGGCCCGTCCGACCCACAAACTGCAATGATTTCACATCAGGTGTGAAAACCATAGGAGAGTGAAGTATGGGTGTGAAAAATTCAGTTACAGGTTAAGTTCACAAGTGAGTGCAATTAACTAGACCAGCATATACTTACTGGAAGAAATAGATTTTATAGCATAAATGTTCATTCAGAATATGACCTATATTAACTGGGTTGACTCTACACCTATAAATTCAATTTACATTTTAAACAAAACCATCCATAATCTTCAACATATTCAATCTTATTGATCTAGCTTTACAGTTCAATAAAGTGCATAACCATCTGCAATATCCTGCAGTTGCACAGTATTATATGGAATACATTTTCAATACCTGCTTCGACAATTTTGCACCACCTCTGCTTATTGCGAGCGTTGACTGAAGTTCCAGTGATTTTATACAGCAGAACGCGTCCAAAGAGGTATCTCTTAGGTGACGGTGCATGAAACTTCAATAAATCATACGTTTTTTATGTTTGGTCTTGCTTTGTGATATGCAAAGGATACTCTTCCAAGTGAGTAGAGCGCTCTACAAAGACCAACATACCATACCCTACCATACCATACCATAACATACTGTACCGTAACGTACATAACAACATAACATAACATAACATAACGTACCATAACATATTGGGCTCAGGCCTGCAGCACTGAGCAGAGGTGTAAGAATTAGGTACCGAATGAAATGTAATTTCAGTGACTGCCACAAATCATGCTTTGTAAATACAACCATATGTAAAACAAAAACATGTTTGGAGGAGCATGTCTAGCTCTGAAGGACCAACTTGCAGTGATGGCTAGAGTCTTCGTCCAGTTGGACTGGATCCACAACTCGAGCCATGTTCGTGCTAAATTTGTAGATTTTCTTAGGCCTAGTAATCTTACTTCACACCAGCCCTTCACATCAGTCCAAAGTTGTATGGCATGTTGGAAAACAAAATGGAGGCCCGGCGCCCAGAAGCAAGAACATGAGCTATTTTAGCCTCAAAGGGGCTGGAACGAGAAGCACTCTTGGTGAGTGCATTCTCAGCCACCCCCTGCATGGTGCAAAGTTATTGAGCTGCAGAGACCATGGATGTTTCTGGATCTGCATGGGTAAAATGAGAAAGGTGCATTGGTAAGGCATTGCTTCTTTTGCGTGGGCCACTCTACATTCAAATGAAGAAAATGGAGGAATTGCACAGTCCCAAATGTGATCCTGCCCAATGGGCATCACAGAAGTGGCTGCTTAAGCTTCTGCAGACCCTTCTGTAATAAAGACGTGTACTTCTGCATTTGGCCATGCAATCCAAGCTTGATTGCGCTCCATCAACAGCATATAAGCCCTTTCACCATTACTCTTGCTAAGTTAAAGAGGTAGTGCATGTGTTGATGACAGTGAAGTACATACTTGGAGTTATTTATCACATGCTCATGCTCTCCTTGTCTCAGGGACAGCTTTGGTGCTGGTAGCGTCCGGTGCAACAAGGTTTTTTTTGGTGCCCCTCCACCCCATAGCTGCTCCTCGGATTCCTTCTATACCACCCAACAAAAGAGCCCCTCATCTCTCAATAGCCTGTCCACCACATACATTTCATTTGTTTTAAAGCACCGGTATAGGCTGGTTTTACTAATCTATTCAGCTATCCACAAAAAGTGACGATCTGTTCTTTGCAGCAGGCATATTAACCCTCTGCTCTACTTTATGGCGAGTCAAAACTGCCGCTAGATAAAACTCAATTGCGCTCTCTCTACCAGGAACATTAATCTCAAGAGTTAACTTGATATTGTTATTGCTGCCTGAAAGTTGGACACACATGGAACTCTGCAGCAGGTGCCTCTATTTCAATCATAAGTTATTTCTCAACACAGCGCCCCCCTCCCCTTTGAGGTTGGTGCCCCTCTTCAGGTCAGCGCCCAATGCGGCCACACCAGTCGCACTACCCTAAAGCCGGCCCTGCCTTGTCTGTTCGTATATGGTTCCTGACCCTTGCCCGTATGATGACGAATATAGTCACAGATGTCACTCAAAGTCGAGGCTTTGCCAAGGGATAAGGAACAGGTTGCACTGTCTCATATATTTACAGTCTGGCTCCTGACTGTCTGTGCAAGGGCACCCCAGACTCCCTTTTTAGGTCTTGTGGCGTTAACGGCGCGTAAGCGCGGTCTTGCCAGAGACCTATAGTCAGCGACACAGCTTTCCAGGAGACAGGAGCTGGCCGCGCGCATCTTGAAGAAGGAGATCGGAGTGGGCCACGCGCGCGCGAACGCGCTCGCTGTGGCCATCTCCTGTCTCCTGGGAAGCGCAAACACACACACATGCGCAGACACATAGACACACACACGAGCGTCCATACACGCATGCACACATACACTCCCCCCCGCCCGCACACATACACACACGCGCGCACACACACACACACACAAGCACACCGAGACCCCCCGCCCTCCCCGCCTAGAAATGTGAGCACCAACCAAAAGGTCTCCCATGCTCTAGCCGTCTTGTGCCCTGATGGCTCTCTCCCTCTGGGCCCCCACCGCTCCTCACCTGCCTCACCAGTTCTCCAAATTGTGTTCTACTCTCTGTAGCAGAGAGAGGTCAAAAATTAACCGCCGGCAGCTCAAGGTCTAGCGCGGCTCACAGGCCGCGAGCGGCTCATCGGTGCCCAACAGCTCCTGCATACAATTGTCGTGGTGGGCAATGCTTCCGCGCTCAGCTGCGGCCCCGGCAGCAACCAGGAAAACCACGGAGGCACGGACCTGGTGCACTTTCTTCGCTAAGCAGAGTTAGCGGTCATCGTCAGGTCAGGGCTGGGGTCCGGGCACCCGCACAACTCCGGGTCCATGCCACACTCTGGCACCAGCTCACAACGGCAGTCGCAGGTTGGGCCGCGCGCAACACTCCCATGTTGGGTGGATGGGGCTCCGCGGTCCACTGCAGCTCCGGAGGTCGCAGATTGGAGCCCAGGGTATGTGGTGACCGGGACGATAGGTAGGAATATCGCGGATTTAGGATTTACAGCAGGATTGTGTAGGATTACTACGGGGCTACGTGAGCCGGGCTAAGATACGCCCCCATGCTGGTTGTCATTGCACGCGCACGTCTTGTTTTTCAAGCGATCGCGAAAGTGAAATCGATCGCTTTGTCTGCGGTGCCTCCCGGGCTCGCAGCGAGAGGGAGCTGTGAATAATAACTGCATCAGCCCCGTGCTGAGGTGCATCATTAGAGCTGTGTGAATAATAACAGCTGTGAGCCCGTGCCTGAGGTGCATCATCAGAGCTGTGTGAATAATAACAGCTGTGAGTCCGTGCCTGAGGTGCATCATCAGAGCTGTGTGAATAATAACTGCGTCAGCCCCGTGCTGAGGTGCACCATCAGAGCTGTGTGAATAATAACAGCTGTGAGCCCGTGCCTGAGGTGCATCATCAGAGCTGTGTGAATAATAACTGCGTCAGCCCCGTGCCTGAGGTGCATCATCAGAGCTGTGTGAATAATAACTGCGTCAGCCCCGTGCTGAGGTGCATCACCAGAGCTGTGTGAATAATAACAGCTGTGAGCCCGTGCCTGAGGTGCATCATCTGAGCTGTGTGAATAATAACTGCGTCAGCCCCGTGCGTGAGGTGCATCATCAGAGCTGTGTGAATAATAACTGCTGTGAGCCCGTGCCTGAGGTGCATCATCAGAGCTGTGTGAATAATAACTGGGTCAGCCCTGTGCGTGAGGTGCATTATCAGAGTTGTGTGAATAATAACAGCTGTGAGCCCGTGCCTGAGGTGCATCATCAGAGCTGTGTGAATAATAACTGCGTCAGCCCCGTGCCTGAGGTGCATCATCAGAGCTGTGTGAATAATAACTGCGTCAGCCCCGTGCTGAGGTGCATCACAAGAGCTGTGTGAATAATAACAGCTGTGAGCCCGTGCCTGAGGTGCATCATCAGAACTGTGTGAATAATAACTGCGTCAGCCCCGTGCGTGAGGTGCATCATCAGAGCTGTGTGAATAATAACTGCTGTGAGCCCGTGCCTGAGGTGCATCATCAGAGCTGTGTGAATAATAACAGCTGTGAGTCCGTGCCTGAGGTGCATCATCAGAGCTGTGTGAATAATAACTGCGTCAGCCCCGTGCTGAGGTGCACCATCAGAGCTGTGTGAATAATAACAGCTGTGAGCCCGTGCCTGAGGTGCATCATCAGAGCTGTGTGAATAATAACTGCGTCAGCCCCGTGCCTGAGGTGCATCATCAGAGCTGTGTGAATAATAACTGCGTCAGCCCCGTGCTGAGGTGCATCACCAGAGCTGTGTGAATAATAACAGCTGTGAGCCCGTGCCTGAGGTGCATCATCTGAGCTGTGTGAATAATAACTGCGTCAGCCCCGTGCGTGAGGTGCATCATCAGAGCTGTGTGAATAATAACTGCTGTGAGCCCGTGCCTGAGGTGCATCATCAGAGCTGTGTGAATAATAACTGGGTCAGCCCTGTGCGTGAGGTGCATCATCAGAGTTGTGTGAATAATAACAGCTGTGAGCCCGTGCCTGAGGTGCATCATCAGAGCTGTGTGAATAATAACTGCGTCAGCCCCGTGCCTGAGGTGCATCATCAGAGCTGTGTGAATAATAACTGCGTCAGCCCCGTGCTGAGGTGCATCACCAGAGCTGTGTGAATAATAACAGCTGTGAGCCCGTGCCTGAGGTGCATCATCAGAACTGTGTGAATAATAACTGCGTCAGCCCCGTGCGTGAGGTGCATCATCAGAGCTGTGTGAATAATAACTGCTGTGAGCCCGTGCCTGAGGTGCATCATCAGAGCTGTGTGAATAATAACTGGGTCAGCCCTGTGCGTGAGGTGCATCATCAGAGTTGTGTGAATAATAACAGCTGTGAGCCCGTGCCTGAGGTGCATCATCAGAGCTGTGTGAATAATAACTGCGTCAGCCCAGTGCATGAGGTGCATCCTCAGAGCTGTGTGAATAATAACAGCTGTGAGCAACAGCATACTCTTGCACACACTCTCACTGCCCACCAATTCAAAGTTTGCAAAACATTTTATGCAACGCATTGTCATACACAATGCCAATAACTCAAACTTTAATGCTGCGAGACCTATTGCATTGTAAATGCTTGTTAAAGGAGCCAGTGAGATTGACAATATGGGTCTTCTGCTCAGGGGCATAGCTTCAAGGAAGATGTTTGGGGTATTGCATTACACCCCCCTAAAAAACATTATTTAATAAATAGTTGTGGACAGGAGCTTTCATTCATGGATGGTAAGGTATCTGTCAGAATTCAAGTGCAATTTTTAAATACTCAGAAAAAAACAAACACACACAGTCTCGTGTCTGTTTTGAAGGCCTTAAAACACGGGTATTTTGATAAAATACTGAGTTTAAAGCACGCCCCTTCACAATCTGCACTCCTTTCCCTTTCCACTGTCCCTTAAGCCCCCACATGCCCTACTTCTCATTCAATGATTACCATGATAAGCTAGCATGACTGTCAGAAAAACTGAAGCTCACACCACTGCAGTCTTACTGACCAAGCTACGCCCCTGCATCTGCTGGTTCCTCAGCCTCTCCATGCCCTCTCCTAAAGGGTGCCCTGATGGCACTAGGGCTGAGTCATCTCCCCTGGTGCACATTTGGCACAACTCTTCAATAGCTTTTTCCTATTTTCATGCTTCAGCAATATGGAGAACGCACATTGGCAACGAGGTTACCTCATTAGGATGAAACTACAACTCTCATACACATGAAGGAAGCACCCGTAGCATTGTGTGAGCCTTAACTTTACAACAACACAATCACCATTATAGCTATACACCAAGTAAATAGTTGTAGCTCCATTTATGAGCCAAAAGCGCCTAAGTGACATTAAAATGTGTGTAAATGCCTCTTGCATTGCCAGGGCACACCTGGAAATCTGATTGAAGCTATTGGTAATCTAATTCCTGTGCACTCTTTGGGTTCACCAATGCACTACACACTCAATATATTTCATGCATAAGCAAGCATCACAACTGTGCACAGTAGCTGATAAGTTGTAGGCTCCTGAGGACAACAGCAAGGGTTCATAACGAAATGTATTTATACCCTGATACCAACCTCTCCCTCAAGGACCACATTGCTAAAGAAACAAAGACAGCCTGGTATCAGCCCTCTCTTCTAAATAAAGTCAGAACATTTCTTCCAGAAAGAGACTTGAGAACTAACGTTCAAGGACATATACCAGTGCTTCTGGATGGCCTACTCCATGGCCTTGCAGACACCACACTGGTGCCCATCAGGGCATCCTACATGCCACAGAATTGTCTCATCCAGGCCCTGAAGAAATATGATCACATCACACCCATCCTGATTGAACTCTATTGGCTCCCCTTGCCAGCGTACACCTTTTCTCAAAACAAGAGGCCTCATTTTCAAAGCCATCACAACTAACACCCATGCTTATCTTGGTTACAACTTCACCACCTCTGGTGATTCGCGACATAACCACAATCATGCCACCATTAAGATTGCAGACTAAGAACAGTAAAAAAGAAAACAACTATATAACATGCCTTTTCTATCCATGCACCTAGGACATGGAACAACATCCAGTATCAATCAAGGCCTTCACAAGTCCTGTTCCAATTTGGGAACAAGTTGAAGACTTACCTCTTTAAAGAATACTCTGTGACCATGAATTAACCGTCCACAACTTAGCTTTTTCTCCTATTACTCATTGACTTTAAGCTTGCCTTTGACCATGTGCAGCGCTCTGCTGCCTTTTGGTTAGATAAGTGCTATAGAAATACCACATACAAACATACATTGAGAGGAACATCGATTGTCTGGTTTGTCAGCTTCTACCATGGACTTAAGACTATGGTAACAGACTCTAAGTGAGAAATTGATTTGTCCCGCTGGGTAACAGAAAAATCCTTTTAAGTCAAGAAAGATTGTTGGTCGCGTTGGAATCGTGAGGCCAAATATAGGGCTTCACCAAAATCCGTGAATCAGCAAATAAAGCGACCACATGGAGAAAAAAATGACAAATAAACAATAGAATCTCCAACCAAACACATTGAAACAAAAAAATAATTACAATAAATCACTTGTATGCAATATCAAAAGACAAAGGGGCTTACGTATCTAGGGTCATATGTATCAACACATTTCCCCATAGACATAAAATGGGCAAAACCCTTTGATACATCAGGCCCCTAGTTACTATATGTAAATTCATTTTTCTTATTGTGATCCAAAGAATATTTTTTCAAAATCTAGGAATTTAAATGTTGCAGTTATTCTCCAACTTTCAGATGTGTTGTTCATTAACATAATTTTAGCCAACAAGTGTTTCTCACTTTTCTTGTACTCTGCCAAGGCTGAGACACTTAAACAAAAGAGTGTTTTAGATATGGATTGTGTGACCTGCTAAGAAGCTAATATTTCAACTCACTTTACATGAAAACACATTACTCTCAAATGTGCCCTTTATGACATCACCATAAAAAGCCCCCATAACGCTTATAGTTATATAAGTAAAATCCCTACCTATGGAGCATTCGCAAAATGTGCAAAGTCTACTAAAGATAGCGTATAGTATATTAATTGCAAATTTATCTTTATATTCAGTATTCCCTATTTTTCTGGACAAAGTACGGCAACACTTGCTCAGTAACTTGTAATTATTTGTATTATAAACATACACATTCAGTCTGGGAAAACTAAAATTCATAAATCAAGCAACTAACAAATTATTTCTTCTTTTTTTTTGCATTTCACATAGTCCACTCTACTTGAAGGTATCAGCTCGCTTTACAATGAACTATAATGTGAAAACCAGCATCACTTAGAAAAAAACATAATAAACAATGTACAAAATTAAAACCAACCGTGAAGATAAAGTAAAAAGAAAGACTAGGTCTTGCTGGGACCTGAGGAGGGTCGGATAGATCTGAAAAGGTCAACTAATGAGTGAAGTGATGGTAAAACTTGGGAGAGTCAGCTGTAGAGACTGTAGGGAGCAGGTGTTAGACTAAACAGGAGATCATGGGTCCAAGACTAGTAATGGCAGAAGGTAAAAACGTGTTTAGAGTCTGTTTCTGAAATCATCAGGGGCTTTGAAGTTCTGATCTTGACCAGGCCTGTGCATGATTCAAATTAGGGGTAATTTACCACACCTACACGAGTGGTGCAAAATGTTCCATGCTAACGTCACTGGTGAAATGTTTTCATTAAAAAGATAAAATAAACAAAAACTTCATTTCCTTCACGTGAACCAGTGTTCAAAATTCTGAGCTGCACTAGAAGTCCTAATGACAGCTCATTTGAAGCTTCAAGTCAGTCAGGGCACCAGAAGGCTGGAAACATTCTCTTGACCGTTACCCTTTGTCACCCGATGTGCATGGATCTTAAGAACACGTAGGGCTCTCGGGAGCTAAGGGTAAGGACCCCGTCAATCTGATTTCATTGTTACATAGTGCCCAAGACAAGGATCACTAGACTCTGGAAAGACTTACCCTTGTGAAGGCGCTGTGAGTGTGACCAGGGTCAGAGACCTGGTGGGCTCTGAGTTGGAAAGCCCAGAGCTGGGCTCTGTTCATCAGCCCACACTTTCTCAAGGTGCCCAGACCTGGCTCCAGGTGTGAGCTCCATGGGCCCCCCCCAGAGCCCTTTGCCTGATGGTGAATGGGATGCTAAGTTAGTGGCTGCCTTCCAGGTGTGAGGGCCCCCCTTGTACTCTGTTCTTTCTCCCCAGGTGCCGGGCAGGCCTGGACTGACCTACACCAGGGTCCCAGGGGCTTGAGTCATTGGCTACCTTTCAGCCCTGTCTCATGGTCCTTTCCTCTGAGCCGGATTGACTTGAAAGTCATGGTAAAGGCTCTGTGACTCTTTAAGCCGAGCCAAGGCCCTAGAGGTCGGATGTGTTCACTCCAATGATCCCCTTCCACTTAGTGTGCATGGAGTATAAGAAAGGCAGGTAGCCTTCCTCTGGATTACTAGGGACAATGTGCAAGGGACACCCTTGTACCTTGGTCTGTACTGGCTAACACCAGGGTACCAGGAACCTGAGTCTGTGGCTGCCTTCCATCCCTGCTCAATATGTCTTTCTTCTGAGCCTTACTTTCCTGAGAGCAGGTAGGGATTCAAAGCTGACATCCCCATGCAGGGCAGCCTGCTTGGGGCAGTTTACCCAGCACAGATCATTTGGGCACACTTGGTCCATTTAGGGATGGACTGCTTGGCCATCATTGGCTGTTGTTTCAAGCAAAGAGCTTCCACTCTGCCTGGACTGTCTGACTCAAGGATCTGAAAGCCACTTAGTAGAGTGAAGGGCAAGCAGCCTAACAGCTTGTAAAGTGGTCAGAGCATAGTGGATAGGGTGAGGGAGCACTAGTCCGGGTGTAGTAATATCATAGAGATAATAAATAAGTGTAACACACACACACTTATATGTGAAAAGTAATCCTTTACTTTAATGTGAAAGCTCAGTACAAAAGTGCATGCAGCTCAGTGGGGAACAGCTGGTAAATGAATCATAACATTCTTACATTACAATTCTCTGTTAGACATTCTTATTACATGCTTACAATTCTACTAATGGAATACCTTAAAGGAATATGCCTATTAAAGGGATAGGCCTTTTACTGCACATCTCCCTTCTTAATAAAATAAAAAAACAATAAAGTAATCTATAACACAAAAAGTAGAGAACAATCAAAAACGAACAAACTCATCAAATTTCTTTGGAGTAATAATTAATTTGCTGGACCTGTTATCCACTAAGTTGTCTTTAGTCACAACCCCACTCTGCACATCTAATTCCCCAACAGTAACCTGATTATGAGATTCAATCTCTTCAGAATCAAAACCAAGCTGACTTCCACCACTACCTTTCTCTTGAGGATCTTCACCGCCCACTTCAACATTGGATCTTTGTGCGACTTGTGGAAAGTCCAATAAATGAGAATTTTGAGGCTGAACTCCAGACTCAGAGTTCATACTCATCTCATTCCCCTTTTCGAGAGACGGTAAAACTTCCATCCACCAATAATCTTTTTTTCCTTCCACAACACATTTTCTTTTAACCATTTTATCACCAGAAATGACAATACGACTCATATGATGCACACTACCACCATCAAGTTCAACTGTGTTTCTCATGACCCTAGTAACCATCCTCGTATCCGAAAACTTAGGCTGTACTTTACTTGATTTTCTCCCACTTTTAACTCTTACAGTTTGTCCAACCTTAACAGACACTTCTTCGGTACCATGTTTTGCATCAAAATAAAGTTTCTTTTTGCATTGAGAATTAATTATGGATTCATTAACCTGTTCACAGTTCCAGTCATACTTCCTACTCCTACCTAACCATCCAGGATTAATTTTGCAATGGGGAAACCTTCCCCGCATCAATCCAAATGGACTCTCTCCAACAGTATCATGGACAGTGATTCTACATGAACCAAATCAGCTTGTTCATCGTCCCAATTCTTATTCCCTTTTTTTGCTAACTGTAAAACACCTTTTAAAACTCTGTTCGCTCTCTTAACAACTGAATTGCCCCAAGGATGATACAAAGCTGTAAACTTCTTTTCAATACCAGTATTGTTCATACATTTTTTCATCAAGTCTGATTTAAATTGAACTCCATTGTCGGTCAAAATGGAAGCTGGAAAACCTTCTCTTAAAAAACATTTTTCTAAGAAAATAATTACACTCTCAGTATCTGCTTCAGGTTCTCCTCGAGGAAGCCGAGAGAGACGCCCGACTTTCACGGAACCACCAACAGACCGGATATTTATCCTGATCTAATCGGACATTTTCCTATAGCTGGGGACATATTAACTCTACAAACTTCGATAAGTAAAGCCGTCCTGCCCAGCCCAGCACCCGGATCGTTTTCACCATATCCCCTTTGGGATATTGGTACTTTCCAAGACTGAATGCTCAATTGTTGATTCCTCCACTGATTCCTATACAACTCTGATTTAATCAGGTTGTTTGCCCCGTTACCCCTCTCGTCCTGATGAAGACCCTGTTGCAAGGATTTTACTGATACCTGCTCTACTTGGGTCGAAACGTCGACTTCCTCACCCTCTCCACACAGCCTCCTCCTACCCAGAATTTGTATATAGTATGGACATTGAGGCATGTGTTTTGTGAACGTTTATGTTGATTTATGATCTCTTTACTGCCTATCAGACACTGAATTGACATTACTGTTTGATGAATACGTGTTTTTATTCGCACTATCCCTCCTTACACTACCCTCACGACTGCACGTCCTCCCTACCCCCAGGGGCACCTATACAACTGTTATTTGTTAATTTGGTTTTGATTACCTTCTCCTATAATGTGAATAAAACATTATAGATGCATTTATTTTCTCAATTGCTTTATTTCCAATAAATACTTTTTCCTTACTGGGACCCCCTCTCTTTAATGCTAGATACCCAGGTCCCAGTGACTTCATTGGGTTAACCCTCTTTCTTGATATTATATTAGTGACCACCTCAGCTTCAAGCCACCTAGAAAACAAGTCAACAAGAACTAAAATATACTAAGTAACTCCATCTTGCCAAACTAAAGGTCCCATGATATCTAACGCAACGTTTTCCCGTGGTAAATTTGGGCACCTGAGTGATGACATGGGAGGATTAGGTGTCTTTTGTGCTTTATCTGAACTCTCACAACTGACACATGCACATACATATCTTTCAATGTCCAAGTCAATTCTTGGCCACCAATACAATTCTTTAATATTCCTCTTAGTACGAGACACTCCAGGATGTCCCTCATGGCCTATGACTACAATTTTAGTTTGCATTCCTAAAGGAGGTACAATTTTCCCTCCTCTACAAACAAAATCACCATTTAAACCTAATTTGTCACGAACCTCCCAGAATGCTCTTAACTTGGCATTAAGCTTGCACTCGTTGGACCACCCATTAATAATTCTATTTTTGACAGTTAACAAAACTTCATCCTTCTTATATTCTTCTTCCCAATTATTCTTCCGTAGCCCAGAAGTATTGTTTAACACTCCAGCAACACAAAAATCGCACCAGGGATCAGGATCAATTTCCTTCAAGGATAAGGATAGTCTACTGAGAAAGTCGGCAATCACATTTTTTGCTCCAGGGACATATTGTACATCATAAATGAAGACTTGAAGTCTCATAGACATCCTAGCAATTCTTGCTGACGCCCTTGAACGACCCTCTGTGCTGAGTAATTTCGTAAGAGGTTTATGGTCAGGATCTTAAAACAAATGTTTTACCCATATAAATTTCCTAAAATGCTCCAAGGCTCATATACACGCCAACGCCTCTCGTTCTACCACTGAATATTTCTCTTCAGTAGGAGAAAGAGAACGCGTCGCAAAGGCTATGACCACCTCTTTGTCTTGTTCAGAAAGTGACAAAAAACACCCTCCAGACCAGTCCCACTGGCATCAGTCGTAACAACTGTATTTGGGTGTGGATCAAATCCTTGTAATGTGGGAGTGTTGGCAATGGCTTCCTTGATGCTATTGAATGACTTTTAACAAGCATCACTCCATTCAAAAGCAACATTGTTCTTCATTAGTAAACGCATCTCATATGTTTTTTGTGAGAAGGTATTGACAAACTTTGAATACAATTCTGTCAACCCAAGAAAATATCGAAGTTCGTCCTTTAACTTAGGCACAGAGGCATTGAGTATGGCTTCTACCAAACTACTCTTAGGTTTAATGCCATACCCACCAATTTTGTGGCCCAAATACGTGACCGATTTTTCTGCAAACTTACATTTGCTGCTTTCCCCAATCAAACCATTGTCTCTAAGAATGGACAAAACCTCTCTCAGAATGCTATCAAGTTGTGTCCTATCCTTCCCCATTATTAGAATATCGTCCTGGAAGAATAAGACCTCCAGAATGTGACCAAATAGGTTTGACATCAGCCTCTGAAATACCGCAGCGGCTGATTCCAAACCAAACGGCATTCGTTTAAATTTATAACAACCAAATGGTGTGCAAAATGTAGTGAACTGTCTGCTACCTTTGTCCAACATCACTTGATGATACGCAGCAGAAAGATCCAACGTAGAAAAATATTTGGCATTGCGTGTCAAAGATAGCATTTAATCAATCCTGGGGAGTGGAAACTGGTCAACCAGCATATTGTAGTTAAGATACCTCAAGTCCACACATAAATGGGCCTTTACATTGGATTTATGGGCAATGACCAATGGAGAAACCCATTCAGCAGCTTCTACAGGTTCAATAACATTGTTAGTTAGCATTTTCTCCAACTCCCCTTTAACTTCCTCCCTAACAATAAAGGGAATATTTATTGCTTTGTGTATTTTAGGAATTGCTCCCTCCTTTAAGTGAATTTTATGAGTAAAACCCTTTAATTTTCCAATGCCATTCGTAAACACTTCTGGAAACTCTTGTAGAACCCATTTTTAGTGTCCTCCCCCTCACAGGACACCAAAACCTGCTCCTTACTGTTAGGATTGAGAATGATGTTTAAAAACTTTTGGTCTTTCCACCACAACACTGATGGTCCTTCCTTAGCTATGTACAATCTTCCCACCGATTGTCTCTCCTTAAAACGGAAAATTAAGGTTCTAAAACCTAACATATCGATTTTTTCTCGTGTGAAACTTTCAGCGGACACGTCATTAGGTTCTAACCACTCTCTGATATTATTGATAAAATGATTTTTCCATAAATCGTGTGAAATTATAGTAAAAGGAGACCCTGAATCTGCCGCTAATTGGACTGTGATACCTCCCAGGGAGACATGACACAAAGGTTTTGAAGAAGAATTCCCAGTGATATTTATTACCACTTTCTTCTTCTGAATACTATTAATTTGTACTTCATTGTCACTGGAGTTTGAGGAACTTTCATCCTCACCTTCTTGTAAACAGGCAACTTTACCTTTAGACTTTTTCTTAGGTTTGCATCCGCAAACCCTAGAGAAATGTCCAATTAAACCACATTCTAAACATTTTACAGATTTAGTAGGACATTTCTCGTAAGCCGCAGAGTGTGAGTAACTACCACATCTATAACAAATCAAATTACTAAATTTATTTTGCTCTGTCAGTGTTATCTGATTTTCTTCTATCGAACTTTGCACCTCTGTTGTTTTTGTACACTGACTTCTTTTCAATAACTTTCCCCACTATTTCTTCTGAACTCTTTTTATCTTGTGAGAGTGTAGCTTTTGCACAATGTTCAGAGAGTTCTGCTTTTTTTACCATCGCAATGATATCTTTCAAACATCCTTCACCTTCCACCCACAACTTGTCTTGTAAGGTCTTATTCTCAGTGTACATGACCACCTGGTCACGTATGAACTCGTCATGCAGTTGTGCAAATCTACACTTACTCGCTAATTTCTTTAATGCTGAGACATAATCTTCTATTGACTCGTATTTTTCTTGTTTCCTGCGAAAGAGTGTCTAGTGACTGCAATACAAACTGAGGGAGAGAAATGGTCATCAAGATCCAAAATAGCTAATTTAAATACATCTAAATCCCCTTCAGCTCTTTCATGCTTATGCAATTCATTAAATATGCGTTAACCTGTCAGGACCTAATGAGTTCAATAACATTCTCTTTTTTCTCTCAGGAGAGAAAATTCCGCTGACATCTTCCAGGTTCGCAATATAATTGAGAAAGTATTCCTTCCAGTCCAACCATACCACTACAGGTTCGCCAGGAGTTGACAAAAAATTTTGGGGAGAGATGATATGCAAATTTGACAAGTTGACATCTCCTGCAGTGTTTGATTTTGAGGGAACTGCATCTGTAGCATTAGTAGTCATGACTTGACCAAGGTGAAGACCGCAAAAAGTACTATGTAGCCAAGGAAATACTAATTGAACACTATAAAAAATGCACTAGAAATGTAACTAAAATATCTCCTCGTTGAAAGTGTGTGGAAACACGAGACAAGTGAAAGTTCTCAAACAGTAATATAATCTGTAATGGTATTAACTTCAATTATAAGCAGTAAGGGTCAAACTATTGTAATTGAAGGTGTAGACATCCACGTGTAGCTGGTAAAATGGTAGAGGAAATAGTCACAATGTCACATGAAAAGTAAATTTTCAAGCAAAACTTCGAGAAAATAGTGCTGCATGCACTTATAATGTACCTGTACAAATAATAATCTCAGCGAGAAATACCATAGATCACTGTTTCTTGAAGACGAAATCGCCAAGGAGCTTCATACAGTGAAAATCGTGTGGCTTGTTTCGGAGTGAAGTTGCTCGTTGTTGTGCAGTTGCTATGGAAACCCGATTTCCCAAAATGGCCATAGTGCGTGACCTTGAAGCGCACTGATGTTTATTGACCCACGCTGATCGGTGTCAGAACGAGAACGTCACTGATGTCACAAGCATCACACAGCCATGGAGAAGGAACTCAGGTTGCGGGTCTCAAAAAGCGGAGCGCGGAGAGTGGGTGATTTGAAAGTAAGACTGTTGCATACACGGGTAGCAAATGCGGTAACTGATTCACTCTTTCCGCCCAATTATGAGAAGAGAAAAACTGTAGCTCACCTTGTGGGACTTCAGGTTACTGATAGGATGATTTCTTGCTTTCCATAGTCTTTTTTTTTTTTTTTTATAAATCCATGTGGCTTGCCTCGTATACACGCTGGAAACTTCAGGTAACTCACAGGATGTTCTATTGTAAAACAAAAATCTTTTCTTGGTTATTCTGCACTTCTCCTTTTAAAAAAAAAAAAAATACAAAAAATAACACTCCGAAATTGCCTTAACGGTTGAAGGAACACTTCATGCTTGGAGAGGCTATCCTGTGCCCAGCCCGTCGCCAACAATTGTAGTAATATCATAGAGATAATACATTAGTGTAACACACACTTATATGTGAAAAGTAATCCTTTAGCTTTAATGTGAAAGATCAGTACAAAAGTGCATGCATCTTAGTGGGGAACAGCTGGTAAATGAATCATAACATTCTTACATTACAATTCTCTGTTAGACATTCTTATTACATGCTTACAATTCTACTAATGGAATACCTTAAAGGAATATACCTGTTCAGAGGTCTAGCCCGGGACCAGGGTTCAATTCCCCGCCTCGGCGGGTCTTGGGCTCAAAATTCCACGGGCCTGATAATTCTCGCCTCGGTGCCTATTCCAATCATGGAGTCCCACTCTGCAACTCTGGGCAATAGCTTGCTTAATCTCCACAACGGCCCCCACAACGCTAAGGATGCCTGGCCTCCACCTTGGGGGTGCCCAGGAGTGGACGTCTCACAGGGAAAGCCAGGATGGGTTCCACAGCGGTATTCGTACAAGCGCCTTGAGACCCTTGCGGGTGAGTAGTGCGCTATACAAGTATCAATTTACAATTTACAAAGGGATATGCCTATTACTACACCAGGTTGCCACCTGGTTGCATGGGCCTGTGTGCCTGTTCATTGCCCTATCCCACCTGGTATATTTGCACAGCAGCTCAAAATGACCATTCTGTGGGATGTCCCCAGCTGCCCAAGCCAGGACTCTGTGTCTTGCTCAGGCTGTGTCTTGGCCCGTGTTGGACATAGCCCTTCTTAGGGAAATTTACCCCAAACAATTATGCTTTTTCCTCCTAGCCTTTGGCGACTCTCTCCGCTTGACCTTAAGAGTCTGGGTACCTTCCCACTGTACAGCAGAGGGAGGGTGTGAACGCACGCTTCGCCCGCATAAGCCGGGGTTGCATAGGCGATTAGTTTAGATGCTGTACCTTCGGGCACCTCGTAAACAAGTACACCACATACCCAGGGTAGGTATGGCACTGGCTAGTAGGGGAACGTAGCACTGTGTGTGCCACCTACTGGATAGCCTGTCAGCCATTAATCAGGCATGTCATTGAAGGCCTGTGGGGCACCATTGTGCCACTGCCTAGGTTTGCATCACTTGCACCTCAGCTGACCCTGAGTGGGTCACCCCATACCAGGAGGGCACCCCCCCCTGGGAAGCCCTGAAGGGCACTGGTGGTCGTAGACTATAGGCCTGGTGGGTACAAATGGATGTTGCCTGCCAAGGTTGTGAGGGACCCCCCACGTGGAACTTCTCCTGCCTTGGAGGTCAACGCATCCCATGGGATACTCCTGGCGTGTTTCCAATTCTGTTGTGTGGCCTCAGGGCTCTGACCTAGGTGTGGGCGGAAAATCCGTTCCGCTCGCGGATTTTGCGGATTTTCGGGAAATCCGCAATCCGCGAGATTTGCGAATTTCCCGCAAAATCCGCAAATCCGCGAGCAGCGGATTTTGCTCGCGCTGCTCGCACTGTTAGCGTGAGTTCGCGCCCCGCGAATAAGTGCGAAATTGCAGAAATACGATCTTGGCAAAACTGAAAGTAACTACTTACCAGGTTCAAAAGTTCAGGCACATCATTAGTAGCCATTTCCTGTAGGGCTTCCTGAGGGGCCCCTCCAGAGTTCAGTTGCCAGTTGAAACTATTATGTGACCCTGCTCTGAACCTCAGAATAGTTACACATATGCCACAAAGGTCCTGAATTACAGCTAAGGGAGACAAGCAGGAGCCAGGCTGGAAGTTAAAATCCATTAATCAGCCCCTAATTCATTATTGTCAGTTGGGGCAGGGCAGGTGTTGTAACTAATTTTGCAACAATGAAAGCACTTAGCAAGTGCAAAAGATCACTAATCAGGGCGCACTAAGGAAGCAGGTGCCAGCTAAAAAAATATTCTGTGACACATTAATCAGCCCCAAATTAATTCAGGTCACTTGAGGCAGGGAAGGTGTGCTTTGCTTTGCCGAAAATAATGTACACTGGACAACCAGAGGGTGTAGTGATGAAACAGAGGGTGGCATGGGTGGGCCAGAGGGTGGCATGAGTAGTCAGAGAGTGGCAGTGGTGACAGAGAGTGGCAGTGATGAAGAAGAGTGTCCCAAACAGGCTGGACACGTAGAAACAACAAGTTCGCAAAACTTGCGACCCGACAGGTAAGTTCGCAAATTGCGAAATTGTAAAAACCCTCGCGAACTGGCAGAAACACGGGCGAACACAAAAAAAAAAAAAATCCGCAAATTCGCGGGAATTCGCGGATTTTGCGGATTGCGAATCCGCAAATCCGCAAAATTCGCGGATTGCCAATCCGCAAAATCCGCTCATGCTTACTCTGACCACATCCTCACTGTCAAGGCAGTATGGAAGTTCGCGCGCATTCCTACACAGGCGAGGAAGAGGTGCAGACCCGATGTTATGAAACATGGGCCTGTCTAGCAATGCAGACCAGGGAGCGCACACTTACACATGTGGGTGTTAGCACTGGCCTTCATGCTGTTTCAAATATGTGTCCTGCCTGTCTTTGCAGGCTACAAGAGGTGCCATGGCATCTATGGCATTTTGAATAGGTGCCCGGCATGCCGTAGCAGGCCAGTGAGTGCATTTCTGCATCCTTGGTGTTCTAACGCCAGGGACAGGCCTGCTGTTGCAGTCCTGTGTCCGCACGCTTGCACCCATGCTGCTAATGGCAAGGTGCCCAGTCTGCCGTCGCAGGTGGAATGTGCGCAATCACACCCGTAAGGGGGCAACCCATGTCCATCAGGTCTGGGCAGGGTGGTGTGCATGCACTACCACCTAAGGTGCTAGGGCCTGGGTAAGCCCATGTGCTGGCCCTGTCATTGCAGACCGGTGTGTGCACACTGGCATCTACCATGACTAAACTCATGAGCTACCTGCCATTGCAAGCTGCCTATGTGCGCATTCTCCCTGATGGTGCCAGTGATTGCGTGTGCAGCCTGCCATCGCAGGCTTTTGTGTGCCTACTGACACCCATTTAGTTAACCCGATGTCCAGTCTGCTGTTGCAGGCTTGGGCGGGCGCAGTTAGGTCCCTGGTGCTGGGGACTATGGGCCAGATGTATGACCCATCCAACTTGCGAGTCGCAAATTGCGTTATTTTGCAAATCGCAATTTACGACTCACAAAATGGAATTTACAACAGTGTTCCAGACTAAGTATGGGCGGAAAATCCGTTCCACTCACGGATTTTGCGGATTTTCGGTAAATTCGCAATCCGCGAGGTTCGCGAATTTCCAGCAAAATCCGCAAATCCGCGAGCAGCGGATTTTATGGCTTGCTCGCACTGTTCCCGTGAGTTCGCGGCTTCCCAGTTCAACTTCGCGCCCCGCGAATAAGCGCTAAATTGCAGAAATACGATCTTAGCAAAACTGAAACTACTTACCAGGTTCAAAAGTTCAAGCTCATCATTAGTAGCCATTTCCTGTAGTGCTTCCTGAGGTGCCCCTCCAGAGTTTAGTTGCCAACTTGCAACTATTATGTGACCCTGCTCTGACCCTCAGAATAGTTACACATATGCCACAAAGGTACTGAATTACAGCTAAGGGAGACAAGCAGGAGCCAGGCTGGAAGTTCAAATCCAGTGACACATTAATCAGCCCCTAATTCATTATTGTCAGTTGGGACAGGGCAGGTGTTGTAACTAATTTTGCAACAATGAAAGCACTTAGCAAGTGCAAAAGATCACTAATCAGGAAGCACTAAGGAAGCAGGTGCCAGCTAAAAAAATATTCTGTGACACATTAATCAGCCCCAAATTAATTCAGGTCACTTGAGGCAGGGAAGGTGTGCTTTGCTTTGCCACAATAATGTACACTGGACAACCAGAGGGTGCTGTGATGAAACAGAGGGTGGCATGGGTGAGCCAGAGGGTGGCATGGGTGAACCAGAGAGTGGCAGTGGTGACAGAGGGTGGCAGTGATGAAGAAGAGTGTCCCAAACAGGCTGGACACGTAGAAACAACAAGTTCGCAAAACTTGCGACCCGACAGGTAAGTTCGCGTTTGCGAAATTGTACAAAAACCCTCGCGACCTGGCAGAAACCCGCGCGAACACAAAAAAAAAAAATCCGCAAATTCGCGAGAATTCGCGGATTTTGCAGATTGCGAGTTTGCAAATCCGCAACATTCACAAACGCGAGATTCACAAAATTCGCCCATGCTTATTCCAGACACTGTTGGCAATTCCTAATGGGGTCACAAATTGCCTGCCTCATTTACTCATGAGGCAGGTCGCAATTTGCGGCCCATTGGGAATGTCTAGCACTCCCAGAGATGGTGGCCTGCTGGGGTCGGTAGACTACCATGTCTGTGACTGCTTTTTAAATAAAGCAGTTTTTTTAAATGCAGCCTGTTTTGCTTAAAGGAAAACAGGATGAATTTAAAAAAGAAAACTGAAACGTTTCAGTTAAATTTTTTAAGAGTATGCATTGGTCCCTGGGACCACTGACTGCTCTTAAAAAATATTTTCGCTGCCAGTCACAAAGGGGAGGGTGTCCCCTGGGGATCCCTTCCTGTTTGCGAGTGGTCTACCACCTTTTTGAAATGGGTGGTAAACTGCAAGTGTTTTGCGACCTCAATTGCGGCCACAAAACAATCATATATTGAAGTATGACTTGCTATTAGGAAGGGATGCCCTTGGCATGCCCCTTCCTAATAGCGAGTCACAAACCCTATTTTGCGAGTTGATAATAGGTTACCAACTCGCAAAATAGGGTTTATACATAGGGCAGACCTTTTTTTACAGTCGCAAACTGCCCGATTTCCTTTTTGCGACTGCAAAAATGGTCGTACATCTGGCCCTATGTGTCCAATCTGCCATTTGCAGGTGTGTCTATGCACTAGTGCAGGTGCACCCAGGTAGTGAGGAATACCTGTGTGTGTTTTCACTACCTATGAGGCTTGCTCTTCCCATAGGTTAAAATAGGTTAGTAGTTGACATTACTTTGGGCTGCAATAGTGGATTGCAGTGGAGCAGCCTCATGATATTTCCTATCAATCGATTCGCCCTGCCAAAGCCTTTCCAGTGGTAAAGGGGTTTGGCATAAACAGAGTAGAAATGCCAGAGATACATCCCTTGTTCATATCTCAAGTTGTCATCATATGACATTTACATATTATTTGACTTTGCTTTTCGATCACTCAGCTACCTCATATCTGTTATTAATGTAAATTTGTGCACCTAAAAAGAGAAGACATGTCTTATTATAAAATATATTTATCACTTGATGTAACAATTTTCTTTCAATAGCCACCTGTGATACAGCCAATGACATGCCAAAGTCAACTTGTGTTACAATATAAATAGATCCTTCTACCCACGACACCATAAAAAAACATATACATACAAAATATCAAGACATTAAATTGACACATTACATTTGTCCTTGTGTGCCATATTAGGTCACAACTAGAGCATATTGTGGAAGGGGCGTCCTACAGTGTGGCCCTAAAACGGTTACATGTTTGTAACTCTTCGGGAACGTGTATTGACCCTCAGTGATGCAGTGCACACCGTACTGTTGGGACTTTATTTGGTCAGAGATCTTTCACATGGTTGTGGAGGTATCAATACTCTCATCACCTGTTTTGTGGATTAATTCTTTCTTTCTTTCTCGGTTGTACAGTAACTTCTGACTACTTATATTTATACTCCAATGTATTTCGACCTTCTTGTGGGGCTTGAGTGATTATTGATGAAGGGGTTTTTCAGGGCTGGTGGAATATGTGTACAGAACACTATGTGGAAAAAAAATCAATGAGTGGGGGACCATACCATTCTCCTAAATATTTGAAAAAAGCATGTTTGTTCCAGTGATATGCCCTGTTCCTGGTTGCCCAGTAGAACATCTACATCAAAGGAGAGCCATCACGCACAATGGTTTTAGGAAAGACTTGCCATCAATCTGTTCAAGGAGGCGAAAAGTTAAATCATAGTACTGCACCACCACTCGGGTGAGTGGTTTACGCCCAACTTCATTTGTTAACTTGCAGTATTTGATTGCTTGAATGATAGAAAGGAAACATATGGGACATATGTTCCTCTAATTTATCTAATGTACCAGAATCGCATTGATTTCCTGGCTGGGACGCCCTGAACACCCTGCCACCTGGGCCCTCTCAAGCCTGATCTCAGCTTGACTGGGTTTTGAGTGACTGATGAGTGGCCTGTGTTGGGTGGCAGGGCAGGCTGAATGATAAGGAGACAGGACCATGTGAGAACTTGGCTCCTCTTGGTGGAGATGTCATGCCACTTGAGACCAATGTGAACTGCTTCGAGAGGTAGTAGAAGATGTTGCTGCCAGGTGCTCTAGCTTCCACATGCGTACCGGAACCAGATGAGCCACTTTGACGGTGTAGGGGAACCGAGCTCTTCCACTCTCTGTACCTCCCCCAGGGCAAGGGGGACCCTAGCCTACTTTCATGGCTCGGTGCTGACACTCATAATGGGGACTCTTGACATGCAGGGGTTAAGCCTTGACTCCCATTGGCCCCAATGGGTGGCAGATGGCCAATGTGCTGGTAGGGAAACCCTATTTCCTTGGCACGTGCCTGGTGATCTGGTCCTGTCTGGCAATGCTGGGGTTTAAAGACTCATGTGGCACTGTCCAAGAGGGTCTTTGGTAGAGTATCTTGATCCTCATTATGTGGGAGCCTCTCGCTTTCCATGCTAGCTGTGGCAGTTGGCTGGGGCTCTCGGAATGAGCCCCTGGAATGTGACAAGGTGCTGGGATGCCTCACTGCATGGGCAGTGGATGGCTGGTGCTGAGTTCCTCTGGATTCTCCGGCATCTTCAAATGGGTAAATGTTGCGAAAGATGCTTGTGACTCTTAGCGGTGGATCACTCAGGCAAGACCTTTCCTATACAGGCCAAATTGCCATCAGAACGGGAGGAGTCTGGAGCTCTTGCCGGCTGAAGAGCTAGTGTAATCCCCCATGGAAGGCCCGGACCAGCAGGCCAGTGGTGCCAGCCAGAAGGCAGAGCCTCCTATCCAGTCGAGGGCAGGGTTTTCAAGGTTACAAGATGTCCACCAGTTAGCTTATCAGGTTCGTGTTGGCAAAAATTTCACCAGTGAGGTTTTATTCTCAAGACAGATCCTTCCGATGGATGAGTATGGGTATGCCAGCTCAGTTACCAATGTCACCAACCCAGCCTTTCTAATTTGAATTACACTCAGACCTAATCTTGACTAAGAAGGAGTTCCAGATTAAGGGTTCAGAGCCAGAAAAGTCTTTAGACATTGCTAAGTTTGATGCAAATTCTTTGGTCTCCAGGGTATATTTCCTGGAAGCTATTGAGATATCTAGGAACACATGACAAGGCCAGGGTGGACATAGGTATTCAAGTGTTTGCATGCATATCGTTTTTTTTTAGGTAATGCAAGCTACTTTAAATTGCATTCCTGCTTTCAGTGGGAGCCAGTGCAGATTTTCATCACACATGTTATGTTATGTTATGTTATGTTATGTTATGTTGTGCTATGCTATGCTATGCTTTGTCATGTTATGCCATGTTCTGCTATGTGATGTGATGTTATGTTATGTCAAGTTATGTTAAGTTGGGAAGAGATCTTTACTTAAAGTTTAGTATCAACAGTGTACTAGCAAAGGAGTACTTTGGTAAATTATTAATCTCATCGGGTCTGATTCACAGAATGAATTTAAGACTCAATCCTAAACTTACTACTGTTTTGGTATTCACAGATTGCACTTACTACTTTTGGTATTCACAGAATGAACTTACTACTTTTGGCATTCACAGAATGCACTTACTACTTTTGGTATTCACAGAATGAACTTACTCATTTCGGTATTCACAGAAGTTAGGACTCCTAACTTTAGGACTCCTAAATGCCTTCTGTGAATACCGAAAGTCTTAAAATTAGGATTTTTCTCAATTTAGTAGTAGTAAAGTTAGGAGTCCTAACTTTACTACTACTAAATTGAGAAAAATCCTAATTTTAGGACTTTCGTTATTCACAGAAGACATTTAGGAGTCCTAAAGTTAGTCGTCCTAACTTTACTACTACTAAATTGAGAAAATCGTAATTTTATGACTTTCGGTATTCACAGAAGGCATTTAGGAGTCCTAAAGTTAGGAGTCCTAACTTTACTACTACTAAATTGAGAAAAATCCTAATTTTAGGACTTTCGGTATTCACAGAAGGCATTTAGGAGTCCTAAAGTTAGGAGTCCTAACTTTACTACTACTAAATTGAGAAAAATCCTAATTTTAAGACTTTCGGTATTCACAGAAGGCATTTAGGAGTCCTAAAGTTAGGAGTCCTTACTTCTGTGAATACCGAAATGAGTAAGTTCATTCTGTGAATACCAAAAGTAGTAAGTGCATTCTGTGAATGCCAAAAGTAGTACGTTCATTCTGTGAATACCAAAAGTAGTAAGTGCAATCTGTGAATACCAAAACAGTAGTAAGTTTAGGATTGAGTCTTAAGTTCATTCTGTGAATCGGGCCCATAGATTCAATGTAGCACAGTACTGGTACAAGCACTTATCCTTGAGGAAATATGTGTGTAACTTGGCAAATCTTGAGACAGAAGTACATTTGTTCTCTAATTGAAATCAATTCATTAGAAAATATCAGAGCCATTTCAGAACCTTACCATTAAGGCAAATATGTGTCTCCAACATTGTAAGAGTTTGTGGTGATCTATTGTATAAAACACTTGGGCAGATGAAGCTGACTAGGGAGGCTGATGCAACCATTTTAGAGAATGTGATGAATATCATCTAGTGTCTTTAAAGAGTCAGTCTTGGTGTTACATGCCTTTCAAAATTCAAATTGATATGAAGCCAGTAGTTGATTTACCTTTTATCACTCTGTCAGTTGGATGGTGACACATTTCTCCAAGAGCTTACTCAACCAGGGCTATTTGGTAATCGGCGCTTGGCATTTTTCACCAGAGCATAATTTGTCCTTCTTTAGACTATCAGGAAAGATGTCCGATGTTAGTTAGGTGTTATTGAGTTGGTACCCTATTATCGAGAAATGCTCACAGTTAATTTTGATAATGTGCAACGGTATGGCATCATCATAAAAGAAAGAAGGTGTGGGTTGATGAGTTCCAGAGATGATTCATTGATAGGAGAGAATGATTGCCAGACCTTTGTTTTCAGCAGAGGAAGGACACGTGGGGGAGAGATGTGTCTGCGAAAGGAATCTCTAATAGAAGATGCTTTGTTCAGGAAGAAGTCCAAAAACGTGTTGCAAGTGATAGAGGTCTGAGAGCTCAAGGCAGAGGTCTAGTGTGATAATTTTTATTAACCCTTGTGAATAGTTCTCTAGGGCAGTTGAGCAAGCACTTGATTTTATCTTAACAAAAGTAGTTTTTAAAAGCAGAACTTTTCTTCTGGTCTTTTATACAGTAGAAAGAGAATTTGGAAATGTATGTGCGATTCTTTCTAGTTTATGAATTTGCTTGCATTGGCGGAAGAGAGCATTTAAGAGTCAACAATTGCGAACAGTGTTGGCAGTAGCTCTGGTGTCAGTTTAATTTAATAGCGCTGAGTGGTAGCTATAAATCAATGCATTTACATCTGGAGAGACATGTATTTGTTTGGAAATGTTGGTTGCAGTCTATGACCAAACCAATTTGTTTAGATGTCTGAATGATCTTTCACAGACATCGTTTGTAGTGGCAGGTAGCTGAGGGAGGGGGATAGGTTTGGCAAAGGGCAATTGGATAAAAAAATAACCTAACCAGAACACATAAACTAGAGAATGAAACTTAGTAGATATGGAATAATGTGTGATTAAGTCCAGAATTTTGCTTTTGATATGAGTAGAAGCTTTGGAGACTTGGGGCTCGATTCCGATCCGGTAAAAAAAATCCCCCGTACGAATCGTATTCGTAGCCGTTTCCGTACGACTCGTAAACACACCGTACGACCCGGCGAGTACGATCCGGACCGGGTGATCAGGACGCTATTCGTACGGTCCGCGTCAGGTAAGGGCGATTCGTACGGAAAAGCGCTCAATCATATACACACCGTACGCCGCGTACCCCCCATGATCGCCGGGGTACGCGCCGTACCCCTGCGATCATGTGGGGTACGTGCCGTACACCCAGCTACATGGGGTGCGCACCGTACACCCACCGTACAAGGGGTACGGTGCGTACCCCATGTACGCTGGGTGTACGGCACGTACCCCACATGATCGCAGGGGTACGGCACGTACCCCGGCGATCATGGGGGGTACACGGCGTCCCCCGGGGGGGCGTTCTGTACGTGTTTTGGCGCGAACTATGAGTTTACGGCTGTTTCCAGCTCCCGTAATAAAAAGGGTCGTACGTGGCGTACCCGACAAGAATCGTACTTGCTGGGTCGTAAAAACCAGCCGCGAACCGTAGCGATTTCACGTACAGCGGGTTCCGAGTGAGACTCGTACGGAAATTTTAGTCGTACGGAGTCCTGTACGACTCGTACGGTCTTTGGCTCCTGGTACGGATCGTACTTCGTCGTACGTACGGGGACGTGTACGGGTACGATTTGTACAGGGAAAATTGCTCCGTACGACGATTCGGAGCGCATTTTACCGGATCGGAATCAACGCCTTGGTGTCAATTATAACAATTTAGAAGGGTCTTGAAAAATGAAGAGGGCTTTTTGGGTGGATTGTTCCAATTTAGATTGAAGTTATCAAGATAGAAGTTCTAAGAGCTTGAGAGTTCTTGCTCAATTAGGTTTTCAGTGAATACTCTGATCAGACCTTTGTAAGATCTGTATGGATTATAGCTGAAGTGAATAAAGGACAAGTAAGAGAAGCAAATTTGAGTGACTCAAATTATGTACATTTTTTAGAGTGCATATTTTTGCACAAATATATTTTTCCAGTAGATTAGGGCTACTTCACCCCCAATATTACTTACAACATTATATCATGCAGGTACTAGAAGATCTATGATGGCTTGCCAAGGTTCTGTGATTAGGAAAATCCCCTAATTTTGTGTCCGGTATGTCATGAGAAATAAATGTGTTAGTCATTAGCAGATATGCAGTTGTGAAGCCATTCTTTGATTGAGGCATTTTCCAGCTGGTGGTTTTTGCCAATACAGCAGGTCTTTATTTAGCATGTTATGGTTGTTGAGATCTCTATCACCCACTTGACTAGTGAATCCGCGGGTGTTATACAAAGATGAGCATTATCATCTGAATCACTGAAGACACATGATAGACTCTTAGCAGCAGGACAACTAAAGGTAGAGGCAATTAGGAGGCATGGAGGCAATCAATAGAAGAAAAGCTTAAACTCCTGTCAGGAGACTCAGATGATGTAGGAGTGTGGTATACAAAAGTAGAGAATAATTTTCAACCTTGGTTTAGTCCTGAGAGAGGGTTTTTCAATAGAAGTGATAAGAACTCACATTGAAAAGGACAAATAAGAGATTAGGTGAAATTTAAAATATCAGCTAAACACATTTAATTGGAAGTAAAGAAGGCTTCACAACAGATATGCATTGTCCTTGGGGCAGCACCCTGTGCAGAAGAAAATTATTCTAACACAACTTAAGAGAATAGGAGCAGTTTAAAGTGTCACAATCGTGTTTCCATGCCTGGGACCAATCATTATAGGAATGTCCACCCAGTTAAAGGGACAAAATTTTACTTGAATCCCAGTCGAGTACCAGGTAAGTAGAACCTTCCAGAAGACTATATCACATCACACTATAATAATAACACTTCCATTCCTAAATGAATCATAACATTATACTGTGAATTTACAGCATGACCACAAAAATACTTCCCTGTTTAGATAAATATAGTAAAATATTACAGGTCGTAAAAATAAACAAGAAAATTCCATAATGCAGACTTCCTAAATGGTTCACTCTGTGTAAAACCTTTTGATTTTCTTGTGTGTTCTCAAACTTCTTTGTTGACTGTCATCCATTCTTATTTACAGTATACTCGTTCTGGTTCTCTATAGCATCACCTTCACATGTCCTACTCTGGTGTCCTTGATCATTACTACCCTCTGTATGTTCCACCACTCTTTACTCTGTATTTTTACTGCATTTCCACTCATTGCTTCAACTATTGATGAGAAATGAAACCTTGAGTTACCTTTCATGACATACAGGTAGTTTCTTACCTGCACCCATTCTCCTCCTTTAATTCTGCTGACACACTCTTTCACTCCATGCCTGTCACCTTAGTACTGTTTAGAATTCCATTGACATCTTCAACCTTTGGGTTAGTTATTTCATCCACCGTTTCTCAATACACTCGACTTTAATGCCCCTTCCTCATTAATGTTGGGCACAAATTAATTGAGGATGTTCTCCCCCTTAGTACCTCAAATGGACTGCAACTTGTCAACTACAGATACTCCTGTAGCAATTTCCTATTATTTTCTATGCTATGAAACCATTGCTCCTCCAAGATCCCATATGAATCACTAACATCCACCACAGTGATCAAACACTCTTCATCATGGTTTATCACCTGTTCTCTTTTGTGACGTCAGGTTAAGACCTCAACAAATATTCAGATCTTACATTCAAGTATACATCCACACAAGTGGAATACAGTTTTATTGGGAGAAGTTGGGAACACTGGATAATAGGATATGTATTTACCCCCACAGGTTCTGGAACTCTCCCTCAGAAATGTAAGGGAAATATATGATGTTATTCTGTTTTAAGTTGTAGCTCACTGTTGATAGAAAAAGCTAGTGAAATCCACACAAGTCAGACACCTCTTGACTGTCTAGTTTTCATAAATGTCTGGGTATTGTAGGTTTCCCTGGTGGCAGACAAGGCCAGGCCCAAATTCCACAACTACTTACATCATCAAAAGGGTCATTTTACATGCCAAAATGTTATGGACCTTATTTACAAGCCCTTTGGCTGTGGCACTTCCAAAACACATGGATATGTCATATTTACAACAATATGATGCATCCCTGTGCATTCCCCTGTGCTGGCACACAATCATCTGTCATGTGCCATGCAGGCATCCTTGCGCCATGGTGGAATGGTGCCTGCGTTGAGGGAAGATTGTTTCTGTGCAGGAAGGCGTACCTTCCTACACAAAAACAATAACAAAAAATAAGAATAGGTGATTTTCTCTTCCTATGTGTGCTGCAGAATGCAGCATCCCTAGAAAGAGGAAAAAACAGGGAGGAATGTAAACATTTCTCCTTGTTGCACCTCGCTACGCCGCCCATGGGGTGCTTTAGTATTCTGACAGATTTTCAGGTTTATGAATTCTTGAAAATCTGGAAATGTGGCAGAATACTTGGGTATTGCTTGGGAACACCCACAGAAACATCCATGTCACACCCCTTTCACACAAAGTGTTTCGTGAGAAGGGACCATATTTACAAGTACAGGAAAATTGTGTAGGGTGGCTTTACGTGTCCTTTTAAATATGGGGCAGGAGTTTGCGCCAGCGGTGCTTCACAAAAAGTGATGCAAAGGTGGCACAAAGGGGTTGTAAATAAGCCCCTCATCTCCACATCATGTTTTATGGCCTTTCCTACTGACGGTGCTAGGCCAGCCACCCACGTGTGTTACTGTTTTTATTGGGAGAAGTGTGAGAACACTGGGTGCTTGGGATTTTGTGGATCACTGCAGATTCTGTAATTTGTCCTCACAGAATGTAAAGAAAATGAGTAATTTAAGCTAAAGTTTGAGGTTTGCAGGGCAGTGTGGGCAGTGAAAGGTAGTGGGATCCAGGCAAGTCAGATCACCATGGCCTCCCCTGGGATTCTAACTTTACAAAACGTCTGGGTTTTGCAGGTGTCCTTGGGTGGCAAATGAGCCTGCACTCAAATTCTGCAGCTACTGACATCGCCAAACATTTTCATTTTTAATGAAAACAATTTCTGTCGCTATGTGGTGTTTGGGGGCTTTTACTGTTGCAGGCATTAGGCCCAGACACACATATGAGGTACAATTTTCATCAAGGGGAGAATAAGAACACTAAATGATAGGAATTTTGTTGACCCGCACAGATTCTGTAACTTCCCCTCACAGAGATGTGAGGAAACTGTGTGATTTAAGCCCATGGTTTGGGTTTTGAGGGCATTGTAAGCTAGAAAAGGTAGTAGAATCCACAATAGTCAAAACACCCTGGACATCACTCCTGGATGTCTAGTTTTCAGAAATGTCTGGGTTTGGTAGGTTTCCTGGGGAGCCCAGGCCCAATTCTGCACCTTCCCATGTCACCAAAAGGGTCACTTTCCAAGTCAAAAACTTGAAGTCTCTACAGTAGGGCCCAGGTTTACTAAGATTTTGCAATGGTGTTGTGTGACTTTTGTGGCGCAGCTCTGTCACAAAATCAATTTTGGCACTTACTAAGCCATGCAAAGTCGATTTTTGTGGCTTTACGTGGTATAGTAAATGCAAAGTAATGCAAGGCAGCTCATAGGGATGCTTTGCATTACTTTGCATCGGGTAGGCATTACATGAGCGTAACATGGGCGTTTCCTTGCATCCATCCATGCATTTTAATGCAAACCCTGATATACAAAGACTAATAAATGTGGGTTGCCTCAAAATGGTGTGGCTACCCGTCAGAGGTGTAACAAGAAGAAGAATCTTATTTTCTCGGTGTGACTTCCTCTTTCAATGTGAGCTGTATTCTGTGACATACATAAAATGAGTAATATTGCTCAAAGGATTGTTTTGTGCAAGAAGGCATTCCTGTCGGCACAAAAACAATCCTGCTGTTCAGCTCTCTCCCATCCATGCAAGGAAAGTGCAGCAACTTACCTTGCTGTACTGTGATGTGTTGCAAAAACTATAAATAAAAGTGTCCCTAATTTCTGTGCCTTTCATGTCACAGGCACTGGGCCCAGCTACATAAGTGGGGTACAGTTTCATCAGGAGTAGTGTGGGGAACACAGGATAGTAGAATATTTGTTATTATCAAATTGGAATTTACCATATGAATTGCTGCATGTTCGGTACACAATAAAATAAATCATTAAGGCAGCAGCTACTTGTTGCTTGTGGGTATTGCACATACTGTCTATATATATATCCCTGCAACTAAAAGGGTTTGCCAGACATAATGATACAGGGCTTTTGTACAATGGGCATCAGGGAAAAAAAGTCCATGTGAAAACGTTGCCACTGATTAATTATCCCTACATATTTTCATTTTTAAAATTTCAGTGAGTAATTTCCATTGCTGCATTCAGAATGTTGTCTACTTTTCAGAAGTGTATAGATTTTCGGGCTCATCCAAGGGGTTCACACCTGTTTCCACCACAAACTGCAAGCAGTTTAAAACCACAAAAAAGGAATAAAGTTCTAAAACTGTGCTATAAAACATATATTTGTTTTACAATTCTTCTTGTCCCTCATAACTGGATAAGATGATAATCTTAGCACAATAAATCTATTGTTGATGCCATTTTTAAAAAACATTCTTTTGCTATATTTTGGCTATTTTCTTGGCTTCCTTCACTGGAATCCACACACTCTGCCTACGTGTGAAATTCTCAAGATGTGGAAAAAAGAATGCTAATTTGGCTTGGGTACCTTTTGTGGTGCCCCAAATATCAAAAGGGCTACGCTTTGAGGCTGGAAAAGCCTCAGCAGCTATGGGGTTAACCTGGCTATGCTGAGAGTATGGTCTTTGACCATGTTACGATTGAAGCTATGTACAAGTCGCTAGTGATCCATCAAGTAGTGTGAAGTTCCTTCCCTGTAAAAAGTACTTCACATTTTCAGCTGATCAACAGTCTTTTCCAATTACACAGTACATCCTTTCGGCTTGATCTTGTGTCCTTGATGCAAACCCTATAGCATAAACATTGCTATCCCTCCCCTGAGAGATCACTGCCCCTAACCTTGCTGCCATCTGCTGTTATAATACCAACAATATGGTTTCAAGATTTTGCGTAAGTAATTTTTATCTTTAACTCTTTAAATTTCCCTTCATATGCATCATACCACAGAAAATACATTTTATTCCTCACCAAACTCTTTATCTTTTAAGTTTTAAAAGCAGAGTCCTAAGTAAACTTGGAATACAGTTTGCAACCCATAGAATGAGTTTACTTGTTCTTTGTAGGCTGTGTTGGGTCTTGAAATTAGCTTCAACCAACCCTGGTTGGGGTTCTTTTTCCTTTTCTGATATATCATGTTCTAAATACCTGATGGTACTATTGAAAAATGCACCTATTTCTTTCATAATCATAATTCTTGTCTCAAACAGCCACTTTAGTACCAGTGTGAAGATATCATGTGCCTCTCTGTCTCTATCAGCTACCAAGATGACATCACAGAAGGCTACTGATTATTTAAGTCCTTCAAGAACTTTGGACACAATTCTCTTGAATACCGAGGAAACAGACATGAAGCCGAATGGCAGTCAGCAACATTGAAATGCACCAAAGGTGACACAAATGCTATCAAGTGTTTGAAGTTGGAATGTAATGCTGCCTGATAATAGGCTGATGCTAAATCAGATTTTTAAACCACCTGGAAACTCTAAATGTCTTCAGAATGTAATTAACACATGGCAGTGCTTGGGAGTCTACCCATATTTCCTTATTCGGATTTCTTACATTGACACAGACTTCCAATTTTGCTTTTGCATAATAACTAAGGGATGCAACCACAAAGATGGCTCAATATTGTCAATTACATAATCACTGATCATTTTCTTAAGCTCATTCACCAGAGCCTCTGTTATAACAGCCTCTGTTACACTAAAAGGGACAGTGCTCCATTTTTGTTTGTCATATTGTGTCCCATCTTTAATTTGTATTCAGTGCTTAAATCTATGATTCTTTTCTTACTTGATTTCAAAAACGTTTTTGGACACCTTGACCCACGAACATTCATTTTCATTATGTTGATCTCCCACCAAAAGAATGTGTTCCTTTTTCCTCTCATACAAACTGTGATGTTACCACCCCAGAACATTCAACCCTCTCTTTGCAATTTACACTTTACCACATATGGCTGGGGGGTGTTGCACATTCTAACAACCCTATCAATTACATTTTCCACCTCTTGTATGACACTGGTGACCTTTCAAGTGGTTCTAACTGAAGCATGTCAAACTTGCGACCTGCGGCACCATGAGGCCAAACAACGAATTTCTTTGTGGCCCAGCCAACATAATGGTATGTAATAAACATTTTAATAAACATTTTGTAGCTTCATTTTTACAATTTCCAATTACCGTAAAATCTCGAGTATATTGCACACTTTTTTACCCTGCTAAAAAAGGGTCTGTGCATTGCACTCAAGCTAAAATAAATACATTTTATTTTGTGTTAGAAGAGTAGTGGGAGGAGGAGCGGGTGATCGCTGGCGTCTGTGTCACTGAGGGCAGCAGGAGTTGGGAGGAGGAGTGGGAGGAGGAGAGAGCTGATGTGAGGAGGAGCGGGAGATTGCCGGTGTGTGGTATCTCCCACCTTGTTTCCCCCCCCGGCGTCTTCACATGTAATGGAGCTGCTCGCGGTGACATCACTTAGAATGTCACCGTGACCAGCGTTCCAAGGCGAGCGCCGGTGGGCAGAGTGAAGCTGCCACCTGTTGTGGCCATTGCTGTGGCTGGGGTCGCTGTATATCCCTTGGTATTTGAACTTGAATAAATGCCTACTTGACTCCTAATCCACCCGTGTCTGCTCCTGTGACCGATACTACACTGGCGATGAGGGTCATTCGGGGACAGCAACCTCAACACGCCCGTGAGGTCAAGAAGCACTGCGAAGCTGGAGAAGAGTAACTTGTTTGCTCCTGAGGCAGACTGAAGTGTTGCGATCGACTTGTGGTGAGGAGCGGCAGCGGGTTGACTTCAGAGGGGAGCGAGAGGTGTGTCAAGAACCAGTTCCGGCTCGAGATAAGGGAAAAATCGTATGTATTGGAGTGTCAGCTGTCTGCAGGCGCACTGTGCCGTTACCTACCAGTGAAGGGCGCACGGAGTGTGAATTTGTGGCAGATGTCACGGAAGTGTGTGGAGCGGCTGTGGAGATAAGTGGAAGTTAGACGTCCTTTCGGTTTAGGAGCACCAACTGGGACCATCAGACAGGAGGAGGCGGACTGGATTGCCTGAGGTGTCCGCGGAGAGCTAGGCGTACTACGTGGATGAAAGGCTGTAGGAAGTGCTGGCGGCGCGTAGCGGTGTGGTTTTTGCCTGACTAGTTGTCACATCTGCACCACCCTTTGCGTTTGTCACTGGCCCGATCCCGTCAGCGTGTAGAGACGCGGGCCACAGCTTTAACGCCCTGACTGGATTTAATGTAATTTAGGTGACGGGTGGTGCGAGCAGCGCGCCACTCGGAGGTGCATCGTGGACCCTGAAACTCTGAAACTCATACGAGCCTAGACATCACGATTTTGATATCGCAACGGCATAGAGAACCTCATTCTTCGTGTAACCTGTAAACTTACTCGTGGTTTTTCCCACATATCGTTCGTCATCTGCTCACTGGGGTGTAGGCTTTGCTGGAAATCACTGTCGTGGCAAGGAAGTGTAACAGGGGGCTATCCACCTCAGACTGGTAACGTCCTATGCATGAACAACAACAGGGCAAATTTCAAGTTGTAATTCGCCTCAGTGTGAACGGACTCGTACGCCACAGTGCCACCCAGTGGTTTAAAATGTTTTGTGAAATACTAAATGTAAGGTTACAGTAATTGTTGATTCTGTGCGGAAATCTCCTTGGAAAGGTGCATGTACATTGTTTTATTACTGAGACTAAGAGTATTACTGTTTTTTATTATACCCCATAGTACCCAGTCCTAAACTTTCAATATTGACTCTTAAAGGAATTTCAGTGACATTGTAAACATGCAGAGTGTGACACCCCCACCCTTCTTCCTGACGAGCCCCGGGGATCCTGCAATTCAGTGGAAAAAGTGGAAAAAAGTGTTCTTAAATTATGCTATTGTGTGTGGACCAAACCTTGGGCTAGAAAGGAAGATAGCATTATTGGCGTATTACCTAGGAGCAGAAGGGGGAGAGGTTTTAGATCACCTCCCAGATCTAGGGGCACAGGAAGCAAGAGGTTTAAATGAGCTAGAAGTAAGCTTGAAGAAATTAGATTTGCATTATCCCCCAAAGACTAGCACAATAATGGAGAGATATCATTTTGGGAAAAGAGTACAGAAGTAAGGGGAATCTATTGAGCATTTTGTCTCTGATCTAAGAAGACTAGCTGCAACATGCAAGTTTGGTGGCGCAAGTGAGGAAAGGATCAGGGAGCAGTTCGTGCTAGCTTGCAGGATGGAGCGTGTACGTGAGGAGTTGTGGCTGAAGGATGACCCACCCCTGAGGGAGGTCTTAATAGTAGCAAAACAAGTAGAGCACATGTTGCAATGCGTCAGTGAAATAAAGCAGGACACTGGTGAGAAAAGAAGCGAAGACAAACCCAAAGTAAGCGAAGTTGTGACTGAATGTGAGGCTGTGTCTGTGATCAAGGGCCAGAAAATAGTGAGTAAAGAGCAGAAAGAGAACAAATTGGGATGGTCATTCAAGGGTACCTGTTATAGGTGTGGTAAGCAAGGGCACATGGCCAATGACAAAGAGTGTCCTGCCCTCAAGTTCACATGCAACAAGTGCGGAAAGAAAGGTCATTTCAGGCAGTATTGCAAGAGTGGACAGGGATTCAGTAGACAGGGTAGAGACAGGACAAACACAGTATGTGACGAAATAGTTGTGCGTGTGAGCGACGGTCAGATCTGCAGCCTGAAAGACACTACATGTGAAGAAATAGTTGTGCAAGTGGATGAAGGTCAGGTCTTCAGCCCTAAAGACACTACAAAAGTAAGGGGTACAGATTTGGAAGCATTGTTTGATTCCTGTTCAAGAATTACAATCATCAGTGCAAAAGAATTTTCCCGAGTGTCCAAGGGGAGGATAATCTTGAGGAAAATGGATGTGAGGCCCGGGGGGTATGCTGGTCGCCCCATCTCAATGAAAGGTTACTTCTGGGACAAAATTGAATACAAGGACAGGACAACATTGTCTAAGGTGTATGTGTCTACAGTCGGGGATAACATTTTGGGTTGGCAAGCACAGAAGGAGTTGGGGGTCTATCTTAATCCTAATAGCAATCCCCAAATCTTAATACAGGAGATACAAGAGCAAAAAGAAGATTTAGTGACAGAGTTCAAGGAGGTATTCAGTGAAGAGCTTGGGTGTTTGATGAACTACTGCCACAAGATCAAATTGAAAGAGAACGCGAAGCCGGTAGTGGCCAAGGTCAGGAAGCTACCATTGCCATCCAAGAAGCGGTGAAGACGGAACTCGAAAAACTGTGCAAAGCAGGAGTCATCGAACTGGTGGAAGAGACGGAATGGCTGGCACCTATCGTGGCCGCCCAGAAAAAGGATGGGTCGGTTTGGCTGTGCATTGATCTTAGGGCTTTGAACAAAGAGGTCGTGGTCGACCGATTCCCACCCAGTTGATGAGCATGCTAGAGGGTGCAAGAGTATTCTCCACACTTGACCTTCCTTCAGCCTATTTTCAGATCAAGCTGCACGAAGAGTCGCAAGAACTCACAGCATTTGTGACGCCCATGGGCGCGTACAAGTTTAAGAGGATTCCCTTCGGGTTGGTTTCTGCGGCAGCCGTGTTTCAGAGGCTCATGGGGACTATCTTGAAAGAAATTCCTGGTGTCGTATGCTACCAGGACGATGTGCTTGTATTTGCCAAAGACCATGAGGAGCATGATGAGAGGCTGAGACGAGTGCTGGCCAGGTTTAGGTCGCAAGGACTAACGGTGAGAAGAGAAAAGTGCATGTTTAGCTGCGCGGAACTGGATTTCTTGGGACACAAGGCGACAGCAGAAGGAATCCGTCCCAAAGTGGAGCTGCAGAACACCATTGTAAATGTGGTGCCCCTGAAGAGCAAGGACGAAATCAAGTCCTTTATGGGAATGCTGGAGTTCTACGGCAAATTCATACGGAACCTTGCAGGAAGGACGTATGCTATCAGGCTGTTGCTGAAAAAGGAGACTGTGTTCAACTGGAGTCAGGAGTGCCAGAGGGAGTTTGAGGATGTGAGGAATGCACTTGCTGAAGCACCCAGCCTAAAGTCTTACATACCCAACCGTGCGACAGTAGTCACCACCGACGCAAGCGCAAAAGGGCTAGGAGCGGTCCTCACAAAAGTAAGCAAAGACCGAGAAGAAACGATAGCTTTCGCCTCAAGATCCCTTCAGAAGTCAGAAAACAACTACTCTGTGATCGAAAAGGAAGCCTTACCATTATTCTGGGCATTGGGCAAATTCAGGGATTTCCTGTGGGGCACAAAGTTCATCCTTCGTACTGACCACAAGCCATTGGTGGAGGTTTTCAGCAAGAAGGGCCTGGATGCGATCTCTAGCAGGATCAGGCTTTGGGTGGTCGGTCTCCAGGAATACACTTTCAGTGTCGAGTACGGTTCTGGAACGCGTAATTTTGCAGCAGACATTTTGTCAAGGCTTGTGAAAGAAAATGAGGTGAACGAAGCGCATGATGAGGTGGATGATGAAATGGAAGACCATCAAATGGAAAATGTGTGCGCCATCCAGAGAGAGATAGGTGAAGAAACATGGAAAAGTGCACTTAAGAAAGACGAAGCCTTGGATGAGGTGTGCAAAAGAGTAAAAGACAGATGGAAACATGAAGATAAACGAGATGTGGCTCTGCGGCCATTCTGGATTGTAAAAGATGAACGGTCTGTAGTCGATGAATGCCTGTTCAGGGGGACGAGATTGGTACCTCCCGCGACAGTGAGAGAGAATCTGATAGAGATGGCTCACTATGGCCACCAGGGCATCACAAAGACCAAACAAAGGTTCAGAGAAGACTATTGGTGGCCGAGCATGGACCTTGCAATTGAAAGAAATGTAAGAGACTGTATTCCATGTAGCATCAGCGATAAAGTACTGAAACAACTGACACCTCCAATGGTGTGCAGGCAACCACCATCAGGACCCTGGGAAGAGTTGGCGTTAGTCCATTGAAGGGAGAAGTGTGCACGCCGTACATTCTGGTGCTCATGGATCTGTACTCCAGGTGGCCGGAAGTGAAATTGGTGAGTGAAGTCACAACCAAGGTCGTCATTGAGTTCCTTCAAGGGTTGTTTGTTAGGGAAGGAGAACCCAGCAGCCTACTCACGGACAATGGGGTGTAACTGTGTTCGAAAGAGATGGAAGACTTCCTTGAGGAGAGAGGAATCACACACAAGTGTTGTGCTCTGTATCACCCTGAGACCAATGGCATGGTTGAGCGCTTTAACAAGACCCTCAAGGAGAGTATCCAGTTAGCCAAGGCTAGTGGCATGAACTGGAAGGAAGAAGTATGGAGGAGGATAGAAGCGTACAGGTTCACCCCGCACCAAACGACGGGAGTCACCCCGTTCGAGTTGCTCCGAGCAAGAATACCCAACACCAAACTATCCCCAGGGTGGATGGGGTGGCATAAGGGATGGTCAGATCACTCCAAAGAAGCGAAAGGATTAGTGAGGCAGGAAGGAGCTATGGTGGGGAGGAAAGAAAGATTTGACAGGCTCAACTCTACACAGGAGGCCGGGTTTAAAGTAGGAGATGACATTAAGATCAGGACACCTACTGGCAGAGCAAGTTGGTCAGGATACAGTAGGCCCACCAAGATCACTAAATTGTTCAGGAATGCTGTGAAGACCCAGGAAGGGAAGATCTGGAACCTGGGAAGAGTAGTGAGATTTCACAGGATTCCTGTAGAGGAGGAGAGGGTGAAGGCAATTCCGAGGGGAACATTGGTTTCACTCCCAGGAAACAGTGGCCGGTCCCCCACCTGGGTGGAAGGACTAGCCGGAGAATGACCAGACCACCCAGACATTTAGAACAGTATGTGATGATGTAGTTTTCGGTTGTCCTATTGTTCTCATGTTGAATTCTGATGTTTCATTCCGCAGCGAAGGGGGATGTAAGGTATCTCCCACCTTGTTTCCCCCCCGGCATCTCCGCATGTAATGGAGCTGCTCGCGGTGACATCACTTAGAATGTCATCGCGACCAGCTTTCCAAGGCGAGCGCCGGTGGGCAGAGTGAAGCTGCCACCTGTTGTGGCCATTGCTGTGGCTGGGGTCGCTGTATATCCCTTGGTATTTGAACCTGAATAAATGCCTACTTGACTCCTAATCTACCCGTGTCTGCTCCTGTGACCGATACTACACGGTGTTGTCAATTAATGGAGGAGGGAGCCGGGAGGGGTGGGAGCAGAAGCATGCCTGGCTGCCTGAAGGAGGAGAGGGGAGCAGGACCCTAAACTTGAATATCAGAGGAGGCGGGAGAGCTGAAGGTTGCCTACCAATGGACAGCAGGTAAGAGAAGCATCGTAATAGGAGCTGCTACATGGGACCTACCAGATAAATCAAATTCAAGAAAGAGAAAGTAAGTGGGGGAAAAATAAACAGGGGAGAAGAAAAGAAAGAATGGGATCGATGAATGCATTATACATAATTATTAACAACGAACCACAACGTTCGCCAATGACCTATAGTAGTGTTGCATCTATGTAGTGAACTTACGTTCAGATGCACCATTTCTCCCCACTAATAGTAGCAGCGAATATTTTAGCAGACTATAATAATACCTAATAATACATACCACCAGTGGCACAATGGCGGAGGAGCATCGCCCCACTGCTTTTGAGCAGTGTAAGGAAAGGGAATATAAAATGATGATAACTTTGAATTAATATCATTTTATGTTTCCTTTGCGGACGTGGGTGGCGCTGTTCTGCTCACTGAGCAGGGCAGGCGAGGAGTGGGTTGCCCACTCCTAAGTGTGCAATGACCGTTTGTTCTTCCCTCTCTGGCCGTCCCAAACCAGTTATGCGCCCTTTCCCTGATCTCCATGCAGGCTGCATTATAGCCTGTGTGGAGAACATGCCCAGGCCCCCATTCCCTGGTTGAGCATCGGACCAGGATGTTCAAAGCCAATCACAACGCTGCATTGTAGCGCTGAGATTGGTCAGAGGAGCCTGGCTTTTTTTCCTGGCTTCCTGTCTGTAATGTCTGTATTACACTGTGGGCACTAGGACGTCCTCGGCTGAGGACGCGGGATGAGGGAGGGACAAAGGAAAAGAAGGGGGATGCCCAGAAAGAGGAAGTTAGAGTTGGGGATTCAGATAAAGCAGAGGTGCCTGAATAAACGCGGAGTAAATCTCTCACCTGAGTTTGTGTCCTCTGTGGTCAGGACATTACACTGTCCAACAAGGAGAGAAGGAGCAAGGAGCAGAGACGGGGCGGCGAGACCAGGGGCAAGGTAAGTGTATAATTGTTTTCACATTTTTGTTTTACATTGTGCTGCCTCGTACCCCCCACAACCCCCGCCCCCAAAGCGTCAGCCTCACCACACATAAGGCATGCCGGCTGCTACTACTTACCATGTCTTTAATCGTGTACTGACTTGCGTGGTACGCCTAACAGGAAATATTTCGCTTTCCGACAACAAGAAAAATAGGAGTATTTATGATTTGCTTAATAATTTGTGCAGTTACTCTGTGTCTGGTAAGGTAATGTTCAAGAAAAAATATTGATTTTTATTAAAATGTATTAATATTTTGTGTTAACGATTACTCATTTATTTCAGCCCTTTGTATTCAGTATGCCTTTATTGAAACCAACTGGTAGTAAAACTAAACGGAAAATTGCTGACAAACATCTACATTTCCAAGAAAAGTGGGAATTGGAGTATTTTTGCTGTGAAGTAAAAGATAAAATAATCTGCTTGATATGTAATAATTCTATTAGTGTACCAACGTTATATAACATTAAACCACTATGAACAACATATATCAAAATATGAAAATTATGAAGAATTAATGAGACAAGAGAAGTTTAAAGAGCTCAAGTTGGGACTGAAAAACAACAGTTCGCGTTTGCTAAAATATCACAAGAAAGTGAAGTGCATGCAAGCTACGTATTGTTGGAGTTGAAAGCTAAACACTTGAAAACATTTACGGAAGATGATTTCTTCCAGGAATGTCTAATTAAAGCTGCAGAAATAGGTTTTTCCTGGAAGAGTGAAGGGTTTTCAAGGAATATGTGATGTAACAACGTGATCAAAATGATCGCTGTATGTTACATCGCCGTTTTTACAACGCAAGTTGTTACAAAGACTTGCGCTGTAGGGCGCCGGACTTAGGAGTAGTAAGAGTTACTATTCCAAGACCAGTCTACATACAGTAGGGAAGGCGTTGGAATAGTAACTCTTACTATTCCTTAGTTTATAGCGCCATCCAGCGCAAGTCGATGTAATGACTTGCGTTGTAACAGCTGCGTTGGAACTGCATCGCGATGTACTCACCGCGATGTAAAGTATGTTTCCCGTTTTCAAGTAATCTCTTTGTCTCGAAATACAGTTGCAGAAAGAGTTACTGATTTGGCCGGCAATTTAAGTGATCAGATCAAAGCAAAATCATCTAGGGCCAGATGCATCAAGCATCCATTTTGCGATTCCTTATTAGCGAAAAATAAGGAATCGCTAATAAGGAATAGCAAAATGGAATGCATCAAGCAATCACTATAAAAATAGCGATTCCTTAGAATTCCTTAATTGCGACTCGCAAATTGCGAGTCGCAATTAATGAATACCTCCCCATTAATTCCTATGGGCCTAGAGGCCCATAGGAATGAATGGGAAGACAATCTCAATTTGCGAATCGCAATTAGCGATTCGCAAATTGAGATTGCGAGTTCAAGGGTGCAGGGGTGTCCAAAGGACACCCTGTTACACCCCTGAATGTGAACTGTGCACATATGTTGCGCACACACATGCCCTTAGGGCATGTGTGTGCGCAACATGAAACTTTGAAAAATGCACCAAAGTGCATTTTTCAAAGTTTTTGCAAATTACCATGAAGTTGTACTTCGTGGTAATTTGCGTGCCCTATTAGCGAATTCGCTATTTTTGATACTTTCATGCATTGCATTTAAGGAATCTCAATTTGAGATTCCTTAAATGCAAACAATCGCAATTTTGCGAATTCTCTATTTGCGATTTTTGCATTTGGGATGATGCATCCCAAATGCAAAAATTGCACTCGCAAAGGGCCAGATTCTGAGAATCTGGCCCTTTTGCGAGCGCATTTCGCTTGATGCATCTGGCCCCTAGTTTCTTAGGGCCATATGTATCAACACATTTCGCTATAGACACAGAATGGGCAAAACCCTTTGATACATCTGGCCTGTTGCTATTTCCATTGCCTGTGACGAGAGTATGGACATTGAGGGGTGTAGCTCAACTAGCTGTGCTTGCCACACAGATTTCAACATTTTTGAGGAATTATTGGAACTAGTACCGATGCGTGGCACTACTACAGGACAATATATATTTAATTGTGTTTATGAACTTCTGCAAAAATACAATCTACAACTGTCAAGATTAACTTCCGTAGCTACAGATGGAGCTCCTTCAATGACCGGAAAAAACAACGGTTTTGTGGCATTACTACTTAAAACCAAAGTGAAATCCAAGATTCATCATACACATTGCATTATACATCAGGAAATATTATGCCCAAAGGTAATAAACATGGAAAATGTGTTGACATATATAAAAAAAAATATCAATTTCATATGATCTCAAGGCTTAAATCAGCAACAGTTCTCTGCTTTCTTAAGTGAATTAGAAAGCCAATATTCCGGTTCGTCCTACTATACAGAGATAGGTTGGCTACTCTGATCCAAGGTTCTTAAACAATTCTTGGACGTGAAAGAAGAAATATGTCAGTTTTTAATAGCTAGAAATCAAGATACAAGCTTGTTTTCTGATCCAGTTTGGCTGCAAGTTTTATCCTTCATGGTTGATTAAACAAAACACTTATATGATTTAAATTTAAAACTGTAAGGGAAAGATCTGATCATGACGAACATGTGTGACCAAGTTAAAGCATTCAAATATAAGCTAGTTCTTTGGGAAAAGCAGTTTAAGAATGAAGATGTAACACGCTTTCCGACGTGCAACATGAACAAATTAAGGGGCATATTAGCAAGAACTTGCGATATTTATTGCTTAGAGCGTTTATTTTTATCGCTACCTATCGCTGGATATTTTAGCGGAGAAAACATGCTATTTAGGTGAAGTGCACAATATCAAAAATATGCAGAACATTTATTAAACATTAGAACGGAATTTTAAACAAGGTTTGTAGATTTTAAATCTCTGGAAGACAAGTTTTGTTTGTTTTCTTCGATTTTCTCAATAAATATAGAATCAGTACCTAATCATATGAAAATGGAGGTATTGAGATCCAGTGCTATTCAGATTTGAAGGCAAAATTCTGTGAAGGTGGTGTGCCTGAATTTTACAAATAGTTGCCAGCAAGGTTTGCAAATACTCAAAAATATGAATATCAAATTATTTCCATGTTTGGAAGTACTTATCGGTGCAAGCAGTTATTTACACATATAAACGGGAATAAGTGTCCTGTCAGATCCAGAACTCGATCACCTTGGGTCAGTTTTGAAAGTAATCACTGTGAACAAGATTTCCCCTTAAGATAGTAGCAGAGAAGAGATACCAAGGGGCACATTAGGATGGCGGACGGACTTTGTCCGCCCGCCATCCCGTCATAAAAAGGGACCGCCCGCCATAAGGACGGGGGTCCCGTGTGTGCCATTAGGATGCGACTGCCAAAGTGGTGGGCGCATCCTGCATCCCTAACATTATGGCGGGCGGTGCACTCAGCACCGCCCGCCACAATGCCAGGGAGGCAGGTTGTGCACTTCCATGCACAAGATGGCAGGCAGCGCTCGGTGCTTGCCATGTTGTGCATGGAACTGCAGGGGGTACCCTAGGTACCCCCCATGTGCACCCCACCCCCCCCCCCCGGAGTCCATGGGGGCCCGCAAAGGGCCCCCCAAGCAGACTACGCATGCATTGCCGCCACGAAAAGGCATCTGTAGACCCACATACTAATATGGCTGGCAGTGTCTTTCAGACACTGCCAACATATGGAACCCTTTTCGCTCAGTCGACATGTCGACCGGGCGGAAAAGCGGCGGACGGTCTGCCGCGGATCCCCCAGCCATTATAATGTGGCGGGGGTCATTTCTGTACGGATGGCGGGCGGATCGCCGGGCTGGAGGTGGCTACCACTGGCCTGGCGGGAGCGATCCGCCCGCCATCCTAATGGGGCCCCAAGTGTCCGGAAGAAAACATTAATTTTATCATTGTACTGTTTTATTCTTTACTTTTCTAAATAAACCTGCATTTCTATGAAAATTGAAGTTTTTTTTGGGCCCCCATAAACATAACCACTATTTAAAATTCCCTTTGGTTATGTTGAACGAAGCCCAATGGCAGATCATACACCATTCATACCAGATTCAGCTAATATCACCAATAGTCCTGACTATATTTAAAATGCAAATGTATTTTTCTTTCATAGAAATCAGTAAAAAATATATATCACAATTACAAATAGTGCATTCAATTTGGCAATACAAATAGACACAACAAACAGTCCTATATCAAGTTCAAAAGAACGTGACATAGGATTGTTTGTTGTGTCTATTTATATCTACATTTTTGTAACAATAACAATGATTGCCTTTAATTCACTTTGGCCTTCATATGTATCACAAACATACTGTAGCAAAGAAGCCACAAGAATAAACTAGACTTCATATGTAGGTTTCAGATTTAATACATGAACAACTGAAAGATCCATTTATGGTCACACACTAATGGAAACCTATAAACAAATGCGTAAAAAAATAGAATACATCCTAATCTACATAGGTTTTCATTGCATGCTCTCTGGCTCACAAAATAACACTGTGCCCAATGAGCCAAACAAAACCAATCTTCCTTATGTACCTCTGTGCATGGAAAAGTGTCCTAGCAGTGAGCTACACACACTGCTATGTAGAGGACTTAATAATTGGCATTAGAAAAAATTTATAATCATAATTGCTGTAACAACAATAATTGGCATTTTTTTCAATTTGGGCTTCATATGTAGCACAAGCCTACTAAAAGTATTAGTGAAGCCCAAATAATACTCCAAACTGCATATGTAAGGTTTCAGAATTACTACTTGAGAAATTAAAAGACACATTTATGTTCACAAGGTTATGTAAACCAATAAATAAATTCACTAAATAAATAGAAAGAAAGAAATCACATTAAATTTGATTGCCACTCTAGATATAGTTAGTTTTCCCAAAGATTGGAATTCCTATGATACTTGCACCTTAACTACTATCCACAAATCACCACAAAACTTACCATACCTATAGCATTTTTTTTTATATTTTGACATGATGTCATTTTTTGTGGTGAATCGTTAAGAGTTGCCAAGATAAAGGGGGTTCCCAAGATGCATTTTTCCACCAATGTATTTTCAATTGACTATTGCATTTGATGTAGCGTGAAAATGGCAGAATTGACTTACCTGAAATTTGGCCGAGTTATACAGTTAGGTAGGGGAAGTGTTTTATAAGTTATAAGGCATTAAACTTCGTGATATTTGTCGCAGGTGTACTTTCACGGAATTTCATAAAGATGTGTGAAACTACTGTGGTACATGGCCGTAAACGTTTTATAAAATATATAAAAAATATAAATACATTTCCCTATTGATTGCCACATTAATACATTGGTAATAAGTATTGACCTACTACTTACCTATATTTAAGGCCCTAACACTGAACACAGTCAAAGTGTAGTAAAAACAATATGGCTGCCTTTTCATTCTCTAAAAACATCCATTACCCAATTATATACTGGCTTGTCATTGCCATGTAATATAATATACTGCAAACTTTATCATTGTGTACCATGGACCAAAATATAACCAATGCATAGCTGTATTATTGAATTGCAATACCCTTGCGTCACGCATGGTGTTCACATCGGCAACGCAATACTTAAGTCAAATTTACAAAGCAAGGCAAGGCCACCATGCATCGCAATGCGTTGATTAGTAAATTAGAGAAATGCAAGGCAGCTCAAGTCACAATTCTGCATTACTCTGCCCACCATAATCTTCCTTGCTGCTAAGTCTGACATACATCTGTATGCCATGCCACTGCAGCTACTCCACTCTATACTATTCCACTCTTTGCCACTTAACTCTATGCCTCTCTACTTTGCGAGACTTCAATCTATGCTATTACACTGTATGAAATGCCACTATCCGCTGTTACACTCTACGCTCTTACACTGTACACATTTCTTCTCTACTCCAGTCTACATCAATCCTTTGTTTGCCACTCCACTGGATGCTACTCCACTATACGCTTTTCCACTCTACAGCATTCTACAGTACACCACTCCACTCTAGTTTATTCCAATCCGCTTCACAACGCTCCACTGCTTGCTATTCCACTGTATGCCACTCCACTGTACGCTTCACCACTCTACCCAACTCCTGTATAATACACTCCACTCTACGTGACTTCATTCTATGCTAATCGAGTGAATGCCACTCCAATGTATGCCAGTTCACTGCATGCTATGACACTCTACCCCACACCACTGTACAACACTCCGCTCTATCTCTCTCCATTGAATGCTATTAAACTTTACACAACTCCATTTTACAATACTCCCCTCTAAGGCTTTTACACTGTATGCAACTCCACTCTATGCCTCTTCAGTGTAAGCTATTCAACTGTATGCCACTCGCTATATGCTACTCCATCACATGTTATTCTTCTGTATGCTATTCCACTGTATGCCACTCCACTGTATGCTGCTCCACTCTACCCTCTAGTGTTTGCCACTGAACTCTACCCACTCCATTATATGCTATTGCATGGAATGCCACTCCAGTCTACACCACTTCACTGGACACCAGTGCATTGTATGCTACTCCACTATATGCTATTCCAGTCTATGTCACTTTAGTGTACACCACCTCAATCTACGCTATTCCACTGTATGCCACTCCACTATACGCTACTCCACCATACGCCACTCCAATGTACACCACTCCACTCTATGCCACTCCATTCTATGTTAGTCCATTGGACATTACTCCACTCTATACCAGTTCATCATATGCTAATTCATCGTACCCCACTCCCCTGTACAGCACTTTCATCTACACCACCCTACTGTATGTAACTCTACTCCACTATGCTATTCTACTCTATGCTATTTGACTCTACGCTATTCTACTCTTCACCACTCCTCTGTACTTCATTCTATGCTATTTCACTGTACTCCACTCCATTCTACGCTATTACACTGTACACTTCAACTTTTTTTACCTATACTGTATGCTATTACACTCTACCCGCCCCACTATACATTATACACCACTCCAATCTACACCACTTCACTGTACGCCACTCCACTGTACGCTATTACACTATACAATAATATACTCTACGCCACTCCACTGTACATCACTCCAATCTACACTACTTTACTCTACAATATTCCAATGTATGCTACTCATATGTACACCACTCCAGTGTCCTCTCCTCCACTCTATATAAATTCACTTAAAAAAACTCTAGTACCCTCAATGCAATTCCACTAGACTGTACTGCACTCTATCCCCGTACACTCCACTGTCCAAATTTGCAATCAACTCTATGCCCATACTCTCTATTGTACAACACTCTACTCCACTCTATGACCGTTTCCAACACTGTATGACACAGCACTCCACTCTACTGTATGAGACGCCATTCCAATTTTTAACAGTTTCTTCTACTGTACGATAGCTCCACTTCAATGTATGCCACCCCAGTCTACACTAATCCTCTGTACCCTACTCCACTCTACACATCTCATCTGTACTCCACTCCATATTTATGATATTCCACTCTATACCACTCCACTGTTCTACACTCTATTGTACAATATTCCCCTGTACTCTATTCTACTGTATGCTATTCCGCTTTAGGGTAATCCACTCTATGCAACTACAGTGTATGCCACTCCACTCTATGCTCCTCCATTGTATGACACTCTATAAAAGTCTACCACACTTCATGGCACTCTATGACATTCTACTCCACTCTATCCATGTACACTCCACTGTCCAACTCTATACTCTACTCTATGCCCATACATTCCAATGTACAACACTCTATTCCACCATATGACACATTTCTGTACGACACAGCACTGCACTCTACTGTACGAGATCCCACACAAATTTATAAAAAGTTTACTACGTGTGCTACACCTGTACCCTCCACTCCATGCTACTCTATTCTATGACACATCAATACACTCTATTGTACTTCCCTCCACACTACATTACACCACTCCACTCACTTCTATTACACGGTACAAGAGTTTATCTCACTCTACTCTACTATGCAACAATCCACTCTATGCAGCTCCACTGTTTCACACACTTCTGTACTTTATGACATTCCACCCTACAACACTGTAACACAATGTATACCTCTCTCTAATACTCTACTCCTTTCTATACCCCTTCACTCCACTGTACAACACTGTACTATACTGTATGCCACCATACAACACTCTGCTCCACTCTATTCTATGATACTCTAGTCCACTATATGACTGTATGCAACTCTTTGTATGCCACTGCACCCTGGCACCAGAGGAATCCATGGCTGAAGTCTTGTGTGCATTAATGAAACTCTGTAGACGCACTGGATCTTCATAAGTGGTAGTCTTCTTGTTGTAGGTTACTTTGAACAAACAAGGATGATACAGACCATATCTTGCTCCCATTGAACTGAGGTCATCTCTCATGCCCAGAAAGGCTTTACAACGGTTGGCAGTTGCTTTTGCGTATTCCTGGGCAAAGAACAAAGAGGATCCAGACCATGTTAACTTGGGAGAGGATTTAGCAGCTGTTAATACCTTCAGAAGATTAGTATATTCTAAGAAGTAAATGAAGACTCCTCTAGGTCTCTGTGAGGAGGAAGCCGAAGTAGATGGGCGACCCAAACGGTGCGCACATTGAATGCTGAGACTTGTGCCCTCTGGAAGACGAAGCAATTTAGGGAGGAATGACTTGAAGAAGGAGAGTGAGTCTCAACCCTCAAGTCCCTATTCCAGATCGTAAATGCGGAGGTTGTTCCGCCGATTTCTATTTTCCAATTCCTCCACTTGTCGCTGAAGAGCAGAAACTTGGGAATTTAAATGAGGTACAGTGGAGCATGTTTCCTGGAGGGGGGTAACTGAATGTTCAACGGATGATACCCTAGTTTCCATTTGTGACCAATTATCCGTTAAAGCCTGAAGTTTAACATTAGTTTCCTCCATAAAAGGACGCAGGAACCTAATTTCCTCTAAAAAGGGGCGAAAAGACCTAAATTCATCTAATAACAGCTCCATAGAAACGTGCGTAGATTGTTTAGGCGGTGAGGGAGGATCCTTTTTCAATCTTTTAGTAGTGGTTTTCCCCTGAGTAGGTTGAGAAGGTTCCATTGCGACGTCCAAACCAGACGAGATGAGGGAGTCCTCCAACTTGGAAAAGGCAGAGAAGACCTTAGAGTTCTTGACCAAAGCAGCCTTTGGTGAATGGGATAAGTGCAATAGAGATTTGAGCCTACCCATAAGACACAAACTATAATAGACCAGCTACGGTGCACACATAAAATGCACGAGTAAATAGAAAGCATAGCTGCAGAAGGTATCACAGAAGCACATAGAAGAGTTTGAAGAGATTGAAGGTGAAGTATATCCCCATCAAAACACTGCTACTAGAAGAAATGCCAAGCATGTGCCGCAAATAGATTAATAACGTGACGCAGCAGAAATGAGGAACGCTCGGATCGCAACTGGCATCCAGTGAAATTAGGGCTAATGAGGACCTTCAATGTTAAAAGGAGCATATCTCAGCTGATGAAGGAGTCCGCAAGATGGTTGGGCATCATGCTGCATAAAGACATTGAGCATTGGGCGATAGGCAACATGCACAACAGAGTGACAAAATTACAGGATTTGTGATGAGCCTAGCTTGCAGAGACTGAATAGAGAGAAGGTCAGCCACAAAATACAGCATGCAACAACGTTGAAAGACACAGTAGTAGATCACAATGTCCTCAACATGACAAAATCAGCATTCATCGCTATTAACTGTGCGAAAAAACAGCCTCCATCGCCTCAAAGCAACATATCCAAGCCTTGAGAGGTCACCTGAGGTACTGCAGTTTATCAGGCAAATCGACCATGACGCGGCAAGTAATCTGCAGCTGTCACTCAGCAAAGAATGGACATAGCAAACTGTAAAACATTAATGAGGCATAACTCTGAAAGCAACAGAGGAGTCGAGTAGGAAGCAGGCTGCTACTCAGAAAGGAAGCCGTGTGTCGGCGCTGAAGAGAAGGTGCGCAGGTGAGGTAAAATGGCGTCTGCCCGAACACCAGAGCCGAGTGGAACGTACTGCGTTGAGTTTATTAGCTGCAGGATCACCAGGGGGCCTTCCGATGTCAGGCAAGCACTCAATGAGGTGTCAGCAACCTAGCAGCTCACCACGTAAGGAAAAGGTATGAGAAGCGCCAGCTTGAAAGAAAGCACACAGAATGGCGGTTTCGCGTGTAGTGGGTCCGTAAGGAAACTCACATCAGCAGAATTTACAGTCTCTCAGCAATGAGGGCCTGGGAAGTGCGTCAAAACCTTCTAGGGATGTTCCGACATCAAAACATCGTATTCGGAGCAGGAATACGTGTCTTGGAGCGGGAGTCTTACTGGTCTGCAGCTGAGCCTCACTCGGAAGCCACCATCACCTTCGGGCGCCAAGCCACGCCCCGACATGTCATCATCTGATGCGTTCGTTTCTTGTTCCAGATCCAGTTCTAGAATTAAATCTAAACCTAAATATTTAGAAGAATATGCCACGTCATTATTTCTATTTTAGGAGTACGTTTTCTAAAATGTTGAACATGTTCTTGTACTTTGAAATGTTTTAATTTTCTTTTCTTTTCTTTGTATTTGTGGGAAGGGAGGTGTGTTATATCCTATGTTTTCTTATCCTATGTTTTCTTAGTTATTTTATCTGTTCTCCATTAGACTGCTTTGTCCTAGTGCTTAGGTTGCTAGGTGAACATAGAATGTTAAGCTTCTAATCTTCAGTTGAAGACTGAAGCTTGATGGAAGAACACTCCGACTGATCTAGTGCTGTACTTGTCTTTCAAGAATAAACTTAATTCATAAGTTTACTCCTCTCATCTGTGATTCTTGGATACAACACAAGGCCTGACCTGCTCATTTCTAAAAAGAAAGAAAAGCAGAGTACTTGTCTTTCAAGAATAAACTTAATTCATAAGTTTACTCCTCTCATCTGTGATTCTTGGATACAACACAAGGCCTGACCTGCTCAATTCTAAAAAGAAAGAAAAGCAGAGTAACTTTAGAATGATCACTAATTTCTCGAGTGACGCGAACAGTAAGAGAGGGGTACTATGTCTGATTTTGTCATTGGGGGAGACCTTTCTGATTCCCCTTCAATTACATTCAGGAAAGCGAGATCCTTAAAAGATCAGTTAGTGCAGAGTCACATATCCTAAGATGTCATAGGATTAGCTTTTAAATAGCTGAAGGGCTTTTTTTCCATGAGGAAGATGTAAGACCTCTGCGAACAGTAATAAAGTGCTAACTTATGATATCCCCAGTCTCACACTGGCGAAGAAAATCATGAAATTAATAAACTGTAATATGACCTTCACAGTTTATTGTCTTTAGTGCCCATGTCAGCTGAGATATACAGCCAACTAAAGTATGGATCCTTGATCACTTAAAGAGCTATAACCAACAAGGATACACTTATCTGGTAGCGAGGCACTTTGAATCCCATCATGGTAGCAATAGGAATTTGCTTAAGTTTTATTGCATTGTTCACGTACCCCGAGATGTTAGAGGAGGAGATAGAGAATTGAAACTCCTCAGATTAGAATCAAGACATATTATTGACATGCAGACTAAGACACCAACAGGATTTTTTAAAATAACTTTTTATTAACAAAGATCGGCATATAAACATTCATCAATCATCTTAATATCGGAATATGTTTGACATTTGGAGGCAATACGACTACACATTACACACATTAAGGACTTTTCAAGGAGGAAGCAAATCATCATGTTCAATACTCGGTGGGGGAACGCAAATGTCTCCACGATAGGAGTTCCACAGTGACCATATGCGGGTCCATTTTTTGGGACAGCCTCGGGCAGTGACACTCTAAACATACACCGGTCCTTGCTAGACTCCCATGCCTCCAGAGTGGGGGGAGCTGCTGCTCCTCAGGCCTGAGCAATGTTTCTTTTGGCGAGCATGAAACCCAAAGTGGCCCATTGTGTTTGATGGGTGTTTTGGTCGGTTGGTTCCCATATTTTTAGTAAACATCTGCGTGCTTCAGGGTAAATGGTAATAGTAAGGACAGCCCTCATCACTGCGTGTATCTCCCTCCATACTTTTGAATGAGTGTGTGTTCCCATGTAATGTGCATAAAGGTACCGACTTGGCCGCATCTTCTGCGACAGACTCCCGTTTCTGCTCTCCCCATCTGTGCAAGTGAGGGGCCGGTCATATATTAGGATTTTAAGCTGAACTAGCCGTAATCGAGCTGGAATTGCTACCACCCGAGGAGAAGATATTGCCTCCTGCCACTCCTCATCATCCATTTCAATGCCATCCGTCACCCATTTCTGTTGCAATACTGATTAGGACCTTCCAGGTTATGTATTAATTTATTATAAATTAAGGAGATGCTCTTATCCGGGATGTGGCCATCCAGTATTCTGTCTTCTAGTGGGGAAGATTCAGGAAGGAAAGTGCCCCTTGGGATGAGGGAATGTAGAACATGGCTAACCTGTCTATAACGAAAAAACTCAGTGTCAGCTAGCTCATGTTGGCTCTGGAGAGTGGCAAAGGGTTTCACCCCTCCCTTCTCCCATATATCTTTGATTTGTGAGATGCCAATCAAGTCCCATTTATCAAACCCCTTTGATGTCCACAGACTACCCAGTTGCACAGAGTCCCACAGGGGGGTAGTTAGCGTCAGTTTACGGTCCCATCCGAGGGATCTACTTGCTGCGTGCCACACACTGACTGAGTGTCCAGTGTGGCCTGTCAGTCTGGACCGGTTAGGTTTCGAATAAAGATATCTATTATGATTTCCTCCTGGGAGAAGCCATTTATCCATCCGATAACCCGGTTGTCAAGGCCTACATATGTACCTTGATTGATAGCTGCTAGGTGTGCAGCCCAATAATATTACTTTATGTCCAGTAGGCTGATGCCACCATCGTACCATTTTAATGTAAGTTTACCCAAAGCTATGCGTGGCGATCCGTTCCACAACAGGTCTCTCTGAAGCTGTTCAATTTCTTTAAAATATTTCAAGGAGACAGGATCGAGCAAATTTTGCAAGGAATAGAGAAAACGGAGAAGGGACATCATTTAAAAAGAGCTGGCTTGCCCAGGAGAGAAAGGGGAAGAGACTTCCAGCTGGCTAAGGAGATTTTCCTCATAACAAAGTGCGGGGTCTAAGGACAGAAATACTTCCAAGTATTTGAATCCCATAGTACTGACCTGAATTGGACAATTGCCGGGCTGGGCGGGTAGGCCACCCTGAAGGACATCTAGGTGGGATTTAGTCCAATTAATCCTAAAACCAGAATATCGACCAAACACTGCCAGTATGTCAGAGACTGCAATTAAGGACATTTTTGGATCTGTTAAATAAAGTAAAATGTCATCCGCATGGAGAGAAATGCAGTCTTCCCATACAGGTGACCACTGCATACCTCGAATAACTGGATCTCGGTGGATCCATGCCGCCAAGGGTTCCAATGCTAAAGTAAATAAGAGGGGGGAGAGAGGGCATCCTTGAGGTGTGCCCGGTCTCAAGACAAAAGTGTCCGACTTTTTATTATTTACCACGACTTGCGCCACTGGCTTTCGAATATAGTAGTCAAACCCATTGAATAAATTTCTGGCCGAACCCCAGCTTCCGTAAGGCCATTCAATAGTGTTGAACGCCTTGGTGGCATCTAGGGACACAAGGACAGCTGGTTCTAGGATTGTGTCCGCTCTCCCCAGGACCCCATAAGCTTAACGCAAGTTTAACGCCGTGTTCCGGTGTGGTATGAAACTGGATTGGTCTAGGTGTATCAGTTCTGAAATCATTTTAATAAGACGATTCAGTAGTATTTTAGCGAGGATCTTAGGCTCAGCATTAAGGAGGGAGATCAGCCTATATGAAGTTCTATCTGTTTTGGGTATGCCTTCCTTATGTATGGTTACTTTGTTGGCTATGCGTTGGTCCAGTGGCAGCTCACCTATTTCTCTGCTTTCCTCGAACATGTTTATATAGTTCAATTGGGATGCCGTTAGGGCCAAGAGCTTTACCTGAGTTTAGTGATCTAATTGCCTGCGCTATTTCGTTTGCCGTCAGGGGGCTATGTAATAGTTGCCGGTCCGCTAAGGAAAGAGTGGGGAGTGTAATGTCCTTTAACAATTCAGCAGATTCTTCCTCGGTGTAGGATGCCACTGTGGTGTACACTAGGTCAAAATGTCTAGCAAAGTGATTCACTATTTCTTGGGGGTCAGTTATGCAAACATTATGTACTTCATGTAGAACTGGAACCAATCTGTTTACCTACTCGCGTCTATCAAAGCCAAGCTATCAATTTTCCGGCCTTACCCCTAGGTCATGAATCCTACCAAGTTTCTCTCTACCCAGCGTTTTAGCTTTCGCTGTCACTAGTGCCCTATATGCTTCCTGTTTGAGACGCAACAGGTGGAGCAAGTTAGGTTTGGTCATCGTTTCTATCTCTCTCTCTCTAATTGATAGCTCTCGTCCTCTATAGTAGACACTTCCTCTTGTTGTTCCTTCTTCTGACCAGATATTAGGGACAAAGCTTCCCCCTAATCACTGTTTTGAATGCTTCCCAGAGTATCTGGGAGGAGTCTACCGTACCCGAGTTTTCATTGAAATATGTGTCCATCACCTTAGTGAGGTCCTTACGAATTTTAGGGTTACGAAGATACCAGTGATTAATTGGGACCACCCTACCCACCCTAACCTGATCAAGGAGTATATGTACCCATATCGGTGAGTGGTCAGATATGCCCCTAGCTAGGTGCCGGATTTCATGGATATGTGAGATTTGCGGGCTAGTGATCAGAATATTATTTAATCTGGATAGACTGCAGTGAGCCACTGAATGAAAAGTATGTTGTATACTCTCAGGGTTGTGGGTGCGCCAGCCGTCCACTAAAACCATGGCCTGAAGTAAGTCTGGCAGCCATCTATGAGAAGGCCACAACTCATGCGGTGGATGGCGATCTAGTTTACCCAAACCCACAGATAAAAATCACCTCCTAGTAACAACAGTCCTTCAGGCCCATAGGAATGAATGGCAATTACCGAATCGGTAAATACCGATTCGGTAATTACCGAATCATACCGATTCGGGAATTAAATCGGTAAAATTACCTACATCCCGATTGCCAGTTCTTAAATACCGAATCGGTATGATTCGGTATTTAAGAATCGGTAATCTGGGATTACCTACATCGGGCCCTAAATGTTGAAGAAAAGGGGGAAAGAAAATGTGCGCCATCGCCCAGAACCCAAACAAGTCAAATTTACATCCTCAACCAACCGAGTGCATCAAGTCTAAAAGGGTCCACAGCCAAGAAGGCTGGGTACAAGAAACTCCCCACCCCTACACAACTCGCTCACGGCTACAATCACTCAATCCAGACACAACCAGCAATACAACCCTCTCCTCAGGCATGGCGATTGTCCTCACTCTCCCTTCCGATGTGGTCTCAGGGCCCCTCGGTCCATGGTGCTCGATCCAGTCTGTCGCAGCTTCAGGCTGTTCAAAGAACCAGGTTCTCCCATCCGCCTCGACCCAAAGACGTGCAGGAAATAACATGGAATATTTCAGGCCTCTGTCTCTGAGCACACATTTCACTGAGAGGAACAACCTCCTTTGCTTTTGCACTCTCTGCGTAAAGTCTGGGAAAAAGGTTATGCTTGCATTCTCATAGCGGAGGGGGGCCCCGTCCTGGCATTCTGGAGGATGACGTCCCTGTTCCGAAAGTTCAGAACTCTGGCCCACATTGGCCGCTGGGGAGCGCCCGCTTAGGATGGCGGCCCAGGACCCTATGTGCCCGTTCGATGACAAAGAACTTGCTGAGGCCCTTAGGTTGTAAATGTTTTAGGATGAGGTCTTCCTCAAATAAGTCAGGTGACTGCCCTTCCGATTTCTCTGGAACTCCCAAAATGAGGAGATTATTGCGCCACAAGCGGCCTTCTCAGTCATCCAGTTTTAAGTCTGTGAGTTTGCAGGAGTCCTGTAAGTCACAGACTTCTACTTGAAGCTGTGCCATATCCCCGACAAGACTTGTGATCTCCACCTGCTTAACCTTCTCATCCAGTTTCCCCAGATCCGCCCTGATGACGTTCACGTCGATCGCCATCGCGTCCGTCTTGTATTCAAGGGAGGTCTTGACTCCGGTGATGGCGTCCATGACGTCTTTCAGCGACAATTCCTGCTCCTCCTCACATGAGCCACCCTGGGAAGCCCCTCCAGACAGTCAATGCTGTTGGGTGTCTTTGTGGACCGTGTAATGGTCCAGTTTGCGTCACTTTGAGCCCCCGGGCCCCCACGCCTTTGTTGCGTTCCATCTCGTAGCTCAGCCGGTTCTCAGGATCCCTCTGGTCACACCGGGCAGGTGTCTGGATGGCTCTCATCTGTATTTCACTGGCCGGCAATACTACGATCTTGCAGGCACCAGTGTCTCATGTGAAGGATGATGCCACACAGACTGTAATGCCCCAGGGGGAATCCCCTACCATGCCATGCAGCCACAGTTGCAGAGTCTGTAGCTAGGATTGAGGTGTGGGCTTCCCAGATCTAGAGCGCTCCGCTCTCAGTGTTGGTTTCAACGTTCAGCCCTGCGCTCCTGTTATCTGCCGGGGGGGGGGTCTTCACCTGTATGGTGTAGCAACAATGTCTTCCTCGGATTGCATCTGCCCCAGGTCAAGACTCAGCTCACGTGTCTGCCATACCCTCTGCGCCCTTGCCAGGGAGTCGGGGTACAATCTATAGACAGTGGACCCTCAAATGTTGAGCCCAGAAGTCCCGGTCGACGTTCACTGCTGTGGATTGGGGAGGGCAAGATGGCGTGTACCAAGCCTCTGCAGAGTCACTCCGCCACACGCCGAGTGGAAGCACGCAGTGCGAAGACAGCTCTGTGGCAGGTTGCTCCTGCCCAATGGGATTTCTTCCCCGGATCCTACCTGACCGCAATTCACTGCAGGGACCCAGTCCAAACAGTGCTGATGGCTGGCTCCTTCCGGCAGTAACACACCCTGGACATCCTGTCACCGCAAAAAGTCTGTCTACTGCTGCGCCACTCCTCAGGCCACTCGTAGCACTGTGGGTCCAGGCCTAAGTTCCGCAGGTAGGCCCCACTGTTAAAGCCTTCGTAAATTCGGCTCCAGATACCTGGGGGCAAGCCGAGATGGGTGGGATGGGCACCGTAGACGTTCCAATGCACGGAACCACTGTCAGATGTACGGATAATGTCGCCGGATAGACGTTTGAGGAAAGTTTGGCGGCGGAGCTCTGCTCTATGCGGCCATCATGAATCGCTGCTTGCCCACGTCCCCAACACCAATAGGATTGAGTTGTGGAGAAGAATTGGGTGTACAATTATGTTATGGATTTAACCTAGTAAGGCTACCCACCAGTTTGTAGCATTGACACCACCTACTGCTGAACCATGAAGGATGAGTATCTGTCCTTATAGATTGCCTTTGCGTGGGCATTTGCACAAATTTGTATTTGTATTTTGATTCTTTTTTTAATTACCGGCTGTAACTCTACCGCATGTACATCTGCGGTGCTCTGTGATCTAGCCCATTCAGGGAAGAATAGTGAACTAGAGGCCCCAACCCATTTAGAGTAAAAATCGATATCATGTATTGACGGAGACGATGTTTGGAATGTTGCTATGTTTAACAACAGTAGTAGTTTGAGTACAGGAACACATGGATCTCCATGCATGTAGGATTACTATCATTAATGATTAAGGTGGTGAGTTAAGACATGCTCAAAGTTGGCGCTCATTGGATCGTTTGTCACAGGGTACATTTGGTAGTCTGTTGTTAATATAAATGAATTGAAGGCAACGTATTGCTTGCTTGTCATGTATATAACAATGAAGCACAATGGCACCCACCAACATTGGAAAAGGGCGAGTGCTGGCTCTTAATATTGTGTAGCAATCATATATATATTCACTGAAAAAAACCATAGGTTATAGACCATATATAGTTAGGAATTAGCATTTACAAAACCTTAAAAATTCACTGAAAAAACCATAGGTTATAGACCATTTATAGTTATGGATTAGCATTTACAAAACCTTATTTTACTCACACAAAACCATTGAAATTCGCATATATAGTTAGTTGCACTAACTATATATCGCGCACCCGCAATCCACTGCTGATCATGTCACATATTACATCATTCATGACATGGTCAGTGACATCACTGATGACATCACTGATGACATCTCAAATGACATCACTGATGACATCATCCAACTATATATGCAAATTTCAATGGCTTTGTGCGAGTAAAATAAGGTTTTGTAAATGCTAATCCCTAACTATATATGGTCTATAACCTATGGTTTTTTCAGTGAATTTTTTAAGGTTTTGTAAATGCTAATTCCTAACTATATATGGTCTATAACCTATGGTTTTTTCTGTGAATTTCAATGGTTTTTTAATAGCAAATATCAAAAGCTGTAAAATTTTTCGCTACCGGTCCGCGCACCGGGTAGCTTTCCGTTAGCTCAATTTGGTGCCGTGACCCGGTCCGCGAACTGGGAAACGTTCCGTTAGCGCAACTGCCGCGCAAGAAAATAACATTGTGACGCGCCGCGTAAACGCAACGCATCGCATTGCCGCATAATGGGTCTTATGACGCGCCGCGTTAGCGCACCCGGAAGTGCTCAGGAGCGCGAACCAAGGCGGGTGCGTAGCGGGACGCGTAACGAAAGCATAACAGGTCATGTGACTTGTTCATAAAACTTTTCATTGGTTCATTTTATTTTTTGTTTCCTAATGATGTAAGGCTAGGTCATGTGACCTGAAAATAACACTTTTCATTGGTTTATTACATTTTTTTTTCACAAATGATGAAAAACCCACCTTTTTTCCTGACTTTCATTTTTATGAGAGAAAGACCTACTTTCGAAATTTGGAAAAATGGCAAGTGTTGTAGCTGCAGCTGCTGGAGCCACTCCACCACCACCACCACCACCAAAAAAGGATGGACCACCTCCTCAGGTCCTCATAAATCAAGAGGAGGAAGAAGAGGAAGAAAAGGAAGAGGAGCAAGTGAGCAGACCGTTTTTGCAAGAAGAACCAAGGAGGTCCCATGTGAAAGTAAATTACATCTGGCAATTCTTCACATATCCCCGGGGACAAAAAAAAGTAAATGCCCGTTATGTCACATGTTTGATCTGTGACAAAGAACTATCCCGAGGAACAGATAAAAAGTACAGCTATGGCAATTACACTATGCATCGCCATATGGACAGGTGGCACCCTATTAATTACAGTGCTGCACAGGTACGTGACCTACAGGAAAACCCCCTCCTGTGGCCAGTACATCAGCTGAACAGGCAGTGACGGGACCAGAGGCGAGGGAGACGGTCCCAAACATACAGATGAACTTTGGTGATATGAAGCATACCTGTATTTTTTGTGGCAAATTGATTTCCTATGGAGAGATAAGTATAACTCTCATCAACCTAGCTTATGAAAATCACAAATGTACAAAACGGCCCAGAAAGTAAATTATCTTTTTTTTTGTTGCTCCTGTTGAGCCCTGACTGATTTTCGTTCCCCCCAACAAAAAAAATATAAAAAAGTTCTTAAAATACAAAAAAAGTAAAAAAATGTTCATAAAAATAAAAAAAATGTTTAAAACAACAAAAACAATAAAAAAAGTTCTTTTCAGAAATACCTCCCATTTATAAAAAATTGCTAGAATGTTTAGCACTCTGGCAACCTCTTTTTCTTTTGATTCGCTTCCCGGTTCGCGCGCCGGTACGCGAACCGGAAGCGAAACAAAAAAAATAAATTAAAAAAAAGAAGAATGAGTATAAGCAGTGCTTTAAATGGGAAACAATAAGTGCAGGTACCCATTAAAATGAGCTAGTGGTGTAGTGAGGGGCGGGGCTAGGGGCGGGGCTAAAGGCAAAACACGATGCTACTTCATGACTTCCATATCAAACCTATCTATCCATCTTTTAACCTATCCATTCATCCTTTCACTCATCCATCTCTTTATCACCCTTTCGCTCATTCATCAATCCTTTCACTTATCTGTCCATCAACTCTTTCACTCCTTTATTGCATCTGCCCTTTCATTCCATCCACCCTTTCACTCAATCCCTCCTTTCACTCATCCATCCTCCCTCCCTTTCATTCATCCTCCCTTCCTTTCATTCATCCATCCAATATTTTACTTATCCACCCATCATCCGCCCTTTTATCCAATCATCCACCCTCTTTCACCCAGCAATCCTTGCTTTCACTCATCCATCCATCATGCAAGAGATGGACCCCTGTGAGTGACGGAGGAAGTGGGGTCTGCAATGCGGTGTATTTGCACCCCGTCCAGGGCCTCCAGATCACAGCCCATGTCAATGCTTGCAAGTGACGCCGCACAGGAGTGCAGTAAACTGGCTTCTACAGGCACAGGTTCTCCACTCAGAGTCAAAAATACCAATCCTGTTGTATTTTTTAACGTTTCATTTCCGTTCTGCTGTCTGCCATTCTTGGGAGTTTTTGAAAGTGCTTGCTGCAGAAGTGAAGGCATTAAGAATTGAAAACCTTTCAGCTACATAACCCGTGCATTGATCAGTGACTTTCACTTATGAGTCATTCATAACATTGGGCTAATGTCTCATTATTTCTATGTGTGTGTAAAGCCTTTTTGCAGCTTACACGAATGTCTGTGTCATATTTAGAATCTTCGCAAACGTTCAGGAATTGTCTCAATATTTAATGCAATCAAAATTGTTCTGCATAAGAACCGTTTCTCTGTGAGGCACCTCTTGTTTAACATTTACACTATTGATACAACGTTTATTGCCTCATCAGGATCTCCATGAAAGTTGTGACTCGTATCAGTCTCTTTTTGACCACTCGCTCGGAAATCTCCGTCATCTGACACTTGTTGGCACAAATGCGCAGGATAGAGTGGCTGTGACTCACAGCAGAGGGCCTGAACGGACCCTGCTCTGTCAAACACAGCGTGATTTTGAGAACCCGGCAATCATTCTAATGGGCCCGGCTAAATAGCTCAGCTGGGGCTCAGATCTGGGCTGCAGAAGCGGCGCCTCGGCTGCCAGACACACCTTCCACTCCGGCTCACCAGCACAGGCAATGAGCATTATTTTTCGTGAGTACTGGTACTCTCCTCAGCAGAAGAAAAAGTGCCGGTACTCAGAGTGATAAATCTGAGAAGTGCTGGTACTCAGTACCGGTGAGTACAGGCCCATTTAAAGCACTGAGTATAAGGGAAGGAAACAGAGAGAAAAGGAATGAGGGAAGTAGCAAAAGCAGGAAATTGAGGGTTAAAGAAATGAAGCAGTGGAACTAATAAAAGTTAAATGTGATAGAGATGTAACGGAAAGAGTACTAAACACTTACCTTATAATTGACGTTTACTAAGGCACTTGTTATTTTTATAGTTTCAATCTGTGAAAGAAAGAACAAAAATTTTAAAATTGATAGAAGGTAGTAAAAGATGAGTGAGCATGAGACAAGATGAGTACATATTATAAATCACAATTCAAAGTACAAAATTAATTATACATATTTAATGGTTTATTTTTGCTGTTCTCAGAATATATCAAATTTCACTGAAAACAGTGAGTTGAAGGTATTCATCATATAACAGCGGGGAAAAAAACCACAATCAAAATGATTGTGTTTAAAAAACCCAAATAATATAACTAATCAGAAATCAGAACTCCTCAAAAGTAACTTACTTTCTATGACATTAAAGGATGTCCTATGAACAGCTTATACTCTGTTGTGCTGTTACTATTTTCTGCCCGCCACTTTCTGAAAGATAAACTCCATCGTTTTAAGAAAAATGAGAGATACAAAGCAATTTAAAACAGCACACTAAATTACAGCAACACCTAGAGTCATTATAATCCAGTTACCTACCCTAAATTCTCACTTCTGAAAACAAGTCAAAAGGCAACATTGCTTCATACTAAAATGGTAACCATTGCCGAAAGACTAGCCTTTTTTATATTTCAAATAAGCTGTGTAATATCCTGCTGTTGTCAAAGGACCATCATAATATATAATAGCTGCAGTTGCAAATGTTCTTCCTGAAATCGATGACTGTGTAGCCAAAACATTTTTAATTAGACTTAACAACTTTTTTTCATCCAGTTTATGTAGTTGAAATTGTAAAATGACATTTCACCCATAAGTTTCCATAAATAATATGGACAGCATTGCAGACTTACATTTCCTCTACTCCTTATTTTCATCTGCTGCTTGAATTAGCTTATAAACACAAACAGTTTTCGCTCTGTACTACAATTATCCTCAAGGCCATATAGAGTAGGAGCCATTAGAACCTCTTGAAATTCCTCTGAACAAATCCCAAGATTCCTTTCCTAAAATGTTGGTTGTAAGAACACCAGGTAAGAATTTTGAAGGTGGAAAGGCAATCTTTTTTTGAAAGTTAAAACAGAATCATTACAGAATGACCAGCCGTTTCCAGATTTTAAATAAGCTGTGTAATGTCCTGAAGTAGTTGAAGGACCGTCATGATATATAATTGCTGTAGTTACAAAAGTCCTTCCTGATATTGACAACTGCGAAGCCACAAAATTATTAATTAAAGTTGTCAATTTAGTTCCATCAGGCCTACATCGTTGGAACATTAAAATGACATACTGGCCATAACTTCGTAAAATTAACGTGGACAGCATTGCAGACTTACATTGGCTACACTCCATGTTTTGATTGGCTGCCTTAACTAGCTTATTGAAGGATACTGATTTACTGTCAGGCAAAGTTAAATATATAAATCTTTCTGAGTCTACACTAGTAGTACTTGATAGCCTACAGTTCTCGCAATCATGCTGCCATTGATAAGAAAGGCCAAACAGATAATCTACATCTACACCTTCATCTTGCAATACATCAAGCATATACATTAAAAACTCCTGACAATCCTGCTGAATATTTTCAGAGAATTGAGTTTGACCTGTACATTCGTCTAACAGATAAGGAATTTCAGACACACTTTCTACTCTTGTTCTATCAGCGCTACATTTCTCTAACACAGAATTCAACAAACAGCATAAACTTTGTTCCGAATTGATCACAATCTGTTCTTTTAAAGTCTCGAGTGAAAAGAGAACATTAACAACTACATTAGCATAGCAGTTGACACCAGAACTATTTTCAAATTCAAAACCAACAACATTTTCAACAGAATTCATTTTATTCCTGCTTACAATTTTTGGTTCATCGACTTTTGGTCTTTTTGCTTCAACCTCCCTACTATTACTGATATTTCTTCGTTTCCGGCCTACCACACGTTTCTCAAACAAAGGATATTGAGGCAAATGTGGCGCATACTCTCTTCTTAACCTATTGTATTCCTTAACACAATCTAGATCCGCACAAATGTTTGTGACATCACAGTCAATCAAGTGCAATCCCGATAAAGTTCTGACTCGTGACAATGCTACATAAGCCATACCCTCTTTGAACACAGAACTGCCAATATTCACTAAAGCAGTAGCTACACTTAAACCTTGCGATTTATGAATTGTCACCGCATATGCAAAGCAAACAGGAAACTACTTACGGCGAACATATAAGTCTTTTACAAGCAAAAACCTAGCAGAGCAACGACCAATTAGCTGTACATCCTCAATGCCATCAAATTTAATTTTTAAAAATTCAATTCCATCTCTACTTCTGTATTTCTCAAAATCAACAACATTACCCATTGATCCATTTACCAGACCTCTTTCAACATGTAAATTCTTTCCAAAAATGATACGGCAATTTAAGCACACATTCAGAGTCTTTTCAAAACCCGCAGTTTTAGATATAGTCTTCTCTAATGAATCCAATTTAGTTTTCAAATTCTCAGACAAAACAATTGTTGTACCCATATGCTCTATTCTGTCAATAGCTTCCAGTTTAACAATCTCTTGGATTTCTAAATTCAACATTTTGTTGTTGAAGATGGAACATTCTGCAAGAGTTGGCATCAAACATATTCCAGATTTCTTCTCAGTAATTTTCTGAAAAATATCCTCTGGCAGAACGTCTTCTTCTGGATACAAATTTGACAGTAATCGTGCATGTAAAGCTTCTTTCCCACGCTCCGTCATTTTCCCGATTCTAACATCTTGTAGAATATTCTTGTAATCTTCGTCCTTCGCCTGACGCATATTTTCACGCAGCTCAGCATAATTGAAGTTTAACCATATGTTAACGTTGCCAATGCTCCCTAGGCACTTCTTGGTATCTTCATGTGTAAGCAGTTTAAACACTGGTTGTCCTTTCACTGGTGTCAGCTGCAGAAGATCACCGAAAACAATGATGTGTTTGCCACCGAATAACACATCATACTCTGTTTTAAGAACTTCCTGCATTCTCAAATGCACAAAGGCAAGCATGGCATTGGAAACCATACTTACTTCGTCAATGATAAGAAGTTTCATCTTCTTCAAGACTCTAGATACTTCACAACAAGCATCCCCAGATAACTTGTGGTATTGTAATTTGTTATCATGCTCCACTGGCAGCATCAGTAGCCGATGCAGAGTAATCCCTTTAATGTTATGTGCTGCCAGTCCAGTTGGAGCGGTCACAACACAAGACCGCGATGACTCAGTCCTTTTCTGCAGATAACATGAAATTGCTTTAATGAGGAAACTTTTTCCAGTTCCTGCTTCTCCATTCACGTACAGTCGGACAGGCTTCAACGACGTACATGAGCACTCTTTCTTCTCATGACTTAATCCATGCTCAATTTGGTTGGTAACTTCGTCATATATTTTCCTCTGCTCAACGTTGAGTTGTCTTTCCAAATCCTCTAAGTTAACCGCATCCTCCTGAGCATGTGCCATGGCTCTTTCCACTTCAATCATGGCAGTGGCAGCTTTATTTTCGATAACTGGTTCTCCTAGTGGATCCTGACTCAATGAAACAGAACTCTGACTGTCCTGAGAACTGTCTCTAGCAATCTCAGCTGCAATTGTTGCTTCCTGCTCGATTTCTGCATTCAACATATTTAGGAAAAACAGGACATTCTATGGACTCCTTGGCTGCATTGAAAGAGTCTTCGTAACAGAGGAAATCTCCAAGCAGTTCCTCTTCTGCACGCCAAGGCTTGAAAAGTTGCAAAAGAGTTAAATAGAAAAACTCTTTTCTTTCTGGAGATTTGCAATTCAATTTTCGATGATTTACCAATTGACATTTTCTTTGCTCAATCAATCAATCAATCAAAGACATTTATAGAGCGCACTACCTACCCGTAGGGTCTCGAGGCGCTTGGGGGGGGGGGTGCCGCTACTGCTCGAACAGCCAGGTCTTGAGCTTCTTCCTGAAGGAGAGGTGGTCTTGGGTCAGGCGCAGGTCGGCCGGGAGGGAGTTCCAGGTCTTGGCGGCCAGATAGGAGAAGGACCTTCCTCCTGTAGTGGCTCTGCGGATGCGTGGGACGGCGGCGAGGGCGTGGCTGGCGGATCGGAGGTGGCGTTTGGGAGCGTAGAAGTTGATTCGGTTGTTGAGGTAGCTCGGGCCTTGGTCGTGGAGAGCTTTGTGTGCGTGGGTAAGGAGGCGGAAGGTGATTCTCTTGTTGACCGGGAGCCAGTGCAGGTCTCTTAGGTGTCCGGAGATGTGGCTGTGTCGTGGGATGTCGAGGATGAGTCTGGCTGAGGCGTTCTGGATGCGCTGGAGTCTCTTCTGGATCTTGGCGGTGGTTCCGGCGTAGAGTGCGTTGCCGTAGTCCAGTCGGCTGGTGACGAGGGCCTGGGTGACGGTCTTCCTGGTCTCTGTGGGGATCCACCAGAAGATCTTCCGAAGCATGCGCAGGATGTTGAAGCACGACGAGGAGACGGCGTTGACTTGCCTGGTCATGGAGAGGGAGGAGTCCAAGATGAAACCCAGGTTGCGTGCGTGGTCCGTCGGTTTGGGTGCGGTGCCCAGGGCGGGGGGCCACCAGGAGTTGTCCCAGGCGGAGGGCGAGGAGCCCAGGATGAGGACCTCCGTCTTATCTGTGTTCAGCTTCAGGCGGCTCATCTGCTTGACCAGACATCCCTCACTTCCAATTACAGCATACACTCCTTTATCAATATCTTCTTTGATGTTCCTCTTGAAAACGTAATTTTGTAGAACATCATACAGACAAACATTCTCCAGGTGACTGCTTCTATTTGGATAATATGTATCCAACATGTTGGTCTTCAAAATATCTGTACTGCTTGGCTCCTTCTCCGCCAAATACTCAATTTCCCGTACAGGTTTCAGAACTCGATTACGCGTTGCAGCAAGACCAAGACTCGCCCAAATGATACTCCTAGATTTGGCATAGAGACTTGCTGAAGACAACCGGTCAGAACATTCGTAAGCTCCGATTTCTCGATGCGACAACATCTTCAGACTGAAACTGTACAACTTCGAAATGAGGCTCTTTTCATGGGAAATATCCTCCCACATATCCTTCAGTTCTGTCTTTTCTTTTTTGGTGATGTAAGACGTCACATACCGAGCCACAGCCATACAGTTGTCAGACACAAACTGTATATCCATGTTAGCATTCCACATGGACAAAATCACTGGGTTGTAGTCGTTAATGTACTTAGACTCTTTGTTTCTTTTCAAATTGTATGTGCTTTTGGGTGATTTCCTCATCACATTATGTCGCAGCGAAGACATCAAATTGTTAACTCTTCCTTTTGATATCACCGACCGTGGAAATGCAAAACGACATTTGGTGTAGTACTTGTCCTTGTTTCTGAATTTACGACGACAGTACTTTCCACAATGATGGCTTTGAAACCGTAAAACTTGTTCTCTTAGACTTTTATCTTCGTTTGTCTTTGGAACAGCACATGTAGCATACTGTTCTATGAAACTCATCACTAAGTCATCCGGATCTGTTCCAAATTTGGGTGCATCTTTGATCCATAGCAGCATATGTATATGAGGAGCTCCTCTTGCTTGATACTCCTTTCTCCAGAAGAAATCCAACACCTCTCCAAGAGGTGGATTTTTCTTGTTCATGATGAAAGACATCATAGCTTCAAATCTATGATTGAAGTACCTGCATACATTCACAGGATCCAAAGAGAACAGTTCTCCGGGTGTCTTGAATTCAATATTTTCAATGTTTCCATTTGCCTCTCGTAGAAATTCAAGTAAGTCTTCCCAGCCATACTCAGCACAGCTGAGAGTGAGGAACCATGTGGGAGTTCCTAAGTTCCTCAGCATACATTTTAAGTCACCATGACGGCGGTACCAATACTCATTAGTACCACGCTGACAAGCCATGAGATTAATCAGGTGAGAATCCAAAATACTGTCTTGCACATTGACTTTATCCATAAAGTCCCTTGCCGAGATATTTCGCAGTTGTACACCACTTTTCAAGATGTGGTTCACTGCATAAGACAATCCAGAGAGATCACTTTCAAACAGTAGATGAAATAAATAGGGAATGCATTGACGAAACCTAGGATCTTCTGCATACAATCGTAAAGTCCGGTATTCTGAAGCAGGAATTTGAACAGGTCGCTCATCATATCGTCTTCCTCGATCTGTAGGAAATAACTGTGGGAAACATCGAGCTTCCAAACTTTCCTCCCAAACACTAATGGGACTCCCTTTGGCTTGTTTCATTTGAAACAACTCAATAGCATTCCCCATGACTTCCTTGGAATGCAAAGGATGAACACTATAATGTTCATATATTTCTTCCTTTTTAGAGGCTTCTACTTTCTCAATTTGTCCAGCACACAAATCGCTGTCCTCTTCTTCACTTACTTCCTCTTCTGCAACACATACATTCTTGTAGTACTCATTATTTTTTATCAAATACAATGTTGCCTTTTTGACTCTCCTAACATCCACTAAATCTTGCCAGATTTTCTTACTCTTTGTCGGAACACCATTAACTATGATAACCAGAGGTTCCTCTTCCACTTTCTCTACTCCAATTGTATTAATGTTTTTCTTCAAATCTAAAGGCAAATAAACAACTCTTCCCTTTAATCCTCTCTGTAAATCTGATGGAGGCAATTTCCCTGTCTTTGGCTCCATTCGTACAATAGCCTGGAAGGGATGGACACTTTGAATCAAAATAGATTCATAAGTATTTAAATCCTTCAATTCAGAAGGAATGTCAACTAATTCCAGATTATTATAAACCGCTCTAGCAGGCATCTGGTTTTGGTTTAATTTGTTATAACAATAAGTACACATAAGTTGGTCCGCTCCCAAATCAAAACAATTTTCTACCATCAAGTATGTGGCAAAATCCTTCCATTCACTTTTGTTTTCCATATCACTTTTTGCATATACATCCACTAACTTACTCTGATTCTTATAATAAGTCCGTCGACAACACACACAAGTGAAATTAGGCCTCTCACTTGATTTCACCATAAACATGGAAATTTCCTTGTGAAACTTATGTGTACTGAAAATCTGTACACTGTCTTCCACATTACCTTCTTCTAGTGGTTCAATTTCAACATTGTTCTCTTTACCAGCAAAGTAACAGAACTCAATTTCTTGACAAATATTCTTCACATCTACTTCAGAACCATGCAAAAGAGCTCTGCTTAATTGTTTAAGCATAATTGCTGGACTCTTAGCATAATACAACATTCTAACTAATTTCCTCACTTTATTATGATGCACTGCTAGCATCCTGAAATGATGAAAAACACTCTGGCATACTCTCCTAGAAAGACAAGCCAGTGAATGACCATGCAAACCTGTCACTTGTCTCACTCTGCAAGGATCTAATTCTTGCAACAATTTTATTTTTTGTTTCAAACTTTTCTTATTAAATGTCCGTATAAAATAACAAAGCTGGATGATGGAATCCTGTCGCACACTGCAAATAGAACTACACTTCCAGGTGTACACTGGTCCCTTAGGACGTCTCCCTAAAACCTCATCACTTAACACCTCTTCTGCATCTGCAGACACAAGTTTTTCTTTTTCAACCGGACGACCATCTTTTACCTCATATGCTCGACCACTGCTGTCAACTGCATGCACCAAATCATTGTCCTGAAAATAACTCTCCTCATTAAAAAATGCCTCACTATTTGAACTAGGCATCCATTCTCCTGAGAAAACTTCACAAAAATTACTTCGATTAACTTCTCTCTTCCATCTACTATTTGATTTGAAAACATAGATTACCTTGTTTAGTTTCCTAATTCTATTAATTACCAAAATAAATAACTTTCGCTTAATTTCGAAAGCCTGATCAATAATTTTCTCTACGTTTTTCTTTTTCTTATAAAATGCCACTTTCTGTTGGCCTTTCTTAAATTGTTTTAGCAAATTGACAATTACCCTGTTGCGGAACATTTGCCTACGAATGTCCCTGAATGTATTTTCCCTTCTACTGCCATGCACAGAGTTATCTCCTGCTCTAGCAGAAACTTTTTTGACGGGCCTTTCCTTTCCATTTAAATTGGCTCTCTTTTTCTGGACTAAAACTTGTTCTGTAGTTATACTTTTGTTTCTACAAATGTTTCTAAGGAATGATTTCGTTCTCTTACCCGGAGCTTTCTTCGTGCGTTGAGGTGATTTTAATGTAGAGGACTGCTGCAAGCATTTAGTAATCTGCTGTCTTTGACGTTTTGTAGCCTTTCGGATTCTATCCTTAGACGGCATTGTCTAATTTCTAAATAATCTGCAGTTGAATCTGTGGTAAAATATAATAAAAAATGTTATTAACCACTATTACCAAACAGTAAATCAATAACAGTAAGGATTTGATTCAGCAATGCTATAAAGATGATTCAGTGAAATCTTCTTAATTTTACTGTGATAGTGATAGTATTACAGGGCTTTCATGCAAATGACTGCCCACCCTGTAACAAAAAGCCCACATGAAACTTGATGCACATTAAATTGTGTACTTACCTGCAATAATACATATGCCAGTGTTTAGGTCCCTCCACCCTGCCCCTCCCCCTCCCCGCCTCCCTGCCCCACCGTAACTCCCTCCACAACCCGCGGCTGCTATCTTGCAACATGGTGCATCTTGTAAATCACTACTGCATTATAAAAGTGACGCAACAGCAGCACAAAATACACCATCATAAATCTGCCCCTAACACTTTAAATGATTGATTCAGGATGACGATAAGGTGTGGACTATCTAGAAGTTTGTTTGAGGTGAGGCCTACTCAGGGTTGCAGATGAAATTTAGACTTGTTGAAGAGTACAGAGGTGATAATACATGTACAGGCCTACCAATGAAGTGAATCATGTCCACTGCACTCTTGAACAAAGGCCAGACCTCCTCTATCTCCCTGAACACGACTAAACATCATCTGCACAATGTGATTCGTAATGTTAGGAAACACAAGTGATATAATTGAAAAAACGTGAAAATATTTTTGCACATTTAACAATCACATCACCTTTATTTCTTCAGCTTACTTATCTCATTATGCAGATGTAGTCTACGTCCTATGTAGAAGCAAACCCTATCAATACTTAAATTACCCAAGCACACATGGGAGCGTATTTACAAGGACCTTGCTCTAGGGGAAATGTCTTAAATTAAAATTGGAAAAATTACATCAAAGGGACTCAAAGGCCTTGTAAATATGCCCCAAACAACCTATGAAACACTAGCAGTACATATCAAGAAACCTAATTGATTTCAAAAAACTTTTTAAACCTTTTTTGTAAAACAATTATATACCTACATTCATGGGGAACTGACTTAAAATGCCCTAATACACATGAAAACGTTTTTTAAAGGTCCTTGCACCTTTTTTTCAATCACTTTTAACATGGCTATGTAACTCAAACAATCGAAATCAAAATTTATCAAGCACACATGGGGGCGTATTTACAAGGACCTTGCACCACGGGGAAAGTGACTACAAATGACCAAACACACATGGGGACGTATTTACAAGGCCCTTGAACCAGGGGGAAGTGACTTGAAATGGCTAAGCACACATAGGAGTGTATTTACAATGCCCGTGCAACACTTATGCATCACTTTTAACATGTACACTGTAGAGCAGCATGGGGCAATAACAACACAGATGCATCCTGCATCTGTTCCGCAAAAACGACGCATTGCAGGAGTCACATCACAAGTAAATAAATTCTCATAATTTTTTAAAGCATTCCTTTTCCTTAAAAACGATTTTCTGATCATAATTTGAAAACACAGCACAGCTCCTATGTACAACCACACCTTGTCAGTACTAATACTTTACATTATCTACAATTGGTAAAAGAATGCAAAATCTTCTTTGAAAGCATATTGCAAACACTTGACTCAAAACATCATTTTAAATACACAGCTGGCTTTTTCCTATTTACGCAAAAAAGCATACTAGTCTTTATCTAAAATAAAGAAACGATAACTCACCTTAACAAATGCTTTTTGAATTTCAAAACAGTCTCAGAAACACACCAATTTTTCTTTAGCAGAATAAAAGGTATGCACTCCAGAGGCTGGAACCAACAAAGGCACTGAAATGCTGATATTCATCACACATATCTCTCATGTCAGCCAATCAAAACTCTTCCCTCACTATTTTCAAATCAACACCCTTCCCCCCTCTGCCCTTTCTGCCCTTTTTCCATAGCAACTACCGCCTGCCAGACCTCTCATGTTTACAAGTTCACACAACAATGTTTCAAATGAACTCTGAACTCTCAGTACACCTGCTAATCCACTGAAATCTTACATAACATCATTTTTTATTAACCATTCAAATTACATCTTTCAAAGAACACATCCATGCACCCTAACTTTCTGTTTTCAGCAATGGAAATCCACCAATCACTACTAATGAATCATTTGCACTCAAACTCCACAGTTTTTTTTCATTACAAACTTCACTCTTTCAACTGCCATTTCATTTCCACACTTCATCTGACTGCAGCAAAAACTCCTCTAGCCATGTTTTCAGTCTGGATTCTTGGACATAGCTACATCCACTGGGCTCACAGGTATGCTGATAACAGAATTTTACACAACCTCAATTTACAAAATGTGGAAATCAAATAGATTGGCCGAAGAGGATTGAAATGTCACCAATTGATACCATTGGTGAAAAGCTTTTTACATTTGCCAAACCCTGACCTCATAATAGTGCACTGTGGAGGAAATGATTTGGGCACTTTGACTGGGGTAGGTCTGGAAATGCTCTTAAAAGACACCTTTGAGCAATTGATGACACTTTTTCCTCAAACTGCCTTGGTATATTCCAATATATGCCAAAGACAAAAATGGAGGTGGTCCAATCAATTTTGTCCACAAATTGAGAAATCGAGGAAGCATGTAAATAAGTCTGTTTCAGCTTACATGAGAGACCATGGAATGGGCTCCATCTACAACAATAACTTGCGTTATTACATGCAAGATATCTACAGAGAAGATGGCGTGCACTTCTCAGATGAGGGGAACAGAGTTTTCATACAAAATTTAAGACTGTGTATTGGTACCTACTTATAAGTACCTAGAACTTACACAGAACCCAAAACCTCTTTTCAGAGCTACCTTATCTTTAATTACTCTTTTGAAATTTCAAATGTACCTTTTTTCACTAATTTTCACTTATGTTCGCTTCCCGGTTCGCTACCCGGTTCGCGTACCAGCAGCTAACAGCGCGAAAAATTCAAATTTCTTTTTTCGACATATATGAGCCTCCTCAGCCACCCTCAGAAAACCTAGGGGGTCAGGATACGTCTACCGTGCCCCCTTCTACCCATTCTGAACATTATTTACCCTCCATCTTGTATCTCAATTCTACCGAAACACAAAATGGAGGACTCCCGTAATGCTGCAGGTTCGCGTACCGGGACATGCACTGACAAGAACTCGCTCAAAAAAGGTGGGAAAGTAATTTACAAAAAAAACACAGAAGACACTTTCACCAATTAAACATTAGCTCATACTACATACCAATCCCTACCATTTTCACAAATTTGGTTGGAATTCCATTTAGCCATTTAGCATGTAGAACTCTCTAAATTCCCTGAGGTAAATTACTTCACAAAACACATTTGAAGTGTTGGAATTGACAACCAATTAAAATGTTACTTTCAATTTCTACTATTCATGACATTTGATTGGTTATGTACCTGAATATATATAAAGAAAGAGAGAGAAACACAGCCATTTTGACTACTACTTCTTGAAGTACATATCAAGTACATTTCAACTGATAACTTGAAGTTCTATTTGAAAGGTAAGATGTTATTTTAAAAACTGAAGTATGTTCTGTACTGTAAGCTAATTAGGAAAACATTTTCTGATAGTTATATACTATCCCTCTGTAATACTTATAGAATAAAATAGACTTCTCTGTTTTAGTTATGGATGGAGTTAGACTTGTCTTGTATAATTAAGAATTGACTTAGAGTTTATTTCATAAATTTTTTCATATTTCTACTTCCAGTTTGATACCATACACTGCCCAACGAAAAAATCACTGTTTAAAAAACCAAACTACCTGTCTGTACTTAAACCCAACAGTGCCCTATCTGTACAGATATATTTTTTTAAAATTCATTTTACAGCATACAAAATGGAAGGAGAGCAGAAAAATAACATGGAAATTGCAGAATGCAACCAAGACAAAGAAAATTATTCAGAAGTCTTTGATCAATCAATGGACATGGAACTTCTGCAATGTGTTGAAGCTGTGGATTTGGTAATTGAAAATGAGTCAAAATCTGACCAAGAATTATTAGAAGTTCTTTTTAATTTTGAAAATAAATCAGAATAATAAATTTATATATAATAATTCAAAAATTGTTTGAGACATTATTCATTTTTATATGTATTTTTTAAACTAGTAGCAAATTGATTTTAATGTAAAATCAGACTTTAAATATACCGTGCAACTTTAAGTTTGCTCATAGTTACTTCCTTTCTTCCACTATATCATCTCCAATGTGTATTTAACATCTCTTTATCATCTCCTGCCTCCATGGTGTTTCTGCTTTCCTGACAGACTACGCTATGAATTCCATATACCTCAATAACTTCTGAAACAACCTGCAAGATATCTACAAAGGACACAATGTATTTTTATTTTTAGACTCTGCATTGGTACCTACATGTTGCTACGTAAATAAAAAAAAACAAAAAAAAACAACAAAACGAACAATCAATAAACATACAATATTTTGAAAGTCTATCATTCTTGTTTCCTTATAGTACGCTCCCCGGACCGCTTTCCGGTGTGCGTACCGGGCGCACCCCACGAAAAAAAACGATTAAAAAAAAAAAAAATGTTTGCCCCGCGGGGCCCTTTTAAAGCCTCCACATCAAACCTAGGGGGTCAGGGAGGATCTACTATGCCCCCTTATGGTCATTTGCCCCTTCGTTTTGGCCTCCTCTTGTCTCTCGATCCTATCGAGAGACAAGATGGCGGCCGCTCCGGACTGTTTAGAATGTTGACAGACACCGGAGAGCCAATCAGCTTCGCAAAGTTCCGTTACGCGAAAAGTACGCGAACTGGAGCGCTACCCGGGACGCTGTCACAGATATATCTGTTTTTTAAAACGTTAATTTCTCAAAATCCACTGGAGCACATATATTGAGACCCAGCAAAGGCACATCGGGCTAACAGTCCCTACAATTTTGCCAAGTTTCGTGCAAATCCATTCAGCCGTTCGAGCTAAAAGTGAGGCCAAACGCCCTATGGAAAAATGAATGGGAAAAACGCGTTTTGGGACCCCCCTTTTTTCTCGGCCCCCCCTGATGAAACACCCCCAAATTTTCAGGGGCTGCTCAGAAACAAAATGTGCCATTTTCCTGAAAATTTCAGCCGATTCCATCCACAAACGCCAAAGTTATTAGACATAGAATTTTCAAAAGTCCCATAGAGAAAAAATCCTAACTATATATACCTACTGGCGACCGCCAGTAGGTAATATATATATATATATATATATATACATATACATATACATATACATATATATATATATATATATATATATTCACTGAAAAAACCATAGGTTTCACACCAGTTATAGTTAGCTGGAAATTTTACTGACATAAAACCATTGAAATTCCCATGTTATAGTTAGTTGGACCCACTATAACTTGCGCGCCTGCAATGCACTGAATGTGCAGAAAAGCAATATATGTATAGGCGACTGAGCAGACACGTCATCACATGGGCAGTTACAAAGTGTTTTCGACCAATCGTTTACTTCAGGGAAACTTAGGGATCTGTGTAATATGTTCAGTCTAAAACGTGTTAGCAGAAATCTGTAATAGTCTCTAATAATTAACAAAATATATGGTTCTGTATTTATAGAAGTCAGAGCAAGATGGTGTGCTATGGCCGTAGTTTTGCCCATTTCAGTCATAGATCTGGTTTGACTCAGGAATAGCATACAGCAATCTTTAAGATCCTTCCTGGGCACATCACACATAGTGTAGGGGTCATTATAGTATTCAGGGTGGCCTATTTGAAGTAGAAATGTTTTAACATATTCTAGCCATCTTATGTGTTGGACCCCATCAGTTCCCAGTGAGTTCTTCAGAATGTGGCAGTTAAAAGCGGACTCCTCAGTGGTCCCTACCCTGTGCCACAGGAGGACAGGCTATATCTTGATCACATCCTCTAAGTATGGCATGCCCAGTTCAGTGTGACAGATGAATGTTGACGTACTGCCCGGTACTGCCAGAAGAAACCTGAATAAAATGTTTTCTGCTATCTGGAGTAAATTGACATTAGCATGCCCCCAGATACCTGCTCTATAAGTGGCAATCGCGACACATTTTGCCCTATAGATGCGTAGCAACTCCCCAGGAGAGCGTCTGCCTAATTTTCTGCTGAAATGGGTTAATGCAATCAATGATTTTCTAAACAACATTCTTCCGGCTTTAATTGCCCATCTCCAAGAACCTGATTGTTCGAATAAAATCCCTAGATGAGGAAAAGTATTAGTGTTCTCTAATGCCTTAGTATAAATAAAAATTGTATTTTTATTTTTATTGGACCCAGTCCCGCAGTTCATTGAGAACGTTTTTGAGCAGTTAATTGTGAGAGCCAGTTTAGTCATAAAAATTGTGAAGGAAGTTAGTACCCTTTGGAGCCTGAGGGGCGTACGGGCCATCAGGACCGCAACATCTGCGTAAAGGAGTGCAGGGATAGGACGAGTTGCTACTAATAGTGAGGCCCTGCACTCCTTGACCAAGACGGATTCTAGATCATTTATATATAGCGTGAATAGGAATGGGGCAAGGACACAGCCTTGCCTCACTCCTCTCGATACCCTGAAATTCTTGGTGCAATCTCCGCCCTGTCGAAAACGGACCCTTGCCCCTGAGTAAAGCTGCCTTAGGAAGGAAATTATAGAATTTCCTACCCCCAGCCCCTCTAAAATTACCCAAAGCTTTCTGTGTACCACACAGTCAAATGCTGACGTTAAGTCAACAAAGGATAAAAACAGCCTTTCCCTTTTCGCCTTAGTTTATTTATCTAATAAAATATGTAAGTTTAGGCCCTGGTCAATTGTGCCTAGGCCCTTGCGAAAGCCTTATTGTAGATCACTTAAAATTGAATTTCCCCCCGCTCATGTCTGTAATCTATCTAAAATCACTTGCCCTATGATCTTAACTGTGGAATCCAGTAATGAAATTGGGCAATAGAATCCCGGGTTCGTCCTGTCACCTTTTTTTAAAATGGGGACGATTGTAGATTCATACCAAGCCGATTAAAACACCCTGGAACAGCAAGCATTGAAGAGTTGCGTTAAAAGCGGTCCCCACATTGCCATATTAGTTTTAAATATGTCTACCAGGATGCCATCAGGCCCAGGGGCCTTACCACCCAAACAAGCAGTTATGGCCACATTAACCTCACTCAGAGTAATGTGCAGTGTAAATGTTTGGAAGGTGGGAGAAGGATCCAAGTCGACCGCAGTCTCTGAGGTTCCCTGATCAGCTAACAGTTGATTCGTGTAAAGCTTTGAGTAATGTGATACCCACTCTGATTCTGATATGGTGATCTCTATAGTAGCTTTGTCTTTCTCAGCCAAGAATTGCTCATTAACCGCCTTCCAAAATGCAGCAGAGTCTCAGTTAATCGAAACCTCATGTAGGGCGTTCCAGGCTTCCTCTTTTAGCTTTTTCTTCCTTGCATGTAATGTCCTCTAATCATTTCTTCTGGCTTCCCTGATAAGGTCCTGATCCTTCTCGCTGGCCTTTAAGTTTAGTGTAGGTCTCAGTGCATTGAAAGTCAAACCACCCTTCGCTATGGTTATCGTTCCTTTTTAGGTTTTGCCTGGCGAAAGCTGCGCTCTGCGCAGCTTTTTCGCGCAGACAAAAACCTAATGACTATAGTAGGGGAGACAGGAACGGCCCCCGTCTTCCATTGGCTAGCTCCATAAATGGAGGCTAGCCATTGGAAGACGGGCCTGTCCGTCAATCCTGGACCAGATTCGGGGGCGTTCCCGAGGATTTTTGGCTTTTGGCTACGTCACGCTACGTCAGCCGAAAGCCGATTCTCGGGAACGCCCCCGATTCTGGTCCGGCATTGCCGGGACCTCCCTTCCTTCTCGGGACGCGCTGCTATTGGTTTCAACTGACGAAACCCAGGCACATCAACCATACACTTATACACTTCTTATAAGCCCCTCCCCCGCACACACACCAGAAAGTCACAAGCCTTAACACACTGTACACAAATCTTACAGATCACGATTCAGCAGTCTTTTATAACAACTGTTTCTGTACCACTGTGTGGAACTCACGTGTCCCCGTGTAACATGTACACATAAATAGCACACATGCACGCAGATCACGGGCAAAAACATTCACAACATGAACACGCAGTGACGAGCCACACACACACGCGTGGACATGCACCCCGGCATTGCTCCCGGAGAGGCCGTCTCCGAGGGTGCGGGCCCACTGAACGCCGGTGCATGAGGCGTGTTGACAGTGGGGGCGGCCTCTGAGCATCACTTAAACAATCAATGGAGCTCGGGTTACACCGCACGGCTCCCTAAACGCGCCCGATAAGGGCAGGTTAGACACCTGCAATAAGGCCCCGATAAGGCCCCGATAGCCGCCAGCCCGGTCTTATCGGCCGCCGGATTTAATTGCCTGCCGCGGCCATTGTGAGGAAGAAAGGAAATCAGCGGAGAGAGGCCCGGCTCAGCCGCCTCGGATCCAGTGGGTGGAAAGTGCGGGAGTAATGAGGGGCAGGCGGGGGAGGGGGGCGAGTCACTGCATACACAATTAAGAATATTTATGGAATTGATGCGTGCATGAGATTTATTTTTAAGTGGCATACTGTGCACGTCCGGCCATCTCTCCCAGAAGGTGTCATTGAAGCCATGCTTTTGATCACGCTGTGTTTAATAGCTATTATGTCCAAGCAAAGTCTATTAGCTCAAATCGGTATTCATTTTATTTCATAAAACCAATACATTCCATTTGTATTTTTCGCTTTGATATTTGTAGTCCAATGTCCAAACCTCGAATCTACTGGATCTCGTTTTTATTTGATTACTTTTCTTTTTGAATTATGTGGAATTGGCATTTCCTTTGAAATGAAGAGCTTCGAGGCGCTCTAGATGTTTTGTGAACTAAACAGCACCGAAACGTGGAGCTGATTAACAGCGCTTGCAAGAGTTTTTAAGGGTTGTCCAGTTAGCTCTTAGGAGACCTCTTTCTGCACCTTTCCCCGTGAGTTTATTATGGCACAGGAACAGTTAATCAGCCGGCAGTTGTTTAAAAACGAGTTCCTCTTTGCCCAACCCACCGTGGAACAATAGGAAAGGGAAGCCACCTATAGGGCTCGCAGGGAAGAGATGGCTGCTGGCTGTAAAGCAGGATTTGGTGCTAGTTACCTATTCTTGCTCCCAGGTTTACGAGGTGCGCATTGTCCTTCTCGGCCCAGGGTTATCCCCCCGCTAGTTGGACGTGCAGGTTTCGGTCTGCAATTGTCTTTTATGACTCCGCAGAGAGCCCGTACAGGAGTCACTGTTTGCAGGCCCCGGCTTGGTTGGCAGTGAGTGAGTCTCCATTTCTGAAAATGGCAGTGAGCAGGTGTTTACTGTGTCATTCGGGTCCCTACCGGCTGCCGCTATGTTCTAAGCCAAACCATGGCGGGGGCTGGGGATGTACACCCAAGAGCATCGGCTTGGGTCAGCCACCTTGACAGATCAGTCACCCCTGTTACCCAGAGTCATTCGAGTGACGTCATACTGAGTTCAGCATCAGACTTCCCTAGCACCACTTTCCAAAACAAACTCTGCAGGTTGATGTCTGGAAAAGCAAGTGCCTACTTTTATTTCCCACATCTTTCAGCTATGATTTGCAAAAGCAAAAAGCCAAATGGAAGTCAGCAACTTGGGTCCAAATAATCACATATTTGTTACTACGCTTGCGCTAGACTGAGTGACGGTGTGTTTTTGGCAAGTGCATACCAAAAGGGGAATTCTGAGGCCTTAAGCCATATATACGTATTTCACCTTGAAGCTGGGGTGCAAACCATCAGGCACACTGTAATTTTCTGGGTAAAAGCTTCGATTGCCGGGTAGACACAATGCGGGGCCTTTCATTAAACGCATTTATGAGTACGTGAAGTACTACTTCCTTTCAATTTCAAAGAACTGTATTGGTTTTTATGGCAAAAGAGAAACAGAAGGGGTGCCATGGAACAATAGTGCAAAACACATGTTGAATAGGCGGGTAAAGTGTACTATAGACTTGTTCAAGTATACATGACATATTTTGTATTGTGAAGAAACACACACAAAAACAAAGGGCAGACAAAATATAATCATGAGGGAAACCAGATCCTGAGTAACAAGCAAAAAGCAACATACAAACTTCAAAATGTAAAAAGCATAACATATAATAATGAATGACAATTCTGGAGGTGGGATTAGAGCAGCAAGCTTCCAAACTGATAGCAGTCTGGTGACCTAGGAAGGTTTGTAAATCCCTGTAGTCGGCAAAAATATGGTGTTTCCCATCAGCAAGGATTTTAAATTTAGCACGACCATTGAATGAAAATTGAAGGTTCGCTTTCTTCAGTCTAGGTTTTAGGGCTCGGAAACATTTCCTAGTTTCAACTGTCGACTTGAAGTATTCTTTATATGGAAATTTTGTGAGCGTTCCATAAAATGTGGTTGTTTAGGTTTTGCCTGGCGAAAGCTGCGCACTGCGCAGCTTTTTCGCGCAGGCGAAAACCTAATGACTATAGTATGGGGCTTGGAATCCGCCCCCGTCTTCCATTGACTAGCTCCATAAATGGAGGCTAGCTATTGGAAGACACATTTGTCCGTCAATGCAGGACCAGATTCGGGGGCGTTCCCGAGAATTTTTGGCTTTTGGCTACGTCACACTACGTCAGCCGAAAGCCAATTCTCGGGAACGCCCCTGAATCTGGTCCGGCATTGCCGGCACCTGCCTTCCTGCTCGGGACACGCTGCTATTGGCGGAATTGTGATCCTGCCGTGACTTATTCAGCTCCCGGGGGACGCTTCCATTGAAGTCGGGGGCCGAAGCTTCCCCCACTTGCTCTCCTGTTATCCCTGGAATTGCCCCTTCCGACTGTACACCCCCCACATCGGGGATTTCACTCGCTGGCTCCGCGGGTTGTTGCTGATGTGCATCGGGGGTTGCGGGGATTGCATGCTTCCCGCCGCGATCCGGAAGCAGTCCTGGGACCCTGCGTAGCAGATCCACCACTGAAGGGCCTTTTGGAATTCTGTTCCGGGTTACGGCTGCGGCTGCAGCTTCACCACGCTCCGGTGTTACAGCCATCTGCGTAGCTTCTCCTGTACTTCCTCCTCCGTCCGTCTTGCCGGCTCCGCTCCATGATCTCTCTCAACGCCTTTGCCTGTGCCTGTCTCGCAGCTCGAGCCCGAGCCGCTGCTGCTGCTGAAGCTGCTGCAATCTTAGGCACCATATCCGTGTCACCTTCACCTTCGGCTTCACTGCTCCCAGCAAGGTAGGTTCTTATCCTGTTCCCTTCACTCACCTTAGGAATTGCTTTGTAGATATAACGAAGGACCGCCAAACTGATAACAGTGCTGAGAGCGGTTATTCTATTATATGCCGGTTTCTCAGTTTCTTGGCATTTATTCTCTGGCAGACCCATCTTTCTCTCTTCTCTATATCTCCCTCTCCTTTCTGCTCTCTCTTCCTTCTCCCTCCTACCCCCTATCCCATCTGCTCTCTCTCTCCTTCCTTCTTGCTCCCTCTCTATCATGCTTCTCTCTCCTGCACTCTCTCTTTTTTTTCTTTTAACTCTTTATCTTTCTTTCTTTTCTCTCTTTTCCTCTTTCCAACCCTCTCCGTGTTCCTCTTTCTCCCTATCTATCATTCTTCTCTCTATCTCTATCTCCATCTCCTTTATGCTTTCTTTTCCCTCTGTTGTCCCTCTCCCTCCTGCTCCCTCTTCCATCTGCTCTCTCTCTCCCTCCTTCTTGCTTATGCCTTACCTCCTACCTTCCTTTTACTTCCTGCTTTCTCTCTCTCCTGTTCTTACTCCCGCGTCCTCTCTCCATCTCCCTACTCATCTTGGCTTCTTTTTCTATCTTTTACTCTTTCTGTTTTCTGCCTTCTCACTCCATTCTGCCCTTACTTTTCTTCCTGCCTTCCCTCTCTCTTGATCTCTCTCATGCATCCTCTCTCCTCCTCCTTATCTATCATGCTTCTCTCTCTTGCACTCTGTCGCGTGCCTTTCCTCTCTATTTGCCTTCTCTCACTCTCTTCTTTCAGTCACCAACTCTCTCTCCTTCTTTTCTTGCACTCTCTATTTTCCTATTGCCCTTTCTTTGCCCCTCTCTCCTTTTTCATCTCTCTCTTCTTCCTACCCTTCATTTCCATCTCTCCATTTCTCTCTCCTTCTTGTCTTTCTTCACAATTAACTCTGAGGGCCTGATGTACATTGCCAGACAAGGGGGGGGGGGGCTCTCTGTGTGTGGGCGGGGGGCTCTCTGTGTCAAGGGGGGGCTCTCAGTGTGTGGGGGGGCTCTCAGTGTGTGGGGGGCTCTCAGTGTGTGGGGGGCTCTCAGTGTGTGGGGGAGGCTCGCAGTGTGTGGAGAAGGCTCGCAGTGTGTGGAGGGAGCTCGCAGTGTGTGTGGGGGGGCTCGCAGTGTGTGTGGGGGCTCGCAGTGTGTGGGGGGGGCTCACAGTGTGTGGAGAAGGCTCGCAGTGTGTGGAGGGAGCTCGCAGTATGTGTGGGGGGGCTCGCAGTGTGTGGGGGGGCTCGCAGTGTGTGGGGGGGCTCGCAGTGTGTGGGGGAGGGGCTCTCAGTGTGTGGGGGAGGGGCTCTCAGTGTGTGGGGGAGGGGCTCTCAGTGTGTGGGGGGCTCTCAGTGTGTGGGGGGCTCTCAGTGTGTGGGGGGCTCTCAGTGTGTGGAGAAGGCTCGCAGTTTGTGGAGGGAGCTCGCAGTGTGTGTGGGGGGGCTCGCAGTGTGTGGGGGGGCTCGCAGTGTGTGGGGGGCTCGCAGTGTGTGGGTGGGGCTCTGTGTGAGTGTGTGTTGGGGGGCTCTCTGTAGGTGTTTGTGGGTGTCATTTGCGAAAGATAAAGCTAGTGGCATTGCAAATGACAATGCCAATTATTTATGTAAAAAAAAACATAAATAAAAATAATGTCAAAAGCATTGCCAATAGCTCAAACTTTAACAAAGGCAAAACCATTGCATTGTAAATGCTTGTTACATTTACCCACAGCATTTCTTTAATTTGTTTGGATATAACTAAGAAGCTCTCTATGATTTCTAAATGAGAAGAATTTTCATCAAAGCAGGCAAAAAACATATTTTTACACCTTATCATTAATTTGGCGACAAATTCCTCTGGTTCCAGTTTCACTCATTTCAGTGCGTACCCATTTTGCCTACTCTGGGTAATATTCTCCACGCACTGCGTGGTCACCTTTTGTGCTAAAATCCTGTTTAAACACCATGACATCAATGCTTAATGGGAAATGATCGCTTAAGGCGATATCATGGGTAATACACTCCTTGACTCGGGGGGAATATCTACTCGATATCAGAATAAAATCTATAGTAGAAAAAGTGCCTCGTCCATTGAAAGTCGGGCTAAAAGGGACCACAAGTGAAAATAAGTTGTTAGCAAACCCCATATCACATGAAAACATGATGTCATTCAGAAGTTCTCCATACAATGCATGCGAAAAATGAGGAAGACTGGCACCTTCTTCATAAGTTATTCCACAAACCCCCTTGTCACTGTTTTGGCATAAAGAACAATTGAAATCCCCGCCCCATATAAAAAAATATCTTTAGTTGGATGATTCTGCAAATTATTCACATCTCTGTTTAAATTTCTCAGAGTTCCCTCCAGCGTTTCCGGAGAGGCATTGTTATAAAAATGTAATATTGTCACACAGGATACCTGATCTATGTGTATACTAATGATTTGATAATATTGATTGCTGAAAACAAATTCAACTTTCCTCATTTTTAGATGGTTAGAAATATAGGTACAAAGACCCCCTTTTGCTCTGCCATGGATTGATCGTACTGCTGGGGTGTGGAATGTTGTATTCCCACTCATGTGAATTGGCTCCTCTACCCATGTTTCTTGCAAACTTAATATCTCATAATTGCACACATAATCAAACCACACTTTGTTGGCCACTTTAGATTTTAAACCAGACACATTCCAAAACATAATCTGGCATTTAACTTGCCTGCCTTTACAAATAGTCCCTTCCCGCTTCCTTCCACCTGCGCAGGTATGAGTCCAGTTTGGAACATGGGGGTTTGAGTCAGAGCAACCTCCATATCTAGGGTTGTGGTGTTTAGTGCATGTGTCGTTTCCACTATTACTTGGACTAGTGGTTTAACTGTTACAATACTGGGTCTGGTTATTAGTGAGCCCATGTTGCCAGAAGCATCCATACCACTGAATTTTGCAGCTTGGGTAGGGTCCTCTGATCTCAGTCAATGAACTGCTTCGAGATTGTTAAGTCTATCGAAACTGTTTTGAGTGGGAATATTAAACTGTCTCCGGAAAAATGGAGTATGGAGTTCCCAGTTGGCCTGACATTATTGTTAAGCATAGGTTGATAGAAATAGCCTAAGGGAAAAACACTGACGCATGGACCAAACATGGGGTTGTTTCATATTCTACTCAGTATCGATCTCACGAGGTAAGGGGTTTTAAATAACAGCACTACGCAGTCCCCTGGGCGTTTTTTTAACCATCCTACTCTCCTTGCCATCTTAAACTCATCAAATAGTTTCACTGTTAAGCCTGTCCTAGTACCAAGCCACCGTTCCTTAAAATCTCCCAAGGTTCTACCGTCTCATCTGCTAGTGTGAGAACATTGGCTAACATCACTACATAAGGCATAACAGCTGGCGGTAATTCCAAAAATATGGTGTGTTGTACCCACATGTGCATGATTAAAATGTGTTGATGATGAAATAGATGTGGGCATGATCACAGCTGGTGGGATAGTGGGTGGGTGAACCTCAATGTTATCAGGAGAAGTTTATGGGTTATGTAAGATGACACATGTCTTAATACATTATGAGTAACTGTGGCAGAGCTAGTGTTATTTGGCCTTATGCTATTAATTTGATGGTCATAGTTACTCGTTTAGGCAGGCATACGCATGCCCTCAAGCGCTGCGGGCTGAAGAGTGTCCAAGCATTTAACTAAAGTTGCCTCCATAGTATCTATTCTAAATGTCAAACTCCTTAGGCTCTCTCTAATTAGCGAATCCAGAGCATCCAGCTTTCCAACCTTACTCTGTGTGCGCATGTTAGAGCTAATTAATGATTTTTCTCAATTTTCAGTTTTGTTGGCTGATGTGGACTTTACTTTTTTTGGGGCCCTTTTGCGAGCTTTAGGGGAAAAACTCCCAGTCAAAGGGCCTAGTTTCTCAGAGGTACAAGGGCAGTTATCAAGGTTCCTGGCGCGCTTGTTCGTTGGTTGTTGCACATCAGACTCTTGCTCGCTACCTGACAAATGGTCTGAAATGTTCACTACGCAGCCATTTACGCCTAATATACTGCTCTGAACCTCAAGTTGATTAGAACTAACTTCCACCAAAGCACCCTCATCCGCTCTGGGTTTTAAAGCCTCTTCGACCGTTGTAATCTGCTGTTCTATGGCACCCACAGCTCCAGTTAAATAACTAAGTAGGGATTGGCGGACGGAAATGCTCCCATGGTTTAGCTACCTTTCTATTCTGAGTACTCGCAATTTTCCCCTATATCACAATAGAATCACAAGGAAGAATACCTAAAATAAAATAAAATACAGCATCCAAGGTTTAGCAAAAACGGGAAGTAAAGAATAAAAAATATCTATTATCAATACCGCTCAAAGCGCCTTATACCCCACGTTATATTTCCTTACATGCAAATGATGAAAAGTCAAAGTTAAGTGTCTACAATATCCTTACTTAAATGTCTACTTTGTAGTGGTTGGTATCAGATCACAGTATCTTAATAGGTACATAAAAGAGCTGTGACCCAGCCCGGTCTCTAACGTCTATGATGGGCTAAGACGGGCCATTCTTGGCCCGGTCTTCACCCAGGCCGAGTCCGGGCATGCCCCCATGCATGTCCCGTGCTGCGAGACCACCGCTGAGTTTCAAAGCTCCTCCAGGGACCGGGGCAAAAGTGCTGCGTGCGTTCGGTGGGCCAAGGGCAGCGTGAAAGTTCTCCTTCCTCTGTTGCGGTCTCCCTTGCTGCGGGACCGCCGTCAAGTTTTCCAAGCCCTTCCAGGGACTGGGGCAAAAGAGCTGTGTGCGTTTGGCGGGCATGAGGCAGCATGAAAGTTCTCCTTCCTCTGTTGTGGTCTCCCGTGCTGCGGGACCTCCGATGAGTTTTCAAAGCCCCTCCAGGGACCGGGGCAAAAGTGCTGCGTTCGCTTGGTGAGCCAGGAGCAGTGTGAAAGTTCTCCTTCCTCTGTTGCGCTCTCCCGTGCTGCGGGACTGCCGCCAAGTTTTCAAAGCCCCTCCAGGGACCGGGGCAAAAGTGCTGTGAGTGTTTGGTGGGCCAGGGCCAGCGTGAAAGTTCTCCTTCCTCTGTTGAGGTCTCCTCTGTGTGGGCATCTTTGCTTCAGGGCAATTTTGGGATTTATTTAACTTGGCACCTGGCAGAGAAGGATGCCCCACCATGAACTGAAATATGGGGCCAAGAGGTCTCAGAGAATTGGACCTTGCGGCGCAGCTGAGGAGAATGAAAGGGAATTGGCGTTCACCTAGTCCACTTAGATATTATTTTTAAAGAAAAGACACAGTTTTCGAACTGCACCCACATGGGGAAACTTCTTTGCAAACATTAAACTACGGGTTCCAGCATGCCTGAATAATGACTCACCTGTGAGGGCCACATGGGCCAGACATGAGCATGCAGTAAATGGCACCCCTGCGAGTTTGTTAGTTGGAACACGTGTCATCCTCTGATGAAGGAGCCTCACGGCTCTGAAACGCGTTAGGAACTTTGTTGTTGGTGTCTAAATGCCGGTTCTGAAAATAAAAGCTTTTTCAGAAAGCACTCTTCTGCGCGGGCGTCCTTGCTTTACAGAACTTTTGGGATTTATTTAACTCAGCAACCTTGCAGAGAAGGATGCCCCACCATAGACTGAAATATGGGGCCAAGAGGTCTTAGAGAATCAGACCTTGCGGCGCAGCTAAGGGGAATGAAAGGGAATTGGCAATCTCACTCCAGTCCACTTGGCTATTATTTTTTAAAGAAAATACACTGTTTTTGAACTGCACCCAGATGGGCAAACTTCTTCGCAAACATTAAACTACGGGTGCCAGCATGCCTGAATAATGACTCACCTGTGAGGGCCACGTGGGCAAGACATGAGCATGCAGTAAATGGTGCCCCTGCGAGTTTGTCAGTTGGAACAAGTGTCATCCTCTGAAGAAGGAGCCTCCAGGCTCTGAAACACGTTAGGAACTTTGCTGTTGGTGTATAAATGCGGTTCTGAAAATAAAAGCTTTTTCAGAAAGCACTCTGCTCCGCGGGCGTCCTTGCTTCAGGGCAATTTTGGGATTTACGTAACTCTGCAGACTGGCTGAGAAGGATGCCCCACCATAGAATAAAATATGGGACCAGGAGGTCTCAGAAAATCGGACCTTGCAGCGCAGCTGCAGAGAATGAAACGAAATTGGCGTTCTCACTCCAGTACACTTGGTTATTATTTTTAAAGAAAAGATACTGTTTTTGAACTGCACTCACATGGGGAAACTTCTTTGCAAACATGAAACTACGGGTTCCAGCATGCCTGAAAAATGACTCACCAGTGAGGGGCACGTGGGCAAGACATGAGCATGCTGTAAATGGCACCCCTGCGAGTTTGTCAGTTGGAACAAGTGTCATCCTCTGATGAAGGAGCCTCCGGGCTCTGAAACTCGTTAGGAACTTTGCTGTTGGTGTGTAAATGCTGGTTCTGAAAATAAAAGCTTTCTCAGAAAGCACTCTTCTGTGCGGGGGTCCTTGCTTCAGGGCAATTTTGGGTTAAATAAATATATATATAGATATCTATATATATATATATATATATATATATATATATATATATATATATATATATTCAGTACGTTGTCGTCTCAACAGCCAGTAACACGGCAAAAAGACAAGGCAAACCCGGTATATGGTGGTGTTATGTATTTTTCAACCCAACACCACTCTGCCATGACGTGTTTCAGCCTGACGAGGCCTTGATCACATGACATATATATATATATGCACAATTGCTTTCAAAGCGATATTTTATTTGCAAAGGCAGACCAACTTGACGCGTTTCGGAATGTACTCCCTTGTTCACGAGTACTGTGGTACTGTGGTTCACACTTCCTTGACATTTAAACAATCACGTGATCGAACTACAAAGAACAGTGAAAACAGACTTTGCATTTGCGAGGTAACTCACTCGGTATCGATATACAGTGCATTACATAGTGTTTACCATTTCACACAAATTCCCATGATCAAAAATTAAGTATTTGTACATGCTGGGTGAAAGTTAAACGCATAATAATAACTTAACTTTCATTGTTACATGCACCCGCTTGGTTCCGAGGATCACATTGGTAGCGTTAACCGATGTGATACTAGTTGAAAATAATCTCCAGAGTACTGTTTCTAAATGCCAGGCAATTTTAACAATCATCTTCATGGACTTTCTTTGCATTTGTAATAATGACATAAATAAACATTGTTACAAATGAGATCGTCGCCGTCCGGGACTATTCCTGTTTGCAATTTTGCCCATGTGAGCGTTGTTGAACAGCGCACTATACAATTGACATTTCAACCAAATATATTGATAATTCAGCTCTTTACCCCATGTCATGAAATCAAATACGCTTAGCACGGTACCATCTACATATCAGACTTAGCATATCTTAAAATGCAAGATTACAGACATGTGGCAATTCTGCCCTAGTGGGCTGAATTGCTGGTGTAGATACTTTCGTTCTTTAGTGTTCATCATCATGGCAGTAAACACTTCTTTCTACTAAAGATAAAAAAACAAATAAAAATGCATTAATAATTAAAGAAAAGAAATCCTTTCACCTAAACTCCACAGTGCACATACATTTAAAAGCTGTACTGAAGCTCTGGCATTGTTACATAATCATATTCATTGACGCATAAGTTTATCAGATTCCTTAATCGTATCATAAAAAAGAAGACTATAACTCATGACTACACCTAATTTAACCCAGATGCACCAACAGTTCTTTATCACAATTGAGGCTAATTAGCACTAGTGTTCTGTACTGAATTATTAACTTCGACTCAAGACGTCGCAAATCTTGCATTCGATTGCCGCCTCTTTCATTGAATTTTACTGTATCCAACACAACAAAGCTCAAAAAATCGACATTATGATTATGATGGGTCTGAAAATGGTGTGCTATAGGATATTGTTTGTCTCCATTTCTTATGGCTTGTAGATGCTCTAGCACCCTTTTCTTGGCCTTATGGATTCTACTGCCAATATAAGTTTTTTGACAAGGACAAAACAGAGCATAAACTGCATAATTTGTATTGCATGAAGTGTGTTTGGTAATTTTGTAAGGTTTACACTCAGGTGATAATCTACATTCTTTACAATTTTTACTATTTTTACAAGCTTTAAACTTGCGACATGTGTAGAATCCCTGTATTCCTTGGATTTTTTGTGGTTGATGGCTCAACTGCTCTACATAGTGTATCTTTCAGTGATTTTGCCTTACTGAACGTGATCTGTTCAAAAAATTTCCACACTTTCAGCTATAACATTATCAGTCTGTAAAATTGACCAGAATTTCTTTAGACAGTTCCGTACCTCATGCGCCTAACTGTTATACGTGGTAATAACCCTTATTTTAAGGTCAGACTGAGTTTTGATGTTCTCTTTTTCCACTAAAAGTGAGGCTATGGTTCTATTGTCCACTTTCACTCCTGCTTTGTTGATGACTGATCTTGAATACCCTCTCTCTAGGAATCTCTTAGTCATCACTTATTCCTCTTTGGAATAGCTCTCCTGTGTGCTGCAGTTGTGCTTAGCTCATAACAATGCCCCCAATGGAATACTGCTGATCAAGGAGCTGGGGTGGCAACTGTGTGCATGGAGGAGGCTATTCCCAGCCGTCACTTTTTGGAAAAGTGAACTTTTTAAACAATCTTCCTCAACAGTTAACATTAGGTCTAAACATTCTATAGTCTCTCTTGACCACTGGCTTGTGAATTGTAAATTAAAACTATTCACATTAAGATTACTCGCAAACTCATTTGCTTCACTCTCATCTCGCTTCCACACACAAAAATTATCATCTATGTAGCGTATCAACATAGCTACCTTGTCCTTAAAGGTGTCTGATTCTCTTACCACCTTCTCCTCCCAGTACCCTAAATAGAGACCCGCAAAGCAAGGAGCAAAGCAGGTCCCCATTGATGTTCCGAGGGTCTGTTTGAAGATTTTGTTGTCAAAAATGAATTTATTTTGTTTAAGACAGAAATTCATCATCTCCATAAACATCTCTGTATGGAAAAGATACGAGATGGATCTTTGGTCAAACAAATGTCTGCATGGCTTTAATCCTAGGTCATGGGGGATGAAGGTATACAAACTTGTGACATTGAGGGATAATAATGAAAAACTACTTCTCCACTCCAGGTTTTCTAGACATCTAAGGAGGTCTCCTGTATCTTTCACATAGGATGGGAGCCTCCTCACGATTGTCTGTAAAAAGAAATCTACATACGTTGAGGTACTTTCTATACAGCTCCCCCTGGAAGAGACAATCGGTCTGCCAGGGGGATTCCAGGAGGATTCTGTAGGATTTTATGAATTTTAGGCAGCAGGTATATTGTGGGCAATTTACAAAGTTACAAAGTTACAAAACAGGAAAATATACTCTTCTTGTTCTAATAGACACCTGTCTCTCCATTCTAATAGACTAGTTTGGAATATTCTGATGGAATGTTCGTATTCCATTCTGTTGCTCTTGTTGTAGAAATCCTTATCAGAAAGTTGCCTCATGCCTTCATCTATGTATTTTTGTTTTGATTGCACCATTACATTCCCCTCTTTGTCCGATTTTTTAATGACTATTGTCATTCCGCAGGTTATCTATAGCATCACTTTGCGCCTGTGTCACATTTTTCCACCCATGCCATCTTTTTTTGAAGAGTTTAATTAATTCTTGCATAACTCCTTTTAATTTGTGGCAGAAAAATAGACTTAGGTCTAAAATTACTTCTTGGGCTCAAATCAAGGGGAACATTCTCATTCATTAGATTGATAAAGGGATCATTTTCAATCTCCCCTTCACCCGCCAAAAGATTAACTGTGTGGAACAATTCAACATTATTAATGCTTATTGTGCTAGGACAATCTACACTGCTTCCTACAGTATTTGACACTTTGGTAGCATACCATTTCCTAATACGTAATTTACGTGTGAAGTAAAACAAATCAATGCGACTGTGCATGTAATTAAAATTGTTAGACAGGTAGAATGTTAAACCCAAAGATAAAAGTTCTACCTCAAAGTCGCTTATTGTCTTTTCTGGAAGATTAATCACAGTTTTCTTATCCATTATTTCGTCTTGGTTTGGCCCTTGTTCGGCTTCTCACTAGGCTTCCAAGCTCTCCTAGCGACTATGTATTTCCTTTTCTTGCACCTCTGTTTCCTCTTCCGCAAAGTCTGATATGTAGATGGTACTGTGCTAAGTGTGTTTGATTTCATGACATTGGGTAAAGAGCTGAATTATCAATGTATTTGGTTGAAATGTCAATTGTATAGTGCGCTGTTCAACAACGCCCACATGGGCAGAATTGGAAATAGGAATAGTCCAGGACGGCGCCGATGTCTTTTGTAACAATTTTACTTATGTCAATATTCCAAATGCAATGAAAGGCAAAATCCCTGAAAGATACACTATGTAGAGCAGTTGAACCATCAACCACAAAAATCTTAGGAATACAGGGATTCTACACATGTCGCAAGTGAAAGCTTGTAAAAATAGTAAAAATCGTAAAGAATGTAGATTATTACCTGAGTGTAAACCTTACAAAATTACCAAACACACTTTATGCAATACAGAATATGCAGTTTATGCTCTGTTTTGCCCTTGTCAAAAAACTTATATTGGCAGTACAATCCATAAGGCCAAGAAAACAGTGCTAGAGCATCTTCGTGCCATCCAAAATGGACACAAACAATATCCTACGGCACAGCATTTTCCCACCCATCATAATCAGATTGGCGACCTTTTGAGCTTTGTTGTGTTGGATACAGTAAAAATCAATGAAAGAGGCGGCAATCAAGTGCAAGATTTGCTACGCCTTGAGTCGAAGTTAATAATTCAGTACTTAACACTAGTGCCAATTGGCCACAGTTGTGATGAAGAACTGTCTGTGCATCTGGGTTAAATTAGGTGTAGTCACGAGTTACAGTCTTCTTTTTTATGATACGATTAAGGAATCTGATAACCTCATGCGTCAATGGATATGATCATGTAAATACGCCAGAGCTTCAGTACAGCATTTACATTTATGTGCACTGTGGAGTTTAGGTGAAAGCTTATTTTCTTTAATTATTAATGCATTTTTATTTGTTTTTTATCTTTCGCAGATAGAACTGTTTACTACCATGATGATGAATGCTAAAGAACAAAAGTATCTACACCAGCAATTCAGCCCACTAGGGCAGAATTGCCTCTTGCCTGTAATGTTGCAGATTAAGACATGCAAAGTCTGATATGTAGACGGTACAGTGCTGAGCATATTTGATTTCATGACACTGGATAAAGAGCTAAATTATCAATGTATTTGGTTGAAATGTCAATTGTACAGTGCGCTGTTCAACAACGCCCACATGGGCAGAATTGGAAATAGGAATAGCCCCGGACGGCGCCTATGTTATTTGTAACAATGTTTATTTATGTCATTATTACAAATGCAAAGAAAGTCCATGAAGACAATTGTTAAAATTGACTGGCAATTAGAAACGGTACTCTGGAGATTATTTTCAACTAGTATCACATCGGCTAACGCTACCAATGTGATCCCTTGGAACCAAGCGGGCGCATGTAACAATGAAAGTTAAGTTATTATTATGCGTTTAACTTTCACCCAGCATGTAAAATAATGAATTTTTGATAATGGGAATGTGTGTGAAATGGTAAACACTATGTAATGCACTGTAAATCGATGCCGAGTGAGTTAACTCGAAAATGCTAAATCTGTTTTCACTGTTCTTTGAAGTTCGATCACGTGATTGTTTAAATGTCAAGGAAGTAGGAACCGCAGTACTCATGAACAAGGGAGTACATCCCGAAACGCATCGAGTTGGTCTGCCTTTGCAAATAAAATATTGCTTTGAAAGCAGTTGGTGTCCGCGGTTGCTGTCACGTAACACAAGGTGAGATGGTGTTGGTGCATGCTGAGAGGCTCGCCTTCTTGCCGTGGACCGCCATCGTTAGAGGAAGGGGGTGGCGTTAACAGTACGCTGCGGTATTTCAGCAGTTTAATATATATATATATATATATATGTGTGTGTGTGTGTGTGTATGTGACTCAATCCTCTGTCGATGGGGACCCCCAACCCTGCAGGGTAGCTTCAGCTGACGGGGACAGACATCCCGTTAATTAAATGCCAAGAAGGTTCGCTGAGGCCAAGTCACGGAAAACTGTGACATTTGTTAAATAATGTTGCTGTAAGTACACTCTCCTGATGTGTTTTGGTGACTGCCTTATTCAAAGGAATGGAGGTAACAGGACACAGGTGCTTTATAACAATGTCCTCACGTGACCATGAAACTCAGTGCATACAAGTCCCATAATGCAACGATATTGGCATCGGGAAACTCGCTGTTGTGGTGTCTTCTCAAATGTTGCTCAGTAGCGTATTTTTCACCACATTCTGAAATATAATTAATTCAGCTTTCGTGCAACATTCATATTGCTTCAGTGCATCAATAATAAAGTGTCACGAGCAATTAAATAAAATCCATATTGGTAAACCTCACTTTTATGGTCCTACTGCCACATTGAAAATATTATCTTGTTAACGAGGGAGATTCCGGAATAGCCAGGAAGAGGTAAAGACCTCTCTCTTCTCCATTTCTCACCTCAAAAACAAGTACTGTCAGGTTTAATCTTCTTTAAAGTTGCAGAAGCGCGTGAGTCATGCCCCCCTATTCAAACATCACACAATCCTCTGTTGACGGGGGCCTCCAACCCTGCAGGGTGGCCTCAGCTGATGGGGACAGACATCCCGTTAATCAAATGCAAAGAAGGTTTGCTGAGGCCAATATGATTATCTACACATACAGCTACAGTTACAGGGATATTATATTTAAGAAATTACATTTAGTAAAACCTTAGAAATTAACTTATAAAACTAAAGGTTACAGGGACAGTGCGGTTAGGAAATAGAATTAAACAACTGTAGAAACTCACTGAAAAAAACAAAGTTTACAGGGATGTTATAGTTATGAAATAGAATTTTAAAAAACGTAGAAATTCACCGGAAAAAGCAAAGGTTACAGGGATGTCATAGTTAGGCTCAGATTTCACTCATACAAACCATATAAAATCTGCAGTTATAGTTATGTGAGCTAACTATGACTTACAAGCGCTCATTAATATAGCTTATTGTACAGTTAATATCATTAGTCTTCTGTGTGCGGGCCTATTCATCCAGGTCACACGTGCAGCTTCCCTTGAAATAGGTATCTGGTTGGATGTGATACTTAAAGGGATTCAAATTAGTGTTACTAAAGAATCCAAGAGGGCTTGATACATGAAGCAGTGAGTCACAACGTGGGTAACAAGAATTGTGTTCAACAGCTTAATGACAGTGCTAATGTTCTCAGAAATTGCTGCCCTTAATGTTCACAAGCTTTCATGACCATTCACTTGTGCCCACTCCCTGGGTCCCCCACTGTCTCCCGCCTGTGACATTTACACTTTTTGTTTGCCCATTCATGGGTCTTGCCTGTACTCTGTCAGACCCCACCCCCCAATTTCCCCGCAGCGGAGTTGCAGGGCAGTTCAATCAGCTGGGCTGAATATTTATCAGCCTAATTGCGTAAATAAGAGCTTGCTGCTTTTAGCTGCCAAGAGATTGGTACATTATTTTTATTAATTATTGTGATTTGTCCTGCGGCTCTGTGCTGAAGCTTGTTTTCTTTGTCTGCTTCACTAGGTTCTTCTCCCTGGCCATGATACACTGAGGGCTGAGAGTCGGTCATCTCGCTTGATGGAGTGTCAGGATGGCAAATGCTGACAGCTTTGATTGTTCTCACGCATTGCCGTTCCTATCACAATGTGCCGCTCATCTCATCTCAATGCCACCTGACCCACAAAGGGGCTATACTCCAAACAAGCGCAGGAGACCGCACTTGTTCTTAAAAATAAATAGCACAGGATTCACGACTACATCCCGATTTCACAGTAAAGTGTTTTTACAAAAATGCTTTTATGCCCTGGCGGGGTCAACAGAGGGAACCCCAGGATTACTCCTAGGGGGTCAGGGTATTCCTAACTGGCCGCCTTTTCTTTTTTAAAACATTTTTTGGGGGACTTGGATGAAGCCGGGTCCCGAGATGGCTGCCAACACTTCCTAATTGAAGTGTTGGCAACCAATCAGATTTCAGCACGGGGACTGTCAGATCTTCGGAAGATCCACGTCCCACACATATAAATGTGGTTCTCTTTTAGTAACTTTAAAACTACTGAACAGATTTATGCCAAGAAACTAAAATCACTCTTTCTGGACCAAGAGCTAGCTTTCTACCAAATTTAGTGTAATTTCGGGCAGGGGTTTGTGGTGTAGTCGTGTCTAAAATCCCTATGGAAAGTAACATATGAAACAAACTTTTTTTTCCTCCCTTTTTTCATGGCCCCCACTTGGTGGATCGCCCCGAATCTTTCAATGCACAACTAGAATCACCCGCACACTTTTTTGGGAAGTTTCGGCAAGATTTGTCAACCTGCACCAAAGATATAGGCAAGTCCATCAAATGCTTTTCTATGAAAACTAGGTCCTGATTACAACTACCTACTGGCAACTGTCATATATATCAACAATCCAACATAGGTCCAATTGCACCCTAACTTCCCCAACTGCCTTGGCAGTGTAGCACACTGACTGGAGGAGTGCCACAGTTAAATGCTCACTTAGGCAAGTTGCAGGAAAATTCTTTATTTGGTTACATAATCCTAGATGATACCCTGCCCCCTAGCTTTTTAGGGAAACCTCAGACAGACCCCCCAGGGATAAAATTAAAAGATTTCTTTTTTTACTGTAATCCTGCTTTTCTACTACAGGTTTGAGGCAAAAAAAATGGCTTGCACCATTGATTTTCTTTTTAAATTAATATGCCCCTTGTGGTGGGCCAGGGCCCAAGGGTCAAAACCATGCTGGGCGTTACACTGGGGGGGTGACGTCAGGCAGGGGAGGGTCAGGGTGGGGGGATGTAAAATACGGGATAAGGACCATTAGAGGTAAGTATCGGAAAAAAAAAACGAATTTCGTTGCCCACTCTGCATCGCCAAATGTGATGCAGAGTGGGCAACGAAAATCGTTTTATTTCTTTTTACACAATTCAATTGTAATTATCAATAGGAGATAAAGTGTGAATGCATCATGGTCAGACAGACAGTTTGAAGTTGTTCTTAATCAAGGGGATTGCAAAGTACTTGTACTTCTAGACATGGTCTGGGCAACGGCTCTACGTAATCAGGGTAACATTTAGATGCCTTCCTTAAGTATTATGTTGAATTATGCGATTCAATGCCAAGTTCATTAATAGTTCATAAAGTGCTAGTGTCTCATAGCCTAAAGGGTTGGTTAGAGTCCTTTAAGTGGGCTAGTCTTTAAAGTGCTTTTGCTTCTCTATCTCAATCCTAATCGTGGATATCCTAAACCTCACTCTTCAGCTTGTTTACAACTGTACGAATCAGCTAAAGAGTGTTTTTAAAGTTTTTTAAGAGTCTTCCCAAAGTGGAGCTAGTGCTGACATTTACCAGTCTAAGGGTGGACTATTTTTTCCAGATTTTGCCATTGTTAATTAGACGCTGGGAGTGCATTTATGTGAATGTGGGTGTTTCAAGCTGCCATCGTGCAATGCCCACTCAGGTTATATTTTGTTGATCCACGGAAAAAAGTATCTTGCATGAATAATCAGGAAGGCAAGAGAAAGGAATTCTTCAACGAGGTTTATTCAGCAGAAGATACATCTTGTTCATTCGTAAGTTTCCAGTACAAAGCATTTCCTCTGTAAACCCTTGTGCTTCCCCAACCTTCCACATTTCAAAGCATAACATGTTTATTCGGAACGAGACAGTTAGCAGCTGTGACAAGAATGCCACGCTTGCTCCATGCAACCAACACAGGTTCCCCCCCAAAAATATATTTTTTAATTCATGACAAACTCTTTGAACCTCTCATGAGGAGGATGATCTTGAACTCTGCTGGTTGGAATTTCGTGGTTGAAATAGGGTAAGTTATGGTTAACTGGAACATTACTGTGTCCAACATCTAAAAACACATTGCTGGAGGAATCCTCTGGTGGGCTTACAGCACCTTCAAACAAAGAAATTCTTTTGAAGTTCAAGACACCTCCACCCTCGATCCGGACTGCATTTCTGAAGACTTCAGTAATTCTTTTGGGAACTGACAAAATAGGAAAACCCTTGGCAACACCTTCTTTTTTTTATACAAAATAGGTCACCAATCACAATTCCTTGTTTACTCGTAGTACCCAGTTTTCTTTCCAAAACTTGGTTCATTTTTTTTTGTAAGCTTCAACTCTATGTCGAACTAATTCATAATCTACGTTAGTAAGATTTTTATCTTCACTTACATTTTTCTTTAACCACCAAGGAGCTGGCTTAGGGCTTGACTTGCGTCCCCTTAAATGTTTAAATGGGCTACCTAAAGTAATAGAATTTGGCGAGGTCCTGTACGCCAGCAACATGGACTGCAAAGCATTACGCCAGTTCAGATTCCCCTTAATTGATAATTGGATAGCTTCTTTCACCACGCTGTTAAAACGCTAAACTTGACCATTGGCTTCAGGTTGGAAAACAGCTATTCTCCTATGGGTGATTCCGCACTTTTCAAAAAAACTATCTATTCCCTTACTAACAAATTGGGGTCCGTTGTCTGTAACAATTTCTTGTGGAATGCCTTGTCTGTAAAAAATATCATCAAGAAATTCTATGATACTTTGTGAAGTGACCTCTTTAACCATCTTGACCTCTGCCCATTTCGAATAGTAGTCAATAAGAACAATACCAAAACTTTCATGTTTGGGTAAAACATGAAATGGGCCAATTATGTCCAAACCCAATTTCCGCCATGGATCAGGAGGAAAATCCACAGGGTGAGGATCAGGACGCATAACAACAGCTGACTTGTCACTGCCCGAGCACTTGGCACACGTGTGTACGAAATGCTCAACACCTGCATCAATACCAGGCCACCAAAAAATCTCAAATGCGTCTCCTAGTGAAAGAAATGACTAAATGTCCTTCATGAGCAATCTCCACAAAAGTATTTCTCAGAGAGAAAGGAGGAATGATTTTGTCACCTCTCATAACTAAACTATTCTCAATTGCAAATTCATCATGAACTTTGAAATAGCTCATCCTATTTCCTGATAGTGTTCTTTGTCCAGGCCATCCTTGTACTTTATGCTTTTTGACCTTATTTAATTCAAAGTCTTTTTCCATTTCTGAAAGCCAAACATCTTCACAAAAATTCATTTGTTCACCATGCAAGAAATTAATATCATGTGTGGTGAAAGCTACTTCTCAATCATCTTCATGACTAATTTCCTCGCTTGCTACAGGTAATCTGGACATGCAATCTGCGTGTATATTGGCTTTCCCATGTACATATTCTATCTTGTACTAGAAAGATTGCAACCTGACGCTAACCTAGCAAGGCGTGCAGACATAGAACGTCCTCCACCTTGCGACATCAGGAAAACAAGACGGTTATGGTCAGCTTTAATAGTAAATTATTTCCCCACAAGAAGGTTCTGAAATGTTCAGCACCCCAAACACACATAAGAAGTTCTCTTTCTATAACAGAAAAGTGTTTCTCCTCGTCCCTGTGCGGCGTTTTTTGAAGTGGGCGGGTTCATGACGACCCCCAGCCGTCATCAGCACACGCCCACCGTGATGCATGATGGCTGGGGGCCGTCATCAGCATCGAAGGGATTAATGCTCTTGAGGCATAAGCTACTATCCATTGTCCCTCTGTATTAATACACCACCTAAACACGTATTGCTGGCATTCACCATGACAATGCAAGTTTTCCCACTTACGAATGGTTTTAAACATGGAGCATTGACTATAAAATTCTTCAGATTTTCAAAAGCATTAGACATATCATCAGACAAAGTAAAGTTGGCATTTTGTTTGAGAAGACATCTGAAAGAATCTACTTTGGATGAATAATTAGGTATGAATTTTTCTTAAAACTCAATTAAACCAAGAAAAGCTACTAACTGTTATTTTGAAGAGAGAACAGGGGCATTGATAATGCTTTTAACATGTTTACATTTGGGTTTAATGCCCATTCCACTGATAGTACGCCAAAGAGATTCTACCTCCGTCACCTTGATCTTGTATTTATCGAGATGAAGAGTAAGACCTTTTTCAGAGAAAGCAGCTATCACACATCGTAAGTGGTAACCATGTTCCTCATTGTTCTTGCCATACACCAGAATGTCATCTTGGAACGCAATGGCACCAATTAAACCTGCCAAAGTGTCTTTCATTAATCTCTGGAAAACAGAAGCAGCTCTGGCAAGACAAAAGGCATTCGGCAATACCTAAAAATACCTTCTGGGGTGATAAAGGCAGTTAAGTTCTTTGATTATTCAGAAAGAACAACTTGGTGGTATGCACTGGCCAGATCGATGTATGAAAATACTTGAGCACTGGCCAGATTTGACACCATCTCATGCAAATTTGACAGGGGGAGAACAACAACCCAAATGGCACTATATCTAGATAAACCTAGAAAACCAGGAGCCTGTATCATGATCCTGTTTTTCACACTGTGCAGGTGTCATAGGGGACTGTGCATTCTTTTTGGGTGTTTTGATGGTTATATAGGGTTAACAGCACGCATAAAATGATATGTTGTGGGTGGTTAATGCATTGTGATGTATTATTCTTTAAAGAGGTGAGTTTTCATCTTTTCCATAAACGGCGCCCCCTTGGAGTAATCCATATTGATAAAGGGATGCTGTTTCTCATCCCGGGTGAATAGATGGAAAAGGCCAGGTGCCGTGTGTTTTACACTTCTTAGTCTCCAGTCTGATGGTGGCATCCCTGTGGGTGTGCAGAGAGCCACCTGAGATGGTGTTATCCATTGTCGGGAGAAAGCAGGGCTGGATTGGCCATTTATCTCATCAGCATTTGCCCAGATGGTTGGAACATGTTCTTATAAGTTCTACAGTCCTTCCAGATGCCTCTGTTGCTTTATTACAGTAGGCAACATTAACAGAGAGGGAGAGAGAGAGAGACAGACAGAGACAGAGGTGGGAAAGAGATATCAGGAAGAAAGAAAGGCTGAAGGTAAAGGGAGAGCGATAGGATGGAGAGAGATCAGAAAGAGCAGGAGGAGAGTGAGAGGGTAGAGGAGGAGAGATATTGGGCCACATGCATCAAAGTAAGAAATTGCGATTCCTAAATATGCGATTTTTAAGGAATTCCAATTTAGGAATCACAATTCCTTATGCATGTAGGAATCGCAAAATAAATTGTGATTCCTACACATTACTTGATTGCGACTCACAAATTGCGATTTGCAATTAAGGTACCGCTTCCCATTCATTCCTATGGACCCATTGGACTGAATGGGAATTGCATGTGCAATTTGCAAGTACCAAATAGGTACTCGCAAATTGTGCATGCAATTTCAAAGGTGCAAGGGGGCCAAAAGGACACCCTGAGGCCCCCCTGAAATTGGCATGTGTGCACATGTGGCACACACACATAATTAACACACGCCTAAGGGGCATGTGTGTGCGCCACATAGAAAGTTGAAAAATGCACTTTTGTGCATTTTTCAAAGTTTTTGCAAATTACCATAAACTTGCAGTTGATGGTAACTAGAGTATCCTAAATGCAAAGTCGCATTTAGGAAAGGCTTATTGCATCCCAAATAGGGAATCACAATTTGCAATTCCATAAATGCATTTGCAATTTAGGTAATCGCAAATGTTACGATTACCTATTTTGCGAATTTGCACTTGGGTTGATGTATCTCAAATGCCAAAATACCATTCGTTTGCGACCAGTATTTTGGTTGAGGCATGTGCCCCATTAAAAATGGAACGAGAAAGAGAGAGTGCTGAAGAAGGGAGTGTGACTGCTTTGAACATTTTTTCTGGGCTGATTTTGGGTCCCAGTGTGGCTGTGGGCAAAAGGAACAGCTTGGATGAAATTGCAAAAACGGGTTTTAAAGTTAAATGTGTTAATCATTTCTAAGGACGCGTTACCAAATAGGGAATCAACTCAATAATGCACTTGGTTCAGATAATCAGGAATAATGTCTGGTGAGAATACCCATTTAGATATTGACATCTTAGGGTGGGAATGAGAGGCAGGTGGTGGTGATGAACACTGGATTACCTATTAGAAGGACAGAGATGTGTAGGGGTCAAAATATTTAGTGAGGAAGATATCAGGAAAGGGTCAATTACTTCTCATGCAATTGAGAGTGAGAGTTGAAGGAAGATGGGCAGATTTACTACCATTTGCAACAGGCCTGCATCACAAAAGTGACACAAAATTGATTTATTTTCCAGTGCAAAACAACAACAAAAGTGCCTGAATGTAATGCAAAAGTCTAGACTGTTTTCCATTACTTTGCGTCAAAGGATAGTTCCATAAGTTGTACATGGGCATTCTTATGCGAAAACCCATGTTTTTCTATGCAGAGCACCCATCTACCAACAACCATAGACAGAGATTTTCAAAGAAAAATAACACCTTTTAGAGGCAAGCATTAATAAGAAAAGATTTACTGCACAGAATGCATTCAAAGTGGGAAAAGATTTAAAGCTAGTCTAGGAGTAGTATTTTGTACTAGAATGGTACGCTTCCAAGGCAAAAGATGTGCTAGACATCATGCAAACACCTTTACACTATTGAGCACAGGTATGCGCGTAGTGTAGTCTGCAATGTGTGTTGCCATATATTAGTAAATCTATCCCAAAGTGTTCAAATAAAAGGTGGCAAAGAGTTGCGTGAAAAGTAACGTTTAACTTTTACACGTGACAAACGTCTTGCGATTGCTAATATAAAAAGCATCCTAAAGGATACATATATTATGTAACAGATGCTGCTATAACATTATCACAAGGAGACCACTGACCTCACGAGTTAAGGTTATTGAACAATTTGAGGCCTTCAATACAGTCTCAAAGAGAAGAGCTGAAATGAATTGACTTGATGATGCTTATTTCACTCATTGAAAACACAAATAACTGGTAAATTTGACTGATATTCATATGCTCTGCTGTTTCAAATTTCTAGAGGAAAAAAAACAATTCATCCTGGGGAAGGCTGGGCCTGGTGGGAAGAGGCTTTTAATTTTGAGTGTTTGCCAAAACAATGGCCGCCATTAGAAAAGTAAAGAAACTCAACAAAACCCAAACAGTACGAGATGCAGGAGAAATTATTAGGGTCACGTGTAGTCCCTCCCAAAAACTAGATATTGTGATTAAGGGGTTTTAAAGTGTTTTTTTAAATATTCATAGAATTCTTACTACTTTCAATGCAAACATCACCTTGGTATCTGTAGGACTTTGGATAATGTTAGAATAAATGATCTCACTTTAGTTTGTGTGAGTGTAAGGTAAAAATTCAATTAGGGAGGGCGTGACCAAGACTCAGCTGGAGTAGGATGCACCTTGTGGTGTCTTAGTTCACCCGCGGCCAGCCTGATGAATCTATCTCCAATGGGGCCCTGAAAGCAGAGGTGGACCCCCACCTAGTGTGTAGCGAGCCACCTGCCCCGATATCAAGGCACAAACAACCTCCTAGGCTAGAGATGGGGTCCAGATAGTAGCGGTCGGCCTTGGGGATCCATCCGCCATCTTGGGCCCAGGCAAGGAGGGAGAGGCTTGTACGGGGGAGGCCCGGGGCTCCACTGTGACGGCCTAGATGGGTAACATTTGGTGGACGGGACCTGGCCCTGAACCTGGGGGCTGTGGGTGGACCACCAACACCACTACATCAGGACCTTGGGTGCTGGGCCTGGCTGGAGCCAGGTGGGCCTTCCTGCTTGCAGCGGGCCATAGAGGGCCTCGCCTGCTGGGCGGCTGACCACACCCTCCCCCAGGGGCATTGAATGGACCCTTGAGCCCCATAGGCTGAAGTGCGGCCACAACTTCTTGAAGCCGGCCTGACCTCTGCGAGGCCTCCTGTCGGCTGGAGCCTGCGGCGCTATCTTGCGGCCCTCCTAAACACCTGCTGCTCGGAACCCAGCCAGGGGATAATGAGGGAAGCCAACTGACCTGCATCTGCAGCATCCCTTCACAGTGACCCCCGGGGGAGTGACCACAAGAATCCCTTAGATCCCCAGGGTGACAGTGAACGGTGGGTCACTCCACCTGGGGGGGCCTGCTGGGGAGCCCAATGGCTTTCACAAAGAAGCAGGAGGGGAGTGCTGGAGTGGGTGCTTGAGCAGCAAGGGTGCAACTGATTGCACTGGTGGGGGTTAGAGGGAGGACCGGCTTTGCAACCTGGCAGCAGGCCAGGGCGGCTCCCTCGCCCCAACCCCTCCATCGTCCGGTTATAGCGGTGCCCTCGCTGCAAAGAGGGGACTCAATCGACTGCCCCACTGAACGCCCTAGAAGTGGACCATGAGAACCTGAGGGTGCTGAATTCTCTTACCTTCTCAGTGCCCAACGTGCTGAAGCGGTCCCAACCAGGAGGAGGGAGATCAAGATCTGGTTGTGGAGGTGCCTCCCTGCCACTTTGAGCGTGAATAGGGGGATTGGCTGTCTTTTCGACAGTGCCGCCCCCCAGCCTACTCTGTAGGCCTCTGGTTGAGCTCGCCCAACAACCTGATGACCCCAGGGCCTAATGACGCCAGGTCACGCTGGGTTTTGAGTCATCGTTGCTGGCCTTCCTGCGCTGGGGGACCCCAGTACTCAGGCAGGACTAGGCCCAGAGGTAAATCAACTGCCCCCAAGCCAGCAGCCTGGACTTGGCACCCAGAGTGGGTCGCACTGAAGAAGGGGTATCCTGGGGAAAACATGCTCCGTGGGAAAGGATACCACCCCAGGTTCCTCTAAGTAAACAACAGTGACTTCAATGTGGTTAAAGCCGCCCTCTACCGCGGCAGCCAAGCCAGGGCTCACAATGGCAGCTGCCCCCGAGGGTCCCGAGGCTGGCCTTTATGAATAACTTACTTCAAGAAATAATGGCAGAAATTGGCTCACTTAAAACTGAGTTCAAAGCATGCCTGCATGATCTCCCGCACGATGTGACAGAAATTGGGGGCAGAGTAGATGACCTCGAGTGGACACTTGATACTCGAACAGAGGACCAGGAAGACCTATTGCGCAGAATGACAGTGCTTCAAGAACAGCACAATGAATTGCAAATCAAACATGAGGACCTGGAAAACAGGAGTCGGAGGAACAACCTATGCATCAGGGGGGTCCCCCGGGGCACGGAGGGGCAGAACATAATGGCTTACATGGCGGTCCTCCTTGAGGCGGTCAGGGGTGATGAGGATTCCTCCCCTCCAGCACTGGACAGGGCACACCGACTAGCAGTCCCTCATGGAAATGCAAACCATGTCCCAGACATCCTCACCAGGGTGCACTTCTTCACTGAGAAGGAGGCAATCCTGCACGCGGCCAAAGAGAAGACCAACTTGACCTATGGTGGACACCATATTCAAATTTTCCAAAACCTCGCTCCTGTTATACTTCGAAGGAGTAGAGAATTAAGACGGTCACAGACAAATTTAAAATTAAATATCAGTGGGGCCATTCCTTTGGCTTGATTTTCATATGGGAGGGCAAACACAAGTCGCTCAGGTCCCTTAGGCAGGCCCAGCAGCTACTCCAACTCAAGACGGAGTCCTGTCTTGCCAGCCCGAACTCTGGCCTCACCCAGTCTAGGTTGCCGCTATGGCTAGAATGGTCAACTGTGCCTCGTCCTCGAAATAGGGCATGAAGAGCAAGTAAACAGGTCAAGCAAGACAGCATACAACACCTCAAGTACATGGATGGCACACAGTCCCGAGGTCACTCTCAACCAGCCTCAAACCCGCCCTCCCCAGTGTATCTCAGGCTCTGAGGCCCTGCATCCTAGGCATCCTTGAAACCCAGTTGCAATGCACTTGCACGCCTCAAACACCCATGCCAAATTCTTTTCATTGTTCACTCAACTACTTTGTACCTACAACATGTCATCAAGGAGGGGGCTCACTTATGATTTGCTGTTCCATGTACGTTTTGCAGCCCTCATCTGGCCACCTCCATGCATGGTTTCATCATGAAGGGGCTCTGGGCCCTGGGGGGTGCTTTCACCCCCACTTTGACTCTGAAGTTTGGGCCGGGTAGGGAGACCGGGGCAAGCAGCAAGATCATGATGGTACCCCTGCTTTTCAACTGGTCCCCAGGAGGAGTGACTTCCTCAGAGTCGCACAGGTACATACTGAAGGGATCCTCCAGGACTTGAATGGACTACTATGGCCCGATTGGCCTTAATCTTGTTATTTTTGTTTGCTGCCCTCCCTTTTCTTCCCTTCCCTACATTTGAATACCCCAAGGTGGCAGGGAGCACACCTTCCTATTGCCCCACCTCTTTACAACGGGAGACATAATATTCTACACTGGGTAAAAACGTGGGGCAGTTATAACTACCACGCTTCTTGCATTTACAACACCCTGGCATCATGCACCCCCAAATGTGATAAAGGCGTCGCCACTGACAGATTGGAGGACTTTACATAGGGCTGTACACCTTTTATGGTATAAATAACTATGACACAGTTTAAATGTCTTTCGCTTAATGTGAAAGGGCTAAATGACCCTAATAAGTGGCAGCAGGTATGGCACTACCTACTGATCGAGGACCCTGACATTGTCTTCCTCTAGGAGACTCTTCTCTTTCGGGCAGATACACAGCACATGGTACATCCCAAATACCCGACTCAAATTTGAGCATCTTGATTATCTTAAACTGCAGGGGGTAGCTATCCTTTTTAAAGTGGGTCTGCACATACAGGGGACAAAAATATTGCGGGACAATGAGGGCGGTACGTGAAGCTCAAGCTACAACTCAATGGCAGGCCCCTCACACTTATCAACATCTATGCCCCCAATCACTTCCAAGACATATATATTAGGAATCTACTCAAGGAGCTTGCTTCCCAGGAGAGGGGCCTGTTGCTTATTGGGGGAGATTTAAACCCAGTCTGGGACCCTTACCTAGATGGTAGGGCGACCTCCTTCCTGGGCATGAGGCAGTGTCTGCAGCACTGAAGCAGGATATCAAGTACCTGGGCCTGGTAGATGCTTGGCGATACACGGCGCTGGACACAAGAGACTACACCTTTTATTCTCATGTCCACCAATCATATTACCTTATAGATTATTTTTTCATATCCCAGACCCTCATTCAGTTGTTAGAATCGGCGACTATATCAGACATCTCCATATCAGACCACGCCCACCTGGAGATCTCCCTGGGAGTCATATGAGCACCTACCCACTCCGGGTCATGTTGGAGGCTCCCTTGTATATTATACGAGATCAGTTCAATGTAGCAGAAATACAGCAGGCAATTCAAACGTACTTCGAAATTAACGATCTTCCTGATACCAACAGACATAATCTATGGGATGCCTTTAAGACAACCATTCAAGGCACCATCACCTTCATAGCAATCGCCCGAACACGGCAATCCCTATTGGTAGATGCTGGCCTAGCCAGAGATATTAGGGTGCTGGAGCGACAGGATCACGCAACATTGTCGCTGCAATGTCAAAGGCGGCTGGCCTCCCTTCGCGGCCAACTAAAAGAGAACAGAGTGAACAAGGTTGATGCAAAAATACTACGAAGGGGGTAATATGATTGGCTCCTTACTGGTCCGTCGACTCCGCATGCATATCTCTCACACTCGTATTGCCAGAGTCAGGACTAAAAAGGGCACAAGGGCTACCTCGGAAGCAGACAAACAACAGGCATTCACCACTTTTTTTCTCAGCCCTATATAGCCAAGCCAAAATTCTTCAGGAAGAGATTGATCCATTTCTTGCCTCTTGTACCTGGCCACCTTTGAGCCCTCACATGCTCAGCAGTTGGCAGATCCGTTTACCCTAGAAGAACTCCAAAAAGCATTGAAAAGCTTGCCGCCAGTCAAGACGCTGGGCCCTGATGGCCTCACGACCTCCTTTTATCGCTTGTTCCTCCAACAACTTCAAGCCCCCTTACTCTGCTTATTTATTTCCCTCACTGGCAGCACTAGTTTAACCCCTACATTGTCCAGGGAAGGTATAGCTCTCATTCCCAAGCTAGGGAAAGACCCGTCGTCCTACACTTCCTACCGCCCTATTTCTCTTCTTATCCTGGATGCCAAACTATATATCGAAATATTGCACATCGCCTAGAAACATACCTTCCCAGCTTGATAGACCCAGATCAGGTGGGCTTTATACGCCAACAACAGGGGCAGATACAATTCGGTGGGTAGCCCATTTGGTGGAAAAAGTCCAGCGGCACAATATCCCAGCATTTCTTCTTTCCCTTGATGCTGAGAAAGCATTTGATAGGGTGGACTGGACCTTTCTCCGAGCTGTACTACGGAGGATTGGATTAGGCCCGGTCATAGTATCTCATATCATGGCATCCTATGCCCCCCCATCGGCACAAATTAGAGTCAATGGGCTACTGGCCCCTCCCATCCAGATTTTCAGGAGTACTCGCCAGGGGTGCCCCCGTCCCATCCACTCTTTGCTCTGGCAGTAGAACCCCTAGTGATCAGCATCCGCCAGTCAGCTGCAATCCAGGGCATACCATTTGGAGTTGATGAGCACAAGATAGCGCTATTCGCAGACCATCTCCTTCTCACTCTAACTGGTGCTGAGAGCTCCCTCCCTGCGTTTCTCACCTTGCTTTCTCAATTTGAACGCATCTCGGGACTGAAAATTCATGTAAATAAACCGCAGGCATTGAATCTCACTCGTCCCCCTCAAGAGGTTCTCGAGCTTAGCGCTCGCACTCCATTTCATTGGGTGCCTCAATGTCACGGCCACGCTGGGGTCGTGGTCTCAGGCAAACCGGCCGGATTGATGGCACTCCATCATGGAAGACCTTGGGAGATGAAAGCCTCTTCCCGTATCATTGCTGGGCTGCCTCAATTCGGTTAAAATGTCCAGCTTGCTTAAGGTACTCTATCTCTTTCAAACACTCCTGATGCCCATTCCCCAAGGGGATATCATGAGCCTCGAAAAAGAGGTCAATGCCTTCATTTGGGGTAAAGGAAGACCAAGATTCTCCAATAGACTCCTAATGATGCCAAAAGACCGAGGGGGACTTGCCTGTCCCAATTTTCTCGTTTACTATTGAGCGGCACATTTGCGCTATATCTTGGAGTGGGTAGTCCATGAAAGTGAGAAACACTGGTTTAATATGGACAGGGTGGTGGCATGCTGTCCTCTGTCGGACTTGGCCTGGCAGTCAAAGAGGTCTAGGCAGCGCAGGGCCTACATCGCCACCCCCACAAAAACGGTCCTGGATATATGGGATAAACTAGCGATAAGTCAGGGTCTTACTTCCTTCCCCTCCCCAATACGCCTCCTGCCCGCAATCCTTTTTTCCCCAAGCCCTATACCCAGCTCTTTCATGGCCTGGGTAAGCAGAGAATGTTGTAGGATCAGTGATCTCTTTGAGGTAGAAGTCTTCAAGTCCTTTAATCATTGCAAACAAGACTTTCATCTTCCAGCCACAGAACACTTACCATCAAATTTGGCACTGGCTACATACACCCCTCAACAAGCAGGGAGCCACACACCAGCTCACCTCATTCGAGATGCTAGTACTCTCCTTTGATGGCCTGCGAGGCCTAATTTCATGTACATACCTGGTTTTGCAGCACTCCAACCCTCTTCCCCTTCACTCCTATCAGCAGAAATGGCATACAGATAATGCAGACAATACCCTTCCAGAACAATGGGAACGGATTTGGAGAGGCATCCCCAGAACATATAAAAGCAATGCGCAACAGGAGACTGCATATAAAGTTATGACCCGCTGGTATTACACTCCGCTCTGCCTTTAGAAAATGTTCCCCACCTCCACATCCCTGTGTTGGCGCTGCAATGCTGACACAGGTTCATTTATACATGTTTGGTGGTCCTGCCAAATGCTACCTCTCTTCTGGAAAGAAGTGCTAAGTCACTTTTTTGGTGTAGTGGGGTTCCTTATCCTGAGCAAGTCAAAGATGACGATCCTCGGGCTCCGACCCCAAACTCTTAAAGCCATGACCTATTCTGATTGGCATTTGATCCTCCACATGCTAGGGTCAGCGAAGCAGGTTATTGCCCTGCATTGGAAGAAAGCCTTGACTCCACTGACTCCGGGGTGGCTCATCCGCCTCTGGCACACCATGGCGATGGAGCTCTTAACCAGCCGCATCGTGCACTATAATGTTAAATTTACACACATATGGCAATCCCTAGTACACCACCTATCTAAACTAGAGCACTGCGGCGCCTTCCCTCCTCGCCTACGGGCCCTTCAATTGTTTGAAGACGCTTTGCTACCGTGAGGGGCAGAGCTCCCAGAATGAAGCAGACCATGCTGAGGACATACCACTATTCCATTGTTCTCCTCCCTCTCCTTCCACCACTAATGCAAGTGCACACGAAAAACAAGGGCTGTGATGTAACCTCAAGCAAAGTCCCCAAGGGAACCCTCTCCCCTCAACCTCTCCCTCCTTCCAACCTGCCTTCATTTTCCCCAGTTTTTTTTATTATTGTATTCTGGCAAAATAAACGTCGGCCGTGAAACCATTTTACTTACCTAGCCTAGTTAATTATGCCAAGTATGCACATCCACGAACAGATCCAATACTACAAGGCTGCCATGCCCGGTTAGGGCTCCGTGGTCTTTTTTAGCAAAGATAAGCGTTATAATTGACCTTCCAGGATGTTATATGTTCGTAAGATTATTACCAGCAATTTGTGTGTTATAACTATATACGCAAGTGTGAGAAAAACAGTAATATATATTTTAAACAAATATTACAATTATTTGTAAAATGTAACAGTAAATAATGATAGCTGTACCAAGCTAAATGCTGAAAAGTTGTAATGATATTCATGGTGATATATTGATCCATAGACTAATAAATTAGGAAATACAATTACTGACACAATCATTTATTTTTTATTAATTTTATCATTCAATATGTTTTCCTACAATTTCCCAATAATGATGAAAACATCTTTACAGAAGTATTATTTATCTCATTTAAACTTTGGAACCATAAACCCTGCTGAAAGTTCCTAAGATCAACATTGATTACCTAATACAAATAACTCCAGGATTACTTTTGTTCGCACATCACCACCTTGAAATTCCAGCTATTCTGCATTTGGAAGAAGATTTACTACTATGGGCCCAATTCCGATCTCGCTCAGAAGGGCACCGAATGCGATCTGGCCAAAAAAAGTACGAACCGTACACGTGTTTTCCGCCCAACTCGTACAGCTGTATGGGCGAGCAAGTACAATGCGAGCAACGTAAAATTCACCGACCGAATCGTTTCCGGCTCTGAACCGCTCCGTACGTCTCGTCCATAAGCAAACCGTGCCGTGCAATGGATGCGATTCACGACTGAGCCACTACAATGCACGCGTCAGGCAGCTGATCCAAGCCGAAGTTTCCATCCGGGATGTTGACTTTTGGGTATTGCTTTGGACCCCCTTTCACCCACTGCCTTACGACTCGGACACAGGGGGAGACCCAAGGGTCTCCCCAACACAGACATGTACGGTGCGGATTGCACCGACGTGTACCCATTGTAGGGGGCACCTTTGTGCGATACGTACCCATTCAGCCAATGGGAGCCCATGTACGCGTCGTACGACCGGCTCCCATTGACTTCTATGGAAGTCAGACCGAACAGAGTCCGGCAGCATCCTGTCGCATCGTACTCGCTCGGTCGGACTGCAGGAGTCCGGCTCGGTCGAAAAATACTCCAGATCTGGCTTGGTCGGAGAGCTTTCCGACCCAGACCGGAATCAGGCCCTAAATAGGGTTATGCCATACTGGCATAATATTACATAGGAGAAACTATTTACTCTTCTCGCGAGTGTAAAACTTACCCACACAACTTGTTTTCTAAATTGGGTCATCAATTTTTTTATTTTATGCATTAACTAAAACAAAGGAAATAGCCAATATCTGACTCTCCAAAGTTTTCATGTTCCTCTGCCGGTCTGAGTAAGCTTATATGCAGCAATCTGATGTGTCTTGCTAAATGACAGTTAACTATAGCTCCTCTGATTGATGGCGTTCTCAAAGTTCTGTAGTACACAAAAAACATTGAACGAACTACTAGTGAATTTGTTCACAGAAGGACCTACCCAGTGATTGACTTTAACTGCAGCTATAGTCACATACAGTGATGCACAACGGTAATAGGTCCCTCTTGTGTATCCTAATAACAGTCTCACATCAGTCGCAGCTGGTATGGCTTGAGGGTGGGGGGGCTGTGAGTCACTCAGGGGATATAATTTAATAATAATAATGTAAAAAAATTAAACTTACCTTTCGCCCGGTCGGGTCCCGCGTCTTCTATCTTTCTGCTCTCAGGCCTCCAGCAGGAACTGGAAGCAGGTAGCCAGGCTCCTCCCCTAAGCCAATCACAAAGCTGCAAGCAGCGTTGTGATAGGTCAGGACTCCGCCCAGCCAGGGGCTTATGGGGAGGCCATGTTTTCCATGCAGCCTGCATGGACAAGGGCAGAGTGTGCATGACTGGTTTGGGGAACCCCAGAGGGCCGACCAAACAGTCATTGTGCCCTCAGGAGTGGGTACACCACTACTCCCCTGCCCTGCTTGCAGAGCAGCCCTGCCCACCCGCCTGCAATCAAAGATAAAATGGTAATTACTGAAAGTTATTACCATGTTATGTTTCTGCTTCTCGCATTGCGAGAACTCAGTGGGCGACACTCCTCCGCCCTGGTGGAGGAGCAGCCCCTGTCTCACATGCATCAATACTGCTATGCCACAAGACTCTTTTCCTCTACACTCTTTTCTCATCCACACATACAATGAAGCCTGCTTGTGCAAAAGCAACTGTCATCTATCGTAATCATATACATTCTATATCTCAATTTGATTGCCTGAAAAACTGTCTAAAACCTCATCAGATTGAACACCTTAAAATGCAGTTACAAATGTAAAAATCCTTACAACATCCTAAAAGAGAAATCTTTTCTATTGTTGATATTGTATTTCACACTTTTCCATATCAATAAACTACCTTAATTCCAGTGTGCAAGAACTGTCTTGTCTTATTATTTCATGCATATATCAATAAAAACTATTTTTATCTTGTCCATACAGTATAAAAATGGTAAACAGTCTAAATATCAACTTTTTATTTTCAACCTACAAGAGTGTCGAGTTTAAAATATCGGAGGGACAGAATATCGAAATCAAGAATATTGATGACCAGAATATCGACCTGAAGATAAGAAATATAGTTTATGTTAATATTGAAGTTAGTGATATCGATAGCAACATTTTCGATGTTACTAATATTGATATTAATATTAGTGATATGCATTTTAATATGTATTTTATATGTATATTTTTATAATTTTTGTTAATTGTTGTACCAGTTTTAAAATATATGTATTACATTTTTTGAAGTTAGTAATCATATTTTGAATAAATTATGCGTTTTAGTACTGTAGCAGGTTATGGGTTTATAGGGGAATAGGGTGAGAAGTAATTTAATTGTAGTAAATTAATAAAATATTTTTTAGGAAGTATTAATATTTTTAAATACATTTTGCGTTTCTGCTCTGTAGCGGGATGTGGTTTTATAGTGGAATAGGGTGGGAAGTAATTTAAGTGTAATTATCTTGGTATAGATAATTATTTGTATGTTAAATAATTATTAATTGGTAATTATTTTTTATTAATTGGTAATTAATTTTTGATAATTGGTAATTCATTGTTATTAATTGAGTAATTGTTAATTATATTAAGTGTATGAATTTAATATTGAAGTGTGTTGTGAGCTTATAGGGTAATAGGGTGGGAAGTAATTGAATTGTAATTAAGTAATTATTTATTTTAGTGTTGAGTATTGATAATTAAATGATTGTTAATCAATTATTAATTGGTAATACATGTTTAATAATTAATATTGTTTTAAATAATTTATTGTTCATTAATTATTAATTGGTAATTAAATGTGAATATGTATAATTTATTGGTATTTATCAATAATTCATTGTTCATTAATTATTATTTGCACAATATTTTTTTGATAATTATTGTTTTTTGGTATTGAACATTTTAATTTGTTTATTTTATTAATATTTGGTAATACATTTTTAATAATTATTATTTAATTGTATTTAATTTAATTGTTAATTAAGTATTATTTGGTAATAATTTTCAAATAATTTTTGGGTATTGTTAACTAATTTGTTGTAATTTAATAATTATTATTTTTCACACAAAAATGTATTTTGATTATTAGTAAGTTATTTTGACCCCTACGCTATCCAAAACTTTCCCTACTGTTGCATCCTCTGGAGTTGGATTAGTAGTTTGAACCCCTACGCTATTCAACACTTTCCCTACTGTTGGACCTTTCTGGAGTTGGAATAGTAATTTTTTAAGTTCAAAGATTTTTATTGGAGCAAATAAGACAAAAATATGCAAAATAAATTAATAAAAAAATACAACATAAGAACAAAACGATAATGCAAATAAGAAAAGCAATAGTAACAATAGTAATGAATGCAATACAGGCAATGACTGATAACATGACCAGCAATTGATAACATATATAGCAATAAAATACACAGGAAATATAAAATAGAGACATAAGATAAACAATAAGGATAAAACAGGAGAAAATTTAAATATTAAAAGGGAATTATGGAGGTTTAGGAACTTCTTGCTGTAATGATGATAAGGGCAGAGAGCGTTGTGCACATGTATCAAAAAAGGATGTAACCGGTTCCCACAATTGTTTTCTTTTTACAGCCATGACCAATGGATAAACAAATGTCGTGTCTAATCTGTGATTGTAACACACAGCGTACCACCAAGCCTGATACGATATTTTAGTGAAATCTTTCCCAGAAAAATGTGAGAAATGGAAAAGGAATGAGTGGAAGAAAAAATCATGTTTATTTGGGACCATACTTTCACCCAGAAACTATGAACTAATGGGCAGGCACATAAAAAGCATGTGATATAAGTCTGCACGAGGTGAAGAGCATGACCAACATGTATCTGTGGAGTCTGAGAACTGTTTGCTAAGGAGAAGTGTTAAAAATAGTAGGCAATTATATATAAAAAAGAGTGTCTGAGTGGTATTAGCAGCTCTGGATGATTTTCGAAGTTTTAACCAAAGTTTATCCCATAATTCTATAGGCCACAAGGTGTCAAGATCTGATTCCCAGGCCTCTTCTGTTTTAGTCTTAACGCGGGATGGGCAAGGTTTTATAAGAAGAACGTAAATTTTTGAGGCCTTGGCCTCTTTAAGGAGTAGGGATCTTAATAGAATTGTGTTAGAGGGCTCCTGGAGTGTGGGTGTAGGAGAGGTAAGATGTACATGGTAGGTATCTTGAATTGCAATGGTCAGTAGGGAATATTTGGAGCAGAAGGAAAGAGGAAAATGGAACAAAGAGAGAGCTGACGAAAAAGATAGAATTTGATCCTGATGATATAGTTGATGAACCCAAATAAGGCCACGAGATCTCCATGACCTCCAAAAAATTGGTTTATTATGGATTTAAATAGAGACGTTATGCCATATAGGTCGTTCGAAGAAGGAGGGGGTAGAAAGACTGGGGAGAATCTTAGATGTATGTTTGAGAATGAGGGTAGAGAGAGATTGTGGTTTGCGAGAAAACAAGATACTCCTTAAAAGAGAAGGGAGAAATGAAAGAGCGTTCTAAATGTAACCAAAGAGGAGACGACAAAGTAGAATCCAAAATCCATTTTGAAGCCTGATGTAGTAGAAAGGCTCTGTGATAAAGGGAAAAATTGGGAAAGTTCACCCCACCTTCCAATTTTGGGCGTGACAGCTTTCTTAAAGACATACGAGATTTCTTATGACCCCACAAAAAGGCAGACAGAATGGAATAGATTTTTTAAAGTATTTTGAGGGAATAGAAAGAGGGATATTGGATATAGTAAAGATATAGGAGAGAGCATCATCTTTATTGTATCCAGTCGTCCCCACCAAGACAAGTATAAAGGGTGTCATTTTGAAGTAAGAGTGGTTAATTTTTGTATACAATCTTCCATACAACGGGAACCCGTACCTGCAAGAGAAGAGGAGAAATGAAGACCCAGGAATTTAATGTAATGAGCACTCCACATAAAACCAGAATCAGAGAAATCATTCTTATAAGATTTCACACTTATCTTTGTTCAGCTTATAACCTGAAACAAATGCAAATGAGTCGACTTCAGCTAAGAACGAAGGAAGGGATGAGTTAGGTTGGGATAGAAATAATAAGACATCATCGGCATAGGCAGCCATCTTGATGGAGGACTGCTGAAAGGTGAAACCATGTATTTCATTGTTTTGGCGGATTCTCAATAGAAAGGGTTCTAGGGCGAGATTGAACAAAAAAGGAGAAAGAGGGCAACCCTGCCTAACCTCTCTATGAAGGGAAAAATATTAGGACAAACCACCATTGGCTGAGATGGCTGCTCTTGGATGAGAATACAGAAATGAAATTAGGGTAAAGATTTTTGGACCAAAACCAAACCATCTCAGAGTCTGAAAAAGATATGGCCATTCTACCCTATCGAAAGCTTTCTCAGCATCTAAAGCTATGGCTGCAAGAGGCTGAGTAGAGTGTGAGGTTTTGGAGAGGATGTCAAAAAACAATCTAGTATTATCTGCAAGAAATCTACCCTTAACAAAACCTGATTGTTCTTTACCTAAAAGAGAGGGTAGAAACGATTCTAAGTGCAAAGCTAAAGCTTTTGAGAAAATGTTGTAGTCAATATTTACCAGAGAGATAGGACGGTAGTTCTTGCAGTGCTGTGTATCTTTACCTGGCTTAGGGAGAATACATATTAAGGCATCAGAGAATGAACCGGAAGCGGAACCAGAATCGAGAAAAGTGGAAAGAAGAATGAGTAATTTACGGATAAGCAAGTTGGAAAAATGAGAGAAAAATTCAACCGTAAAGCCATCAGGGCCTGGTGCCTTTCCATGTTTAAGAGATTTTAGCGCACAAAGAAGTTCTGATTGAGTTAGATCCGTTTCCAATGGAGAAAGATCGGGAGGAGAAGCAAAGGGTGGTTGAATTTTGGAGAGAAACTGAGCAATAGAATTCTCAGAAGCAGTTGATTCGGAGGAGTACAATGACTCATAAAAATGAAGAAACTCTCGTAGAATTTCCTCATCCTTGTGCTTAAGTAAGCCAACACGATCAAAGATGGATTCGATATTAACTTTATTTTGTTTTGCTTTTAAGTAATTAGCTAATAATTTACCAGCCTTATTTTGACCGCCGTAAAATTTAGCGCTTGATTTTAATAAAAAGTTGGATGCGTTATTTGTGGAATCTTTATTAAATTGGAGTTTAGCGGCAATGAGATCAGTTAAGCAATTTAGAAGTATAGTAAGTATGTTCTAAGTGTTTGATTTTGGAAAGGAGATCATTGGTGTTTTGTTGTGCTTTCTTCTTCCTTCGAGAAACATATCTAACAAGGAAATCCCTGGCAGACGCCTTAAAGGCATCCCAGACAACAGGGAATTGAATATCATTAGAATGATTAAACAAAGAGTACTCATGAAAAAAAGAAGTAAAAGAAGAACAAAAGTCAGAATCAAGAAGGAGAGAATTGTTGAAACGCCACTTTTTAGTAGAGTGAGGCTTAGAAAATGTATCTAGAGTGATAGAAAATGGCGCATGATCGGATATTAAAATGGAACCAATATTAGAGGAGATAAGGGATTGAGATAGGTGATGCGAGATAAAAAAAATAGTCCAATCTCGATTGAGTGTGATGGGGTGGCGAGAAAAAAGAGTATTCTCTCAAGGTTGGATTGCATAATCTCCATGCGTCAATGAATTTGAATTGGCGAATTAGTTGTACAAAAGCTTTATGTGACCTGCGTGGGATGTAAGCAGTGGAGGATTGTCTATCCAAAAATGGGTCAAAGACTTCATTGCAGTCGCCCACAAGGATGAAGTTATCCACAAAGTGTTGTGTAATGTGCGGGGCTAAGGAAGGCCAAAAGGAAGCATCACCAGATACAGGGGCGTATATGTTCAAAAGAGAAATAGGTGTGTTGTCCAATGTAACGTTTATGAGAACCTATCTGCCTGATTGATCAGAATGACTTGATACGAGTTTAACGGGAAGGGATTTCCGAAACAGAACCAGGACCCCATTACGCTTACTATCGCCTGGTGAAAAATGAATGTCCCCCACCCAACCCCTTTTTAATTTAATGGATTCTTCAGCTGAAATGTGTGATTCCTGAATACATGCAATATCTGCATTAAGTTTAGCAAGGTGGGTTAAAACTCTCTGCCTCTTAATTGGAGAATGTAAACCTCTAACATTCCATGAGATAATATTTAAAGGCATAAAAGATGCTTAAAAATACAGAAATCAACAGAGGTCATACAAATGATACAGAAGAAGTATAAATTGCAGTCATGTACACGAACAAAATAAGAAAAAAAACTACATCATCTGAATAGGACAGAACCAAGAGGACCCTGGAATAAGGAAAGAAAATTGTCAAAAAGGATACGGTATAGAGGAAGTGAAAGAAAAGAAGAATAAGCATAAAAGAAGGAGAAGCAAAAAAAGATAGAAAATAGAAGAACATAAAGATGTAGCAGATTGAAATCTGAGAAAAGACTATGTAAAATTCATGGGAATATAGCAAGAACCAATAAAAATATGTCCAGAAGAAATGAAGACATAAAAACTCGACCAACCAACCATAGGGAGTTAAAATGTTTGAGTGTGAGAAAAGTGAAAGATTGGATAAAGGAGAAAAGAGGAACATGGAAGTAACAAAAGTCGGATACAAGGAAGAAAAAGATGCAAGAAAAAAGGAGAAAAGACAAAAAATACAAATAAAGAGCGAACAGTGAGTAACTTACAGAACATCTGGAACAAACGAGGGATGGAGAGTGGAGGCCACCTGGATAATGGTGCGCCTAAAGCTCAAAAGGGGGGACGGGCGGAGAGGGTAGACCCAACGGACGTCCAAAACACAAGGGGAGATCACGATGTACAGGAAAAAGATCTGTATAAATGAGGAAAAAAGCAAAATTAATCCAAGCAGATACTTAAGGGAGTAAGTAATCTAATAGGAAGAAAACAATAGAGCATGAACAGTGAACAGGAACAGTAGTCATAAAACATTTGAACGAAACATTATCACTACAGTGAGATTACTTCGAGCCTGATGCGGAAGAAGTATCCATGTTGTCAGCAGAATAAGAATAAAGGAAACTCTTAAGCTTGAGTGGATCGTCATAAGTGGTGGTCTTGTTATTGAGAGTGACTCTAAAAAGGCATGGATGAAAAAGCCCATATTGCGCTTGCAAAGAACACAACTGTGGTCTAAGCGACAGGAATTCCTTGCGACTATCTGCAGTCGATTTGGCATAGTCCTGTGAAAAATATAAAGGTTTCCCTGACCAAGTGACACGATTCATAGCGCAAGCTGCAGAAAGGACAGTCAATAGGTCAGTATATTCAAGAAAGTACATGATAACACCTCTTGGCTTTTTCGTTGGTGATACAGAAGACATGCCACGAATAGAACCATGGCGATGTGCTCTCTGAATGTTCAAAGAAGTACTTTCTGGCAAATGAAGGAGCTTCGGCAAGAATGATTTGAAGTAGGAAATCGGGTCAGACCCTTCCAAACCTTCCTCAAGGCTATAGAGGCGTAGGTTATTTCTTCTACTTCTGTTCTCCAAATTTTCAATCTGTTTATGTAGAGCAGAGACTTGGGAGCATAACGGATCAACTTTAGAAACTGCAGACTCCATTGAAGCAACATTTTGTTCTAGAACAGTGACCCGTTCATCAACAGTGGACCATTTATCTGAGAGCATTTGGAGATTGGATTTAGTTTCTTCAATGAAAGGGCGCAAAGCCCATATTTCTTCAAGTAGTAAGTCCATAGTGGCAGTAGAATCCTGCGAAGAAGGTGAAGGAGGATCCTTTTTCAATCTTTTAATGGAACCTTTTTTAGTAGTAGAAGTTGATGGAGTGGAATATGCCGACGAACCTTTTGAGGAAGGAGTACCTGGCAAATCACCCATTTCCAAGCACTGATAGCGAGAGCTAGTGCGAACTGAGAATTTGTTGACAAGGATAGAGGGTTTGCGTAAGTCTTTGGAAAGTTTCCCCATACAGAAAAAGAAGCACGTCAAAAATGGGAAATAGGTAAGAGCAAAACAACTCAGTCAAAATGGTGCGTGTAGAATAGCAGAATATAAAATGAAATAAGGTACAATAATAAGAGCATCCGGAGGAAGTGGCAAAGAAACCAAAGACAAAAACAAGTAATGCCTATTGAAATTATCGCGCAGAAATACAAACAACATGAAAAGGTGAGCCTAATAATACTAGGTAATTAGAGCAGGCTAATAAGTACAATAACATGTGCACAGTAGTAATATTTGTGCATTACTTTCCACAAAAAAACATAGTAGTAATATAGGCAGCATGTAATAATGAAGGTAATCAGCAGTAAAACATGAGGAAAAATATAATTTCAGAACACAGAGGCATTCAATATATCAAAGAAGAGAAAAAACAACAGCAGGAAATCCATTATAAACAGTCAAAACGCAACAGAGCAAGCATCATCATGTGAGAGTCATTAGAAAGGCAAAGCAGCAGGAAAATAACGAATGCGCATAAAACGAGCTCTGAGAGTCAATTGAAAGATTAAAATGTCTCCATAAGCTGTAGCGCTGCGTGAAAAGATGTGAAAATTACTGTGAGGTCATGAAGAAATCCAAGACGCTGGGCTAACAAAATGGCGGCAATCCGAAGAAGGAGCAAAATCGGATTAAACAATACAATAAGGTGGTATCCCACGAAGCTTGCAGCAAGGAGTCGCAAGATTAAGAAATGAGAGGCAATGAGGAGAGCTGCGGCAAGAAGATAGACTTGCTGTGAGGAACTGTGTTGAAAACCGCTAGGAGCAGCACTCCGTCGACGGAATTCACAAAATGGTGGCCATATGATCGGCGTCGCTTTGCATCACTCACTCACAGTTTTCGTCTGGAATAAAAGCCAGCAGGGTCCTCAAGATGGGTTGAAATGCAGCAGGAAACCTTCCGACGGCATGACCTTGTGATTCAGGAGCCGTTCATCGGAAAAGAAGTCTCGCTGGGCCGGCTCCCGTCCCCGTCCCCGTCCCACGGAGAGTTAAAGAAGCGCGACCATCTCCTTCGGGCGTAAGCCACGCCCCCCCCCTTGGAATAGTAATTTAACCCCTACGCTATCCAACACTTTCCCTACTGTTGCACCCTCTGGAGTTGGAATAATTTTTTTATCCCCAACGCTATCCAACGGGAAAAATGCTCCGTACGGCGATTCGTAGGGGATTTTACCGAATTGGAATCGACCCCTATATGTATTACTTATAATTTGAAACATATTTTTAACTATGCTTATTTTAATTATATATATTATTTATTTAATTTTATATTATTTTTTAACATTAAAAAAACAATATTTTTTACAACAATATTTTTTAGTTTTTTACAACAATATTTTTTTTCTCAATATTTTTGTAATTACCGTAATGTAGTTCAGACTTTGATATTCTTGCCTCCGATATTTTTGACGGCGATATTTTCAACGTCAATATTATGTCAGACATTCATAAAAAAACCAATTACACAATATTTTTACAATACAATTTTTCCGTTATCTTAAGTTGTCATCGCAGCGTTTCGGTGGTCAATAGCTGGTGTAACCCACCTTCTTCAGGACACAATATTTAAAAACAAAGGGGGTCATAGGATGACTAAGTCCGCCCGCCATCCTATCGGTGATTGTGACCGCTCGCCATAAGGGCGGGGATCCTGTGGGGGGTATTAGGATGCGCCCACCACTGTGGCGGGCACATCCTGCATTTTTAGCATTGTGGCGGGCGGTGCTCTCAGCACCTTGCGACCGTGGCGGAAAAGCGGCGGACAGTCTTTCCGTCCGTCGCGGTCCCCCCCGCCATCCAAATATGCGGGGGTCATTTAGGTGAGGATGGCGGGCGGATTGCCCCCGCCAGGCCGGGGGTGGCTACCGCCAGCCTGGCAGGGGCAATCGGCCCGCCATCCTAATGGGCCCCAAAGTATTATCTATAAAATAAATGGTAAAAATATATTACAAATATATAAATCGAACAAGAACAGTAATAGTTACGCAAAGTATGTTACACAAAACATATCCTATTTAACATACCTCATCCGTCTCGGACAACAGTTCTCAAAGTTCTTTTCTCACATCACATATCAAGCCTTCCTTATTCTTCTTTCTTAAATGTTTTAAGCCACAGCCTCAAAGTAAGGTATTTATTCCTTACAGTAACTTTATTTGTCTTTTAACTTCCACCAATTTATGTGGTCTTTGTGGTCTAATTGGGCATCTCGCTTGTTGGAAAAAGGCAAAGAGCCCCTATTATATAATATATAATTGACCATGATCTCTGGATGGCTATTACTACTATCTCCTCACACTCATACTATACACTGGCTAGTTATTAATGTTCACTGCCATACAATAGCATGTGTAACTTACTCTCAATGTGGTATATATATTCGCTGAGGTTATTAAATCAGGATCACATATATATTTTTCGGTGATTCTTCACCATTTCCTATTTTGTGAATGCTGCCCCAGTGAGAGAAGTGAACTGGGTTTAGATGATAAAGACAATGATGGTGACTCCTTTTTTGATGATACAATACCTATATCAGCAGCAGCGGCTCCTCCGCTAAGTTGGAGGAAGATCGCCCCACTGCTCTCCGAGCAGTTCGAAAAGGAAAAATTAAATTAAATAACGCAGTGTTATTATCATTTTATTTTTCCTGCTGCAGTGGCTCAGTTTGCCAGAGCACTGCAAGGGAAGGAGTGGTGGGCACTCTGTAAGTGCTCATGAAGGTTTGGCCAGCCATCTCGGACCGCCCAAGCCGTCATACGCACTTGGCATGTTCTCCACCCAGGTTGCAATGCAGCCTGGGTGGAGAACATACCCAGGTGCCCACTGCCTGTCTGAGCGCTGAACTACGGCACTCAGACCAATCACAACTCTGCATTGCAGCATTGTGATTGGCTATGGGGAGCCTGGGACCCCGGATGCTTCCTGCTGCCTTACCGGGACTCCAGACAGGAAGAAGATAAGAAGGTTAACAGGATGGACATCGGAGGTGAGGCAGCAGTCAGCCGTAGCCAGGTAAGTGGTTTAAAAAAAATCTTTTTCACTACCCCCAGCCTTCCCCAGCCTGCCCCGCCACCCCCGTCTGGTGGCAGACGTTACTATACACTTGGTAAAAACTACGACTGGAGAAAAAATTCCAGCAAGCCTACAGGAGGCATTACAGAACGTAATGATGCATTGCTTTTGAAACGTGGACTGATCTTTCTCTCAAGTGTATCCTTGATGAAGGAACCTGGCAAAGCAAGCAAAAACATATCTCTGAGGGACCTGCAAGCAGAGACTTGTTATGTTATGTTATGTTATGTTAACAATGATTTGTATAGCGCACTGACACCGGTTGGTTTCCTGGCGCTGTGAAGACAGAGTGTGGTCAGAGATGAAAGTTTGTGGGGTTAGTGGTATGCTTGTTGGTAAAGCCAGGTCTTTAGGAGTTTCCTAAATGACAGGAGGTCAGGGCATAGCCTGATCTCGAGAGGAAGGGCGTTCCATAGGCGAGGTGCCAGGGTGCCAAATCTGCAGCCACCAGTCCGCTTGCGTTTGAAAGAGGGTGTTTGTAGAAGACAGTGATGTGCTGAACGTAAGCTTCGGGACGGGGCATATTTTATAATCAGATTGGAAATGAATTTGGGGCTTTTGCCATAGAGTGCTTTAAACATCATGCAGCTGACTTTGAAGGTGCAGCGCTGGGTTACCGGGAGCCAGTGAAGTGTTTTCAAAAGAGTGGTTGCTGGATGCCATGTAGGCTGGCTTAGAATCAGTCTTGCTGCATGATTCTGCACCATATGAAGGCGTTTCAGGAGGAACTGAGGAAGACCTAGGTAAATCGAGTTGGCGTAATCTATGTGGGAGATCACAGTAGCGATCACCACCTGTAACAGGGCTTCACGAGTCAGAAGGCAACGAACCTTCCGAATTTTCCTTAATTGGAAAAGGCACTTGGAAACCACCTGACCTACTTGCGTTTTAAGTGAGAGGTCGCTGTTTAAGGTAATGTCAAGCGTCTTTGCCGATGGTGAGGGGGATGGGGCTTCACCCATGTCTGTTGGCCAGTAGTGTGGGCCCCAGTACTTGACACTGTCCCCAGTCAAGACCAGCTCGGATTTCCCAGGGTTCAGTTTCAGATGATTCTGGTTCATCCAGGCTTGGATGAACCTCATTGTAGACTGGAAAAATGCAATGGACGTTGCTGAGTTGCCAATTGTAAACAGGAGCTGAAGGTCGTCCGCATAGTTCAGCACCGTGACCTGTTTCTTTCTAAGGGCCTGGATTAGAGGGGAGATGTAGAGGTTGAACAGGTGTGGTGATAGGGACGAGCCCTGAGGGACGCCGCAAGTGATGCTTGTTTAGTGCCCCCTAGATTGCCCTGACGGACTGCTTGAGAGCGGTTCGTTAAGAAGGACTTCAGCCAAACTGCTGCCGTGCCGTGGATGCCAGCCTGTGCGACACGGTCGATCAAGATGGTGTGGTCAACCGTGTCAAATGCGGCTGACAAATCCAGGAGCACTAAAGCCTGCGGAATATGGATGTCTGCACAGTCCCTGAGGGTGTCCATGACTGTCACTACCACTGCCTCTGATGAATGGGCAGGGCGAAAGCCCGCTTGATGGGTGTCCAGGCAGTTTGATGTCTCGATAAAGTTAGACAAGCAGTTGGCAACATGCGCCTCCAGTACCTTCGCTAAGAAGGCGAGGAGGGAGATTGGACGGTAATTTAAATTACAGGTGGGGTCTGCACCCGGTTTCTTCAAGAGGGGTATTACTGTTGCTTCTTTAAAAGCGAGTGGAACTTGTCCACTGGTCAGTGAGCTATTCAAAAGAGTGCAGGCAGGTGCCGGAATCACTGATAAGCAGTCTTTTAAGATGTAAGGGGGGCATTTGTCAGAAGGGGCGCCTGATTTCACTCTTATCAGTAATTCCTGGAATAGTTCTGGAGTGATAGGAGTGAATTTGCGTAGTGAACCGGTGGCTTTAGGACCTGACTCTAGGAGAGAGGGGTCTGACTCTAGGAGAGCGGAACTTGAGCTTTGAGGAATACTGGATTTGATGGTGGCAATTTTCTCTATGAAAAAGAGGTTGAGTGAGTCGCAGAGAACCTGGGTCGGTGGCAGACTGGGAAGGGCATTATCCAAGTTGGTTAGTTCGTTGAGGATGGAAAAGATGTCTTTGGATTTATTTGTCGAGTTGGTGATACGGGCAGAGAAGTAAGCGGTTTTCGCCGCTAAGATGGATTTCATGTATTCCTTCCTGGCACTAATATATCGAGCTTTGGCGTCAGAGGCGTAGTTGCGACTCCAGAATAATTCGAGTTGGCGAAGGGCTAGTTTTTTTACCTTCAGGTCTGGGGAAAACCATTTTTGGGCATCAGCTCGACGGGCAAGTTTAATTGTTTTGTACGGGGCATGCACATCGCTGGCTGCTTGCAGCCAAAGAGAGAGATTGCTTTCTGCTACATTGATATCAGGATGGTGGAGGGGAATGGAAATAGCCAGGGTTTGTATAAAATCTGCCCTGGTTAAAGAGTTCCATTTTCTGGCACGTCCGCCAGTGGCTGTAGCGGTGGTCTTTTTAAGAGGATGGACGAGATTAAATTTGAGCAGGAAGTGATCAGACCATAGGCAAGGGGAGATGGCCGGGGTTGTCACTAAAAGGGAGTTGGTCCAAACTTGGTCCAATATGTGACCCTTACTGTGGGTTGATGAGTGAACTTGTTGATCAAAGTTCAAGTTGGTAAGGAGCTCAGTGAGTTCATGCGACTGCGGACTTTCCCCTTGGGTCATTAAACCAGTAGTTGAAGTCCCCAACTAGTAAGATCCTGGCATGTTCAATAGCTAGGTTGGCGATTTGTTCACTAAACATTAGAGGAAAAGACGGCATGTTATTAGGGGGTCTATAAAGAAGAACACAGGCTATAGAGGAATAGGACGTTTCGATTTTAAAAACCAGGCTTGTGAAGCTGGAGCTCTAGAATTAGGTAGTAGAGAGTAAGAGGATTATATGGATCATTTCAATAGTACCAGTCACCAATCTGAAAAAAGCGAATTTAGCATAGGTGAAGAAATAGAGGAAGACTTTTCAGTTGAAACTGAAGATTTCAGTGCCAGTGACAACATTGATGACATCACACAAGATCACTCCATCTCTCATGTTAGAGTCTGAGCAGATTACCTGGAGGTTGACCCATAGATAACCACTTGAGGGACTTGTAGTTGTACTAGTTTATGGACTTTTTTGATACATTCTGCTTAGACAACAAGTGTGCTAGAATGTGAACTCATGTGTCCCTTTAGTTGCCAACAACCCTATCTGGGAATAGAATTCTGTTTGCAGCAACTACTGAATGAACATTTTACAACAGTACTTACCTTTACTTTGATGAAAAGCATCACAAGAATGTGCCCAGGTATCTCAGCTCATGCATGAAGCAAGGCTGTTTCCTTATCATTAGGGGTTTCCACATTGATCGACAGGTGGTTGTGTACTTTCGTCACCGCCATATTACTTGGTCATCTTCCAGGACCTATGGATTGAGACGCTGTTACTGGGTATATGCCCAGCTCCACATTTGAGGTATGTCATGGTGGAGTCTGAGGAACATGCAGTATGTCTTGGACAAGATCGTCATCATCAGCATATTTAAATCATATTCCAGAGGACTGTGGGTACCAAATATGCAACATCAATTGCCCTGATCTGAGAAGAGATGGGGGAATCAATTAAATAACACAATGACTACAGGGGTCAGGACCATAGATGGTAGAGCGCTCAAACATCAGCATCCTATCAGAATCCTGAGCAGTGCATGTGCCCCTCCTATTGTTCAGACATGAGATCATGAAGGAGAAAAGTGGGCCTTCTGGTGTAATGGAGATTGGAGGACAGAGAAGAATCTATATTGCAGGGATAGAGGAACCACTGTGTCATGAGCTGGAATAGATAATGAGGGGGTGGCCTTGGGATAAAAAGAATATTAGGATAAAGATTAAAAAATGAGTACTGCAGATTGATGCACGTATCTCCAATTTTTTATTCTGGCATAAATCCCTAGAGAAGAATGTGTGAATGTGTTAGAAATTCGATAGCTGTGGGGCACAAGAGCAAAACAAAGAAAACATAAGGTAGAAAAGGAAAACCAGACGGGCACTCTAGATCCTGGAAACACATTAACAAAATGATTTTGCTTGCGATTCAATTCAATAGGTATACATTCAAACAGTAGCTGTTTCAGAGATATTTCAGAACACTCAGCTCCACCAAGGCCTGGGGACAGCTGACCCTGAAGAAGTGTAAGAGACTGGGTCCAATGTATTCTAACAACAATACTGCAAGGAAAGCACAAAACTGGACTAAAGGAAAAAAAGGCCAATCCTAAAGAACACTAACTTAGGAGGAGCATAAAAAATAATAAAGGTGGTAAGGGGAGAGACTGGATTGACAACTGCGTAGAAGATGAAGATTAACTTACCACTTTGGAAAATTGCCATGCAACATGTAAATACCCAACATGACTTGGAACAGGCAGGACAAGGATAGCTCATTTGTGATGGTTTTGATCTTGAAATAGGCTGCTCCCTATGCTCAAAGCAATAAAAAAAAGGAGCTACCTTCTTCCTTGAGTTGAATGCTATCATAACCCAGTGATCTGCTCCATCTCAATCCAAGTCCTGTGTGGCAAAACGTCCAACCCCCTTCTCTTCGCACCATTTATGACTTCTGGATCCAACCACCACCCCAATACTAAAGATGGTACAGGGGTTGTATGTCAGTATATTGATAACAAAAACATCACCTGACAAAAATAACTACAAAAGGTTGATGGTTTTAAATGTGACATTTAGGGCATTATATTTCTGTCACAATATTTAGGCCATGATATTCTGATAGCATATTTACTCCTCCTCAGTACCCGATGTATCCTGTACAATGAGTGGTTAAATTCTGACAGAGTTTTATCTTCACCCAGATGTCGGGCAACAAAAAGAAAGATGTGGCTTAGCAGGAAACTAAGCCCAATACTCCAGTGCCTTCAGACTGTAATTCTTGTGGAAAGGCTCCCTCGGGATTTTGAAGCATAAACTTTAGTGGGACCCCAAACTCTACAAAAATTCAGCCATTTGAAAACAAATGTTTCCCAAGATTGTCAGACACAGTAGATCTTATTTAGAGTTTGGCAGACTAGATACTCTGTTAAAACGTGATAAATATCCACTTCACTATACTTGAAGTGTCATAGGCTATAATGCTCTTGTAATATGGTGACCTGGACATTTACCATGTTTGTGATGCAGTATCCCATCCCCCAAACGTGAAATAATGCCTAATGTCAAATTAATTGCTTGAGAAGGTTGCGTGTTTCATGTTGATGCCCTTTTTTTGTTCACTGACTGTTCTCTGCATGCGCGATACAGCCAATAGCGGCTGGTATCAGGTGAAAGAGGTGGGAAGCACGGGGAAACAGAAAACAAAAAAAATACTTACCTGACTGCCACTTGCAGCTCTTCTTCTGACTGCTATGCACAGGCTGAGGTTCCCTGACTCCCCTATGGCCAATCCCATCGCTTCTCTCATGCTGGTGAGAGAAGCGCTGGGATGACCTGAGCAGGTTTGGTTTCTGCTCCATCAGAGACTGGGAGCCTGCGCTTGCTGTTCTCTCCACCTGGCAATGCGCATGGGTTAGAGAGATTCCAGTGCACATTTCGGTTTGGCTGTCCTGAGACAGACAGCCAAACCAACATGCGCACTGCCGGAAGTGCCCACCACTCCCTCACTGTGCTTGCTGCAGTGCTAGGTGAGTATGGCCTGCCCCCAGACTAAACTGCGAGAAGAAAAATAAAATATTAATAAAAATGTTTTATTATCATTTTATTTTTCAATGTTTGCAGCTGCTGGCAGATGGACGATGCTCCTCCGCCATAACGGAGTGCCACCGCTGGATACATCAGTCCTTTAGTACATGAGCTGTATGCTGTGGTTCAGACTAGGATTCAGGCACACTTTCCGGGAGTGTACCATGACTATCCTATTTACATTGTGCTGTACTCTTAAAGTAGGAGAGTCAGATATCATGAATTTGTTGGAGGTAACAAAGTCCATGGTTTTTAGATTCACCATTTCAGGTGAACAGACCGCCTGGAATTGCCACTGGGATTTAGAGAATAGTTTAAATAAATATTGATGTCCTAGTGAGCATGGCAGTGAGACACTTGGCACCTGACAAATCATACTGACTCTTTCCTGCTACGGATAAATGCAATTCTGAACCCTCAAGGATATCCCTTAGCATATGCCTCCCTCGATAGATTCAGTGGCTGATCATCCCATAGCACCTGCCAGTCAGCCCTCAGCACTTGAATGCCTCCTGTGGTATATCTTAAGACAGATATAGCTATAAGCTGGCTGTACTGAAGTATCTAATGTAGGTAGGCCAGAGCTGACATGCAATCTACAACAAGGATGGCACCTGAGAAGGGTGGATGCACTGTATCCATAACAGTGTATACATCCTAATCATGCAGAAATAATAAGTGAAGTGCCAGGCTACTCTGTACTTGCCCTACCTATAAGAAGTTTGGACTTCTGTGGACATTACTTGCTGATACACCTTTTTGCATCACACATTTGCTGTTAAATACTGCTATTAATGTATAATTAACAATGCACATTACACAAAGAATTCCGTCAGAAAGCAGTGATATGTCGCACAGCAAACAATCTCTCCACTCCCACCTCTTACACGCAATGCAATACTCCCTTTAATCTGCACTTAAATCAGGTGTGAGGAAAGTGTTCTCTGTAATATGCAATCAATATAACTCCCTGTCTGAAATCATGATATAGGGATAGTTGATTCACACATCAAACAGCCTCAATACTTCCAACACTTCCAAGAACAGTCATACTGCTACTAATTTATGGTTACATCAAACAACCAAACAACCCGCCTGAGTCCACAAGCAGTAAATTCAATACCCCAAAGTTACAGTGAAATTAAGTACAAAGTTAAATGTTCATGCCATCCCTGATATCTATCCAATGGAGGGTCTTGTGTAAAATCTTGTGTTACCAAATACCGGATCTCTATACTCATCTGGAGCTCTCTCTTGATGATTAAAAGCTCACTGCGATTGGTCTCCTATATTCCTAATACTTCCTAGATGTTTTCAGATATGTTCCATTATTAACATCCTGAGGCACTTAGAGCTTTTTCTAAATATTACCAAGACTCATATGACCTAGAACCTTCATCAAAGTAATATCCAGAGAGAATAAATTGCTGTTTACACAAGAGATTGCTCAGTCTGACTGCATTATTGATAAAGCTGGTCAGAATTCTTCTTTTTTACATGCTTCAAAATATCAAGAGTACCTAAGAAACATTTTCAAGACACTATCCAGGGTCACTTATAGAATTGTTATTGATAATACTTTGACTCACCTGGATTGCTGCTCTTGATAATATCCAGAGACCTTTGTATTTCTTCTATATACCTAAATTTACTGATTTGCTTTTTATAATACCCAGACTCGGTCAGGGTTGTCGTCTTAATATCCAAAGTCAATCAAGGTTGTGTTTGTTCTGATTTAAACAGTTACTCAGAACTCTGAGGTTGAAAATATACAGAGTTATTTAGTACTATAGCTCCCCAAAGCTTACTCAGGTTAGAAGGCCTAGGTAAAAGATTGCATAACGCCTCTATTCACTCATTATGTGCCACAACATGTCACATCTCACAATGATTATAACTTGATTGTTGATGCTGGTCTCCTGGTTCAGTAAAGTAATGTACCTACATCAGGAATATGTCTTTGACCTCCTGGTTGCATATTTGAATCACTGCAGGTTCAGTCAGATTCAAATTGGGTAACAATAAACATCTGTTATTCAGCAGCAAGAACCACCAAAAAGGCAATCATACAAGTATACCTTTTGCACTAAAGATTAGTATATGCAAAGTATATAATCCACACTGGCACCACTTTGGGGCATCCTACATGCAGCAGCACGTCTTATTCAGGGCCTGAAGAAATTTGATCACATCACCCCCAATCAATGGAACTCCATTGGCTCCACTTACTGGACTACACCACCTTCAAAACCAGTGACATTATTTGCACAGCTATCACAACCAGTACCCCCGCTTTTCCAAGAAAACCATTATCAACAATCCATTGCTAAGAAAACCATTTCTTGTGGTTATTGACACACCCACAGTTAGGACACCATCAGACTACAGACTAAGAAGTGTAAAAAGAAGAAACAAGACAATAGCCTTTCCCTCAATGCACCTATGATTTGAAACAACAAACCCATATCCATCAGGATTTAGGAAAGAGTTGAAGACACACCTTTTTAAAGAACACCATATTGCAGTGCATTAGATGCACACAACTCAGCTTCTTCTTCTATTACTCACTGACTTAATGTTTGGCTTTGACCATTTGCAGCGGTTTGCTGCCTTATGACTAAGGGCCTGACTTAGATATTGTCGGGCACACTGCCAGCTCGTGGCAGTTGGGAAAATGCCGACAAGCAGGTGGCATCCTGACCGCCGTATTGCACTATCACTGTTGGGCTGGTGGTGTGCCTGCAACGCAGCCATGGTGGCTGAATGCTGTGGCTCCAATGCCAGTCATGCTGAGAAGGCTCCGGGTGGTTGGGAACACTGTTTCCCTGCACCGCAGCTTGTAGGAGAAACAGTGTGCACCAACGTGCACATGCCATGGGGGCACACAAAGAGCAGCACCAGGAACATGTATCTAAGGCTCACTCGCCCTGGAGAAATGTTTGCACTCCAAAACTTGCCTTTCCACTTACCTTTTCATGACGGTTTCCCCGCCATTATAAGGTCAGTGGATAGGTAGGTTGTAATCCTGATGGCGGTGCCCATGCTGGCATCGCCAACATTGACTGCTCCTCTCTCCACTGACGCCATCACTGGAGCTCAGATCTTAGAGGTGGTCTGAAGTCGGTAAGATGGCTGTCTCACCACACTCATTGTAATCAGGCAGTAAGACCTCCCAGTATCCGGGTGGGTGGACCACCAAAAAGCAACAGCAGTCTCAGGACTGCAAACGTCTAAATCAGGCCCTACTTTACTGCTATAGAAATAAGATACGCATACATACATAGGTAGTATACATAAAATTATTTCATAACCAAAGTTAAAATAATGAGAGTAATCAGAATTTGAAAGACACAAAAGGTGACGGAGGCTGTATGCAATAAGTCTAAGCGCTTTCTGGGCTTACCTGCTATTCGTGAGGAGCCAGACTTGTGCTGTGTGTTTCCCTGCTTCCAGCCATCTACATCAACTGTTCGCGACACCCGCTTCGCGGGTGCCGCTCACCGCCTCTTTTGCCCCGTCCTCCCTGGTGTGAGCGGATCCACAGTCCATGGTGAGTAACGCGCTCCCAGGTTGAGGATTATAACAGATTGTGCGTGGAGCCTACCGAGGGACTGCGAGGTCCAGCAGCCTCAGCTGCACACAGCTGCTGCCTCTTCCACCGGCGGCCACGCCCCCAGCCTCCGCATTTAACATCGCCTGGGTTCCTGGTTCACTGGCGCTTTCTGGGCTTACCTGCTATTCGTGAGGAGCCAGACTTGTGCTGTGTGTTTCCCTGCTTCCAGCCATCTACATCAACTGTTCGCGACACCCGCTTCGCGGGTGCCGCTCACCGCCTCTTTTGCCCCGTCCTCCCTGGTGTGAGCGGATCTACAGTCCGTGGTGAGTAACGCGCTCCCAGGTTGAGGATTATAACAACAGATTGTGCGTGGAGCCTACCGAGGGACTGTGAGGTCCAGCAGCCTCAGCTGCACACAGCTGCTGCCTCTTCCACCGGCGGCCACGCCCCCAGCCTCCGCATTTAACATCGCCTGGGTTCCTGGTTCACTGGCGCTTTCTGGGCTTACCTGCTATTCGTGAGGAGCCAGACTTGTGCTGTGTGTTTCCCTGCTTCCAGCCATCTACATCAACTGTTCGCGACACCCGCTTCGCGGGTGCCGCTCACCGCCTCTTTTGCCCCGTCCTCCCTGGTGTGAGCGGATCCACAGTCCGTGGTGAGTAACGCGCTCCCAGGTTGAGGATTATAACAACAGATTGTGCGTGGAGCCTACCGAGGGACTGCGAGGTCCAGCAGCCTCAGCTGCACACAGCTGCTGCCTCTTCCACCGGCGGCCACGCCCCCAGCCTTCCCCTTCATTACTGGCCTCAGTTCTACCGCGACGCGGGACGCGCGCGGGGCGACTACCGGGGCGAAGACCGGGCAAAGAGCGGGCCGTTTAAGGCCGTTCAAGGACGGCAGAGGACGGCCCTGGCCCAGAACTCTTGTGTCTTCGCCCCTGACAACCATAACGGCTAAAATGTCGACCATACGCAACAGAACTCGAAGTTGTGCGAAAAAAGCTACGGCGGTAGCCCAGGTGACTGGACCTATTGATCTTTTTATTTCACGCGTGCACGAGACTATTGACCAAAGTATTGTATTATTGGAAAAAAGAGTCTCTATGGACCTTGCAAATGCTAGGCGCTCATCCTTGGGCCCTTTGGCAAAGGTTAAATCTCCTGCGGTGCAGACTTTGAATAATTGCTCCTTACCCGTAACTATGCCTACTAACAGTGTTCCAACTGTACCGAATACTGTTGATCTATCGGTTGCCCCATCAGACTCGGATCCGTCTTTTGAAGACCTGGAGGTTACACCAGATCTAGAAACCTGCCAGTCACCTGACAAAGGGGAGCCGAGTCTGAGTGGGTCTAATGATGCGGAAACAGCCCCTGTACCCACTGTTCCCCGGAGAAGGGCTCCTAACCCGCCTAAGGTTACATCGAAGGGCAAAAGTAAAGTAAAAGCACCAGTTAGGAATCACAATTTGATTTCCCCCACTCCACAAATGACTTCAGGTATTCCGTGCTGGGTACAAAACATGGTTACTGATTTAAAACTAGACCTTGAAGCCACTTTAGCAGCACAAATCAAACCTTTAATTTCTAAAGTGGATAGGCTTACTTCCTTAATACACTCTAAATGGCCACATAAAAAGCAGGGACAAGGGCATGTTCAGTTACAAGGGACCACAGAATTAGCCCCCGAATGTTTAACGAACATCCAGTCCCCCAAAGACGTATCAAACAAGGTTCAAGGTATTGCAGCCCCTGGGAACCCAGTTATATCCCTTGAATCGCAAACAGTGAACAACTCGGTCCAACCAATAACTGTATCGATTCCAAAGGAGAATGTCCCTGTTCTGGCGAACCAACACCCAGTTGTTGATAACATTGCCACCACAACCATTCAAGCTAAAGAAGTAGCAGGGGAATCCAATCCAACCTCTGCACAAAATAAACCTGAAGGGCCTAAGCCAAAGCAGGCACGTTTCAGGTCTATTAATTTACCACCAGAGGTTTCTCCTTTTGTTGTCGTGTTGACAGCAGTTCCCCCATTGAAAGAGGGAGTAAAAGAAACGTTTACCGAGCTTAGAAATAAATGTGCTCAATGGCTCCATCTACATAAACCCCTACCTAATAACATGAACGGTGAAATTCTTACCGTGCGTAGAGGGGATTGGGTGGGCAGAAGTAAGAAATCAATAGTAGGGGACGTAATAACTGTTAATTTTAGGGATGTAGGGGCAGCAAGCTATGTATGTAATGCACCCAATAGTGGTCCTGCGACCCAAATTAAACCACTTCCTTTGTCGTATTTTTTACCAAAGCCTGCACGACCTAACCCTCCCTGTCCCACTTTCCAAAGTAACAGTGGACCGGGGTTTTTTCCACAGCAAGCCGTTAAACCTTGGCTGCAACCACCTTATCCGCCCCCTTTTTTCCCACATTATGTTAATTTACAGCAGCAACTATCAAATGCCCCACCTTTTCCTATGCATCAAATCAAAGCCCACTGGCAACACCCTTTTCATTTTCCGCCACCTGTACCTCAGTCTGCTTACCAATGGCAGCAATCTTTTCAGCCACCACAATTAGACAAACATCCGTGGCAACAAACGTGGCAGGACCCGCCCCACTCCCAAGACCCCTTGTCTGCACAATTCGCCCACCCAAACAGATATGCCGTGCTAGATGAGGTAGACTGACTTAGCCCTCTAGAAGCACTGGATCTAAACATTCCTAAGTCCACTCTCGATAAGGAGTGTTCCTCTTCCTCTGTCACGCCTCCTGCTGTACCTCACGAATCTACTATATTGTCACTACCAATACCTACCCAGTACATAGATAACCAGGGTAGCTCTGATATATGTATAACTACTGCTAGCCCGAGCCAAAGTTCAGTTACCACCTTTTGGGAAGAGGGTCCTACCTTTTTACCACCAGCAAATCAGTCGGAGTTATCTGTTGTTGGTAATCCCGGTAAACCAGCAGGAATTTCTCTTATTTCTTGGAACATCGCTGGTCTTACCGGCAAATTAGGTACACCCTTTTGGACCAGCTTCCTGGGTGAGGGATTCGACCTAATCCTACTTCAGGAAACTTGGTGTCCAGACCCTATTAACATCGAAGGGTATGCATCCTTCTGTCTTAGAGCAACCAAATCTAGCTCGGGTAGGGCTAAGGGGGGACTTTTATTGTTAGTGTCAACCAAGCTGTGTGACTGTACGGTCAAATATAGTACGACCGTGGGGACATACAGCCAAGTTATTAGGATGGAGTGTAGGAAGAATATTGATTTAGTCATTGTTAATTTCTATAATAATATTTTTGATACTACAAGGGGAGATATTTTACCGCCTTTAGAAAGGGAAATCATTAAGGCTCTGGACATCTCGAAAAGAAAGGCTGAGGTGGTTTGGGCTGGTGATTTTAACTTGCAGCCCTGCCATCTGTCCAATGGGAACATTTGTGGCTTCGATACAGCATTAAAAAGCCATTGGGGAGACCAGGGGGGGAGGGAGGAGTCTCCCCACTTCAAACACTTCCAACACTGCAGTTATGGTTCCACTATAAATAATATGCTAGTCACGCTAGACATGACCCTGTTAAACTGCAATGTCAATAATCGGGCAATTACATGCCCTACATTTACAGGCAGAGGTGCAGGTTCATTCATAGATCATATTTTGTTGTCTAGCAGTGGAGACTACACGGATTTGTATGTGAATGAAGAAAGTCTCAGTGACCACAATAGCTTACGTGTTACCCTCTTGGGGCATGGTACTTTATTGGTTCCGGGTGGTAAATGTACAAATGATATAGTACCTACTAGACCAAAGGGCTTAAGGGTCAAATGGACTGGTTTAAATTCTAAAGTCAAACAGAAGGAGGTTGTTACTCTTTGTAAGAACCAAATTAGTTATTGTTTGGATGATGACAGTGACTCTGGCTGCTTAATAGATTATTTTGTATCCATGAATAGCATTATTGATGGTATTTTTACTAAGACCCCGTCAGCTAAGGGCGGTCCAAAGCAGGGGTGGTTTGATAAGACATGTATAGTCGCCCTCCGCGACCTAAAGAATGCGCTGGGCACTAGACCACGTGTTAAGACGGAGATACAATACCTCAGGGCCTGTTATAAAACAGCCATTGGTAATAGGAAGAAGGTATTACAGTCTGAGGCATGGGACAAGCTGAGGGAGGCTGCTGAGACCAAAAACAGTAAACTTTATTGGGAAACAATTAATAGCCCGTTTCTCAATAAGGAAAATGTTCCAGAACTGACCTCTTACGTGGCATGTAGCGACTGGGTTACCCATTTTTCTAAAATATTTAATCCAGAAAGGTCAACCTCTGAGTTATCTCCACCAGATATAAGCACATGGTTGCCCCTTTCGATGAATATAACACTAGATGAATGCCAGGAAGCTATCTCTTTAAGTAAAGGAAGCAAGGCCCCTGGCCCTGATGGGGTTCCGCTGGATTTATACAAAGACGAAATAGCGTTATGGGCTCCCATTTTGACGCGGGTTTTTAACTGTGCAGCTGAAAGTGAATTTCCTTCTACTTGGGGTCAATCGATCATCATTCCTCTACATAAGAAAGGTGACAAGTCAGAGGCCTCTAATTATCGTCCAATTTCATTATTGGACGCCTCTGTAAAGGTGATGAGTAGGATTTTGCTGAAGAGGCTAGAAGATTGGGCAACTGATTTTAACATTTTAACTAGAGTCCAATATGGCTTTCGCAAAGGCCTGGGTACACTGGACCAATGCGTAAATCTGGACCTTTTAATCAGTAAATATACTGTGGCTAAAAGTGGTAACCTCTTTTTATGTTTTGCTGATCTGAGCAGCGCATTTGATTTAGTTAACCATAACATTCTCTGGGAGGTTCTGCTTGATGCAGGGGCACCAAGGGAAATAGTGAATTTTTTAGCTAGATTGTATGAAAAACTTTCATGTAAAGTCCGCTATGGCACCCTTGGTGAATGTACCCCGTTTTTTAGAGTGTCTCGGGGCATACGTCAGGGTTGTGTTTTAGCCCCGCTTTTATTTTCCCTTTTCATTAATGGTGTTGACCGATCCCTGACTGACATCCCAGCAGATGCCCCTTTGATTGATGGTAAACCTGTTCCGCTGCTACTTTATGCGGATGACGCTGTTCTTTTATCTCGAACACAGTTGGGCCTACAGCGCCTAATTGATAATTTCATGCAGTTCATTCAAGCTAGGCGGCTTCGTGTGAATAAAACTAAGACATATGTAATGTCATGTGGTCAGGCAGCCAAGCAGGTAAAGCATACCTTCTTCCTTGATAAGGAAAAGCTAACTTCTGTTAAATCCTTTTGTTATCTGGGAATAACATATAATAATAGTGGGTCTTGGAACGCGGAATTTGATGCCGTAAAAATAAAAATGCTACGGTCCACTAGTAGCATATTTCGTTTTGCCTCCAAACTCGGCTCACGAAGTATCTCTGATATGGTGAACATATACAATGTATGTTGTGTTTCCTCTGCTCTGTATGGGGCAGGGGTATGGGGTCACTGTGAGGGTATTTCCCTGCAGAAGGAGGAAAACAAGTTCTTAAGGAGGCTGTTATGTGTTCCCCCTTCTGCCTCCACCCAGTTGATCCATGAAGAAGTTGGGATCGAGTATATTTCTGACTTAGCAGCAGTTCGGCCACTCTTATTGTGGCGTTCTATTTGGGCTAAGCCAGAGACTCGATTCACCAAGGACATTATCCTTGATTGTATAGGTTTGGATCACTCCTCACGTGTATTGTGGTTAAGATACATACATCGTTGGTATCTACTTCTTTTTAACATTGATGTGTTCCGTGAGCCTGAAAAGGTTGTCTCCATTTCAAAAAAAGAAATTAAGATTACGTTCCTTAATTTTCGAAAGGCCGAACGAGACAAAGCCGTTGGCAATCTTGTTACTATGAAATTTTATAAAGACCTAAATCTAGCACCCGGATTACAATCCTATCTTGTATTTGTGACTCGCCCTTCTCACCAGTATGTCCTAACACGGGTTAGATTGGGCATTGTACACCACTTGGTTGCCTTTCCAAACACAAAAACTAGTTCAAACATACCCTGTCCATGCGATAGCACCTCCAGGCAGAGTAGTTGCCATTTCTTGCTTTTTTGTAAATTTTATCAGTTTTTTAGGTTAAAATACCTTAAACCCATTTTTATTAAATGTAACATTTGTACCACACAAACAGCATTGATATTTTTATCTTCATTAGAGAACGAGGAGATTTGTTTCTTTTTGGCTACTTATATTTTAAAATGTACAGCTGCCAGGAAAAGTATTGTATTATAATGTTGTTTACTTACCTGTCTGTACTTATGCTATACAGCTGCCAGGATCTGTTAATGATGATATTACTGTTAAACACTCCTGTCTGTATATATATGCTCTCATTTTTATGATCCATATCAATTCCTGTAATTAAGGTATTATAAAACATAAAGTGGTCCACTGTATTGAATGCTTACTTAATAATTTTAATGTACAGTTCCCATGAAAAGCCTAGTGAGCAACTCCTACTGATCCCCAGCTAGTCATTGTAAGAATGTTCGTATTTTGTAATAACATGATGACCTATAGAGGCATGATCACTTTCTACTTGATGCACTTTAGCCTCTTTTTCTTCTTTTTAGGAATGACTATATGGCGTCCTTTTTAATATTTCAATTATGTATTTCTGCTTGTATGATTTGTATGTACAAATCGAATAAAAGCTTTTGAATTGAATTGAAGTCTAAACTCTGCCAATAGCTGGGGGTAGCACTCCAATCCATCGTTCTTTTGCTCACCTCACCACTTCAGTTTGAAACCAGTTGTATGCAAATCAGTCTTGACCCTTTTCACAATTCCTTCTTTTTTGGAGGGTTGGAAGCCTCCCTAAATTCCCAAAACCCATCACCCAATACTCCTCCAGTTCAAAATTGTGGTATTGGATTTATTGGTAAAAGGACGTTGATAATGATTTTCTTCGTGAAATATTCATGCTATTCCTCAATCAATCAATCAATCAGGATTTGTAAAGTGCTGCTTATTACCCGTGAGGACATCCAGGTACTGGGGGGTTGGCTGCTGCTGTTAGTTGAACATCCAGGTCTTTCTTTAGTCCTTGTCTAAATTCCTGCAGGGTGGGTAGGGTCAGAGGTGGAGGGGGAGTCTGTTCCAAGTTTTAGCGGCCAGGTAGGCGAAACAGCAGCTGCTGCTTCTGCTTTGGTGGCTCTTGTAGTTTGGTTTGCCCTGTTCCCATCATGCACTGGGACAGGAACAGACTAATTTGCATACAGTCAGGTTCTGAAACTGGGATGGTGCAGTGAGCTAAAAAACGGTGTTGGATCTAGCCCTGATCTCTTGACTGGGTGAGAGTATTCTGTTTAATTCAGAGACTCTGTCCCTCACCACCCCTTGTTGTAAATATTTTTGTCCACCCTATGCGTGGAAGGGTATACTCAGATGTGAGTCCCTTGCTCATTGCACCATCAGGATTCAAGCAAGCCGGGCCGAAGAGGCTGAAATGCCAGAAACCGGTCCCCGGTAGCTTGTTTCCTTCCCAGTGTAAGAATTGGCTCTTGTAGTTTGGTTTGCCCTGTTCCCATCATGCACTGGGACAGGAACAGACTAATTTGCATACAGTCAGGTTCTGAAACTGGGATGGTGCAGTGAGCTAAAAAACGGTGTTGGATCTAGCCCTGATCTCTTGACTGGGTGAGAGTATTCTGTTTAATTCAGAGACTCTGTCCCTCACCACCCCTTGTTGTAAATATTTTTGTCCACCCTATGCGTGGAAGGGTATACTCAGATGTGAGTCCCTTGCTCATTGCACCATCAGGATTCAAGCAAGCCGGGCCGAAGAGGCTGAAATGCCAGAAACCGGTCCCCGGTAGCTTGTTTCCTTCCCAGTGTAAGAATTGGCTCTTGTAGTTTGGTTTGCCCTGTTCCCATCATGCACTGGGACAGGAACAGACTAATTTGCATACAGTCAGGTTCTGAAACTGGGATGGTGCAGTGAGCTAAAAAACGGCGTTGGATCTAGCCCTGATCTCTTGACTGGGTGAGAGTATTCTGTTTAATTCAGAGACTCTGTCCCTCACCACCCCTTGTTGTAAATATTTTTGTCCACCCTATGCGTGGAAGGGTATACTCAGATGTGAGTCCCTTGCTCATTGCACCATCAGGATTCAAGCAAGCCGGGCCGAAGAGGCTGAAATGCCAGAAACCGGTCCCCGGTAGCTTGTTTCCTTCCCAGTGTAAGAATTGGCTCTTGTAGTTTGGTTTGCCCTGTTCCCATCATGCACTGGGACAGGAACAGACTAATTTGCATACAGTCAGGTTCTGAAACTGGGATGGTGCAGTGAGCTAAAAAACGGTGTTGGATCTAGCCCTGATCTCTTGACTGGGTGAGAGTATTCTGTTTAATTCAGAGACTCTGTCCCTCACCACCCCTTGTTGTAAATATTTTTGTCCACCCTATGCGTGGAAGGGTATACTCAGATGTGAGTCCCTTGCTCATTGCACCATCAGGATTCAAGCAAGCCGGGCCGAAGAGGCTGAAATGCCAGAAACCGGTCCCCGGTAGCTTGTTTCCTTCCCAGTGTAAGAATTGGCTCTTGTAGTTTGGTTTGCCCTGTTCCCATCATGCACTGGGACAGGAACAGACTAATTTGCATACAGTCAGGTTCTGAAACTGGGATGGTGCAGTGAGCTAAAAAACGGTGTTGGATCTAGCCCTGATCTCTTGACTGGGTGAGAGTATTCTGTTTAATTCAGAGACTCTGTCCCTCACCACCCCTTGTTGTAAATATTTTTGTCCACCCTATGCGTGGAAGGGTATACTCAGATGTGAGTCCCTTGCTCATTGCACCATCAGGATTCAAGCAAGCCGGGCCGAAGAGGCTGAAATGCCAGAAACCGGTCCCCGGTAGCTTGTTTCCTTCCCAGTGTAAGAATTGGCTCTTGTAGTTTGGTTTGCCCTGTTCCCATCATGCACTGGGACAGGAACAGACTAATTTGCATACAGTCAGGTTCTGAAACTGGGATGGTGCAGTGAGCTAAAAAACGGTGTTGGATCTAGCCCTGATCTCTTGACTGGGTGAGAGTATTCTGTTTAATTCAGAGACTCTGTCCCTCACCACCCCTTGTTGTAAATATTTTTGTCCACCCTATGCGTGGAAGGGTATACTCAGATGTGAGTCCCTTGCTCATTGCACCATCAGGATTCAAGCAAGCCGGGCCGAAGAGGCTGAAATGCCAGAAACCGGTCCCCGGTAGCTTGTTTCCTTCCCAGTGTAAGAATTGGCTCTTGTAGTTTGGTTTGCCCTGTTCCCATCATGCACTGGGACAGGAACAGACTAATTTGCATACAGTCAGGTTCTGAAACTGGGATGGTGCAGTGAGCTAAAAAACGGTGTTGGATCTAGCCCTGATCTCTTGACTGGGTGAGAGTATTCTGTTTAATTCAGAGACTCTGTCCCTCACCACCCCTTGTTGTAAATATTTTTGTCCACCCTATGCGTGGAAGGGTATACTCAGATGTGAGTCCCTTGCTCATTGCACCATCAGGATTCAAGCAAGCCGGGCCGAAGAGGCTGAAATGCCAGAAACCGGTCCCCGGTAGCTTGTTTCCTTCCCAGTGTAAGAATTGGCTCTTGTAGTTTGGTTTGCCCTGTTCCCATCATGCACTGGGACAGGAACAGACTAATTTGCATACAGTCAGGTTCTGAAACTGGGATGGTGCAGTGAGCTAAAAAACGGTGTTGGATCTAGCCCTGATCTCTTGACTGGGTGAGAGTATTCTGTTTAATTCAGAGACTCTGTCCCTCACCACCCCTTGTTGTAAATATTTTTGTCCACCCTATGCGTGGAAGGGTATACTCAGATGTGAGTCCCTTGCTCATTGCACCATCAGGATTCAAGCAAGCCGGGCCGAAGAGGCTGAAATGCCAGAAACCGGTCCCCGGTAGCTTGTTTCCTTCCCAGTGTAAGAATTGGCTCTTGTAGTTTGGTTTGCCCTGTTCCCATCATGCACTGGGACAGGAACAGACTAATTTGCATACAGTCAGGTTCTGAAACTGGGATGGTGCAGTGAGCTAAAAAACGGTGTTGGATCTAGCCCTGATCTCTTGACTGGGTGAGAGTATTCTGTTTAATTCAGAGACTCTGTCCCTCACCACCCCTTGTTGTAAATATTTTTGTCCACCCTATGCGTGGAAGGGTATACTCAGATGTGAGTCCCTTGCTCATTGCACCATCAGGATTCAAGCAAGCCGGGCCGAAGAGGCTGAAATGCCAGAAACCGGTCCCCGGTAGCTTGTTTCCTTCCCAGTGTAAGAATTGGCTCTTGTAGTTTGGTTTGCCCTGTTCCCATCATGCACTGGGACAGGAACAGACTAATTTGCATACAGTCAGGTTCTGAAACTGGGATGGTGCAGTGAGCTAAAAAACGGTGTTGGATCTAGCCCTGATCTCTTGACTGGGTGAGAGTATTCTGTTTAATTCAGAGACTCTGTCCCTCACCACCCCTTGTTGTAAATATCTGCTTTGGTGGAAGCACGGGTTGTGGGCAAGGGAGAGGCATGTAGAGTGCAAATGTCTGACAGGTATGTGAAGTTCAGTCTATGGTTGTGGTTGGCTGTTCCTTGATTGTGCCAGGCGTTGTAGGCATGGGTCGGCATTTTGAACTTACCCTTTTTGTTTAAGGGGAACCAGTGGAGTTGTTTGAGGTGAGCGGTGATGTGTGCTCATCCAGTTAGGTCGAAGATGAGCCTGGCTGCTGTGTTCTGGATGGTCTCCAGTCTGTTTAGTAGCTGGGTGGTGACTCCCATGTAGAGAGAGTTGCCGTAGTCCAGGTGACTTGTGATGAGGACTCAGTGATGGTGTGTCTGGTGCTGATCGCGATCCACTTGAATATTTTCCGGAGCATGTGGAATGAGTAAACGTGCTGAGGATACTGCATTGATTTAGTTTTTATTGTAAGCCTGCTGTCAAGTATGATGCTGAGGTTCCTGGCATAGTCTGCAGGTGTGGGAGTTGGGCCCAGTTCTGCTGGCCACCAGGTGTCATTCCAGGGGTTGGTGTTGTTCCCAAAAATGAGTACCTCAGTTCTGTCAGTGTTAAGCTTGAGGCAGTTGTTCTAAATCCAGCTTGGAAAGCTAGTCATACATCTGTGGAAACTATTTTTGCTTTTAGCGAGGTCGGCGGATTCGGAGAGTATGAGCTGAGTGTCTTTAGCGTATGAAATGATGTTCATACCGTGGTCTCTGACTAGGGTGGCCAAAAGGCCCATGTATGAGTTGAACAGGGTGGGGCTCAGTGAGGATCACTGGGGGATGATGCATATGATGTTCTAATGGTCGAGGTGTAAGGTGGGAGGTGGACGCTCTGAGTTCTTCCAGTCATTAAAGATGTGATGCAGCTTAGGGCCTCCCCTTGTATTTTCATCTGGTGGAGTCTTTTTAGGAGGGGGTGGTGGGACACCAAATCAAATGCTGCAGAGTGATCGAGGAGGATCAGGGATGCTTTGTCCCCTTTGTGTAGGAGGGAGCTGATGTCACTGTTGGATGCTATTTGGGTGGTCTCTGTTTGAGCTTGACCCTGATTGGTAGGGATTTATGAGGTTTTTGGTTTCCAGGTGAATGGTGAGTTGGCAACCAATAGTTTTCTAAGGACTTTAGTCGGTAACAGCCGGAGTGAGATGGGTCGGTGAATTCTAAGGTTCTTCTGGGTCTACAGACTGTTTTTTGAGGAGGGGTTTGATTTCTGAGTGTTTCCATTCCATTGGGAAGGACGCTGAGGTGTGGGAGGTATTGAGGAGTGAGGCGAGCTCTTAGCTAATGGTATTGTTTCCCAGGTCGAACTTGTGGTAGGGACAGGGGTCTCCGGGGTCTCCTAAGTGGATGGATCTCATTATGGTGGTGGTCGTGTGCATGGTGAGAGGGTGCAACACTGTGATCCTTGGTGTTGAGGTGTTAATGATACTGTTAACTGGATTTATAGAGCACACTGTTACCCTGTGGTGTCCTGGTGTAGCTCACTGTTCTAGGCTTAGTGGGTTCTTCTTGACCTTGCAGTCATCTAATTACTGAAGAGCCAGGTTTTCAAGGACTTGCTAAAGGTCAGCAAGTTGGGGACAGAAAGGATCTCTGAAGGAAGTTCATTCCAGGCCGCAATAGTTTCTGTGAAGAAACTTCTGCTGCCCCAATTCATTTTTTTAAACCTGGGTACTACCAAGGATTTAGAATTGGCAGGTCTAAGTGTCCTATTGGGAAAATACCAGCTAAACTATTGAGTGCAGTGAGAAGGTCCCAGGTTATGTAGTGTCTTTTGGGTAATGCACAGAGCCTTCAATGCTATCCTGTTTTTCACTGGCAGCCAGTGCAGCTTTTGAATAACATTTCTCACTGATGTAAAGTTGGGTGTATGCGAGAGAACTCTAGCTGCAGTGTTTTGCAGTACCTGCAGTTTTTTAGATGTTGTTGCTGTAAATTCAGCTATAGACTGTTGCAATAGTCTGGCCTGGCCATAACTAAGGCTGATATTACCATGTTTTGGGACTTTGGAGAGATAAAGGCTAGGATCCTTTTATTCTTTCTGAGAATGAAGAATGTGGATGGTGTTAGCACGTTAACCTGACTGGAAAGGAGAGCTTGCTACCTATGAGTACTCCCAGCTTTTTAGCTTTATCAATCGATTTAGGTAAGCAACCCAAATCTTTTGGCCACCAACTCAGGGACCAAAAAAAGGGACAATTTCCAAAAAGTACTACCTCTGTTTTATTGGAGTTGAGTTTTGAACAATTACTGCTCATCCAAGAGCTCACTGCTGTCATACAGTCATGATATTTTTTTCCAATGGTACTCGGTTGATTGGTAACCGCTATGACAATCTGAGTATCGTCCGTGTATGACGTTAGTGCAAAGACAAGAGATCTGATTGTCATTGCTATGTAGAAATTAAAAAATGTGGGACTAATGGAGGACCCCTGAGGAACTCCACACGAAAGATAAAAAGGTTCTGACTTAAACGGTTCTAAGGCTACAAATGGCAACCTATGTTGCAGAGAGGATCTCAAAAGGTTGAGAGAAGATCTCTGCACTCCTATGGCCGCTTACCAATCCACCAAGATGGTTTGGTGTACTGTATCGAAGGCTGCAGATAAATCCAAGAGAAGAAGGGTGGCCTTGCCTCCATTGTCAATCCTTCTCTAATTTCCTCCACAGACTTAATCAAAGCTGATTCTATGCTATGGCCACCTCTAAAGCCGTGTTGCACATCATCCAGCCAACTATGCTCAGTAATGTACTCTGAGAGTTGAATATTCATAGCCCTTTCTAAAACTTTTGCAGTCAATGGAAGACGAGATATTGTCCGGAAATTATTTGTATCATTGGGATCGAGGTTGGGTTTCTTTAGGATAGGTAAAATTTAGGCGACTTTCCACAATTTGGGAAAACTATCAGAGCTGAGCACTGAATTAAAGATTTTGGCCAGGTTCTCGGCAATGACATCCTGTGCCAATTTTAAGACTGTCACTGGACAGGGGTCTAGAGGTGACCCCGACTTAGCCTTGGCAATAAGGTCAACCACTTGCATCACATCAAAGTGAGCAGATTTTGATAAACAAGGCCCTTCTTGTTCGGTCAGAGGTTTCTGGTCTGCAAGAGAGGCAGCCCTCTACCGCAAGGTGCTAGGTTGATAGATTTCATTAAAAATATTTTCCACTTTACTCAGGAGTGTTTGCAAATCTTATTTTACAGTAGCTGTGTGCACACAAAGTCTGGTGTTAATGGAGAGGTAAGGGACAGGACTGTATTAAACAGTGTTTAAGATTAATTTTTAGCACTTTCAATTTTCTGAGTGAAATATTTTGTCTTTTCCATGACTACCAGGGCTTTGTAATTGTTAAGTCAAGATTTATACTTTTCCTTCTCCCTGGTATCATAAGCCAATCTCCAGAGACGTTCTTGCTTTTTACAGATAAGTTTGCAATTTTTCAATGTATTCGAATACTAGGGGGCACAGGGGCAACCACACCTTAATTTGATGATAGCTTCTGGGGCTACTAAGGAAGCTGTTGCACCCAACCATTGACTAAAATTATTGGCATTCCTATCCACATCATAAGAGTAAACAGGTTGGGAGATGGTAAGAAGATGTTGAAATTGCTGCTGGCTGATTTTTTTCCATCTGAGCACTGTACTCGTGCTGTATAAGATCCCTAGTACAGCGGTGCCACCAGCCAAAGTAATCTTAAACAGCACTGCTGAATGATCAGACCATGTAAGCGGCAGAATGTCCTCGACCGAGAGATGGGGGTTGTTTGAGAAGATCCCATTGAGTGTGTGACCAGGGGAATGTGTAGGACCTTTCACTAATTGAAATAAGCTCAAACTATTCATAATATCAATAAGATGTTCAGACTCTGAATCTAAATTTGCTTCCAAATGGGAGTTGAAATCACCCAGCATAGTCAGGTTGGATGAGGCTAGGTTGTCTGCCAGCAGGCTACTGACCTTGTCAATAAAGGATGCTCTAGGGCCCGGCGCTTGAGATAATAAAATTCCTTTAAAGTTGTTTTGTGATATAGGTTGGATGCTAAAAGTGAGTGCTTCTCAATCCTGAAAGTGTATTGCTGAAAATGTGGCTGGAAGTGAGTCCCTATACCCTATGGAGTGTAGCCAGGCCCCCACCCCTCCTACCTGTACTATCCAGGTTAAAGATACCAAAGCCCAGGGAAGTGGCTTCCACAAAACAGCGTTCCAATGCTGCATCTGTTCAAGTTTCCATCAAAAATATTATATCCCTTTTGAAGGTTGTCTATGAACTCGGCACACACTAGGCTGTGCTTTACCAATGATCTTGCATTTAGTAATCCATAGCATAGGGGGTTATCTATTTCCCTCTTTACTGTAATCAAAGCAGCATACCTGATTGCGGCCATGTTTCTTGACCCTTACAGGATCAGCGAAGGATAAGTGGCCTGGCAAGCAGGTCACAAATGGCTATTCTGTTTTTTATCAAAATCGACCCCAGGGCAGTTACAAACTGTCCTACCTCTGGTGTTATGTGTCAGCAAATCTCTTCTAGAGTACCATATCCATTCTTGATGATCTGGACAAAAACGAGCAGGGGGGATGGCACTGAGCGCGGTTCGCGCGTGGACAGGCGCAGACGGGCTTGTCTTTGGCGTGCCTTTGGCACTCCCAGTGCGCGGACACGCTCTAGTTTGCCCTAAAGACTCCCAGATGTAGGAGGGGGACATGTCCAAAGATCCCAAAATACATAATAGAGTGAAATTAAATCAATTTAAAAAAAGGGGAGAAACATTAAACACATAAAATAAATAAAAACTGAAGCAAGTTCATTATGTCGCCTTCATTGCAGTAGCTAGGCAACTCCCAATTACACCACGTGGTCACACAAGCAAATAAAATACGGCAGCAGGATCAGGTCAATTTCAAAGACTACCAAGCCCAAACAGTAAAGCTGTCCAGACGCGCTCTACTTTGCCTTAAATATTCTCCCATGTGTGAGGAGGGCCATGTCCCAAGATCACAAAATACCCACGGCCAAATGATAATGTGCAAATAACTGGGGTGCAGCTACCCCCTAAGCGACCAGCAGGCTCCCCTGCCATCGCGTAGTACTGTGAAATAAAATCAAGTTTAAAAAGGGGAGAAACATTAAACATAAAAGAAATTAAAACTGAAGCAAGTTCCATATGGCACCTTAGTCGCAGAAGCCAGGCACCTCCTGAGTTGCACCACGCGTACATACAAGAAAAACGAATTACAGCATCAGAATCAGGCCAATTTCAAAAGCTACCAAGCCCAAACAGTAAAGTGGAGTTGGTGAGGTCTGGTAGATTGTGGGTGCTGGAGATAGGTGATTGGGGGTTGAAGTGTGAATAGATGGATGAGATTCTTTTAAAGAAGAAGTCTGCAAGCGTGTCTCAGAGCGACTGGGATGGGGTGATAGCATTTTTTGAGTGCAGTGGAGTGACTCTTTGTGGATGATGGCTATTCCACCTACTTGTTTGTTGCTGCTGTCCCGGTGTATGATCTTGTATCCGTTTGGTGTAGCAGTGCTGATGTCCGATGCTAAGGCAGGATTGAGCCAGGTTTCGATCAGAAAGACAAAGTCGGGGAGAGGGAAGTAATGGTGTCCCAGATATTGGATGCGTGTTTATGGAGTGAGCATGAGTTGATCAGGAGGCAGTGAATGTCTCTTGGGTCTAAGGCGGGGCTCCTTGGGAGGGTGGCGTGGTGTTGCAAATGAATTGGCAGTGGTGGCAGGAGAAGGGTCCTGCTGTAGAGTGCAGAGATGTGCAGATGCAGTAAGTGCTGCTGGGCCCGGGGTTCAGGGCAGTGATATCAGCATTGGTGTAGCCATAGGTCGGTGGAAGTCCAGCCATTCTGGCAATAGGTGCGATCAATGCTTGCACGGGCGCAGACAGACTTGCCTTTGGAGGTACCTTCGGCTTGCCGGCAGCATCACCACTCTTTGACCTGCATTAAGTAGGTTCCTGGGAGGGACAGCGCACTGAGCGGGGTGATGGGGAGTCAGGAAGTGGGATAGCAGGTGGTTGAAAAAAGGCAGCAAAGTTGTTTGAGAAAAGTGAAGGAGGCAAAAGCAACATTTTTGGAAAATGGGAGAAGAGTTAAAAAGGGGGCAAGAGTCAGGTTAAAGGAGAAAAAAGTTGAGTTAAAGGGAGAGAATATTGAGTTATAAGGAAAGAAAATCAAGTTAAAAAAAAAGGGGGGAAAAAGTTGAATTGGGGAAAAAATGAGCTTGGAGCAAGAATCAAGTTATAGAGGCAAAAGTCAGTTGGAGAAAGAGCAAGCAGGAAGCAAAATCAGGTCAGAGGAGGCAAAAGTCAGTAAGGGAAATATCGAACTGGAAGCAAAACTCAAGTTCAAGGAGGCAATAGTCATTTGGGGAAAGAGCAAGCAGGAAGCAAATTCAGGTTGATGGATGCAAAAATGATTTGGGGAACAAATGAACAGGATTAAAAAATCAAGTAATGGGACAAAAAAAGGTCCGTTGGGGAAAGTGCGAGCAAGAGTTAATGAAGCAAAATTCAGGGAATTTGTGGCGTGGTGCAGCATTGAGCGGACTCGATCTGCAGCAGCGGGCGTGTGGGGGGGTAGGGTGACCAACCATCCGTAAATTTCACGGACAGTCCGTAATTTTGGCTGTCTGTCCGTTGTCCGTGAAGGATTCTTTAACGGACGCCATTTGTCCGTAATTTTAACCGGGCACAGCTTGCCCCCCACCTCCCTTCTTGACTCCGATGCTGTATGAACGCTCAGACCCCCAGCAGCACTGTAGAGGCACAGCGGGATGGCTACCCTCACACCTCCAGCCCTTGATGAGCTGTTAAGAGGTGCTTGAAGGTGACAGAGGGAGGGGCTGCAGGTTCAGGAGCAGGGGGCATCCATTCACATGCAAACAGCCCTGAATGCGTCTTGTATCTGCTATTTAGAGGAGGGCTCACACATTCCATTTCTACCCAGGGCCCCAAACATCCTAGAATCGGCCAGATTACACCCCTGATTACACCGAGGCAGCACCTGCTTCTCTTCACCGAGCTTAATTACTGTCACTAATTTGTAAGCAAACCTCGGTTCTTCAAACATGCATAATGTAATACAATAAAGAAATGGCACAATCGCACCCACACTGATTAACAAAGTATGGAGGACAATCCGTTTAATCAGTTCTCTTAGAATATCTCCTGTAAGTACTGTACATCACAGTGGGGGATGGCATTTTGGACAGAGAGCCTGTCTTCTCGTTGTCTTGTGCAGGAGGGGGCGAGAAGCCCAAGATGATACTAGAATACTGCATGCCCACCCCTGTGCCCACCCTGGTGGATCACGTTCCCTCTCCTGTGATGACTCCTGCTCCTGTCCCCCATGTGGTGGCTCCAGTCCACCCCCGCCTGTGATGGCTCCTGTCCCCTATGTTGTGGCTCCAGTCCACCCCCGCCTGTGATAGCTCTTGTCCCCCCTGTGGTGGATCCTGTCTCCTCCCTGGGTGGCTTCTGTCCCAGTCCTGGAACGGCCCCTGCAGCGAGGGTGAAGTTCTTGATGGGCCTCTTCTCAAAAGGGCTCAGCTCAAAATTGATATGGAAAGGTGGGCGAGTAAGTAAGTGAAGGGATGTGTGAATGGCTGGATGAATTAGTGAAAGGGTGAATGGATGAATGAAAGATTGAATGGATAATGAGAGAGGATAGATGGATTGATGAGTGAGGGGAAGGATGGATAGAAAATGTATATAGCTGGATGTATGGGTGGAAGGGTAGCTGGATGATTGATGAGGGGAAAGATGGATGAGGGGAAGGATGATGGATGGAGGGGAAGGATGGATGGATGAGGGGAAGGATAAATGGATGAGGGGAAGGATAAATGGATGAGGGGAAGGATAAATGGATGAGGGGTAGGATGGATGGATGGAGGGGAAGGATGGATGGATGAGGGGCAGGATAAATGGATGTGATGGATGGATGGGTGAGGGGAAGGATGGATGAGGGGAAGGATGGATGAAAGGAAGGATGGATGAGGGGAAGGATGGATGGATGACGAGAAAGGATGGATGATGAGGGGAAGGATGGATGGATGATGAGGGGATGGATGATGAGGGGATGGATGGATGATGAGGGGGTGGGTGAAAGGATGGATGATGAGGGGAAGGGTGGATGGATGGATGATGAGGGGGTGGGTGAAAGGATGGATGGATGATGAGGGAATGGATGGATGGATGATGAGGGGTGGGTGAAAGGATGGATGGATGATGAGGGGAAGGATGGATGGATGATGAGGGGAAGGATGGATGGATGGATGATGAGGGGAAGGATGGATGGATGATGAGGGGATGGATGGATGGATGATGAGGGGAAGGACAGATGGATGGATGGATGGATGGATGATGGGTGGGTGAATGGATGGATGGAGAGTGGGTGAAAGGATGGATGGATGGATAAGTGGGTGGGTGAAAGGATGGATGGATGGATGATGAGTGGGTGGGTGAAAGGATGGATGATGAGTGGGTGGGTGAAAGGATGGATGGATGAGTGGGTGGGTGGATGGTGGGTGGGTGAAAGGATGGATCAGTGGATTGGATGGTGGGTGGGTGAAAGGATGGATGAGTGGGTGGGTGGATGGTGGGTGGGTGGATGATGGGGGTAGGTGGATGAGTGAAATGATGGATGGATTGATGGATTGATAAGTGCAAGGGTGAATGAATGGACATATGAGTGAAAGGGTGGGTGTAAGGATGAGTGAGTGAGTGAAAGGGAGGGTAGATGGACAAAAGGATGAATAGATGTGTGAAGGGGTGAAATGATAGATGGATGAGTGATAGGGGCAATGGATGGATTCATGAGTGGATGGGTGGATGGATGGATGGAAGGAAGGCTAAGTGAAAGGGTCGATGGAGAGAGAAAGGGAGGATGGGTGGATGACTAAAAGAGTGGATGGGTGGAAGGATTAGTAAGAGAAAGGATGGCTGGATTGGTGAAAGGGTAAATGGCTGAATGGATGAGTGAATGGATGGATGGGATGAAGAGTGGATGGATAAGTGTACAGATGGATAGGGTGAAAGGGTGGATGGATGGATGGATAATGGAGGATGAGTGAAAGGATGGATGAGGGGATGGATGAAGGGATGGATGAGTGAAATGATAGATGGAAGGATACATGATGGATAGGTTTGCAAATGGTTGAATATATTTGGAAATGGCTGGGCTTACTTATACACTATTGCGCGACCTCTGATGTGTCTGTAAAACGTACCTATTGTCCTGAAGTTTTGTCCTGAATTTTGACCTCCTGTCCTGAATTTGTGTCCTGAATTTTGACCCTTTTTCCTGAATTTTTACACTAACCGTCCTGAATTTGCACCAATGCCAGTTGGTCACCCTATGGGGGGGGGTTGTTGGGCAAATGACAAATGACCTGCTCAATGTGGTCACACTTCAGCCTGCATTAAATAGGTTCCTGGGAGGGGGTGGGCGCTTTGCAGGGTGACGGGAAGGCGGGAAGAGGGATAGGGCTTGGTTGAAAAAAGCAGCAAAGTTGTTTGTTAAAAGTGAAGGAGGCAAAAGTTCAATTTGGGAAAAACGGAAGAAGAGTTAAGAAGGGTGCACTAGTCAGGTTAAAAGTAGGAAAAAGTTGAGTTAAAAGGAGGGAAAATTGAGTTAAAAGTCAGGGAGAATCGACTGAAAAAGGAGGAAAAGGTTAAGTTGAGGAAAAAACGAGCAGGGAGTAAGAATCAAGTTAAGGAGGCACAAGTCAGTTGGGGGAAAGAACGAACAATAAGTAAAATCAAGTTAGAGGAGGCAAAAGTCAGTTGGGGAAAAATCAACCAGTAAGCAAAAATCAAGCTAAAGGAGGAAAAAGTCAAGTTGGGGAAAAAACGAGCTGGGAGCAAAAATCAAGTTAAGGACGCAAAGTCAGTTGGGGAAAGAACAAGCAAGAAGCAAAATCAGGTTAAAGGAGGCAAATGTCAGTTGGGGAAAGAATGACCAGGAAGCAAAAATCTATTTAAAGAAGGTGGCAAAAGTCTGTTGGGCAAAGAACAAGAGTCAAATAGGCAAAATGCAGGGGACTTGTGTCGTTGTGCAGTGTCGAGCGGAATCGATCTGCTGCAACGGGGAGGGGGAGCTGGCCCAGGGACCTTTCACCTGTAAACCCATACTTCAATACTCCTCCCCTTCACTTAGATGTATTCATTGTGCTCATTGTGCCATGATCACATAACATACACACAGTTCACGTAACCTAAATCACACTCACTCACTACCAACCTACACAGCGCTCCCCTATTGCTACGCTAAGACTACCTACTAAGCACTCATCTTCATCATTCCCATCACAATTATTTTTAATACACTTATTTCTATAACACAAACACAACCAGGAAATGGGAATGTGATGACAATAGAGAAACAGGGAAATGGAGTTGCTGTGACAATAGATGTGTTTTGAAAAGGTGGGTCTTTCGGTTCTTGTGATGAAGCACCGTCTTGGCACAACAGGAAGGGTGTGGTGTTCCCAGTTTTATTGAATTGGGGATTTCCAAGATCATCAGGGTTTTAATTCTCATTGTATTTTTTCTTCCAGCAAGGAACAGCTATTCTTGTAAGTTATGTGGCTGGCAGGAGTTTGCAGCTTCATAGGTGATGCATACGTTCATGAAAATATTTCTCATTTCCAGTGGTGACCAGTCAAAATCCACAAAGGAGGGGAAGATGTGTGTTCACCTTTCTTGGGGACCACTACTAGCCTAGCTCAGATGCTGCATGCAGGACCGCACAGACAGGAGAGGCCAGCAAGAAGGGTGTTACCTACATTGATCCGTTATCAGTGCCACAAAGGCAACACTTGTTTAAAATCGCATTATGGCACCTTTATCGGGTACAGCTGATAGAAATGTGCAAAGTTTGATGTTTCACGACTAACAAGTTTTTTACTCTCTAAAAAAAGTTAAGGGCCGCGTCTAACCTGGCACTACTAATTTCTGGTGACAGGGTGATGTCTTTTTCACTAGAAACATTGCTGATACACGATTGGTAGCATCAAAACACCTAAGGGGAATGATAAGTGCATGCTTCTAGGCTCTTACTATGAAAGTAGGCTAGTGCATGAGTGGATTTTGGTGGTCCTCTTGTTTCTTTCAACCATGTTAAACAGTTTTGGTGACTTTGTGCAAAGCTCTGATTGCATCTATAAAGTCAACATGTACCCACGCCCTGTCAGTGGCACAGGACGTTCCAAAGCTGCTACAGACCAACACAGCATGCAAACACGTCCCAAGTGAGCAGAGTCCTGAGACTGTTTGGTATACACAACAACCCGATGCTTCAATGAACCCGCCTGTATTGTTACAAAATACATGAGTAATTATTTCTGTGATGGAAGGACAAGTGCGCTCGACGTGAGCAGCTGCTGACCTTTGGTACAACATAACATTTCTGTGTTACATACTAGCGCTTTCTACATTCAAAGTTGGCCAATTGATGAGGAGCACAAAAAAAATAGAAATATGCTCTTCATCACATGAAAATCAAATAGGTGGATTCCAGGTTTACACTGTAATAACCTACTCAAATGGGTATCGCAACTGGTGTTGAGTTTAACGCAAATTACAAAACTGAAGTTAAGAAGCGCAAACATATTAATTTAGGGCCTGATTCACAGAACTAACTTAAGACAAAATCCTAAACTTACTACTTTTGGTATTCTCATAAGGCATTTAGTAGTAGTAAAGTTAGGATGTTGTCTTAAGTCTGTCTTAAGTCTGTCCTAAGTTTGTCTTAAGTCTGTCTCAAGTCTGTTCCTAAGTTTGTCTTAAGTCTGTCTTAAGTCTGTCCTACTACTTTTGGTATTCACAGAAGGCATTTAGTAGTAGTAAAGTTAGGATTTTGTCTTAAGTTTCACTTAAGACAGACTTAAGACAGTCTTAAAACAAAGTAGTAACTTTAGGATTTTGTCTTAATTTAGTTCTGTGAATTGGGCCCTTTGTTCAGATTTTTCTATAAGAAAATTTATGTACACCACCATCGTTATTTGAAACATAAACCCGCATTTAAAAATTGGAAATATTTACTCATAATACACTCAGTTAGGTTCACATGACAATTTCTTTTGTACAATTAAAAAAAAAAGGAAGTTTATTTCTTGGAATAAGTCTGGTCAAACAAACAGCCAACATGTGGTTCGCGGTTCTTGCGTATTGGTTCTTCTAAATAGCAACGGTCAGAACGAAATGACGAGCAATGCCCTCTTCATTTATTTTTCTTACAACACTACCCAATAGTAAGGGTTATCGAGAATGGTAAGTTTGATCAATATTATATAATATATAATCTTAATCCAATAATTCAAATTTCAAACTAATTACTAACCGCCCGATTCATCAAAGAAAATAGCGATCGCAAAGGGCCAGATTCTGAGAATCTGGCCCTTTGCGAGAGCGATTTTTGCATTTGGGATTCAGCATCCCAAATGTAAAAATCGCTAATTGCGATCTCGCAATTTTGCGAGGAATTACATTTAAGGAATCTCTATTTGAGATTCCTTAAATGCAATTCATCATCCAATTTTATTTTGCGAATTCGCAATTTCTAGCCGCAATTTACCGCGAGGTAAATTGCGAAAACTCAGAAAAATGCATTTAAATGCATTTTTCTGAGTTGCATGTTACACACACACATGTCCTTTGGACATGTGTGTGTGCAACACCTGTGTAAAATTTCTTTTGAGGGGTGCTACAGGGTGTCCTTTGGACACCTCTGGCACCCTTCAAATCGCTATCTTATTTGCGAATAAGGGCCCATAGGAATGAATGGCGAGTTATTCCTTATTTGCGATTAGCAATTTGCTTATCTCAAATAAGGAATATGTAGGAATCGCATATCTTCCTGCAATTTCTACATGAATCCCGTTTTGCGAGTCCTTAATATCGATTCGCTATGAATCGCTATTAGGGCCTCGCAAAACGGGAGAATGATGAATCAGGCTGTTTGTTCCGCTTCAAAGTCGCAAAAAGTGTACACCATCCAGTTCCCAAATCTGTTTCATCCACCGTATTTATGGAATAATATAGAGTGAAAAACAACTGATATGGTTCCCAATAGCTCCAAGACCCGCATCATTCTGATACTGCAACACTTTACCAATCTCTTTTTCAGAAGTCATACTTCACATCAAAGTGGGTTTCAGGCTCTGTACACATTCAATGACTCACTTAGACCCCAGCGTGGCACGTTAATTTCCCATTTCTCCGGATTTAATTAAATATACTTTCTATGCAAATCCACAACTGCTTTGAGGTATGGTGAAAAAAAAAAGCTCGAAACATGAAGACATAGTTTGGGCCTCAAATGAGCCCCTTCTCATACCCCTCCCCTTCTCTGTTGTGCGATTGAGTTTAATGCCTTCATCTACGATCCAATGACTTCTTTCGTGTTATTAATACTACACTATAAACTGCGGCAGCAGAAGGCATGTGTTTGGTCCACTTCTGTTAAAGAAATGAAAGTCCTGCAGCCAAGAGCTGGTGACTAGAGTGCTTGATCCACAGCATAATAGGATTCAGCATTTCTCGAATTCAGGGCACGGAATAAAAACATATAAGCAAAGACCTTGGCAATGTTTGAGTCAAAGATAACTGAGACATGTTAAATGGATTCAAATCCCTTACCTTTGCTCCACGTCCCCTATCCCTGTCCATCACACCTGCATCTGTTTAGGTGCTTGTTGAGAAGGACCTGCTGTATTACTTCCTGCTGGCATGGTAGGTTCTTAGAGAGTGTAGTCCAACCAGTGCCATCTCTCCCATGGGTCAGGCAAAAAGGAAGGAAACTGGTGCATTTGACGCAGAGCCTTGGAGTGCAAGATACCATACAAAGAAACATATTTCCGTATCTTTCAGAGTAACTTCATTGATAAATGCAACGCTGACTCAAGTGGTCGATTATTTGCACACAAAAGAATTTCTATAATCTGGTCCCATAGAGTCACTAGACATTTTTTGCTTGGCTGAAAGAGCTATTAATTTCCAACAATATAATTAGTTGGACAAAGTCATCTTCATGTGAAACCCTAAACACTATGGGTAGATCTTACATATCTAAAAGAAAACAAGTGTTATAACTAGGAATTATACTTCACAAATTGTTACCTAGTTGCAAGAGAAATGTTTTATGCCCGCCCTAAATCGGCGAGGAGCTATAGTGATCCAATCTGCACAATTCTGGTGCACCTTGGTTCAATTACTCTGAGTGATAAAAACAGAATGCAAAACAATATGTAACTCTGAATCATAAAATTAAAGCTCTCAGAGTGGAAACCCACACCAGTGTGAGCGTGACTGTGACTGTGACTGGAAACCAAATTAAACTTCTGTTCAGCGGTGTTTGAGGACATTACTTACTTTGAATCAAATGATAATGCATTTAGCACTTGAGGATCTATATTTAATTGTAGGTGAAAATATTCAATGTTCACTGAAGTAATTTGCTCTGAAGAAGCATTTAGCGTGCAGCAGGGTGGAGTGAATTCAGAACTGCCTTAATAGAGATGAGGAATACAAAGCAGTCAGCCGTTATTGGTTGAAAATATGTCTTTGCGCCTTCTTTTTTCTGTATCCATCACCTTTTCCTTTTTTGAGCTAAGTTGCATATGATAGCTGTTAGACCCACTTAGAAAGTCAGTAGGGCAGAGTGGGGCCACTGGGCCACGTCTATTAAGGTTGGGGTAGTTTGCACTGGTGACTTTGGGGCCTGTCCTACTATACGACTCTGCAAACTGGGCTAAGCACACCCTTTCTGCACTTGACTCTCAGAGTAGTGAAGGCAAGCCCTCAATTGCTTTTCAAGAAGGTAGTCTGGAGGGCAGGAAAACAGAACTCATTGAAACAACAGGAACAACAATTAATTGTCAATGGGCAAACAGTGGAATCATCCAGATCGGGGACTTATTTGATATAGAGGGGATCGTACAGTTTGCAGATTTAAGAACTAAATATGGTATTAACAATAGAGATTTCTTCAAGTATCTCCAGGTCAGGAGTTTTTTTTATGATAAAGCAGGGGGGTCTGTGGGAGTAGGCAGGAATGAGATACTGGAAAAAATTAGACTTTCGGGGGATTGTACCATTAGGTCTTTCTATGCCTGTTTGATGAAAGGGAAAACTGATGACTTAGGAAAGGTGGGTAATAAATGGGCGGAAAAACTCAGCATAGATGCTGGGTGGTTTAAAAAATCATTGGACCTGGGCCGTACCATACTGTGCTCATCCCCCATGCAGTCACAACACTACAAAACTATTTATTCATTGTACCATACTCCTGCCAAGATAGCCAAATGGGGAGGGAGCACGGGCATAAATTGTCCCCGATGCAATGCTAGCGAAGCAGATAGTATCCATATTTTTGCTACATGCTCTCAATTACACACGCTAATAAGGGACATCGAGGGTTTTCTAGATAGATCTCTGGGGATTCAAATCAATCTTAGCCCAGCTAGAATAATCTTAGGTTTGGGTTTGGAAGGAGTTGACATACATCAGGAATTTCTGTTTGTGGCAATGTCAGTATATAGATTGACCCTAGCAAGGGCTTGGCTTGACAAAAACCCACCGAAACTGCAAACTTGGCTGGCTAATCTCTTGAATGCGTATAATATGGAGAAGAATATCTATGCACGTAAAGGGAAAAGGGGTAGGACATTAGGCCTAAGAATATGGCAACCCATAAGTAATTGGAAGGAAGGAATTGGGTCTCAGGTACACCCAAGAAGGGCTTAAGCTTTAACTGTAATTAACTAAGAAACTCATAAACACTGTTTGTGGAAACGTGTAACGAAAAGCTTGTATATCTTGTAAAAATAGTTTATTGAGCTATGAAGCATGAAGTATTAATGCTGAAAATTCTATAATGTATAAAGTGTGTGCAACATGGGGAAAAAAATAAATATATATTAAAAAAAAAAAAGAAAGTCAGTAGGGCAGAGTGGGGCCACTGGGCCACGTCTATTAAGGTTGGGGTAGTTTGCACTGGTGACTTTGGGGCCTGTCCTACTATACAGCTCTGCAAACTGGGCTAAGTACAACCTTTCTGCACTTGACTCTCAGAGTAGTGAAGGCAAGCTCTCAATTGCTTTTCAAGAAGGTAGTCTGGAGGGCAGGAAAACAGAACTCATTGAAACAACAGGAACAACAATTAATTGTCAATCCCAGAGCTTTTCTTAGTAAAAAACAAAGTTTCCTTAATTGCACAGAAAATCAAAATACTAGAAGGATTTATGGTGGTTGAACAACGGGGTTGTAGAATCCTACCTATAGACATTAGTAAAGTTAAACTTCATCTACGGTGGCCTATTCCAATTAAAAGGATGTCTCAAATGTCCCTACCAGTTTACCAGTGAAAAACAGTCACATGCACTGATTAGGGACAGGTGTAAAATCACCATGTTGGATAACCCATATGTTAGGTAATTCAGTTCTTGAGCAAAAGAGTTCTTACTTATAAAGGTGAATTTCCTAACGAAAGGCTTATGTTTGTGGGATCAAGACACAGGCTCTGAGACTTTCAGTCTCAGGCCTCATGTTTCCTATTCAGCAGATGTGTGGCTTAGGCAACTTCATTTTCAGCACAACCTCTCTCTTTTTTCTCAGGCAGCTGGAAATGAACACTTTGTCTGGCTTGGTTAGCAGATATTCGTCTATGGAATTTGCAGCCTCTGGACAGTGAGGCAGGTCCTCTGCTAGGACGGTGATGTTGATCTTGGCAGTGGTGTGCCAGATGTTGAGGTAGTGGTAGCATGTGCCCCTTTGAGTCCGGGCGAAGGTCCTCCACTTTGGCAGAGATGTTGATCCTGGACGTTGTGCACCCCTGATCGAGTCAACCGCAACAGAAGTCCCTCCAGTCAGGGAGTACATCTGCAGAAGGGCATACTATTGTCCTGGCTTGTAGTTACTTCATGCAGTACACCACATGAACCATTAAAGGAGGCTAGGTATCCCCTCAGACCATGGGTCAATGGTCAATCGATTATGCATTCTGTAGGAGCTCGGTTTTTCATCAAAGCACTGTTTAACCCTTTCATGCCCACTTTTAAGGCCCCTGCTGCAAAGCTCCGTCCTCATTGCTGAGGGCGAGTTGGTTCATTAAAATAAAATAGGACGATAATGAGGTGGCTGAACGGCTGCTAAAAAAAACGAACAGGCGGGGGAAAAACCATTTAGGAAGAAGATTGACAATGATCTCCAACGATCAGAATGAGGCTTTAACCAGCCAGAAGATGGAGGGAGTTTCCGTCACACTTTAGAATTAAAAATGTGCCTCATATGCGCTTTCCTTCCTACTGACATATTTTTAATTATGTGTGCAGTTTATTTCCAGGTATTCAAATGTTGCTGTGTGTTAGACCCCAGATAAGTCACTTTACAAAATCCTCTTTTTGCAGTCACAGAACGAAAAGTTAACAGCATTATCTCTTTGCCAGAAGCCGTTTGACCCTTGACCATGAATGCATTGCAAACGCACAAGATAAAATCAAAATGTAGAGCCCTCTTGACTGCTCATTCGCTTCCTGAACTGCAGCATGGCAATCCTGGGGATGCTGCGGCAGTCTTTGCACCCCTATTGCCACCACCTATGCTTTCCCATGCAGGTCAGTGGGACTGGGGTGGAGTCAGTCACACTTGGTCGGAGGAGCAGCAGCAGCCTGGCTAAACAATGTGAGAATTCAAAACAGGCCCTTTTCGTATCTGTGAAGGGTCAGTGGAACCAGTAAGCTCCAGTGGCGTAACGAAACCTGAGGGGGCCCCCCCTGCTAACTACATGGAGGGGGCCCCCCTCCCATCCTCCGTGCCAGTCTAGAGCTCTCAGGCCAGCGACCCGCCATACTGCAGGGGATGCGGGGCTATTGTTACACCACTGTCACCAATACAGCCGTGATAAGTAATACTGGATGGTGGAGTCAAAGGTTGGGCTAGTATGCCAGTAGGCTATCATAGGTGGTGGTCCATTCATTACAGGGTCCCTGCCATCAGTACGCCAGGGAAGTTTGCCCAATTTTAGGTGGGTTTCCTGATGCAGACTCCTGTCATGATATACAACGTCGGGCCCACTCATCGTTCAGTTTTGACAAAGTGCATCCACTGCTCCTTCTTGTTTCCGTTTTAAAACATTAGACAAAGCGACAATGCAGTATTTCAAAAGCAGATGTAACTACAAAGAGCACATTTTGATAATACATTTTTATTAGTAGACAATAGCAATCTTAAGAGGCATTGCATAGCTTCATACACACTTTGACCCAAATTCCATCACAGTCTCTCTCTCTCTCTCTCTCTCTCTGTCAGTCAGTCAGTCAGTCTATCTCTCTCTCTGTCAGTCAGTCAGTCTATCTCTCTCTGTCATTCAGTCTCTCTTAGTCAGTCTCTCTCTCTCTGTCAGTCTCTCTATCTCTCTTTCTGTCAGTCAGTCTCTCTCTGTCAGTCTCTCTCTGTTTGTTAGTCTCTCTCTCTCTCGGTCAGTCAGTCTCGGTCAGTCAGTCTCTCTCTGTCAGTCTCTGTCTTTCTGTAAGTCAGTCTCTCCCTTTCTGTCAGTAAGTCTCTCAGACAGTTTCTCTCTGCCAGTCTCTCTCAGTCAGTCAGTCTCTCTCTCTCTCAGCCAGCCAGTCTCTCTCTCGCAGTCTGTCTCTCTCTCTCTGTCAGTCTCCCTCTCTCTGTCAGTCAGTCTCCCTCTCTCTGTCAGTCAGTCTCCCTCTCTCTGTCAGTCAGTCTCCCTCTCTCTGTCAGTCTCTCTCTCTCAGTCTCTCTCTATCAATCTCTCTCTGTCAGTCAGTCTATCTCTCTCTGTCAGTCTCTCTCTCAGTCATTCTCTCTCCCTGTCAGTCCCTCTCTCTGTCAGTCTCTCTCTGTCAGTTTCTCTCCTCTCTCAGTCTCTCTCTGTCAGTCATTCTCTCTCTCTCACAGTCATACAGTCTCTCTCAGTGAGTCTCTCTCTCTCTCTCTCTCTCTGCCAGTGACTCTCTCTGTCAGTCAGTCAGTCTCTCTCTGTCAGTCTCTTTCTCTCAGTCAGTCTCTCTCTCTCTGTCGGTCAGTCTCTCTCTCTCTCTGTCGATCAGTCTCTCCTTCTCTGTCAGTCTCCCAGTCTCTCTGTCAGTCAGTCTCTCTCTTAGTCAGTCTCTCTCTGCCAGTCTGTCTCTCTGTCAGTCTCTCTCTTAGTCAGTCAGTCTCTCAGTCTCTCTCTCCTAGTCTCTCTCTCTGAGTCAGTCAGTCATTTCCTCTCTCTCAGTCAGTCTTCCAGACAGTCTCTCTCTCCCTCTGTCAGTCTCTCTCAATCAGTCATTCTCTCTCTCTCACAGTCAGCCAGTCTCTCTCAGTGAGTGACTCTCTCTGTCAGTCTCTCTCTCTGTCAGTCAGTCTCTCTCTGTCAGTCTCTCTCTCTGTCAGTCAGTCAGTCTCTCTCTGTCAGTCTCTCTCTCTCTCAGTCAGTCTCTCTCTGTTGGTCAGTCTCTCTCTGTCGGTCAGTCTCTCTTTCTCTGTCAGTCTCCCAGTCGCTCTGTCAGTCAGTCTCTCAGTCTCTCTCTCTCTGTCAGTCAGTCTCTGTCAGTCAGCCAGTCTCTCAGTCAGTCAGTCTCTCTCTCTCTCGCTCTCTCTGTCAGTCTCTCTTTATCAGTCTCTCTCAGTCAGTCTCTCTCACAGAGAGTCTCTCTATCTCAGTCAGTCAGCCTCTGCCTCTCTCTGTCAGCCTATCTCTCTCTCTCAGTCAGTCAGTCTCTCTCTCTTAGTCAGTATCTCTCTACCTCAGTCAGTCAGTCAGTCTCTGTCAGTAAGTCAGTCTCTCCCTCTCTCTCAGTCAGCCAGTCTTTCTCTCTCTCGGTCAGTCTCTCAGCCAGTCAGTCTCTCAGTCAGTCAGTATTCAGTCTCTGAGTCAGTCAGTCAGTCTCTCTACTCTCTCTCCACTCTCTCTCCACCCTCTCTCTCCACTCTCCATCTCTCTACTCTGTCCTCTCTATCTACACTGTCTCACTCTCTTTCCACTGTCTCTCTCTCCACTCTCTCTCCACTCTCTCTCCACTCTCTCTCCACTCTCTCTCCACTCTCTCTCCACTCTCTCTCCACTGTCTCTCCACTGTCTCTCTCTCTTTCCACTCTCTCTCCCCAACCTATCCTCTCTCTCTCCACTGTCTCTCTCTCTTTCCAATCTCTCCCCAACTTCTCCACTCTCTCTCCACTGTCTCTCCCTCCACTCTCTCTCTCCACTCTCTCTCTCTCTTCACTCTCTCTCCACTCTCTCGCTCTCCACTCTCTCTTTCCAATCTCTCTACTCTCTCCCTCCATTCTCTCTCTCCACTCTGTCTCCATTCTCTCTCTCCACTCTCTCTCCACTTTCTCTCTCCACTCACTCCACTCTCTCTCTCCACTCTCTCTCTCTCCACTCTCTCTCTCCACTCTGTCTCCACTCTCTCGCCACTCTCTGTCTCCATCTCTCTCCCCACTCTCTCACTCTCCACTCTCTCGCTCTCCACTCTCCACTCTCTCTCTCCACTCTCTCGCCACTCTCTCTCTCCACTCTCTCCACTATCTCTCTCCACTCTTGCTCTCTCCACTCTCGCTCTCTCCACTCTCGCTCTCTCCACTCTCGCTCTCTCCACTCTCGCTCTCTCCACTCTCGCTCTCTCCACTCTCGCTCTCTCCACTCTCTCGCCACTCTCTCTCTCCACTCTCTCTCTCCACTCACTCACTCTCTCTCCACTCACTCTCTCTCTCTCCACTCACTCTCTCTCTCCAATCTCTCTACTCTTGTCACTCTCTTTCTCTCCACTCTCTCTCTCCACTGTCTCCCTCCACTTTCTCTCCACTCTCTGTCTCCACTCTCTCTCCACTCTCTCTTTCCACTCTCTCTCTCCACTCACTCTCTCTCTCCACTCACTCTCTCTCTCCACTCACTCTCTCTCTCCACTCACTCTCTCTCCAATCTCTCCACTCTTTCCACTCTCTCTCTCTCTCCACTCTCTCTCTCTCCACTCTCTCTCTCCAATTTCTTCACTTTCTCCACTCTCTTTCCACTCTTTGACCCCTCTCTGTCTCCACTCTCTCTCTCTCTTTCCATTCACTTTCTCCACTCTCTCTCTCTCCACTGTCTGTTGGGACAGCAAACAAGGTGTATTGCTCTACTGTGGCACATTACTTTTAATAAGTTCAAATAAGATGATCAAGACCCAAGACGTCTTCAACAAATATAGCGATTTTTGCCATAAGACTCACTCAACCCTCTTTGCAGCGCAGCGCAGCACCCTTTCCTTGTTATTGGTCCTTGTTGAGAGTTATTTCTGTCAACAAATATATAAGAAGGTGGGAATAAGCGCCCGACCCCAGGCATCCAGAACAGTCAGCCACCTTCGCACAATAATGTCCCCGCCTCTCATCTGCAACCAGAGCAACACAAAAACAACTTGGCACACTGAGCTCAATTACTAAACACGCCTGACTGAGGGCAGACACAAAGTAGTGTGCCTTCTAACAAGTGTGCTCTTACCCAAGGGCACCATGTTGCTGCCTCGTCCCTTCTCCCTTCTCACATGAGCATTGCCCTGGAGAATGCTGTCTCTGCCCCTGCCCCCACCCCCATCCTCTTTCCAGCTCGTGGCTCTGACTTTGACTGAAGAGGAACAATGTAAGTTGAAACATTGTTTCTCTTCAGTCCTGGGTCATAGTGGAGGGGTTCAGAGCAGGCTGCAGACAGCCTGCACCTGCTTCAGAGCTTCTCACTCACAGATCTGATCTCCACCGAGGAGCTGAGGGGCCCCCTTCACCTACTCAAGGCTGAGGGGCCCCCCGCACTGCATGGGCTGCGGGGGTGTTTGTTACGCGCCTGGTAAGCTCTCTATATTGGAGTACGAAATACTCTGCACCAGCCCCTCCGTACTTTTACCCATCCCAGCCACCACATAACCGATTATGCATTCTGTAGGAGCTCGGCTTTTCATCAAAGCGCTGTTTAACCCTTTCACGCCCACTTTTAAGGCCCCTGCTGCAAAGCTCCGTTCTCATTGCTGACGGCGAGTTGGTTCATTAAAGTAAAATATGACGATAATGAGGCGGCTGAACGGCTGCTAAAAAAAGCCAACAGGCGGGGAAGAAACCATTTAGGAAAAAGACTGACAATGACCTCCAACGATCAGAATGAGCCTTTAACCAGCCAGAAAATGGAGGGAGTTTGAATAACAAGAAAAAACAGGCACGCGAGTGGTGCAAACAAGCACACGAGTGGTGCTCGCACCGTCGCCACAGCGAACGATCTGTTTTCAATTATCGCGCCCGTGTCTGGGCACGATAATTGAAAATAGATGTGGCCTGTGCGGGTAGCCACAAGCAAGAGGCCGTGGTGCGGAGCAAAGGCGGGACATTCACCCACCTTTGCCCAATTGCGTGCTGTCTTTCTTAAAAAGACGCACGCTAAGCCCAATAGCCTGGGAGACAAACAAAAGCACACCACAAGCGTGTGGCGAGGTTTCTGAAGCCCATACTAAAAGTCTTTCAAGAAGCTCATGGACGCTGCTCTAGGCTTAACCTAAATATCAGCGTTCTTCCATTGGTAAGCAGTAACTCAGGACATGAGCTGTAGTTATATGTAACGAAAGAAGATTCATGAACCCCTCCAGGTCAAAGAACAGGTTCTGGACTTCAGATTCACCATGGACAGGTCTATGTCTGATTGAGCACACTAGATTGTGACAGCTAGGCCAGCTAAAAATTCAGGATACCAGTTTCACATACAGCCAGGTTACTCAGTGCAGGGGTACACACAAGTTTACCATGCAAGGGACAGTCCCGTCCTAAGAATAACTTAATGGTAGCTAAGTTATTGGATAATGTATTTGTTACCCATACAAATGGGTTGCATATCAGGCAAAGCAGGTTTCTGTAATCTTTACTTATTTTCATACTCTTTTTTATTTATGCATCTACTTGAACATTTTTCTCACTATTGTTAAAGTCAGGACAATATTGATTAAGAGGGAGGGTGTGTCTGAGATCAAGATGTCGACTCAGCAGCCTCAGATATCATAATCCGTTCCTCACTCATCTCACCCACCTGAATGACTCATCACTATTTCTGTCTGCACACCCACTCAAGATGACATATGTGTGAATGCTCCAGTGAAGAAAACAGTAGTATCAGATTGAGGTGTGGGGGGTTGTGGTTTAATTAACATGTGTAAAAAGGCTATTAATATTTCAATGAATGATCTTGAGTAGTAATTAATTTAGTTGACAATTTTACCATATAGAGCAGTGGATGTTGAATTGAACCAATCAGACTTAAGGTTGCAAGTTCATCATTTGATGGATGAATGTAACTCATAGGTGGGTTAGACATGGGTTCATGGTGAGGATTTGCCAAGATAGGTATAATAAGCATACTCATGTGTTCATATCCAATTGATGATTTGCCTTCCATTATTCGACTCTGAGGCGTATTCAATCTACCTGCTGACACACAACAGCAGTAAACAGGGTACAACATCAGCGATTGATCCTGAAGAGTGTAAACACAGATCATATTACAGGAGGTTTTATTACAACAAGTTGGCTTATATATCCTTTTTTTCTGGTGTGGATACTTTTAAGGGCACATGCGTACTTGCGGAACAGTCCTTGGCTTTAGTCTGGAAGGAGCACTTTTGACATGAACCACAGTCAGGATGTTCAATAGCAGGGCTGGACTGGCTGTAGTGGGCACTGGGTGTTTCCCTGTTGGCCCACCGGGGTGGGGCCCATTTTAGACTCCTGGAGGGTGGGTGGGGGTGGGGTATTGTTTATTACCGGGGCCTGGTTTTGCAGCATAGCTGCAATAGCGGGTCCTGCAACAAAAGCGGCAGCAGTGAGATGGGAGTGGTGCTTTCCATTCCCCCCCCCCCTCCCATACGTATACAATAGGGTTCTAATTGATAGTTTCTCTGGAGGTTTTAGCACAACATTTGTGGGTGATGATGGGAAGAACAGCTTGGTCAAGACTCTCGTACACTCTTCTTGTCCATGTATGGCAGAATACTGTGCCTGGGGGTGTAAAATGAAATACTTGAAGGCCATGGTAAGTAATATTAATCATTCACCACTACAATGTTAATAGGGAAATTGGGAATGGAATCCAATTAAAAATTCTGTTAGAGTCACATAAGTCACAGCATTATACCTCCTTAGCCCTCACTTCTGCATAATTCACAGTGCCACCTCGGAGACTTTGTGAACACTGTGAATACTGGTAGTTCCTGAAGCACAATCACAGATTGAAAATATTGTCTACGCGCTGTACGAGGCACTCCTTCCTTAAACTGACCCATTCACATACTGTAATGTGGCCAGCTGAAGAATTCTCTGAGACATGTAAAGTAAAATCAAGGTGCACAGAGGCCAGAGGACAGAAAGTCATGAGCCAAGAAAACAGGGTACACACACCACCTTCTATCCCTATGAAATTGCCCGCACCACAAACCACTGCAGCTCACATTTAACTCAACTCACTTCCCAAGAGTGAAAGTAGCACGATGCAGCGGAGATGGCACAAGCACATTCACTGCAACTGCAAGAATGAGAACAGATGAAGGTCTATAAAATAAGACTACAGCCCATTTACTGCATATTTGAGCCTGTGAGTGCAAGTGGGGCCCACTGGATCTCATTTTTGCGGACAGCACTTATTTTTCCTCAACAAACTTTGATCCAGAGCAAGGTAAAGAAAAATATAAAAGGGGGGAAAGAAGATGAAAGATAAAGACAGTAAAACAGTGACAAGGAATGAAAGCAGGGATGAAAAATAACCTACAAAAGTGGGATAAAGAGCAGGGAATGGTAGATTAGAGGTATATGGTGCAATCAAGACCACAAAGACTACAAAGCATTGTTTTCAGCACCGCGACCTTCAATAACACAAATTGTGGGCTTCTGAAAAAAAACTTGACCATGGCACTTATTTTCTTTTTTTATTTTACAAATTAAGCATTGAGTCCATACTATCTCTGCAATAACAAATAGTGACAGATTACAGGTAAATGTGTCCCTTTTTTACCCTCAAGGAAGTATGTCATAACTTAACATATTGTAGATGAAGTAATCCGTCTCTCTTGGGTGACTTCAGCATCCAAAGTGCAGTAAATGCATTATAGTGAACTCCTTCACATTGCTTTTATTATCTTATGTGCAATGTATGCCCCAATAAAGGCCCTTCGATGTCTAACTCCAAAATAAACATGGAACATGATTCACAAATCTGCATAGAAAAATAGTTGGAAATATACTTTCCTGTATGTGGGTACTCGTGCTTTCAAAGTAAATTATTCTGAATTCTGAGAGAATTCCTGGAGTACTCCTACGAACCTATTCAATATCTATGCAAGTCATTTAATATGCAGAAAGTCGACAGAAAAGTGCATTTGAACTCAATTTATTTGTATTGTTTTCTCCACAGAAAAAAATATGTCTTACTTTGAAGGAAGCTTATTCTTGTATAACTCTGCCAGTTTGATGGTGGTTCCCTCTCAATTCTCACCTAGGAAATGCATGTATTCATTCTCGCAACAGGAGAATACCTGCTAGTATTTCCAATGTGTGAAATTACCTGTAAATATTTGATGGAAACCCACAAAGCTGTAGCTTTTGGGTGTTCAATAGCTTTTTATTGTTGATCAAGTCATGAAACCCTAAATTATCCTCCACCACTAGATTTGTGAACACGGATATTCCACCATACTACATCTGTACACACCACATTTCCAGATGTGACAGTCAAGTATTCCCTGTTCTGTGACTCAGACATGGAAATTTGCCATCACTAATGAAATGTTTTGTGCAGGTAAGATGAGCTTGCTTTTCAAAAACGTTTAGGAATTAGACCCCTGATGTTTTCTAGCCTCACCTTAACCTAACCTTTCCCTATACTCTAATGTGCAGCATTACCCTTTCTATAAACCTAATCACTTCTAATACTCTTTTTTTAACACAAAGCTTAACCTTTACATTATCTCTAATCCAGTTCTTTAAACTTGTGCTACTCTTTTCTTGTTCTATCCTTAAACCTAGCCTTTAAAACATACATCATAGTAACCCTTTAACTAAAACCAGCTCTCATACAAAATCTAATCCTAAAACTAAAACCCTGTCCTTTCCTTAATCTAACCTTCTGTTTTTTAATTTTTTAATTTTAAAACCAAAAAAATCCCATTGACTTCAATGGGAAAAATGGCATCGCTGCAGTGGATGTTCTTCATTTTGATTATTCATTGGAGTGTATTGTCTGTTGTGTTATTTTCTGTTATGACATTGTTGGTCCTGATATAACGCTATGTGTTTCACCAGACTGGTACGTCAGTTGATATTAATGTATTCTCAGTAGGTAACTTCACACTTCTAGCTGCTCTTAGTGACACCTCTCTATCAGAACTCTTTACAATTTACGAATTCACAGGCTTTATATGTTTCTTTATATAACTTTTACCAGTAGGACAAATGAAATGTTTTTCCCCGGATTAAAAATCCAAGCTGTTGTCATCCTCGCGGTTTGGTTTATATGTTAGTTTGAATTCTAGAACCAGTTTAGTATGTTGTCACAGATCTGCAAGTATAATGTATGCACATAACACAGTCGTCGGGTTTTTATATCCAAAACAAAAGCTAGTCTGCTCAAGTCCAGATCTGTGGCATTTAAAAGTGTGTTTGTTGCGGACTGATTGACCTCCGTTCTAACCATTCTCCCCACACACCACCAGCCACGTCATGCTTTTATTCAAGAATTCCTTTGCTTAAAAACATCCATCTAAACCCACTAGGGACACCTAGCTGAAGATAGCAGGTGTTTGAGGCGACTGACTAATTTGTGCTGATACGGGAGGACAGAGGAGACCACCCATTCACATATCTCCCGAACTCATTCTGGGGATGCACGTGACAGTAAAGCCAGCCAAGGATTCATAGGCTAGGACCTGAAACATGACCCTAAGCCTGATGAAGAGTGGAAACAGCAGGGTGAAGGATCTGGCTGCCTTCACTCTGAAAATATAGGGAGATGTGACTAGAGCTCAATCCTCTGCCTCACTGTCAGGACAGACCTGTGGATTCCTCATAGTGGCCGTAGTCAGTCTGCAAGTGATAGACCATACTGCAGCATCACCATTGTATACCCTTCAAGCATTGGTCATTTCCACCCAAAGTTTGGATTTGCTGCTACTGGAAAATCCTCTGTCCTCTGATAGTAGTGATAAATCCAGTAGAGATCACCAGCAGAATTTTCTACACAATATTTATTTTTATGTTTAACAGTTTTGGCAAAATACTGCAAGCGCTTTTCAGTTAATCCAGAGCGATGGATGAATAGTAATATTGGGGCATATTACCAAGCAATAGCGATAATTATCGCTATTGCTTGGTTAGAGACAAAAATTTACCGCTAAGCTGCGGCGATTTTTATCGCAGATAAACCTTGGTATTACCAAGGTTTATCGCAAATGCGATAAAAATCGTCCGCAATGCATGAATATCGCTGAAAAGTCCGCGATATTCATGCATTACCGAGCTAATGCTATTAGCCATGTTATCCACCTCCCATTGGATAACATGGCTAAGAACTGCTCAGCGCAGGTGTTAGCTTTTGGAGATATTCGCGCTTAGCGCGAATATCTCCAAAAGTTGGTAATAGGAGATAGCGATGTTAGCGACTGTTTCCAGTCGCTAACATCTTGGCAGGCCCACTTTGCATGTCATTAGTGATAAATATCACTGACATACAAAGTGGGGTCCAAGATGGTCGCTATCTCCTACTAGCTGTCGCTAACTGGTGTTAGCGACAGCTAGGTAATAGGGAGATCATTTTATCTCCGCTTTCTTGGCTTTTAAAGCCAATAAAGCGGAGATAAACCCCCTTGATAATATGCCCTATTGTTCTTTCAAACACCGAGGATTGAGTTGGTTAGACTCCAATCAGGTAGGGTGGGGATGGTAACCCATAGCTGAAATGATTCCACTGTTATTTCTTTGAGAGCAGTTAGAAGGCAAGTCGCTCAGTTTTTAAGAGTTTTCTGAATTGCATTTAATTAGGATCACATCGAAGGATTGAGGGTGTTCCACGTTCGTGGGCTATGCACTTCCAGGGATCTACCTCCATATTTCATCCTATTTTAACCTTTTACCTAGTAAGCTCTCGTGGACAGTACAGATACCCTTGAATTTGATCATGACTTCATCTGGATGCCGGGAAGCTTTCAGAGCAGACTAGTTGAGTTTCATTTGCAAGGTAGTTATGGTGGCTAAGAAGTAAGGGGCATATTACCAACAACTAGCGATAATTTTTGTCTCTAACTTGTTTAGAGACAAAAATTATCGCCGCACATCGGCGATTTTTATCGCAGATAAACCTTGCTATTAGCAAGGTTTATCGCAAATGCGATAAAAAACGGCCGCAATGCATGAATATCGCTGAAAAGTCAGCGATATTCATGCATTATCGAGCAAATGCTCTTATTATTATTATTATTATTATTATTATTATAGGAGTTTATAGAGCGCCTGGTGACGCCTCCCGGCGTGTCCCCGCGCTGAGGAGAAAAGTATTACTAGGGTGGAAGGCAGCGAGCAAGCAGTTAGATAGTGAAAAGATAAGTTTTTAACTGTTTTCTAAAGGATGCCTCGTTTTTTTCCTGTCTGATATTCATGGGGAGGGTATTCCACTTCTTGGCTGCAAGAGTGCGAAAGGACCTGCCTCCCAATCTAGCCTTTTTTGGGCGCGTTGTTTTAAGCAGACCTGTTCCCTTGGAACGTAGGGATCTATGGGGTTCGTAGAGCAAGGCTAAGTCAGACAAGTAGGAAGGGGCTTTATGGTGAATGATCCTGTGGCACCAGAGGAGTGCCTTGAATATTATCCTCTTGCTGATAGGCAGCCAATGCAGGGTATCCAAAGAAGGTTTCGAGGGAGCTCTGCGAGGGAGTCTTAGCACAAGGCGTGCCGCTGAATTTTGCAGGACTTGTAGTTTCCTAATATTTTTTTCGGAAGTGCCCAGCAGCAGCACGTTCCCATAATCTATACGGGAAGTGATAAGAGCCTGAGTCATGGTGCGCCTGGAATTCAATGGAAGTAGATCCATGGTGCGGCTAAGCGTTTTCATAACTCCAAAACACTTACCAACTGTTTTTTTGACATGACTGTCATAGGAGAGCTTGTTGTCTATCCAGACACCCAAATTCTTGGCTTCCGGACTGGGAGTAGGTACAGGTCCCAGACATGTAGGCCACCAGTCTTTGGTCCATTTAGTGTTGTTCCCCCCTATTATGAGCACCTCGGTTTTTGTTCCGTTTAGTTTGAGGCAGTGCTCATTCATCCATACAGCCAGCTTGCACATGCAGGATTTAAAATTGTCGGCCTCGGAGGAGGGAGCTTGAGACAGGGAGATCAGGAGTTGAGTATCGTCGGCGTAGGAGACAAGCTCTACGCCGAACAATTGGACCACCTCTGCCAATGGTGCCATATATAAGTTGAACAGGGTGGGGCTCAGGGCAGAGCCCTGAGGTACCCCCTGTTATAGAGTCATGCTGTCAGAGAGATAAGACCCTCTTTGGACCTGAAAGCTTCGGTTGGTCAGAAAAGCCTTCAGCCAACCTAGTGCCTCTTTTGTAACCCCCGCTCTGTTTAGACACTGTAGCAGGATGGAGTGAGCTACAGTGTCAAACGCGGCACTGAGGTCCAGCATGATCAAGGCCATGGTTTTGCCCTCGTCGGCTCCCTCCCGCAGAGTTTCAGTAGCTCTTAAGAGTGCTGTCTCTGTGGAGAAGCTCGATCTGAAACCCGATTGAGATGAATGAAAGGCTTTTTGGGTTTCAAGATGGGTCATAAGTTGGGCATTAGCCACTTTCTCAGCTAATTTAGCGAGATATGGTAGTAGTGAGATTGGACGTAAATTCTCCAATATGTCCTGGCTCAAGTTGTTTTTTTTTTTGATGGGGAACACTATGGCTTTTTTCCAGTCAGCGGGTAGACTAGCTGTGGAGAAGGATATTTGCAGCATATGTCTGAAGTGGGGCTCCAGGACCGAGAGGCTAGCAGTTAAGATTTTAGGAGGTGCGGGATCACGTGGCGAACCAGATTTGATACTTTTACAGATTTTTATCAAAATTTCAGCAGAGGGTACAGAGAATACGCATAGGCGGGATTGAGTGCATATGTGATCCTCATTCTCTGTAAAATCAATGCCAGATTTTATGTTGCTGGAAAAATTCGCATAGATGTTTGTAATTTTATCAGAGAAGTACTTGGCAATTTTATTGCAGGTTTCCACTGAATCATTATAGGAGGTGGGATTAGACTCAACTATAGAGATTTCTTTGTATATCTGGAAAAGCTCTTTAGAGGAGTTTTCAGCTTCTAAAATACGATTATTATAGTAGGATGCTTTTGATGTGCGTACCTTTTTGTTATATTCTTTTTGTGCTGTTTTGTATCGGGCTTTAATTTCAGGGCAGAAACTAGCACGCCAATCTCTTTCGAGCTTTTTACATGCCGTTTTAGCGAGCTGGAGCTCCTGACTGAACCACGGGGCAGTTTTTTTGGTTCTTGTGGCATTAGTTATAGTGCGAATGGGAGCAGTAGCATCCAACGCTTTTGCGATGTAGTCCTGTAGGTGAGCATATGCTGTCTCACTATCGGATCCTTTTGGGGGGCCCGCATCCTGAATGATATTAGAAAAAGAGTCAATGGCAAAGTCTTTCCACCTCCTGCGCTTGAAACGCTGTGAGCTTTGTTTATGCTGCTCGGTCTTTTCTAGTTGGATAGATATAGGGATAATAAAATGATCAGACCAAGGAATTGGCTGAGGAGATAGGGTCTGAATTCCCTTCCAGTTTCCAAATACAGGGTCTAATAAGTGTCCGTTATGGTGTGTCGGATCATTGTTTTTTAACTCTAGTTCTAAAGAGAGTAGCTCTGATTTGATGTCAGCCGCCTCTTTGTCGAGCGGGTCGTCAAAATGGACGTTTAGGTCGCCAAGCACTACAATTCTAGTTTTTTTAAGCGCAAGATGGGTAATGGCTTCCACCAGAGTGGGGGTAAAATCATAGAGTCGTCCAGGGGGGCGGTACACCAGAATACCTGAAAGGGAGTGATTTGGACCAGTAATAATAGTAAAGGTGGCCGCTTCACTATGGTCAATCACGGTAGAAGAGAGGGTACACTCTAATGGAGATTTAGTGGCTATAGCAATGCCCCCCCCCTCTACCATCTTTCCTGTCCAACCTGGAGAGGACGAATCCAGGTGGAAGGGCCTGAATAATATCGGGATCTGAATATTCGTCCAGCCAAGTTTCCGTAAGAAACAGAATGTGGATTTTGTTATCTTCAAGTAAATGGTAGATTTCTAAGCAGTGTTTTCGTAGAGATTTTAATGTATTAATGTCGCTGGTAGAATTCAGATTGTTGTCAGGGGCAAAGGAGCATGAGGTACAGTTTACTAGCGATAGGGCATGCATCGCATGTTTGCAGCATGTAGGATTGTTTGGCTGGATATCCAGCAATTCTTGTCTGCCATACCGTATGATGTTTGATGTAGGCGAGCCAGGGTTTATGGCCCCGTGCCCCGTCCAGTCGCGGACGGGCGCAGACGGGCTTGACTTTGGCTCGACTTCGGCGCGCTTCCGGCGCGCCCGCTGCACGCGTCCGCTGCGCGGTCGCTGGCCAACACACATTTATAGGCAGTAGGGGCAACTAGAACGCTGACCTGGCAGCCCGGAGGCCGGAAGTGCTAGGCTCCTCCTCACCCTCCGCAACAAACGCCCAGAAATGGACGCGGCGGGAGTCGGCGAGAATGTGAGTCGGCTGACTTAGCAATCAGCCTGGCGGTGAGGTACAGTCAGGAAAGTGACAAGAATTATTAAGCACACAAAATTTTAAAATTTAGCCTTACTCGCTAAAATTAAAAAAACACGCTATAGATCAGCGCTAACAGTGTGACACAGTGGTAGAACACAGCGCAAGCGGATAGAGCCTGCCACTGCCACCGGCAAGACTCTTCTCCACAGCGCGACTGTGTTAGGCTGCAGTTTAAGTACACATCGCCTACAGCGCAACTAGAACGCTGACCTGGCAGCCCGGAGGCCGGAAGTGCTAGGCTCCTCCTCACCCTCCGCAACAAACGCCCAGAAATGGACGCGGCGGGAGTCGGCGAGAATGTGAGTCGGCTGACTTAGCAATCAGCCTGGCGGTGAGGTACAGTCAGGAAAGTGACAAGAATTATTAAGCACACAAAATTTTAAAATTTAGCCTTACTCGCTAAAATTAAAAAAAACACGCTATAGATCAGCGCTAACAGTGTGACACAATGGTAGAACACGTGTGTTTTTTATAAACAAGGGAACCCCACTTATTAGAACCTGGGGTGGAATGATGCTTTTTCAAATACAGTGGTTCTGTTTTTGGCCTGATTAGGTCCGGGAGGACAAGAGTGGGTAACGAGTATTCAATAAACGCTAAGGAGCAAAAGCTGTAGGTATAGGTAGAAACAGTTATTTATTTGATCTTTTCTTTTTTGAATATACATAAATACTTGTACTTATACTGTATTTTCAGGTGCTCAGGTGAATAGTATGGTGCAGGACGTGACAAAAGTGAACAAAGTGAACGGACTGTCACACAACAACAAACAAGGTTAAAAAACAATTATATACAATAGAGAGAGTAAGAATCCTTGGGTATGTCGACGGCGTTTCGATCTATGTAACTTTAGATCATCATCAGGACTGATGAGCTTCCTGAAACTTGCCAAGGCATTTTCAGACAAGGATGATATTTGTATACTTTTGTTGATGGTGGCTTACTGGAGAGAATTTAATTGTTGTAGCAGCGCGAGGGAAAATGTGTGTTCCTTATCCTCGGTATGAAAAGTTCAATTACCGGCGCCTAAAAAGTTTGATTTAGGCAGTATTTAAAGCTGGTAGGGGGTCACCTGAGCAACGGCTGGTGAGAGACTCGGACCCCAACCTGCCCCGCGACCGCGCCAAAACTAAAGCGCCAAATATTCATCAAATGCAGAGCGACGAACGCGCTTTAGCTGACCCCCTACCAGCTTTAAATACTGCCTAAATCAAACTTTTTAGGTGCCGGTAATTGAACTTTTCATACCGAGGATAAGGAACACACATTTTCCCTCGCGCTGCTACAACAATTAAATTCTCTCCAGTAAGCCACCATCAACAAAAGTATACAAATATCATCCTTGTCTGAAAATGCCTTGGCAAGTTTCAGGAAGCTCATCAGTCCTGATGATGATCTAAAGTTACATAGATCGAAACGCCGTCGACATACCCAAGGATTCTTACTCTCTCTATTGTATATAATTGTTTTTTAACCTTGTTTGTTGTTGTGTGACAGTCCGTTCACTTTGTTCACTTTTGTCACGTCCTGCACCATACTATTCACCTGAGCACCTGAAAATACAGTATAAGTACAAGTATTTATGTATATTCAAAAAAGAAAAGATCAAATAAATAACTGTTTCTACCTATACCTACAGCTTTTGCTCCTTAGCGTTTATTGAATACTCGTTACCCACTCTTGTCCTCCCGGACCTAATCAGGCCAAAAACAGAACCACTGTATTTGAAAAAACAATGGTAGAACACAGCGCAAGCGGATAGAGCCTGCCACTGCCACCGGCAAGACTCTTCTCTACAGCGCGACTTAGCCATGTTATCCACCTCCCATTGGATAACATGGCTAAGAACTGCTCAGGGCAGGTGTTAGCTTTTGGAGATATTCGCGCTTAGCGTGAATATCTCCAAAAGTTGGTAATAGGAGATAGCGATGTTAGGGACTGTTTCCAGTCGCTAACATCTTGGCACGCCCACTTTGCATGTCATTAGTGATAAATATCACTGACATGCAAAGCGGGGCCCAAGATGGTCGCTATCTCCTATTAGCTGTCACTAACTGGTGTTAGCGACAGCTTGGTAATAGGGAGATAATTTTATCTCCGCTTTCTTGGCTTTTAAAGCCAAAAAAGCGGAGATAAACCCCCTTGATAATATGCCCCTAGGTACGTTCAGGCTCCCTGTTAATGTTACCAGTCACACAAGAACTGACTGCCTGTTGTAAAGGAAAAAGTAGGCTCAGCGGGTCCAAGGTGTGCCCTCAATGTATGAAAATGTAAATTGCTGGGAAAGGTCCATTGGAAGAGTGCTGATCCATTTCTCCAGCTTTGATATCGCAGCCAGCCTCTGTCTAATTTATGAACAATTGTTTATATCAATCAAGGAATACAACTTACAGCGATTTTCTTCATCTGTGGTTTGCATGCTGAAGCAGAGAGGGCAATCACGTTCGGATGAAGGCCACTGACATCTCACTGGAGGGTTGATAATTGGAAGAAACATGTCAGCGGGTTGAATTTTCCCCATCCTATTTTTAACCCTATCACTGGAGGACACAAAAAAACTTGAGAAGTCAATATATGAGATAGTTTTTACCTACACAAATTTCCACTATGCCCTATACCCTCAAACCCAATCGTTTAGAGAATGGCATAATTTCATACCTCCATATACATGGCAGAAAACCTGTTTAAGATTTCCAAGTGACTAGAGTGCTTGTACTGAGAACATTCTGATTGGTGCCAGGAAGGGCCCATGGATGAAGCATGCCACCTATTGGGTGGATAAGGGCCTTCTACCTGAGACAATGAGGTACTTGGACCCACCGAGTCTTCTTGGTTCCCTTACAACAGGCAGTCAGTTCTTGTCTGATTGTTAATAATGATGAGGAGGTTGAACTAACTGTTCTTTGTTATCCTCCTAACCCTAGTGTGTTTGATGCCTGTTTTTGTAGCCAATGTAAATAAGACAAGAGCTTCTTAGGCATGACATTTTAGACATCAACAATACCTAGAACTTGGTCAACTATGCCCAGGATCTGGTCAACTATACCCAGAGCCGTGTTTGAAGAGCATTGAGGATTTCAACAAGTAGAGAGAAGTGGCAATTGATACATATCAACCTATGTTATCTGTGTTGTGTGGTGGAAGAAATTGGGTAGTTGGTTGAGAGGAGTGGAAGCCCCACTCAGGCAATAACCACAATGCTTGTCACGGTGACCCACAAAAGTCACTAAATGAACCCATGCTTAACCCACTAGTAGCTTGGCATAAAAGCAGTCAGGCTTAACATAGACACAATGGTAATGGCTCAGGTAGGGGGCGTTGCACACTTCCTCTCCCCTGATTATGTATTTGCTCCCAGGGGATGAGGTCTCCACAGCCTTTTAAAGGCTGAGGGAGAGTGACTGCATCCTCATATAAAATCACACAGGCCCCAGGGGATGGTGTCCCAGTGGCCTAAAAAAAGTTAGGGATGGAGGTGGGCATGCCCCCCCCCCAACAGCATTTAGCTGATGTGCCTTTCTTAATCTGCATCACAGATGCGATTAAAAGTAAATTCTCCCCATAAAATGTCTGGCATTCCTCCACCAGGCCTGGGGGGAGCAGGGTTTCCCTGCCCCTCTAAGTTGTTTTACTTTTTTTCTCAGAACAGGTGACTAATTTGGCTGCTGCCACATCCTTGTTGATGTGGTGGCAGCCAATCAGATCTTATGTTGAGATCTGTCAGCTCCACAGATCCTCTGCGATGAAAAATATACATACAATTTGAACCTTCATTACTCAAAAACTAGTGAAGAGATTAACACAGAATCTCAAAAAGCAAATTTACAAGCCCATTATCTATCTTTCTGACAAATTTGGTGTAATTCCGTTCAGCCATTTTTGCGGTACGGGTATTCCTTTGGAAATTTGAATGGGGAAAATGCATTTTAGGACCACCTTTTTTTCTAATTCCCTGCTTGATGGATCACCCTAAAAACGTTTCAGGAAGAAGCTGAAGTTTTTGGGGACGTTCTGTGAAGATTTCTCAAATGCTGCAAAAGTTATTAGAAAATCAAAAAACTTTTTCCTATGGGAACATGGTTCTAACTGTACTTACTTGCTGGCAACCGCCACTGGGTCATATATACATCAAATAGATAGATAGATAGATAGATAGATAGAATAGTAACACATAACAAAGCAATGAAAATGACACAAATCAGATGAAGCAATTAAATAAATCAGGGAAATGCAACTACAGCATTGTACAACCAAGTGTTATGCACAAAATATACTATTCCTCAACTGCTTGCAAATACTGTCCTATCTAAAAACAAAAGAGAACTCAGAGGATCACAATCCTTTACCAAAACAAAGTACCCTTTAAACATTGCACACAAGAAAACGTATGACAATACCTAATATAAATAGAGCACCCAGAATGGGAAAATTATAAGTTTATAACACAGTGGAATTAAGTGAATTGGTCTTTAGAGGTGGAATTGTAGGGCTCAATGTACTCTGCCCTGTTTGCAATCCATAAGATACAAATTGCAAACCAACTGGTTTGTCAACAGGACTGCATTTTGCAAAGAGTCTGATGTACTAACTTGTCCCATCGTAGAATGTATGCTCATAGGAGGTGGCAAACACTTTTGTCTCATGAATATTCATGAGGCAGGAGTGATTTTAGGACCATCTGTGAATGAATGTGAGTGCAGTGTTGGTGGCCTGCAAGAGACAGCGGACCTCCATTCCATTTCTCAAATTCCCCTACCTGGAACCATTTTTTAAAATGAACCAGTGCCCTAAAAATAGACAGGTGCTTCATTAAAATGTGTGCAGTATTTCTTGAAAAAGGGATCACCGATATGTGCCATAAAGCAGAGTTTTGGATGAGTGTTAGTTTGGAGACCATATATATATATGTATATTAGCTTTCCAAGCTGGATTTAGAACAACTGCCTCAAGCTTAACACTGACCGGACTGAGGTATTCATTTTTGGGAACAACACCAACCCCTGGAATGACACCTGGTGGCCAGCAGAACTGGGCCCCACTCCCACACCTGCAGACTATGCCAAGAACCTCAGCATCATACTTGACAGCAGGCTTACAATGAAAACCAAATCAATGCAGTATCCTCAGCATTTTTACTCATTCCACATGCTCCGGAAAATATTCAAGTGGATCCCCATCAGCACCAGACACACCATCACTGAGTCCTCATCACCAGTCGCCTGGACTACGGCAACTCTCTCTACATGGGAGTCACCACCCAGCTATAAACAGACTGTAGACCATCCAGAACTCAGCAGCCAGGCTCATCTTCGACCTAACAGGATGAGCACACATCACCGCTCACCTCAAACAACTCCACCCGTTCCCCTTAAACAAAAAGGGTCAGTTCAAAATGCTGACCCACGCCTACAAAGCCTGGCACAAGCAAGGAACAGCCTACCACAACCACAGACTGAACTGCACATACCCGTCAGACACTTGCGCTCTACTTGCCTCTCCCTTGCCCACAAACCGCGCTTCCACCAAAGCAGAAGCAGCAGCTGCTCTTTCGCCTACCTGGCCGCTAAAACTTGGAACAGCCTCACCCTCCACCTCTGGACCCTACCCACCCTGCAGGAAATTAGACAAGGACTAAAGACCGGGGTGTTCAACTAACAGCAGCAGCCAACCCCCCAGTACCTGGATGCCCTCACGGGTGATAAGCAGCACTTTACAAATCCTGATTGATTGATTGATTGAGAAATAGCATGAATATTTGACGAAGAAAATCATTACCAACATCCTTTTACCAAGAAAGCCAATACCACAATTTTGAACTGGAGGAGTATTGGGTGATAGGTTTTGTGAATTTAGAGAGGCTTCCGACCCTCCAAAAAAGAAGGAATCGTGAAAAGGGTCAAGACTAATTTGCATGCAGCTGGTTTCAAACTGAGGTGACAAGGTGAGCAAAAGAACGATGGATTGGGGTGCTACCCCCAGCTATTGGCAGTGTTTAGACTTATTGCATACAGCCTCCGTCACTATTTGTGTCTTTCAAATTCTGATTCCTCTCATTATTTGAACTTTGGTTATGAAATAATTGTATGTATACTACCTATGTATGTATGCATATCTTATTTCTGTAGCAGTAACTTAGGGCCTGATTTAGACGTTTGCAGTACTGAGACTGCTGTTGCTTTTTGGTGGTCCAACCACCCGGATACTGGGAGGTCTTACTGCCTGATTACAATGAGTGTGGTGAGACAGCCATCTTACCGACTTCAGACCACTTCTAAGATCTGAGCTCCAGTGATGGTGGCAGTAGAGAGAAGAGCAGTCAATGTTGGCGATGCCGGCATGGGCACCGCCATCAGGATTACAACCTACCTATCCACTGACCTTATAATGGTGGGGAAACTGTCATGAAAAGGTACGTGGAAAGGCAAGTTTTGGAGTGCAAACATTTCTACAGGGCGAGTGAGCCTTAGATACATGTTCCTGGTGCTGCTCTTTGTGTGCCTCCATGGCATGTGCACGTTGGTGCACACTGTTTCTCCTACAAGCCGCGGTGCGGGGAAACAGTGTACCCAACCACCCGGAGCCTTCTCAGCATGACTGGCATTAGAGCCACAGCATTCAGCCACCATGGCTGTGTTGCAGGCACACCACCAGCCCAACACTGATAGCGCAATAAGGCGGTCAGGATGCCACCTGCTTGTCGGCATTTTCCCAACTGCCACGGGCTGGCAGTGTGCCCGACAACATCTAAGTCAGGCCCTTAGACATAAGGCAGCAAACCGCTGTACATGGTCAAAGCCAAACATGAAGTCAGTGAGTAATAGAAGAAAAAGCTGAGTTGTGTGCATCTAATGCACTGCAATATGGTGTTCTTTAAAGAGGTGTGTCATCAACTCTTTCCTAAATCCTATGGGTTTGTTGTTTCAAATCATAGGTGCATAGATGGAAAGGCCTATTGTCTTGTTTCTTCTTTTTACACTTCTTAGTCTGTAGTCTGATGGTGTCCTAACTGTGGGTGTGTCAAGAACCACAAGAAATGGTTTTCTTAGCAATGGATTGTTGATGATGGTTTTCTTGGAAAAGAGAGGGTACTGGTTGTGATAGCTGTGCAAATAATATCACTGGTTTTGCAGGTGGTGTAGTCCAGTAAGTGGAGCCAATGGAGTTCCATCAATTGGGGGGGGATGTGATCATATTTCTTCAGGCCCTGAATAAGACGTGCTACTGCATGTAGGATGCCCCAAGTGGTGCCAGTGTGGAGTATATACTTTGCATATACTAATTTTTGGTGCAAAATGAATACTTGTATGCTTGCCTTTTTGGTGGTTCTTGCTGCTGAATAACAGATGTTTATTGTTACCCAATTTGAATCTGACTGAACCTGCAGTGATTCAAATATGTGACCAGGAGGTCAAAGACATATTCCTGATGTAGGTACATTACTTTACTGAACCACGAGACCAGCATGAACAATCAAGTTATAATCATTGTGAGATGTGACATGTTGTGGCACATAATGAGTGAATAGAGGCGTTAGGCAATCTTCTACCTAGGCCTACTAACCTGAGTAAGCTTTTGGGAGCTATAGTTCTAAATAACTCTGTATATTTTCAACCTCAGAGTTCTGAGTAACTGTTTAAATCATAACAAACACAATCTTGATTGACTTTGGATATTAAGACGACAACCCTGACCGAGTCTGGGTATTATAAAAAGCAAATCAGTAAATTTAGGTATATAGAAGAAAAACAAAGGTCTCTGGATATTTTCAAGAGCAGCAATCCAGGTGAGTCAAAGTGATATCAATAACATTTCTATAAGTGACCCTGGATAGTGTCATGAAAATGTTTCTTGGGTACTCTTGATATTTTGAAGCATGTAAAAAAGGAGAATTTTGACCAGCTTTATCAATAATGCAGTCATACTTAGCAATCTCTTGTGTAAACAGCAATTTATTATCTCTGGATATTACTTTTTATTAGGGTTCTAGGTCATATGCGTCTTGGTAATATTTAGAAAAAGCTCTAAGTGCCTCAGGATGATATTAATGGAACATATCTGGAAACATCTAGGAAGTATTAGGAATATAGGAGACCAATCGCAGTGAGCTTTTGATCATCAAGAGCCGAGCTTATAGCAAGTCTGGTTATGAAATAATTAAGAGAGCTCCAGATGAGTATAGAGATCCGGTATTTTGTAACACAAGATTTTATACAAGACCCTCCATTGGATAGATATCAGGGATGGAATCAACATTTAACTTTGTACTTAATTTCGCTGTAACTTTGGGGTATTGAATTTACTGCTTGTGGGCTCAGGCGGGTTGTTTAGTTGTTTGATGTAACCATAAATTAGCAGGAGTATGACTGTTCTTGGAAGTGTTGGAAGTAGTGAGGCTGTTTGATGTGCGAATCAACTATCCCTGTACCATGATTTCAGACAGGGAGTTATATTGATTGCATATTACAGAGAACACTTTCCTCACACCTGATTTAAGTGCAGATTAAAAGGAGTATTGCATTGCGTGTAGGAGGTGGGAGTGGAGAGATTGTTTGGTGTGCGATATAACACTGCTTTCTGACTGAAATTGTTTTGTAATGTGCATTGTTAATTATACATTAACTAGCAGCCCGTCCCGACGTTGTCCGGGAGCAATTAGGTTTCAGGGCCCCCGCCCGCCCTGACATTGTCCGTGGGTCCCCCGGAGCCTTCCTCCATATATTGCCGTATTATACCTCTATGTTTACTTTGTACGCTTTTGTAACCTGCACATGTCACTTTTTCCTCCTGCAATGCAGTATTATACCTCTATGTTCACTTTGTACACTTTTGTAAGATGCACAAGTAACTTTTTATTCCTGTAATGCACCATTTGGCTCACTTTTGTAATGCTCCGTTTGCTTCCTCTTGCTCACGATGTACGCTTTTGTAACCTGCACACGTAACTTTTTCCTCCTGTAATGCACCGTTTGGCTCACTTTTGTAATGCTCTGTTTGCTTCCTCATGCTCACAATTGTCATTTTTGCTTCATTTTTCCGCCTCTCACCGCTCCTAAATAAATAAATAAATAACCTACCTCATCCGCCGCTCACCGCTCCTCCCCCGATGTCCGTCGCTTCTCACCGCCTGTCCGCCGCTCCTCACCGCCTGTCCGCCACTCCTCACCGCCCCTCCCCGCGCCATGTCCGCCGGTCCTCCTCGCGCTCCTGGACGCCGTTCCTCCCCGCGCTCATCACGTCAGCACGCACGTCGCGGCCGGCGCTTCTTCAAAGGGACTACTTTTTTTCGGTACATTTTTTAAATAACGTATATTTATTACATTTATATAGCCTATGTCCATCTGCACACCCTCACGATTACAACAATGTATCGGGTGTGTGGATTGGCGCTGTGGTTCCTGAGTTTACCCGCCTCAAAGGTTCAAAGTTCTTCCTTTTTAATAGTAGTATAGATAGGAAGAACAAAATAGCTCTCTATTCCACAATCCAATCAGGAAGAAATGAGAGTTTAGAACACCATCAGAAAGGGAAGTATTTTTGATAAAGCTTTTAGAGAGACAAGAAGTCAGAGGGCAGCTTAATAATTTGTAGTATGAGTAAGGGAAAATTATTCATATGAAATTGTGATTGCGCATTCAGGTATAGGTAATAAAAGTGGAATTAATGTTGGCAGCCTGATGCCACCTTTCCTTGCACCAGAGATCTGGAGGCTGACCACCATAGGCATCTGAATAAAATGCCAATGGTGCAAAGGTTTTTAAAAGAAAAGGAAATGCCAAATAATTTGTGAGCAAGGTCAGGTGAGTAACACAAATTCATAGAAGCATTGCGTTTAATGAACAGCCTTGAGGAATTCCTCATGAGACAATTTTATAGGAAGAAAGCAAAACCAATCCTTGCCACAGACTCTCCCCACATGTAAAAAGATGGTCTGAGTGATCAAAAATGTGCGTGTCAACTCCAGTCTGTTGGGGCACTTTACATGAATTTCAACCTGTATATTACTGTTTATTGATATGGCGGAAACCACTGAATAAGTTTACACACTTCTTTGAGGGGACACAAGATCAAAAGTAACACCTCATTAATAGGAAGGACATTGTTCAACAGGCCCACAAAAAAGATAAATATTGAAAAGACACAAAGGCCCTAGTTTGGTGGATGGGTTACTCCATCACAAATGTGACAGATGTACCTTTCTGCCTTATCACAAGTAGGCCTGGGCATAATTTCAATTACGCCGGAATAATTTTGGTAAGTCCAGTTTACTTCTTTGACGTGTAATTACCGTTAACACAGCTATTACTTCTGCTTACACCATTAACAGTAATTTGGGGTGAAAAATAAAGCCCACCACAAGAGCACATTTAGCGAGCATGAGAGATTTTTATAGCTAATCCTGCATAATTTTGGGGTAATTCTGCGTGTCTAATACTTCACTGAATTACATGAGTTATGCCCACCCCAATTACAACTACATTATATCCTTTGGCACTTGTAATGAGACAGGCAGGATATCAGTTATATTTGTGACTGAGTAACCGATCCACCAAACTTTAAATCAGACTCCAAGAGGCTTCCTCAACTGAAACCATCATCACATTACAACTATGAACTAAATGATTTAACTTTCAACCATTAAAAAATATTTGTTCACACATGCTGATACTTGTTACAATTTTTAAAGCCCATGTACATTCAAAGGAAATCCACCAATAACATGGAGACAACATTTTTACAGATCTGCATCGACAATAGGAGAAATACCACATTGTTTTATCCTTTAAAACTAAAACAAAGGATAAATAGAACCCCACAAAAGCTAACTATGAGATGCTGGTGCTCCATTAATGGGAGTGGGTCAATCCGAAGAACTGACATGTGGATCACTGTTTAGGCACACACCATGCTAACAGTGCTCCTTCCATCAAAAGGGTTGCCTTTCTCCACATAATTGTGGGTAAGAAGAGATCTGGTGTTATAATTCGGTAATATGGGACCATTCATGACCCTCAAGTTGATTTCAACTTTATAGCGGTGGTCATAAAGAGGAATGACTAATTAGATGACAGCTAACTTAATATGTTCCAGAGCTGGGAGCGTGCAGGAAGCTGTTGCCAATTCTCACTTTACAGATCTTTCTGGTTGACTGAGAGTCAAAAGGGAGTTCACATTCAAATAAGCAATGTAAAAATTGTACAACCTATTTGGTCACACAATAAGGACCAGGAATCGGTAGCTTAAATTGAATTAGTTTATTACAAATTAATAATCATTCCAGTACATGCAAAAATCAAGAACATTTTATAGATGTAAAGAATTAGGAGAAGCAAATTAAGGTGTTGTAGCAAATTCTGACTCAATAGCATAACGCATAAACTAACGACAGTCAGAACAATACAGATGCCAAGAATTTGGAATGGGTGTTCCGTTAAGAAACTCCGCTCCTCCTTCCTAAACATGAAAAGGATCTACTGTCATCTAATCTAAGTCTAACATACAGATGGTTTGGTATAAAAGGGTTTCACAGACAGCTAGAAATACAGCTTAGTGAAGGCTTCTGTAGAAATCTGCTGAAATAGGGAAATAAGTGTTGGCATAAAGCCACTCTCATGCAAGAATAGAAGGGAGTCTGGAAGGTCTGTAACTCAAAGTCCAAAGGATCGCTCCTAACGTCTAATAGTGTAAACATGAATTACAGCACGCAGATTTTTCAACATCAGCCATATCATGCACCACCCCTACAAGGTTCAACTCCACAGGTACAATTGCAAAATCTCCAGACTTTACCATCCAACAGAACTCGGATGACCAAGTCGACCTTGGGAACCCTCATTCTGCGCATTAAATCCTCCCGTTCTTGCCAAGAATTTTCTTCTGAGGCATCACTATCTCTAATACATAATTTTCCTTTCTCCAGCTACAAAATCACGAAAGCCCACCTGCAAAGGAAAAGGACACGCAGAGCATCCAAAATACATTTCATGTTAAGAAATAAAGGCCTAGTTATACTAATTTTATTTAAGCATTCTCAATGTGCACTTTGAATATGTGATTATATGTGCATGTTTAGCTTCAAAATAAATGCAACAAGAATAAATACATTCAGGGTTATATATGCAATGCACTTTCAAATAATGCAATAGAGCTTGATACATGAGTGTAAATATATGTGAGAAAGCCACGTTTTCATGATTAAGCTAAATATTAATATGCACACGCTCATCAGTCTCTAGTTTTCTACGGTGAAGACACTTCAGAAGTACATTTGAATGGTTCACTCCACCTTAATAAAGTTAAGGCACACATAGCATATGGTGCTAAGTGCACAGAATTATTGCCCTTCTATGACGTGTAAGGGGGGAGCCTAAATTGCATTGCTCAACAGCACAGACCAGTGCACAAGTGGAAAATGTACTTAACTGTCTCATATGAATCCAATGGCAGTTCTATTTCCTAACCCCAGGTGCAAACTTTTCAAAATTACAATAACGCAAAAAGGCATGATGATGACTACATTAATTTGACTCCACCACCTTTGACTGTATGAGTTTGGAAATTCCTGCTACATTTCTGAATCTGAAGGAGGAGTCACCCAATTTCTACAAGTAATTCTACTGTGAATCATTCCACTCTATGCCACTTTGCGCTACTCTGAAACAATCTACTCTGTGTCACTTCACTCCACTCTATACCAATGCAACCTACACTGCACCACTCCATTCTCTACCACTCTACTCTATTCTGTACCACTCTACACCAATGCACTCTACTCTAACTACTCCACTCTATACCGATGCACTCTACATCACTTTCCTCAAAACCAATGAGCTCGGCGTCGATCTACTTTGCACCACTGCACTTTGCATCTATACTCTACAATCTGGGTATTCACAGACATTTTCCCGGGGGCCGAAAGGTTTGATCTTTGATGTTACAGAGGGCCGCTCTAATGCCAGCAGGGTTGTGGAGGTGGGGGGGGAGGAATAAAGTGGGTGTGGTGGAAGTGAAGCAAGTACATCTAGTGGCTGAACTGAATTGAACAATGTGAAACTGGACAACCTGGGGGGTGGTACATCCTAGTTACTTCCTTTCTTTAATTGAAATGAACCTTTCAAAAAAGGCTTTCTGTTTATTTAACATTTTTGTAATGTTAGGCGGATTACAGTGAATAGTCGGCCAGTGCTGCTGTTGCCCAGGGGGCTGCATGTAAAGACCAGGATGGCTGCATGAGGCCACTGCGCCGTACTTTGAGTCTCACTGCTCTACAACACTCTTCCCCACTGCACTCCGCACCATCATACTCTACGTACTGCACTCTACTGCACTCTGTTGTACTCTACACCACTGTACTCTGTGCCTTTTTATTATACCAACAAAGAATGCATTGGCGAGGTAGGTTAGTTGAAATAACAAATTCTGGTCACACTTACCCAATTGATCTAAGCAGACCCACTATTCATTTAGTATTTTTACTCTCTTTTCTTCTTTTCACAAAGATCATTTGTATATGACACAAGAAAGGTACAGTTTCAGTAACAAAAATTCACATAAAGTTACACTTTGCACAACATAAATTGGACAGTAACTATAAATGAAACGTATTCATATTTACACAATATATACACATTATATACATAAAACACAGACAAAAATGCCTATTATCAGTTCATGTGTAAGGCACCAGTCCTACAATACAACCTACAACCAACAAGAGGCACTAGATCCTTTTTCTCGCCTGCTTGTTTGTTTATACTGGAACAATAGCGAATAATAGGGTCACAAAACAGGAGAATTAATGTCCATAGTCACTATCCTGGTGTGCCCTTCCTGAATCTTGTTCCAGTAATATGTCAACGCGTTTTGAGCCCGCATGTTATTGAGGGGCTCTCCTCAGGACCTGGACTGGAAGCTGTCCTATACTGTAAAGTGTAATGGAAAATAGTGTAAGAATAGCCGATTCCTTGTAACTCACTCATTGCCTCATAAGTGTCTAAATTTACCTGAAGTATCTGTGGTGAGAAAGCAACAGTTTTCTTCTCAAAGCGCTCTGAAACTGTGTATCTGTAGATGTATAAAAACGATATTTCAGGACTGACTCACTAAGTCGCAGTGTTTACAGAGTAAATGACCTTTACAACAGCATGCGCCTAATTGATGCTCCTACCTCAAATTCGTGGTCCTTTTCAGAATTCCCTTGCTTCTACCTGCGGTGCTCAGCATCATTTACTGTGAAGCAAGAGCAGCATAGTTAGAAAAATGTGGGTGCAATATTAAATAGGAGAGCGTTATTGTAGAGAACTGTCTCTACACGTACCTCATGAATGAGCGGTGGAGCAGGCTTTACTGCTTTCTGCATTTTCGTGAGAGTGGTTCCTTTCACAAGCTGTTAATTGGGCCTCTCGTTAGTATTAGGCGGGTCGAAAATGAACAGACTCTGCAAGATTCGCTTCTCTTTCTTGCATCCGCTATAAATCCGGCATTCGGTCTTTCACCCTGCTCCAGAGTTAGGCGTCTGACGTCACCTTTGGGAACTTGACTCGGCTGATTTTGAAATGACACGCGAGTAGATTCAATCGCGTTTTTTTGGCTGGGGCACCTGGTACTTGTAGTCTCCACTATTTGCGCATGTGTGATTCACATGGAAATTATGCATAATAATGGTGGGATTTTCGTCATATTATTAATAAGCCACCCGACTCTCAGACGGAATAGATTTTCCTTTTTAACTGTCAATGTTGCACATTGTTGCGCAGTGGCCTTATTGCAGGGTCCGGTCTAGATTTCCAGCGGCTCCCTCACTGGCCGTGTTCTTTCCCTATTGCAGGGTCCAGTCTAGATTTTCAGCAGTTTCTTCACTGGTCGTGTTCTCTTCCTATATATCTCTTAGCTAAAGCACACAGTCATCACTGCTACTCCTGTGCTAATCGCATGCAGATTACATTAGTTTAGATTGTTTAGTTCTGAAAGTTCATTCAAGCCAACATTAGTCGAGTTAAATTTTAAAATCAAAAAAGCCTCTCTGCGTGATAGCTGGAGGTCTGGGTCGCCACCCATTCCTGGGGTAATTCTAATCGGAGACAACACTGTCCATTTAAACTCATTAGGGCCATGCTGTTTTTCTAAAAAGTGTGATACCAGGGGGGCAGATGCAACCTTGTTCTTTATCCTGGATCTATGCTGAATGATCCTGTGTCATACTTCCTGAGTCGTTTTGCTAATATAAATAAGCTGGCACGGACATCTAATGGCGTAAACAACATATTTAGATTTACAGTTCGCGAACACATTATGTCGCCAAAATGTTTTGCCCTCATTGAAAAGTGTTCCTTCTTCAGTGGAGTCACAGGCTGAACAGGTACCACACTTGTGATGTCCCATCACTGGACTCGCCCCTGGGATTAAACTCTGGACTGTCTTTTTTGGCGTGGGACAGGTTGACACAATTTGTTGTCCAATGCTGCGATTTTTCTTTAGTGCAAAGAGTGGTTTACCGACATGGGGGATGGCATCCTCCACTAGATGCCAATGACTCCGGATAATTTTTTGGACAGATTTTGTGTGTGGCCCAAACGTAGAAACACAGGCCATGCGTTTGGTGGGCAATTTATTTCTTTTTTTGCAATAGATGCTCCCTCGGTGTCCACCGAGCCCTCTTCATTGAGTGTTTCACGAGTTTTCGCGAGTACCCTCTTTCTTGAAGCTTCTGACACAGTGCTTCTCCATGGCGTTCAAATTCTTAGACCCTAGAGCAATTCCGTCTCACCCTAAGGAATTGTCCGTAGGGGAGATTGTTTTTTAAATTTCTCGGGTGGTAACTGCGGAAGTGCAGGGCATTGTTCTTGTCTGTTTTTTTCAGGTAGAGGGAAGACATCAGACCTTCTGGGGTGTATTTAATTTCGACATCTAGGAATGGCAAAGATTTGCAGTCATACGTGAGGCTGAATTTAATGTCTAGACTCCGATCATTAAGCCACTGATGGAAGTTTACCAACGACGTGGGTGTGCCTTCCCAGATACACCACACGTCGTCTATATATCGCAGCCATTGTTTTATGTGTTGCTGATAGGGGTTGTTATTATACACAAACTTGTCCTCGTATTGTCCCATATACAAAATCACCATTTCCGGGGCGAAAGCGCACCCCATAGCTGATCCTTTGATCTGTACGTACATGTCATCCTCAAACAGAAAGGAATTCTTTTTTAGTGCCAGAGCCGCAAGGCGCAAGATTAAATCAGTGGGCACTCGATGTGGGCGAGGTCTCCTCTCCAAGTACACCTCCATGGCATCCAATCCATCTTGTTTCGGAATCTGTGTATACAGAGAAGAGATATCCATTGTAACCAGGATCTGCGTTGTTGGATCAAATGGAAACCCTTCCACCAAGTTAAGAAATTCCATCATGTCTCGTAGATGTGCAGGAACCTCCTCTATACAGGGTTTCAGGAAAACATCCACGAATTTGGATACTGGTTCAAGAACCGAATCGCAACCAGACACGATTGGCCGTCCAGGTGGTGTTGTGGCATCCTTATGGACCTTTGGTAGGAAGTATAGGTGAGGGGTGCGAGGTTGTTTTTTTACAAGATATTCTGCTTCTTTCTTTCCAAGGATCCCTTTGTACTTCGCTTCATTGACAATGGATGTAATCTCTTGCAGTATCTGCATCGTGGGGTCAGTAGTGATTGGACGATACCATTCCATATTTCCCACATGTTTGGCTCCCTCCAATTTGTACAAGTCTTTGGACCACAGGACAACTGCTCCTTCCTTATCCGCAGGTCGGATCACCACTTGTCGCTGGTTTCTTAAATTGTAAATGGCCTCCCTTTGTTTCTTACTGATATTCGCCGGCATATTCGAGGGTTGATCCACATTCGATCAACCCGAACCACTGAGGGAGGTAGAGACGACTCGAGCAGCACGCTTGTACAAACGTGGGCGTATCCCGGCCAACGTACGTCTTACCCGAATCACAGCCTTGTGTTTCAAAAGAGCGGACCCATGGTACGCATTAGTCTCTAATGACTACCGCGCCTTGTTTAATACCGCTCGAGGCCTAAAGTTAACGGAGTTAACATCAATTCCAACCGCTATGATAACTGATCATCAAAATGGCAGGTGTTGTTTGAGGTCTCCCTCCTTCCTAAAGAAACGACGAATAGTGGGTGTAGGTAGGAGTAAGACGGAAGCAGTGAACACTGCTTTAGCAGTTAATACATACCGAATCCGGACACTAAAGGAAAGGTGCCTTACTCCCTTCACCTACTTTGAACCTTTTTGGTCATAATTTTTTTAGAAAAAGTGGCTGAATATCCACTTGTCCTGATGAAGACAAAAGATTTTGTCGAAACGCGTTGACACACAGCCCTATTCTTCATTAAAAAGGAAAACAGAGATCCTTTTTTTTATATATCATGATGTGTTTCTAATAGATATTTGCAAAAGAGCCACATGGACTTTTTTATTGTGTACTGTATGAATTATGTGTATTTATTGATCTTTTATTAAAAATTATTATTTTTGATATCATTTCAGTCCATTGCATTACTTTTTATTAGGTATATATTTATGTCTATGTTTCACCATATAGCCAGCTTTTGTATTCAAAGTCTGCCTGGGTGTTTTCTGTTACATAAAAATTGTTGTCCCTGACCCAGGAGTCTTATCCACATCAGGGGGTCCTTGATACCGATTTTTTTTTTACCCAGGAAACAACTCCTGCAAGAGATGCTCATTCAGAGTGAGGTAGCACTTAGTAGTTTATTACCAAGAAGCAAACTTCTGGAAGGGACATTCCTTTGGGAGTGCCTGCAGGTATCCCTGTTACGTCTGGGGGGCTAGTGTTAAAATAGCGAGGGGACCGGGTAACAAGTGTGTGAAGACTGATGTGGTACGAGACATCACTCAATCGGTGCACCTACCGTTTTTCAAAATTGATTTCTTTGATGTTTCTCAGACGCTGTGTATATAGTGAATTACTGCTGTGCATGCAACATCAAATCGCTGTACTGTTTGCATTTGCACTTTTTGTAATTCAATAGGAGTTCCAAACCACTAGCACTATTTTCTTTCACTCTAGATTTTTTTAATCTAGTTTTAAACTTTTTTATTAAGTTGTGTACATTGATTTGTCAGTTCGTTTTATTACTTAAGAAATTACCCTTACATATGGAATATTGAAACCTTGTACAGTATGCACCTGCACTTTTATGGTCGTAATGACGAATAATGTTCTTTTGAATTGACTGGGTTCCCCAACAACCTTTGCAGGGTCAGTGGACCGCACAAAAGGGGCATATTCCACAGAATATGTTCTAGGTTGTCAGAAATACTACAGGAGGGTTAACACAGGTCCAGATGGGAGGAGTAACAGAGCAAGGAAGTAATCCCTTTTCTGTACAACCCCAGATGTCCGAGTGGACATCAACCAACAGCTATATAAAATGAGGAAGCCTACAGACAAAGCAAAACAAAAGGGGATGATGGACGGAGCGTTTGAGCAAATAAAACACTCACCCCCAGTCAACTGATCTGGGTTTAATCCATCACCATTCTTTAGCTCACTCAGCCACCCCAGTTCAGACATGGCCATATGCAAATCAGTCTGACCCTGTGCCTCATTGTTATTGTTATTTTTGATTTGTATCGCGCCCACTCACCTGCAGGTCTCTAGGCGCTCGGAAATTGGTGGTAAAAAAATAACTTAGCAATCACAAAGAGGCCTCCACTAGCCTAAATAGCACTCATGGATCTCCTAAACAGCAATGTTTTTAGCGTCTTTCTAAACCGTAGGAGGTTCCCTTCCTTGGGCAGCGTCTCAGGTAGTGTGTTCCATAACTGAGGAACTAACACAGAGAAGGCTCTCCCTCCTTTGGTTACAAGTTTGTACCGGGGACAGACCAGTAGCTGAGAATCTGAAGATCTAAGAATTCTCATTGGACTGTACACCACCAAGCGATCTTTGATGTAGGCGGGTGCCAGACCGTAGATTGCCTTATGAGCTGTACACAGATTCTTAAATTCCACTCGCTCTTTAATAGGGAGCCAGTGCAGGCTCTGTAACAGGGGGGATGCTTTGGATCGTCTTGGTAGCCTGAAGATGAGACGTGCAGCATCGTTCATGACTACCTGTAGCCTATTTGTTAGAGTTTTCGGCAGGCCAAGGTAGAGGGCATTCCCGTAATCTATCCTTTAGATCACCGTGGCCGCTAGGATTGAGCGCATCATGGATTGGGAGAGAACGGGGGCTAGCTTCCGTAGCTGTCATATAATGTTGGTGCAGCTTCCCACCACAGCAGAGATCTGACTGACCATTGATAAATCGCAGTCCAGTTTGATCCCCAGACTCTTTACATTCAGGCTAGGTTTTGGAGCCGGGCCTAACTCCGCAGGCCAATAGAGGTCACACCATGGTGAGGTGGTAGATGGAATCACCAATACCTCGGTCTTATCTGGGTTGATTTTCAAAAGATTTCCCGTCATCCATTGAACAGTGTACCTCAAGATGTTCTGGGCTTGGAGTTGTGCGGCCCTAGTGTTATCGACACTCAGCAACAGCTGCGTGTCGTCCGCATAGTTAAATACTGTACAGCCCATGCACGCCAAGGAAGCAATCAGAGGTTGCAGGTAGAGATTAAATAGAAGTGGGGACAGGGCCGAGCCCTGGGGCACCCCACATTCTAGAGTCCCCACCTCGGAGATTTCGTCCCCAAGTTGTATCCTTTGGGTCCTTACCAAAAGGAAGGATTGCAACCATCTGAGGGCCAGGCCTTTAATCCCGAAGGCACTCAGTCTCTCCAGAAGCAGGGCAAGGCTGACGGTATCGAACGCCGCTGAAAGGTCTAACAAAATCAGGGCGCTCGGTTTCTTACCGTCAGCCAAACCTCTCAATTCATCCAGCACCGAGAGCATCACCAACTCGGTGCAGTGATGAGCTCGGAACCCTGCCTGCCGTTCATGAAGTAGATGGTGAGACTCCAGATACATGGACAAAGATTTTAATACATGTTGTTCCAGTATTTTTGAGAGAAATGGCAACTGAGAGATAGGCCTGTAGTTCTTTAGCACAGCGGGGTCTGCGCCTGGTTTCTTCAAGAGGGGTCTTACACGTGCTTCCTTAAGTTTGGCTGGTATATACCCAGTTTCCAAGGAGCTATTAAGGAGAGAGATGATGCAGTAAGGGGCGAGCTACCTGAAAGACCCTGGGTGGACACGGGTCTGCTGGAGATCGGATTTGATTCTGCCCATCAACTGCTCCAGACTCAGTGTATCAATCTCTGGAAATGGGAACAGTCCAGCCCGAACTGCCAAGCCATGTCTTCTCTGGACCGGAAACAAGCATCCTGGGACCAGTTTCGGATTCATAATCCTCATCAGCCAGGCTATCTTGAATCCAGTGGCCAAGTGAGCAAGGGACTCACGTCTGAGCATACCCTGCCAACTTAGGACGAACAAAGCGAAACAAAAGGGGATAATGGACGGAGCTTTTGAGCAAATCAAACACTCACCCCCAGTCAACTGATCTGGGTTTAATCCATCACCATTCTTTAGCTCACTCAGCCACCCCAGTTCAGACATGGCCATATGCAAATCAGTCTGACCCTGTGCCTCATGGGAACAGTCCAGCCCGAACTCCCAAGCCATGTCTTCCCTGGACCGGAAACAAGCATCCTGGGACCAGTTTCGGATACATAATCCTCATCAGCCAGGCTATCTTGAATCCAGTGGCCAAGTGAGCAAGGGACTCACGTCTGAACATACCCTGCCAACTTAGGGCGAATGAAGCGAAACAAAAGGGGATGATGGAGGGAGCGTTTGAGCAAATCAAACACTCACCCCAGTCAACTGATCTGGGTTTAATCCATCACCATTCTTTAGCTCACTCAGCCACCCCAGTGCAGACATGGCCATATGCAAATCAGTCTGACCCTGTGCCTCATGGGAACAGTCCAGCCCGAACTGCCAAGCCATGTCTTCCCTGGACCGGAAACAAGCATCCTGGGACCAGTTTCGGATTCATAATCCTCATCAGCCAGGCTATCTTGAATCCAGTGGCCAAGTGAGCAAGGGACTCACGTCTGAACATACCCTGCCAATTTAGGGCGAACAAAGCGAAACAAAAGGGGATGATGGACGGAGCGTTTGAGCAAATCAATAACTCACCCCCAGTCAACTGATCTGGGTTTAATTTATCGCCATTCTTTAGCTCACTCAGCCACCCCAGTTCAGACATGGCCATATGCAAATCAGTCTGACCTTGTGCCTCATGGGAACAGTCCAGCCCGATCTGCCAAGCCATGTCGTCCCTGGACCGCAAACAAGCATCCTGGGACCGGTTTCGGATTCATAATCCTCATCAGCCAGGCTATCTTGAATCCAATGGCCAAGTGAGCAAGGGACTCACGTCTGAGCATACCCTGCCAACTTAGGGTACAAAGCGAAACAAAAGGGGATTATGGACAAAGCGTTTGAGCAAATCAAACACTCGCCCCCAGTCAACTGATCTGGGTTTAATCCATCACCATTCTTTAGCTCACTCAGCCACCCCAGTTCAGACATGGCCATATGCAAATCAGTCTGACCCTCTGCCTCATCCCCTTTTGTATTGCTTTGTTCGCCCTAAGTTGGCAGGGTATGCTCGGACGTGAGTCCCTTGCTCACTTGGCCGCTGGATTCAAGATAGCCTGGCTGATGAGGATTATGAATCCGAAACCGGTCCCTGGATGCTTGATTCCGGTCCAGGGAAGACATGGCTTGGCAGTTCGGGCTGGACTGTTCCCATGAGGCACAGGGTCAGACTCATTTGCATATGGCCATGTCTGAACTGGGGTGGCTGAGTGAGTTAAAGAATGGTGATGGATTAAACCCAGATCAGTTGACTGGGGGTGAGTGTTTGATTTGCTCAAACGCTCCGTCCATCATCCTCTTTTGTATCGCTTTGTTCGCCGCAAGTTGGCAGGGTATTCTCAGGCGTGAGTCCCTTGCTCACTTGGCCACTGGATTCAAGATAGCCTGACTGATGAGGATTATGAATCCGAAACCGGTCCCAGGATGCTTGTTTCCGGTCCAGGGAAGACATGGCTTGGCAGTTCGGGCTGGACTGTTCCCATGAGGCACAGGGTCAGACTGATTTGCATATGGCCATGTCTGAACTGGGGTGGCTGAATGAGCTAAAGAATGGCGATGGATTAAACCCAGATCAGTTGACTGGGGGTGAGTGTTTGATTTGCTCAAACGCTCCATCCATCATCCCCTGTTGTATCGCTTTGTTCGCCCTAAGTTGGCAGGGTATGCTCAGACGTGAGTCCCTTGCTCACTTGGCCACTGGATTCAAGATAGCCTGGCTGATGAGGATTATGAATCCGAAACCGGTCCCAGGATGCTTGTTTCCGGTCCAGGGAAGACATGGCTTGGCAGTTCGGGCTGGACTGTTCCCATGAGGCACAGGGTCAGACTGATTTGCATATGGCCATGTCTGAACTGGGGTGGCTGAGTGAGCTAAAAAATGGTGATGGATTAAACACAGCTCAGTTGCCTGGGGGTGAGTGTTTGATTTGCTCAAACGCTCCGTCCATCATCCCCTTTTGTATCAAAGCCTACAGACAACCATAATGTATCCAGTTCTATTGGGAACCCATAGATCAGAAGACAAACCAACTGTGATGGTAGCCATAGAAGGCAGCCGCTATAGATTTTTGATCACTACTGGGGCCATTAAATCTTGTCACAAGTCATTGGACACACAGGTTTCTTGGACTGTCCGGAGGGTTACTTTTACTGAATCAGGGAACGTGACAATAGGAGACATGCAGATTGAAGGATCATTGTTATATTCCCCAGAGGCACAGGTTAATCTTCTTGAAAGAGACCTAAAAAATGAGTACGCTGAATCTCTTTTTTTGGAAGATGGGTTGATGGTATGTTACACTCCAGGTTTTGCACAAGGTAGGATATTGTCACTCATAGCTCATGAGGACTTGGGACAACAGGTCAGGGCAATTCCTATCGATATTGGGGCCTTTTTGTGTGGCATATATGTTTTGATAGCGCATACACCATTGCTACTTCGAAAGACAGTGAAAATACCAAAATACCTATTGTTCAGACCTGAGAGGCCTGTGGATCCCATTAAGGAACCTGACATGATATTAGACATAATAGCCCTTGAAATAAAGCCAAGCTATGCACTATTAATAGCCTTTGATCAGAGACAAGCAACGTGGGCATCAGCAGAATTGACAGATCCTAGGGTTAAATTGAGAGACATATCAGATGAAGAAATGTTTGAAGATAGCGCATGTTGGACCCGGGCCTTTTTGGCTGGTTCACCCCTGAACTTTTTGCTTTTGATGACAACCTGGCGTTCGTGATTTCTGGCTTGGCACACTATTTCCCTGTGTCCCAGGGTAAAGTGCGTGCATGTAGTGTGGTTGGCCTGCCCTCCCATAGGAATGCATGGGGAATGTATGTGACCATGTTAGTTCCTCATGTGTGGGGAGTGCAGGCTCGAGATTGGTATGTGCGGACTCGTGAGATTGAATGCTGAGCAATGATGTGTGCTGCGTGAATGTGTCTAGTGTGGAAGTGCCACTTCTAGACACGGGTGTGCGTGTGCAGGGAGTGTGTTGGCATGTGATTGGCTGGAGCTGGCTGGTGAGCCTGGCTCCAGGAGTCTGGATGGGTCTGTCCCGATGGTGAGTGGAGAGATTAGCATGCTGATGTGAGGGAGGGGTGCACCTGGGACCTGAATAGGGCTGGGCTTTCCCCACACAATGCTGGCTCCGCACCCTGTGGTGTGTCTAATGACCCTAGCCTGGCCAGTGAATAGGAAGGGTGGCTGAGCACATCACAGTGCTCCAAAACCAGCTGCAACTGTTTTTTTCCCCCACCCTGCACAGAGACAAAGAGGTTTTACTGTATAAAAAGGGGCTATGTCCCCTTACAAAATGTTCTTCTTGATCCAAGCTGAGGGGGGGCCTGCTGCTGCTGGGCTCCAGGAGGACCGCCACTGGGGATTGCCTCCCTGCCTAGGAGGACCCTGTGAGCTGGCCTCTGCTGGGCCCAGCCTTTCCCTCCACCCCCTGAAGGACTTATGCTGGACTTTGGGGGCATCAGTGCCTGAGAGCGCTTTACTTTTACTTTACTGAAGCCCTACAGCGCCTGGGAGCGCTGGATTTGCCCCCTAGCGCCCGGAGCGGTGATCCTTCCCTCCTCAAGGGATTCCCCGGCGTGGGGATCCCCCGTTTTACGAGTCTTACGACAATGGAACCCACCCCGCTTATTTGCCGCTTCTTGCCCATTGTTTTTCCTAAAACACGGGAGCCCACCTCGTATTGAGCCGAAATCACCACCGCGGACCCAGAGTCTGCCCGCGTCATCGTCCCCGCCGCACTGGGATTGGCCAGCGGGAGGAAGAGGTGCCCTGCAATTGGAGGCCCGGCTGCAGAGCGAAGCCCACGTGGTCGGGGGCTCGACCGCAGTGCCGCGCTGGGATTGGTCCAGCGCAGGAGAGCAATTGAGGCCAAAGAACACTGAGGATACCGAACCGCACCCCCCCGAGGAGCAGTGCAGGCCAGAGAGACTGCGGGTGGAGCAGTCCCGTGACCGGCGCAGGAGCGGGAGGTGGCGGATTACCGCGGACTTGTCCTTGGTGAGTGCGGGCCACGTGTGGGGACAGTGTTTGTGCAAGATTTGTTCAGAGCCTGTCAAGGCTCCAACGAGGGGGCATTTGTTTATTTCGAGTCCTCAGCGAAGGACTCCACCGATGGGGCAAGTTGTTTCTCGAGCCCACGAGGGGCTCAGGGGGCATTTCATGATTTAGAGTCCACAGAGCGGGACTCCACCGTGGCTGAGTTGGCCCACGATGGCCCCGGGGTCGAGTCCCCCGAGAGGGACTCCACCATTGGGGGCCAGATTCCTTCGTGCCCACTAGGCTCCTGAGCAGTTGTGTCTCGAGTCCCCAGAGGAGGAGCTCCACCGGAGGTACCAATCATTATTTAGAACCCCCGAGGCTCAGGGGGGCATTTGTCTATGTTGAGTACCCCGAGAGGGACTCCCCTGAAGGCGCCATTTTGTTTCTGGAGCCCCGGCAGCTCCTAAGGCCCCAGTGTTTGTTCGAGCCCACGAGGCTCTCACATGTGTTTTGCCCATTGGATTCAGCTGCCCAGCACTTAGTGGGCAGCTGCCACGTTTAGGCTTTGCGCAATCTCTTTGGCTGCCTGCGCAGCCTGTCCTGACATTTGAGACACAGGGCGTCCTAGCCCCAGAGAGGTCAGTTGGCCTGGGGTCAGTTCTGTAATGTTTTGGCGCAGATGCTTCACCTGCCTAATATGATTTATGCAATGCTTTTGCCCTTGCCCCTAACAATGTATTTTTAATGCCTAGGAGGTTGTTTGCCCTAGAAGAGTGATGCTAGTGAGGTCATGGTGCCCTGCGTGATATTTACCTAAGGTGTTTTAGGATTACGTTCGTGGTGTTTACCTGTTACCAGTGAGTACTGGTTGTGTGCTACATGTGCTAATTTTGGTACTACAGATGATATGTTCTACGTGCTAGTTCTAAAAGTGATTACTCCTGACAGCGGTCCAGGTGGTCATGTCCCATGTAAATAAATCCCTCTACATTCTGCCCGTGCCCATGGCACCTTGTAAAGTATATGTTTATTATCTAATGTTTGTGGTATAATACAAAGACTATTTTTTATATAAACCCTTGTGTGGAGTTTCCTTTGTGGTGGGCCTTGGGTGTTGTTGCTGGATGCGCGCGCAAACGCTTTACACATCGCCTCTGAGATCAGCCTGACTGCTCGTGCCAAGTTACCAAGGGGGTGAGCAGGGGTTATCTTGGCGGATAACTTCCTTGCCCTGACTAGAGTGGTGGTTTCTGCCTGGCTTTGGCGCAAGCCTCAGCCCATCAATTGAGACAGTGGTATTTCAAATGGATATTCCCATTAGAGAACAGTTGCAATATAAGACCCTGTCAAACGTGCATGGAACAGTACAATAAAAGGAAAACATTTGACAAAGGTACCAGAGAGTCTGTGGACAAAGGGACCATATGAAGTGGGACTGATTAAAGGAGCTGAGCCTGTGAAAATAAAATAAAGCCTGGAGCAATACTGTAAGGGGTACATTAGTATCCCTTGTCCAAAGAATAAAAAGAAGACATCCTTCCATCAATACAGGCATTATTTGAGCAGGGAGTGATATATGAGAGAGCAACACCCTGTAATACACTGATGTACCCTATAAAAAAGGCTAAGGGGGAACTTGGAGAATGATTCAAGATTTCTGCCCCTGAATGAGATAATAATCCTAGAATTTCAGGTAGTACCAGACCCATCAGTCATACTAACAAACATTCCTATCAATATCACTTGCTTTTCTGAAATGGATTTGGAAAATGTGTTTTTCAGCATTCCACTGCACCCAGATAGTCAATATCTAACAGAATTCAAGTACTGACAAACACAGTATTGCTATAAAGGGCTGTTGTGAGTCTCAAAGTATCTTGGACAGTGAAAAGGGTTTTAACAAATATATAATGCAAAGGCAGTTTCTTACAGTATGCGGATGACATCAGTTCCTCTGGAGTCATATCCAGGGAGGAAACTGGATACAAAGTGGACAAAGACAAATTGCAATATGTGCAGAAAGAAGTTCCTTATTTGGAGCAGGCCATTTCCGAAGATAGGAGGAGAGTGACACCTGACAGAGCAGAAAGCACTAGAAATATGCCTAGGCCCACTACCACAAAGCAGATGCAGCAATTCTTAGGAATCTGCAATTATGTAAAACAGTGGTCTTTGATTATACCACCCTGACTGTACCACTTCTGACTGCTCTAGCCCCTCCCCTGCTGATGACGGAAACGCTCCGTCATCAGCTACAGTTGAGCTGTGCTGATGACGGAGCGGTTCCGTCATGGCCCGGCCGCCGCGCCTGCGCGGCACTGATTTCGCGCCTGCGCGGCAGGTTTAATGAGCGGGGCGGGTCATGACGGAACCGCTCCGTCACCAGCACAGCTCAACTGTAGCTGGTAACGGAGCGGTTCTGTCATCAGCATGCGGCGGCCGCGCGGCCGCCCCGCCCCTTTAGCGCTGCGGCGGAATAGCCGCCGCAGCGAAAGGGTTAAAGAGTTCCATACCACTGGCAACAAAATAACCTGGACTAGTAAAAGAGAGGCAGCATATCGTGAACTGAAGTATGCAATTACAAATGCTCCAGTGTTAGATACGCCTGACTACAATAAACAATTCTTTCTCTTCTGTCATTGTCATGGAATGGCAATGACGGCTGTACTGACTCAAACGACATCTATGGGACACAAACCAGTTGCCTACTACAGTGGGCTGCTGGATCCTGTCATGAAAGGTCACTACCCATGTGAGCAAGCACTTGCTACTGCAGCATTTGCAGTTCAGAAAAGCACTATATTAGTGGTGGGATCACCTTGAACACTGTATGTAGAATGTGTGCTATTTGCAATTTTTACAAAGAAGAAAGAGTACTCTCACAACTCAGAGCTGGGTACAAAGTGATACTACCAGTACCATCTTTACAAGTGGTCCCTTGTCACACAGTTAATCCATAAACATTCTTTGCACACCCAGTTACAAATTATTCCCCAGCTACTAATAACTTCTCACTTTTCAGCACAAGCAGCTGAATTAGTCGCCATTAATGATGCACTGCAGCGAGCTGAGGGACTAGAGGTTACCATTTATTCAGACTCAGCATATGTCAGCAACACTGTACATTCTAGCATACATAGATGGGAAAGGAGGAGAGTTCTTAAATCTGACAGATCCCCTGTTATGCATAAAGATGTATTGTCACCATTTTTAAAAAGCTTTAATACTTCCTTCCAAAGTAGCAATGATAAAATGCTCAACACACACTAATCAGCAAGATCATATCTCAAGCGGTAATGCTCTGGCAGATTGGGCAGCAAATTAAGCAGCTGTAGCATCCCCAAATTATACTGACTATGATAAACACCTTAGGTATGATGACAAGCAAACAACAGGATGCTACAGAACTACCATCCCCTTACAAATAGACAGCTAAGTTATATTTGCGTGAATTGCAAGAATAAGCATATCCTCACGAAAGGGAGTTGTGGGAATAGCGGAGTTGCATTCAGTCAGCAACAGGTTTCATTTACAGGCAAGAAAGTACAGGCAAACCAGTAAATCCACAAGCTTTGCTGTACAGAGCTCTGGAGCAACTACCCTCCTGGCACACACTGCAAAAGACTATCTTCTTGCGACATTGAAGGCAGATTGGTTTATTCGACAATTATCTGAAATGATCACTTTTTTTGCAGAATGTGCCATATGTCAACAGTATAGTCCCAAACTGTCCTTAAAAATAATCACCTCAACATTACCATGCTTAACAAGTCCATTTAAAAAATACCACTTCGATTTTGGCGACATGATAGATGCAACATTTACAGGTATCTTATAGTAGTTGTCTGTCCATTTTTCACAGTTAATGCCTGAAGGAAGGCACTACTTTTATTTCTGTTTACTTTACTTACTCTTGGGTCACTGTAATTACATGTGGATATTTCTGAATCTTCCATGTAATTATTGCTAGAAATACTAAACCAATAATGCGTTGAGGCCCTGGGGAAGTTTCTGGTAAATTGCCACGTTGATAAAACATGTGTTGGGTATATCTGAGAACAGATCTATATAATTAAAGAAATGTTTGGAACAGAAAAGGAACAACCAAAAGAAATAATAAAAAAAAATACTGGACATTATTTTGATTTAAGGGTGCTCAGGAAAATATATATATAATATTCTTAGGATTTGCTGATAAAATTAGGGTGTGGTGGCTGCCCTATTTTCCTTTGCAGCACTGAGTGTACAATTGCTGATACTAATATTGGGCACACACAAGAACTGCACAAACACACAGCCAGCCACATCTTTGTGTGTCTCTGCACAAAAGGCATTGGGAGCTGTTGGAGTCAGCTGTGTTGGGGGGCAACAGTAGGACTTTTTGGAATACAGTGAAGAGCATCAGGACAAGGAATGCTCGTGTTAGCTCCTGCTGCAAGTGTAACATACTTGGTCTGGATTGGGTGTCACATTTCACCACCATCTATTATCTAGAAGAATGTGACGGGCTAGATTACTCCCTAAAAACTAAGCTAAAAAGTTCCTCAAAATTCATTATAACTTTGCCTGAGGTAGGCTGGGCCTTGCAACAGGGCACTGGTGGTAAAGCACTCAGGCCTGACGGGATCCCATTTGATCTCCTAATATGTAATATAGAGCTTTGGGGCTGTTGATCAATAACATCTTCAACAAATCACTTAATATCCATATCCCACGATCCTGGTCTTTATCAATCATTGTGCCTATCTTCAAAAAAGGGGATTGTATGGCCCCTAGATGTTATAGGCCCATCTCACTTGCAGATAGTGTCATGTAGTTCCTATAAATCCATATAGGATCTGCACATTTAAAGAACAAAGTGTGGGATTGGTGTCCAGACTGATTCCAGACACCACCCGGGTATGTTCACCTGTATACCAGCTAGCTCACAGTGCCACTGTAAACTCCTCTTACAAAGGAGATAATAGTTCTTGGCAACTATCGAACATGACAACTCTGGCCCATCAGGGATCATGGAAACAGTACAGTACTTTTCGCTCCGCCACTCATGCTCACTTTGTCTCAGAGGGATATACATAATAAATGGTGGGGAAGTTTTTCAATCAAGTATTTATTAAACCAGCGTCATTCTAGTATAAAATAGGTGTGCTGAAACAACCATAAGACAGACACAGATATAAATGATTATAAGCACCAACAGAGTAAATGGATGGTAGATTTCTACCATAATGCTAAAAACAATGAATATATGCCAGCATATAAACTCATGACAATAGTAATGTGTACTCCTACAATGCAACCCTAACTAGATGTACCTAAGTTTATCTAGCATATATGTAGGTGTAGAGCCAAGAATCTCCCTAGGATGAAGCCAACCCCATTACCTGAAGTGAGAGACTGTGGGATCCCATCTGGGACATGAGATGGACACACCGTGAGGAATGTCGGACCACTGCGAACTGGAGTGTCTGCATGCAGGAACCTCAGCGTCTCGCGTTAGTTTGTCAGCATGGAAGTCGCTCTCATCTGCCTGCCTCAGGAAAGATATGATGCATATATACCCCAAAAGGTACCCTCCGGGGTTCTACCTTGCTGTGTCATGTCGGCTGAGGATGACGAAAGGGATGACCCTTATACATAGTTATTTTACAGAAGATGGTAGTCCTGCTGTGTTTTCGAGAATCTGTATGCATAATAAATGAGGCTACTTTTTGCAGAAAAGCACACAACATTTATGCAGCACCTTAACTAGGTAAAAGGTCAATGGCAAAAACCATTATGTAGGGAAATGGCAGGAGAAATATAGATGAACGGTTGGGTGACTACATATGCCTATATTGGGGTACATTTACAAATCATAACATCCCCTTCTCATCCCACCGGACAAAATACTAAAAAGGAAATGTCTAATTTAAGCATTCTAATTTAAGCATAAAAAACATTTTCTAAAAAGTTCATAAAAATGCTAAAAAAAAGTCCTTTATATGCATTAAAATCTCTATAAGCCCATTAAAATATGTTCTCATATATGGTTTGAGCAACTGATAGTGTTTGAAAGCCACGGTGCTCAGTAAGTGAAAAGTAGTGGAGAAAAAAACAGATTTTTTTAAAATTCCAATTTTGGTTGTTTTAGAAAAAGGCCACATTATTTCAAGCACACAGAGAGCCAAATGGTTATGTGTCCTGTGTGGGGGATGCAACATTGCTGCTGCTTTCTGTCGCAGATGACAGTCCTTGTAACACCTCACGTCTGTGTAGGAAAGATGTTCTTCTTCAATTCCCACAGCCGATGCTGAGGAAGTGTTTAAAACATCCAAAATCTGTGTGCCTGTAATAGAGCAGGTATCCATTCCAACAGAAGCTGAAGCATCCCGTGATGGCTCAAGAATGCCAACATCAATATGGGAATATGCTGAGGACTCTGCAGCACGTGGGCCGTTAATGGGTCCAGTAATGCATCTATGTCAGGTGGCGCAACCGATAGAAGAGTTAGACTGAGATACAACATGCATTCTTGTCCACAGAACAAGCAATGGAGGACAGGCAAAACACAGTCAATCCAGACTGATCGGAATGATAGGAACCAAGACCTGCTTAGCTCCTGAAGGAGAGGTGTGCCCAGAGGGAGTACCGTGCGATCACGGCAATGTCGCTCCAAGAGTGTTCTTTCCATCTCCTTGGTGACTGGGACGTCCATTGCATAGCAGAAACATTTCAATCAGAATTACCACTACCAGTAGCAGGATTAGTGGAAGTCGTCCAAAAATGCTCTCAAATACGGAGAGTTTGAAAGCTGGAATCACTCTGAACACTGTCTGAAAGGTGCTTAACAGTCCTCAAGCTATGGTCTTAAATAGGTGTACTATACCCATGGTATCAGAGTTGTTAAAGATACGCTGTCCATTTCTCCAAAATGGAAAGGGAAGCTAGTCTGTACCAGTGGCTGTATGTCAGCTGAGGACCTTGCAACCTGAAGATCAAAAGTCTCTCCGGCTGAGGTTAAGGGCACATCTCTGGGCATTCATTATGCCCAGAGTATAAAACCGTATAAAGGTAACATTCAACGAAGGCCATAGCAGCACCTCCCTGACTGTGTGGGTTGGTGGAAACAATACTTGCATACAACATGTAACCCTGGAACTTACAGTGACAAAATATGCAATGCCTAGAAGCATCCCACAACAACTTTGATCATTCTATATTAAGTAACTCCCATTTGAGAGTAGCCTGATCACCAGATTAATCACGGCAGCTGTGGACCCTTTCAAATGACAGCACAAGTTAGCAACTGAACCATTACAGGCCCCGCAAAGCATAATATCCTGACAAATGAGACATCCACTTAAAGAAGTCTTGCAGTGTGTACCGCTGAGAAATTCTTCAGTGTCACAGTTCCTGCATCTAAATCTATACAGTAATTCCCAGGATTCATGGATGAAATCCCTACCTATTGCTTAATACCTTCATACCTGATGGTGTTCTAGGCAATATTGAAACTGGAAAGTCGTTACTGGCAATGTTATATAGCCATGAATTAACCATTCTGTGGACTGTGACTTTGCCATGGTGAAAGGTAATTAACCTTATTTTTCAATGCTCAGCATTGGATCTTTCGCATCCCTTTGTGCCATTGTTTTTTGCTTATCAATCAAATGATATGCAGGGAACAGAGAAGCACTGTTGATATATCGCCAGGGCACATAACCAGAGCGCAATCATTGTTGCGTCCAGCTCAATGACACAATAGAACGTAAATGTGTTTGTCCATGCTGTAAGATGGACAGATCCTGTTCCATTATATCTCTAGCAGAAGATACAATGTTGCCCAGTAAATACATTCTGGATGTCAGTTTGGTCATACCCTTGTCAACACAGTCAAAACCGTTTCTAAGTTAATTCAGTCAATTTCACACAATCTCTCCACAACTTCTCTTTGAGAGATTCTCCAAATTCCTTTATAAACAGCATATAGGAAGCGCTTCTGACGTGGCTTTCGGGGACCTAGCAAAAAAATCCCATAAGATCCATGTCATCTGAGAGTTGGGACAAGTGATGTTTCACCTGAGACAGTGTTGAGGTTCTTAGCCAATCTAGGCATAACTTCCCAACACTGTATGATGTCACCATGATGTGTTCTTGTTGTATATAGCGTAAGTCAGGCCTATGGATACTAAACCCTTCGGTGGTACCCCTGAATCTTGACTACACCTATTCATGTCTATAGGCCAAACTAACCATCCCTTCCAATTGAGGTCTGTTGAATTGTATAAAACATCATGCACAATGTCATCAAATGTGCCTTTACCACTGTATAGTTTTACCATCCATCCAAGTTTGAACGTGAGTGTATACAAGGTGTGTTTAAGTCCTTAATCTTGGCTAACCCTAGACAGAAAGTCTGTTGTACAGTGTGACTCAGGAAAATAACCTGTTGCAGTATGAGGCATGCTCTAAATAGTTTCTCAGTTCCCTGAACCTGCCATTCATTAGTACCCCAGTGTGATTTTATGTCTATAGTGTCTTTCCATAAGTTTGAAACCCTGCTCAGACAGTTGGACAATAAAGGATATCTGTTTTATGTTAGTTAACATACTCTTCTTTGCAAAGGTGGGCGCAAGCTTATAATAGTATGAGCATGGATCTGATGTATTAAACCCAGAAAAGTAATCAAATGTTTGTGAACTACCTTTCAGTGGTGTTGGGCAATGTACCCATTGGTGGTATTTAAAAACATTACGTGGTGCACTTGTTCTATGGAGAAAGTGATGACCATAATGTTGGTAACTGTGCATGGTATCAATCAATCAATCAATTAAATACTTTATTTCGGTTCTTTTACAAACCATAAAAGTGCATATACAATATACAGTACATTGTGACAAAAGAAACATTCCTTTCACAAAAGTGCAAATGCAAGGAAGAAATACTTTGATGATATAGGCACATAGGAGTACAGAGTTTCACAAATTAAACATTACTGATCCAGACAGTTTCTCAATCTGACAGATAATTTTAAAAATTCCTTAATTTGGAGGATACAATCACTGTGCAAATGATGCAAGTACAAAAGTGCCGGCCTGATTTCTTTAAAACTAAGTTTTTTTAAAAGAGTTACTAAGTATCGCTTGCGTGGAAATTCATAAAATTTATATATTAAAAAAAAGCAGCATATCCTGCGGAGACTTTCCGTCGCAGCCGCAAGGCGCTGCTATTTTATTAAAAATATCAGTCTTAGGTCTAATTAGCAGGTGATGGAACAGATTAAGCCTGAATCTGGTCAATAAATATTTTTCTTGTGTGGTCAGTGAACCTGCCAAGTATGGTTCAAGGGTCTCAGTGGTCTTTAGCATAACAAAGTTCCTTACACTATGTTTCTGAAGTTCAGCTTCTTCTCTCAGGGTCTTCCTATTCATCAGGAAGGCCTGTTTGACGAGCTCCAAATCTCCCTTTAAAATTTGGCATGGATTGTCATAAAGTTCAGGTCGTCCAAGTTTTACAAAGTTTGACTTTAAATATTTTAGCAAAGGGGAGCACATTGCCTTATCCAAACCCAAAAAGTCCTTCACAATTAGATGCGTCAAGGGTATGTCTTCATTTAGCCATAATTTAAGCCAGCAGGTCAGGGGACGTAGAGAGAACAAATCACATAGATATTGCGTCCCCAACTCCTCATGTACAACAAAGTTAGACGTGCCAGTGGGGACACACAATAAGCGCTTCAGGAATGACTTTTCCACAACCTGGAATTGCTCCCCGCCAACGTACCCCCAAATTTCACTGCCATAGGATGCAGTTGCCACAGACTTAGTATTATACAGTTTCAGCATAGCACAAGTGGTTTTTTTTCCCCAATTTGGCAGCAAAGTTGAAAAGAGATGCATTAACTCTCACCATTTCACCTTTCTTTTTTACAAGATGAGGTTCCTAATTTAGCTTTGTATCGAAAAGAACTCCTAAATAGGAGAAAGTTTTAGATAAGGGAATTACATCTTCGCCAATCTTAAATGAGAAGGAACTTTTTGGTTGGTGACCAACTTGTAGAACAAATGATTTTGTGTTATTAACCAGAATGTCTCTGTCAGTCATAAACAAGTTAAAAGCATTTAACAGGGATTGAAGCCCCTTCTCTGTTCTTGAAATTAAAACTGCATCATCTGCATAAAGAAGTATTGGAATTCCACGCCTGCCTACTCTTGGGCAGTTAGCACAGACAACCTGTAGCACACCATCTAACTCGTTAATATAAAAGTTAAAAAGAAAGGGGGCCAAAATACAGCCCTGCCGGACACCCTTTCCAATACTTAAATTATCTGTTACTCTCAAGTCTTTGGAATATCTCACATTGGCTCTGGTATTACAATGTAAGTCAACCAGAAAGTCAACCAGGCCGCTATCTACCTCCTTCGCCCTCATGGACTGCCACAGCTTTCCCCTGTTTACACAGTCGAAAGCGGAGGACAGGTCCATGAAGGCGAGATGGATGGTACCTTTTTGTATTACGGTGTATTTACTTAATATCAAAAAGAGGTTGAGGCATTGGGTTATAGTGGAACGACCTTTACAGAAACCATATTGCGCCTAATCCGTAAGTCGTTGCAGTACAATTCTTCCTGCAATCTTAACCATAGAGTCTATCAGGGCGATGGGTCGATAACAATGTGGGCTGCCCTTGTCCCCCTTTTTAAAAACCGGGACAGTTTTTGAAACACCCCACAATTGTGGACATCCTTCTTTCACAGGAGCATTAAAGACAGACTCTAAGATAGGCGTCCAAAAATTCGGTTCAGACTTGAATAGGTCAGGGGGGATCCCGTCAGGGCCAGGGGCTTTCCCAGCTGTTAGCCCCAAGATCCCCTCAAGAACTTCACCTCTATTAAAGACAATTTGTTCACCAGTATCATTACAGGCAGATATCGAAGTCACCTCCAAAGTACAACAGTATAACTTCTTGGATATATGGCTTTCTAGGCCATCACCCGGCTCCTGAGCCAGGAACGGTTTCCTCACCAAGGCCCAAAATCTGGAGCTACTCTGAAGGGTGGCAGCATCTAAAATCTCTGACCACGCAGCTTCCCTAAGGGATTCCTTGTGACGAGCAATAATATTTTTATAAGTCTTTCTACACAGCTGGACGTCAGCTTTGATCCTAGGTTTTGTCCCTAGTGCTGCTCTTAGATTTCTGGCAGCTTTTGAGCACTCGTGATTAAACCACCTAGGACCTTTAAAATCCGACTTCTTAATAGGTGCTGATAATAGTAGGGAAGCCTTATCCACTAAACATTGGAAAGCATTTAAAACAGTATTTGGAAGTGCATCCTCTTGCGTACAAACCATTATTTCATCGGCACATGAGACTTTAATCTCATTAAACAGCAGATCAGGGTTAACCATGGACCATCTCAGGCGGCATCTGCTATCTGTGGTAATCACCCTACCAATAGAGGGATCTTCTCTTTCTTTAGCTATCAACGGACATCTCATGAAAATAGTAAGTGGATTGTGGACACTGAATTCATTATCTTCAATGGAAAAGGAACCCACAAAAGACTGCATTGATGATGATAACAGTACAAAATCTATAAAAGTTCCCTTCCCATTCTCCTTAAAGGTCGGGGTATCAAAACATTTGATAGGGGCCATCAGAGCCATCGTAGTTGTTAGGTCCAGCTCATTAAGCATGTCATTTAAGTGTTCCCCCTCAGTTGTATGCTCAAAGTGAAAATCCTTACAGCGTGAACAGTTAAGCTCTGTAATTGTTTTAAAAAGGGGATCTCCACAAGGATGCACGTTAAAATCCTCCATCACCATGAGGTTGTGAACGCAGTCCTTCATAGAGTTACTTATAAAGGTGTTCAGTGTTACTATCTGACTGGAAGTAGTAGTTAAATTAATAGCATTATAGAAATTGACCAAGCCGGCCCTACAGTTACCCCTCTGTTAAAACTAACCCAACAATACCAGTATGGTTTGTTGTGATCCTCCGCACATTACAGCAGAGTACTATAGAAATAAACACAACCATTCCCCCTTTGGGTCTGCCCCTAGTAGTTGCTACTGCAGGGACATAATAGGCCTTATACCCTTCCAGAAAGTGATTGCAGTCAATTGACCAGGTTTCCTGCAGACAGATAATTTGATACTTCTTAATGTACCCAATCCAGTTGCAGTCCATCATTTTTGTACCTAAACCTGCAATATTCCCGGAGATTACGTTATTTGAGTTTGTTGCTGCTAAGGTACTCTTCAAACATCCCAAGTCCTCTATTCTTTGATTTACCTACCCAACAGATGCCTTATGTCAGTCACATGACTCCAATCCCGACAGAGCTTCAAATCTATTATGTGTTGCAATTTTGGGTCCATTCCAACTCTGGCTATCAATATTCTACAGATAGGCTCCATTAGGGGTCAATGGCTGTAAAGATATACATCATCTAAGGGGCCCAGGGATCGGTGGATTCTTAATCAGATGAGAATAGAAATACCCCAGAGGTCGTACACAGATACTATTACGAGTATAGACCATTGATGCTGCTCTTAATAAAACTGTGGCAACATGTTGGGGGTACCTGAAGTTGACAATGATACAATCACCATTTGATGACTTACTAGATGGACCAATCGAATTCACCCTTCTTGTTGTTATTATCTGATCAGCAAATTTGGCAGGGAACCCACAGTTTTTATTGAGCCAAGAGACCGTTCTATTCTTTAAAGATTCATGAGATTCCTCTTGGGCCCGATATGCATGACACTCAATAGGAGGAACATTAGTAAGTACGGCCACATAAGGTGCACAATCTGGTGGAAGATTGACATAATGAGTTTTCTTTACATGACTGTGAACTTGCATACCCTCAGGAACTCTCATAGTCCTTAAGTTCTGCGTGGTTGGTGGGATTGGATCAGATGGGGCAGGCTCAGCGGCAGATATGGACTGCCTAGTATTTGTTATATTACCTCTGCCTACTTCCGAGCCCTCAACGATTGGTTTATTACTCTCTTCGTTAGAATTTCTTGGTGATAAGGCCAAATGTGATGATAACAGCCCACCTAATTTTTCCACTTCCATGGTCATTATGTCTAATTTAGATAACAGTGGTTGCATCAACTCAGTAATTTTTGCCTCTATCTTTTCTTCTAAAGAATGAATTAGAAGAGCAAATGGCTCCATATCTATATTAGTGCTGGTGCCACCCATACCACTACCATCCTCTGCATCCTTTAGGCCTGCTACACTACTTGGGGCAGAATTACACTTTCCTGTTCTAGATTTACAGTTCCTCCCCCCACGTTTGCATGGTATCAAATTCAGACAAGTCATCAAAAATTTAATTTTTCGTAAATGCTGCAGACAGTTCTAAATCAAGCAACATATTAACAGTTTCCAAATCCCAACCATCAGAGTATGTACTGGAGGTTATGATATAATTTAAAGACATTTTGAATACATATGGTATTTTTAAAAGTTCAGTGGGACCAAATACATCATAGGGAACTTTGTCCAAAACTATTCCATCAGGAACCTGAACTGCTGTAATGTTCACATAGGACAGGTCTCTCTGTTCACCATGAGATGAGATATGAGGTTTCAGCACCAAGTTCACATCGGATACTGCTGAGCATTCTGGGAGATAGTGTCCTTCTTGAGTAAGAAAAAGACAGTCACTAAACCTATCCAGAATAGTAAGAACAGTATTCAAGTGATTTCTAGAGCTGTAGCCATGGCGATACTAGGTGTGTCTTGTTCAGAAGATTTAAAAAATCATGAAGCAATTTTTTAATGTGAAACTGGAGCTGGCAATGACTCAGGTTCACTTGGATCCAGAGAAAAAGTGTTGAAATCGATAGAATAGAATAGAATAGAATAGAAAGAGAATTTATATAGCGCGATGGCTACCCAGGGGCGTCCCAGCGCTGTGAAAGAAAAGTGGTGGATTAAGCAGAGGAGGCTGGAGTTTGAGAGGCAGAAAAGAATTAGATAGGAGTCTTATTAAAAAGCCAGGTTTTTAAAAGTTTTTGAAAGGTGAGCAAGTTGGATTCAGATCTGATAGGGAGGGGGAGGGAGTTCCAAGTCTTGGCCAGATTGTAAGAAAGCGAGCGGCCCCCACATCTAGCTCTTCTAATGCGTGGTACTGAGGTAAGATGGGAGGTCGCAGATCTGAGGGAACGAGTGGGGAGATAGGCTTTCACTAAGGGGCGATTGATTGAAGGGCCTGTTACCCAATAAGAGCGATGTGCAATGCACATGCTCTTGAATTCAATTCTGGCTTTCACAGGGAGCCAGTGGAGTTCTTTCAATCTGGCTTTTACTGAAGTTCGACGAGGGATGTTCAGAAGAATTCTTGCAGCACAATTTTGAATAATTTGAAGTTTAGTGAGTGTGGACTGTGGGGCGCCAAGATATAGGGCGTTACCACAGTCGAGACGCGAAAGAATTAGTCCTTGGACCATAATCCGTCTTGAATGGAACGGAAGGAGGGGGAGAATTTTCCGGAGTAGTCTCATTAGTCCGAAACAGGTGGCAGCAAGCCTTGTTGCTTGGTGGTTGAAGGTAAGAGTTTGGTCGAGCCAGATGCCTAGGCTCTTGATTTGCTCCTTGGGTTGTGGGGGGTCGCCTAGACAGAGGGGCCAGATGGAATCAATGGATTTCGTGATGTTATTTCCAAGGAGCATTACCTCTGTCTTATCCCCGTTAAGTTTTAAATGGGAGCCCGACATCCAGGCAGCAACAGCTTCCAAGCATTTGTGAAGGCTATGGTGGGAGTTAAGGGGGGGTCCAGCGCTACCACCAGCTGCGTGTCATCCGCAGAGGTGACAATTTTCACACCGAAGGGGCGGACGACATCAGCCAAAGGACTAAGGTAAACATTAAAAAGGGTGGGACTCAGGGAGGAGCCTGAGGCACTCCACAGTTAAGAGGTTTACTGGAGGAGGTGAACTCCCTCTCAAATACTTGGAAAGGTCTATCCGAGAGGAAGGATCTCATCCAAGTATGTGCTGTTCCCGATACTCCTATCATACCAAAGCGTTGAAGTAAAATGCTGTGATTTACAGTGTCGAAGGCGGCACTAAGGTCAAGTAGGATGATGGCTGTAGACCCGCCACCGTCCAAGATCCTTCTTGCCTCCTCCGTCACTGCAATCAGGGCAGTCTCTGTTCCATGACAGGGCCTAAAGCCCCAAAGCGATGAAGTAGCCAGATGCATTTCGATCTATTTCTGGTAGCTCAGCAAGTTTTGAACTTGCAGGTGTCTCTTGTAGAGGCATATTGAGGTAGATAGGCTGAATTGATATCCGTGTTTCATTTGAATTTTGTTGTTGAATTTCTATAGGAACAAATTCAATTTCACTGTTGGTTACTCCATTATTGCGTATAGAAGACTCTTCGAATGCTATCAGTCTTTCTGTCTGAACTTCCTATATGGTAGCGAGAGGAGAGCGACGGCTACCCAGGAGCCCACGTGACCTGCTATTCAGTATCGGCCATATAGTGTGGTTTGAGGAGATCAATTAAGACAAATCTCTTTTCTTTCTTGCTAGCAAGAGGCTGAAGAAGTACTGTTCTTGTTACTTCGTAAGCCAGGACAGGTACAGGCTTAATGTAGGTTGGCCCAAATTCTTTCGAGTCCTCAATCTTTTCTCTGACCAGATCCCCGACTTTTGGGATCCAGGCAGGACTTGCTGTTACTGATTTTACTTCCCCGGTGGCGGTGCGTTTTACTTGCACATTGCTTTGTAGTGCCCATAATTCATTAAGATCCTGTAAACGAGCAAACGTTTATTGATGTCAAAAGGTTTTTCGTCCGCATCTGTGCTTTCATAGTCAAGGACAGGTACCCACATTCTCAGCCCAAATAGGGAACTTCTTGGCATGTTATTAAGTGCCCTCTGGACTCCATATAGGTGATTGACCCAACTATCACCTGAACCTAATACTTTTGCTGTTAAAGAATGCTTTAAGTCCCAATTTTTCCTCTCTACTACCGAATTTCCCTCGGAAAGGTACAGAGAGGAGTACCACAATGCAACACCTAAACTTCCCATGGCATCCCTGTAAGCCCTAGAGCTAAACACGGGTCCACGTCAGAACGTAATGTGCTAACTGTGCATGTCCCAATGATGACTTGCAAATCAGTAATGACAGTTTGAGCATCAGCCAAGCGCTTAGGCCAAACCAACAGGAATCTAGAACATGAATCTATTGCCACCAAGATGTACTTGTAAGCCCCATCAGATTGCAAGGGGCTGCAGTGGTTCTAATAGACACAGGCGAAAGGTCTGTCTGATATTAGTATTGATGTGTGTGCCAGACGTGCTACAGGCGAACCCTTCATCTGCTGACAGATGTTGCACTTAAGAACAAATGCTTTTGTTTGTTTTGTTAAACCTGGCCACCAATAGCGTTTTTTCAGTAGAGAAATTGTTGCGGTAACCCCTGCGTGCACAGAACCCAGACCCTGGTGTGCAGCTAGAATTAAACTTAATCTGCGATCCATATTTAGTATTCCTCTATCCCCCACTCTTGGAATTTGAGCATACGGAATATTGTTTGCATCTAACTTGTAGGAGTACTTGAGTGGAAAACTCTTTGATATAGCTGAGCTGTTTTTGCATGTAGCAATGACAGCTACAATTATGTCTACGTCTATTTTCGGGCAAGGACGATTGATTGCTGCTATGGCAGCAGTTTGCACTGTCGCCTTGGCAGCTTCATCAGCCAATGAATTCTCTTCAACGTGAACGCCACCATATTGATGACTTAGTGTGTGTATCAAATGAGCTCTTGGCAAGTCTTTTTTCAAGTCTGCCACTTGTTCCCAACATATTTTGTGCTTTACTGTGCAACCTTTCGAGTCTTTAAACCCATCATTCTGTCCCCAGCAGTGAAGATAATAATAGTTAGATTGGACACAGTAAAACAAATCGCACACTATAAGTGTGGGGAATTTCCTATCTGTGTTTATAAGTGTCAGTAATAGTGCTTTTAATTACTCCAGCTGTGCCGTGCAGTCTCCCAGAGACTGAGTCTTCGTACTGCTAGGATGGAACTTGCCTTCCTGCATCTGTACTTTCACAATCGCAAAAGTAGGGCTGTATTGCTGTGTACTTCCTATGGCAGGCTGAGCAGAACTGTCAGTATAAATAATATATTCATACTGATTGAGAGGCATTATTTTACTTGGGACAGGATATTCTTGTTCGTACGGCAGAAATGCTTGTGTTTTATTGTAGAATCAAATTTGTAGTCTACATCTGTTGCAGTGAGAGAATTAGCCCATTGTATTAAGCTCGGATGTAAAGCTTTAGCATTTGGAGGGCTTGCGTTTGTAACAGCCTCTAAGGCCGGTACTGAAGTTACAACAATTATTCGTTTTCCTTGAGCCAGCACTCTTTCTCTCACTACAGCAGTCTGTACTGCTGTCAGAATTTTTTCTGTAGTAGCAAAACGCATCTCAGTGTTTGTGTAAAAGTGTGATTTGTATGCTATGGGTACCCTTTCGTCTTCATTGTAGGCTAGGTAAATGTACCCTGATTGACTCACGATTACACGGATCACCAGATTCGTGGTGTTTACACATGTGTGTAGGTGTTTGGAAGGTATCATTTCAGATTGCATGGAACAAGGGATATCTGTGTGTTCCTGTGTCCAATGTCTAATTGAAAAATCAGGTCTGATTAGGTGATAAAAAGGTTTTACTTTTTCCGCGAAATCCCAAATGTATGTTCTACCAAAATGTAAAAATCTCAATATGGATTGCAAGATTTTCAGAGTTTTTGGAGGTTGGAGCAGTGTGCACTTTTCTAACAAAATTTGCTGATAGCCTTTTTCCTTCATTTGATAACTTGTATCCCAAAAACAGGACATTGAGGTGGGCTTTTTTCAATTTTTTAAAGTTCAATGTTTAGCCCTCAGAGGCGAACCCCAAAATTATGTAGCTCACCCTGGTCAAATGATCCAATAAATCATCATCCGTCAGATAAATATCATCTACATAGGACAATGCCACTTCATCAAAATTTTGAAGTAACTTTGTTACCCTAGCTGAGAACAAGCCAGAGCTATTCTTATACTCTTGGGGCAGTCTACAACAGTTATTCAGAGAGCTTAGGGCTGAGAAAGATGTCACATATCTGCTTTCAGGCACTATATTTTGGCAGAAAAATCTATTTGAGATAACTAGTGTTATTTTGTAGTTCTTCCATACAATGTGTTCAGATGTTCAGATGTCTGTAGTCTAAAACTAGACGGTATGAATTATTGGGTTTCGTTACAGGAAACAAAGGATTATTCATTGGAGAGGTGCACATTTCTATTACACCTTGGTATTCAAGTTTATCTAATATCTCCAGGACCTGTTTCTTTGCTTCTTGTTTAAAAGGGGACTGGGTCTGTGGAGTTGGAGTAGTTTTTACCGGGATTACATGGTGAGGTGACTCAGCATCCCATCCTACATGGTTGTGATATAATGCTGGGGCAAGTGCTACCACCCAATCCTGCATGTATGAATGTTTTAGTGATACTGGAACGAGATCAAAAAAAGCTGGTAAAATTACAGTTTTTCCCTTTGGGCACTACATAACAATCTCAGGCAGCCAATCTTTTTAAGCCAACAGGATGTCATAGCCATAAGTCAGGTTCTCCCAAAAGGGACCTTTAATTTTTCTTGGGTTTTCCCCCTCCTTGTGGAGTGTTTTATCGTATAATGGGTGTGGGAAACGTACCCTAGTATCAGGTGTCTTCACCATGATATATTCATTGAACGCCGCTGTCACCGGAAATTCCATCAGGTTCTGGTGAGCTATTGTTACTTCTGCTGCACTGTCTAGCATTGTCAGAGCCCATTCCCCATTCAGAAGTTGAGTCCTCAGTATCCTTGGCATGTTTAACTTTAAGACCTGCTTCTTCTTTTTAAATTGAGGTTTTGAATTTGGTTTATCTTCTTTTTTGATATTATAGTCTGAAGTGCGTTGTGTGTCTCTGGACTTTGTCTGTTCTTCTTGTCTGTGTTCTGACCATCCTTCTCTGTCTGAGTTTTTTGATGAACCTGAAAAGAACGAGAGGAGCGTGTATCAGTATCCTGATGCCTGTCAGACTTTTCAATCTTATCACGATTCCTAAGGTTGTACCTCCTTTTGGAGGGCTCCTGTTGAGGAGACCCACTCCTTGATTGTGATCTATTCTCTCTATTTGTTTGTCTTTTATGATCCCATCTCTTCTTGCAAGAATCAGGTGCTTGCTTGGTGTTATCCTTTTCAGGAACACCCAAGAGTTGAGGTTTTGTTGCTCCAGCGCCCAAATGATCTCTACCTAATTCGGCATATGTATCTTAGATAATTTTAAGTAATTCACGCTCCTGTTATATATGAGTGAAATCCCTCAGGCGTTAACATATTGCTGCTGCTGCTGCCTCCCATTTATGTTTGCTAATATATAATAGCTGATACCTGGGCAAAATTTCCTAACAATGTCATCCCTAAGTTCAGAGCAGGTTCTGATCCATATTCATTCTGTATCTGTCTTACTACATCAGGTATTACTGCAATTGAAAAGATACCATGAGTTCTGGTATATATGGCAGCAAAACTGTACCCCAAGAGGTAAAATCCACTATCTGGGGAGATATCCCCATTGGCAAACAGATTGCTAGCCTTCTGGGTTTTTCTTGAGATCTTGTATTTGGAAACACTGCCTCTAACTGTGTTATTTTCTGTGCTATCCAGAATAGTATTTTCTCACATCTAGTGGGCATTTTACCCATAACTGTGTTTAGCGTTTGTGGAGTTTTTTTTGTTGCAGACACCTGAATTTGCCCTACTGATGTAGCCCTTGTTGGCTGAAGTGTGAGTGTTCTCATCACGAACTGCGTCAGGTTTCTGAAAAGTTTTATTATATATTTGTGTAGTGGATGTAAATATGCTACCAGCATTGTGTCAATGTCTGGATGCGGTGTGTAAGCCGCTAGGACCGGCCAAGTGGCTCCATCTCTGCAGAGTGGACCTAGTCTTACTTTATCTTTTGTGTGTGGGAGGGCACCTTTAAACCAGTTTATGTGCTCCTGGTAGGTGAGGGGAACTTTAATGTCCTCATATGGGCAGTATTCCTCTGGTGTTTCATCTTCAATGTAAGAATTAAATGTATTTGTGCGTTCATCTGTTGGTGATAAATTGACTCAAGAATACAATACCTCTGTTCTTTATGAGTTGTGTGACTCAATCACGAATGGTCCTGTCCTACCCCTTGCTGTGACCCCATAGTCTGCTAACTTTAAAGTACCAGCAGTTCTAACATTTTCTGAAATGTTTATTGCACATTCCTGATGTTTCTCCCTTGTTGCATTTGCACGCAATGCTGCAGGATTATCTTCTTCAGTCATTGTTGAAAAAGTGTCAAGGAAACTGAGATAAGGCTTATGCACAATAGGGAACTATTTGTCCTTCAAACTTGAATAAACCTACAGCCAATACATAGGCTATGCCTACTCAGCTGCAGCTGATTTTTCCCTTCCCACTACAGACATCTCTGGGAAAATGTGAGAATGGGTCTCTGAGAAACGCACAACTGAACTACTCAGATTTGACTGTTAAATAAGTACCTAACCAACGCTGGCGGCACCATGTCATGTAGTTCCTATAGATCGATATAGAATCTGAACGTTTAGACAACATAAACTGTGGGATTGGTGTCCAGACTGATTCCAGACACCCCCATATGTTCATCTGTTTATCAGCTAGCTCATAGTGCCACTGTAAACTCTTCTTACCAAGGAGAGAATAGTTCTTGGCAACTATCGAACATGACAACTCTGTCCCATCAGGGATCGTGGAAACAGTACAGTACTTTTCGCTCAGTCACTCATGCTCACTTTGTTTCAGAGGGACACACAGAATAAACGATGGGGGCGTTTTTCAATAATCATGTATTGAACCAGTGTCATTCTAGTGCAAAATAGGTGTGCTGAAACAACCATAAGACAGAAACAAGATGATAGTCCTGCTGTGTTTCTGAGAATGATTATGTATAATATATGCAGCTAGTTTTCAGAGAAAACTACACATTTATGCAGCACCTAACTAGGTAAAAGGCAATACCAAAAACCGTTATTTAGTGTAATGGCAGAAGAAATATAGGTGAAATGGTGGGTGACTACCTAAGCCTATATTAGGGTACATTTACGAATCATAACAAAAGGACTGTTAAAATAATAGGGAGAGTGATTTATAATCACCTTGTTGAGTGGGCTGAAGAGTGTAACGGTAGGGTGTTTAAATATCGATTACAAAAATATAGTTGACATAAATATAGTTGTATAAATATCGTTTACAAAAATATCGACACCCTATACCTAAACAGGTAAGTACATAAATATCTACTCAAAAATATTGATGTAATAAATATAGATGTTAAAAATATCGACTTTTTAAATTAATTAAAATTACATTAAATAATTATAAAATATAAGTACTATTAACAAAATACATTACATTACTTTTATATTTTAACTATTTATAACAAATTAACTAAACTTTTTCATTATAAACTTAATAAATGTGTACATATACATATATTTAACACATAAAATTAAATACAACAATAATACATACATTTAATAAAAATATAAAACATATTATCAGTTAAAACATTTGATAGCGAAGGGGTAAAAATTACTATTCCCACTCCAAAGGATGCAACAGTAGGGAAAGCGCTGGATAGCGTAGGGGTAAAAATTTCTATTCCCATTTCAGAGGGTGCAACAGTAGGGAAAGCGTTGGATAGCGTAGGGGTAAAAATTACTATTCCCACTCCAGAGGGTGCAACAGTAGGGAAAGCGTTGGATAGCGTAGGGGTAAAAATTACTATTCCCACTCCAAAGGGTGCAACAGTAGGGAAAGCGTTGGATAGCGTAGGGGTAAAAATTACTATTCCCACTCCAAAGGGTGCAACAGTGGGGAAAACGTTGGATAGCGTAGGGGTAAAAATTACTATTCCCACTCCAGAGGGTGCAACAGTAGGGAAAGCGTTGGATAGCGTAGTGGTAAAAATTACTATTCCCACTTCAGTGAGTACAACAGTAGGGGAAGCGCTGGATAGCGTAGGGGTAAAAATTACTATTCCCACTCCAGAGGGTTCAACAGTAGGGAAAGCGATGGATAGCGTAGGGGTAAAAATTACTTTTCCCACTCCAAAGGGTGCAAAAGTAGGGAAAGCGCTGGATAGCGTAGGGGTAAAAATTACTATTCCCACTCCAAAGGGTGCAACAGTAGGGAAAGCGTTGGATAGCGTAAGGGTAAAAATTACTATTCCCACTCCAAAGGGTGCAACAGTGGGGAAAACGTTGGATAGCGTAGGGGTAAAAATTACTATTCCCACTCCAGAGGGTGCAACAGTAGGGAAAGCGTTGGATAGCGTAGTGGTAAAAATTACTATTCCCACTCCAGTGAGTACAACAGTAGGGAAAGCGATGGATAGCGTAGGCATAAAAATTACTATTCCCACTCCACAGGGTACAACAGTAGGGAAAGCGCAGGAACTCAAAAAAAAAAAAACATCTGTCAAATTTAGTATTAAATTTAATGTAGATTATAAACATATTTAATATATACATTTAAATATATTATTATTAACAAACACCTACACACCTAAAATTAATTACTCAATTACATTTAATATTTACTAATTAATTATTGATTAGTATTGTATTTTCAAAATATTTACATAATTAATTAATTGACAGCTTTCACACCATATACACTTATAAACACCACAACACAAACTAAAATGTATTTACTCGTTTAAAAATAAAAATTATTTAATTATAAGTAATCATTAATTAATTAATTATTCAATTAAAATGTAACTACTTCACTACATTTTCACTTAAAAATTCCAGTACACACACCTAAAATTAATTAAACAATTAACATAATTAATTAACATAATTATTTATCAATTAACTAATTGAAATTAATTAACTAATAATTATTAAACTATTTATATTAAATTAAAACATTAATTAATCAATTATTTTAATATATTTAAATTGCTTCCCACCCTATTCCCCTATAAACCCACAACCCGCTACGGAACTATTAACACTACATTCAACATAAAATACATTATTAACTAATAAAATGCTACAAAATATACTAAATTGACAAACAATACTCATTAAAAACACTAAATTACTTATAATTATTAAATAATCGATATTTTTGTAAACTATGTTTTTGTAAACGATATTTATTACAACTATATTACTGTTATCGATATTACTTACCTGTCTGTCGATATTCTGGTCAAACTATATTTTTGACATCGATATTTCTTCTTGTAGATATTTCTGCGGCAATATTAATGTAACTCGATATTTTCCCGTCGATATTCCCGCTCCACACCTGTAACATGCTCTTTCCTCTACATAACAGGTTCCGTTGCGGCTTAAAAACAACTAAACAATACCTGAATCAGAGATTAAATCTAAATAAACACAACTTGGTAAAGAGCTGCCCGTTGTACTTAGGGTTCATGGAACTGTCCATAGCTTATGATTTCGTGAAAATGCCAAAGCTGTGGCTAATGCTGCTGGACTTAGGCATTGAGGTCTCCATGGTCAATTTCTTGTATTGTCTGCATGCTGACCTGAAAGCCAAAGTGTGTATCAGCCTAAAGGAGATGTCCCTTAGTTTTGTCTAAAGTTTGGTGTGCAACAAGGGTGCAAATTGACCTCCTTGCTTGTTATTATATATATACATGATCTCTGCCACTATGTGACCTTCAGCCTCATTGATACCCGCAGGATTGCCGGCATTAAGGTGCCTGCATTGTAATACACAGACGATGCAGTCCTACTGGCTCGTACCCCCAACGCTTTGCGCATGCTAGTGGACTGCTTCGTTCTTTTTATGAGTAACCCGATCTGACTACTAACTATAGCAAGTCACAAATCATGGTATGTGGGCCTGGTAAAAAAAACTCAAATAGACTCATTATTAAAAGCCAGTCACTGTTCGCTGTCAGTGTATGCAGTTAATTGGGAATTATTTTTAACTCCCTAGGTGCTTGGTTCCCCCAGGTGACGTCTTGCCTCTTGAAGCTCAGTAGATTGGGGGGAGCTGTTTTTAATCTTTACAGTCCCATAAACAAAAGCAAAATGTCACCTCTGTTAAAAGTATACAATGCCAATATATCCTGGGGGCAGTATATGGGGTAGGAGTTTGGGGTTACCAAAATGTTTCTTTACTCCAGTCTGAGGAAAACTGCATTTACTGGAGGTTTTTATACCTCCCTCCAAATGCGTTGAGTTACATTGTTCACGTGGAACTAAACCAGCCATACATTGAGGCTAGGGTTCATTTGGCACCCCTGTAGCTTTGGGTTAGCGATTAGGCTAATCCTTATGTTAAGACCTGCAAAGACCTCATCTTGGACTGTCTTGGCCTGGACAATGGATGCACAATACCATGGCTGAGGTACATATCAAGCTCAATAAAGGCCCTGGGACTGTCCTCTCTTTTTTCCACTCCTATTGATATAAAGAAAGAAGATAAACTGTGTGTTAAGCAATTATATCTGCAGTCTTTCAAAGATAGCAGACTCGCAATTGAGTCCACAAAATAATCAGTGTTATTTTATTATAGTTCACTTGCATCTCCCAAGCCAGCTTTTTATCTCTCGCTTAATTTAACACACTGGGAGAGATCTCTGATTTTCCGACTTAGATCTAGCACGATATGGCGGCTTTTGTGTTTTGCTAGACCATACGCACTACAGGGCGTTCTGTCCCATCTTGTCCCTGTGATGGCAATTCAGTACAGTCTTTGATGCGTTATATGTTTTTAGTACCTATTTTAACCATGTACAAAAGCACTATCTTAAACCATTGTGAAAACACTTGGTAATCACAGGTGTAAAGAAGCTTTATATCACCTGTAATTGCTAAATACATCAAAAATCTGCTTCAGTATATGTTCTTTTTTTAAAGCTGCTATTAGAACCAGGAGAACCATGAAGGTTAATGTTCCTACCAGGGCCGGAATTTAGTTTTCTTTTTCTTGTCGATATGTTTGCTTTGTGTGGTTTTCATCTTTTCTCATTGTGTAAATTAGAACCCCAGAGATCCCATTTTTATGTTTTGCACATTTATTGACTGTACAAGCATTTTAGGAGCTTATATCCATTGGCCTCTCCTAACTGCAGATTGAGGCTTTATTGAGTTTTATCCACTTACAATGCTTTAATTCAATAATGGACTAATACATGTGTTACGTTGTTTCTTTTTGTATTTTATGGCCGGATGGGCCGAATAAAGGGCCATATGTATCAACATCCCGTTTTGCGATTTCTAAATAGCGATTTTTAAGGAATCGCTATTTAGAAATCGCAAAATGGTATGTATGTAGAAATTTGCTTCTTTTTAGCGATTCCTTAAAATTCCTTAATTGCGATTAGCAAATTGCTAATCGCAATTAAGGAATAATTTCCCATTCATTTCTATGGGCCAGGAAGCCCATAGGAATGAAGGGGAAATTTGCGATTCGCAATTTGCTAATCGCAAATTGAGAATATTTTCAAGGGTGCAGGGGTGTCCAAAGGACACCCTGTTCCACCCCTGAAATCTGCATGGGTGGACATGTGGCGAACATACATGCCCTAAGGGCATGTATGTACGTCACATGGCACTTTGAAAAATGAAAAAATATGCATTTTGAAAGGAATTCGTAACTTACCACCAACTAGAAGTTGGTGGTAATTTGCGATTCCTTAAGGCCAATTTGCGATTTTTTTTGGCTTCTTACATTGCATTTAAGGAATCGCCAAATTTGCGATTCCTTAAATGCAATCGCAAAATAAGGAATCGCAAATTTTGCGATTCCTTATTTTTAAAGCACATTTCCTTCATGCATACCATTTGTCCAAATTGCATTCGCAAACGCCGAAATTCTGCGAATTTCGGCGTTTGCGAAGTCAATTTGGCTTGATACATATGGCCCAAAGATCTTTTGAATTGACTTGAAAACTGATTACCATGTGTTTGTTACATATTTCCTTTGCAGAATAAGAGCGCAGATGCAACCACTACAGTCAGCCCTCTTAGTAAACGCCATACACTATGAAAAAGAGTTAGCAGTTGTATAAATGTCCTAACAGATCGCGAGGAGCTATTTATGAAGTTAGATGCAATGGATAAACATATACAAAGCTAAACTTGCTGAACATAAGAAAAATCTCACTGAAGCAAAAGCTGCATATTTCACAGAGTATATTAAAAATGCTTGTGACGCCAACAAACCCCTTTTTCCTGTCATTTATAAGTTGGCAAAACCTAACAAGGCTAGTCATACAGAACTAAGCCAAGATTTGTTCAACATATTGGCAGGCTTATTTCAGGTGAAGGTCACTAGCATTCATGAGAAACTGGCTGTTAAGCACACACATCATCTCCAGGTTAAGCATGTACGGGAAGATAAGTTTCCAAATATCTTCTTCTCCATCTTTCTGAGCCCCACGGACGATCAATTAAAATACCTAATTTTGTCAATTAAATCAGGCTCTCCGTACGACCCATGCCCACCTAACATAATGCATTTCATACCCAACCAATTAGCGTCAATCCTGGGGCAAATTAAAAAAAAAAAAAAAAAAAAAATCCTGGGGCAAATTATTAATAAAGGGTTTAGCAGCTGAATTTTTCATGTCCAGTGGAAACGTACCTCAATCCTTCCACTCTTGAAAAAAGATAATTTGGACAGTACAGATCCCAGTAACTATCGTCCCATCGCAAGACTTTCTTTTGCCGCCAAATATATGGGGAAAATAATTAATAAACAAATCACTGGACATATTGAAACAAATTCATTACTGGATGAAACACAACATGGTTTTAGGAAAAATTTCAGCACAGAATCTGCCCTGATTATTGCAATGGAAGATATCCGTGAAATTCTCGATGGAGGAGGCTCGGCAGCTCTGGCTCGGCAGCTCTGGTGCTGCTCGACCTCTCAGCGGCCTTTGATACGGTCAGCCGTGAGATGCTGGCCGACTGCCTTCTCGCTGCAGGGATAAAAGGCACAATTCTTGAGCTTTTAAATCATTTTTAACTGACCGACAACAAAATGTTGCAGTAGGGACGGCCTTGTTTAAACAGTTCTCTCTACCATGTGGAGCCCCTCAGGGCTCGCCCCTGAGCCCCACGCTTTTTAACTTATACGTAGCACCCCTAGCATCTATTATAAAAGAATCTGGCTTCTCCCCAGCATCATATGCGGATGACACCCAAATCGTGGTGTCCCTAACTAATAGAGAGATGAACCCCGGTGAGGCCTTTAGTGCCTGTATGAAGAAGGTGAGTGACATGAACAGAAACTGCTTGAAATTGAGTGCATCTAAAGCCAAGGTTATTATCTTTGGAGAAAAACCCTCCCTCTGGACGCCCGATTGGTGGCCGCCAGAACTGGATACTTTACCCACAACTTCAGCCAAAGTAAAGGATCTTGGTATCACCCGACAAGGAACTTGGGAAATTCAAAGAACAAATAAGCAAAATAAACTTGGCTTCTTTTTGTTCTATAAAACTAATCAACAACATTAAAAAATATATAAATTTCTCTTTGTCTTTTCTCGTCATACATCAAAGAATTCTTCATGAGTATTCATCAAGTTCACATCAACGTAGCCAATGGAAAAAACCAATGCCAACACGTGTTTCGTCATGGGGCACAATCTCCCAAATTACTTCTTCAGGGCTACAAATGAAAGTGAAATAATACAGGGTATAAGCACTGTCCATAATTCTAAAACAACCATCACCAACCAGTGATCACTCCACACTCAGATAAGGGTGTCGAGAAAGCCCAAGAATTTTGAGTAGCAAGAAGGTTGCATAACACTAACAATGTTATTCACACTAGAGAGAGGAAAGACTAAAATTTCCAATTTGTAGTACTATTACTAGGTTCCATAGGGAATATAAGGTACACATAAAGAAAGAGACAAGGGGAAAAGAAGAGCAAAGCAGACCAATATCTGTATAGCAACGCATGCAGATATCTAAATGCACTAGTGCAGGGTCACAACATATATCACCCGAAATAGAAGGACCTAATGGGCCAGTGAAAAGGAGCATCAGAACTAATGAGCCTGTTTATGGTCAGAGAATTTTGCTCACCATATAAATCAGACGCTTCGATAGTATATATATTTTCAATTCCAAAAGTCAGTAGTATTCCAAATACAAGATAAGAACTAGAATAGAGGAAACTAACTGTGATAAGGATTAATAAGTAAAAATGAGTTCTAGACGCGATCGTGAGAAGGTTGCTGAGGACCTCTTCAATAACCTCACAGCTGGATTACCTGTAAATAAAGCAGTGAGACAGGGAGTTCCTAAACCTAATGAGGGCCTTAAAACTAAATTTATTAGACTTGAAAGATTGCGGAAATTTGAAATTTCTAAATGGTGGGATGGGGCAACCCTGAAACAGTACATTAAACTGAATAGAGTACCAAGGGGGTTGCGTGCACAAATTTTCCCCACCTATGATGACCTTGAAACTGACTTACTCCAGGCCTGGGAAAAAGAACTAAGTGATAACAGCTTTAGATTGATGAATATCCTCATTGAGAATGCGGATCGTAAGGTAACTAAGACAGCCTTAGAGGTAGACATCCTTGAGAAAGAAATTAACGACTTGAACCTCCCAGAACCAACTAAAAAGAATTTTACTATTCTGGAAGAAATATTGGGGAGGTATGAGGATGATATAAAGCAGCGCAAGGCACGCAAATTGAGGCGTGACGAAATAGATTATGCCAATGGCAGGATTTTTACTTTTGCGAAAAAGTTCGATGACATTGTTAGGAAGGATTTATCCAGGCTAGCGCCAAAAAATTCAACACCAAGTGGTACCAGTGTGGGGTCATCAAGCAATCTTTCTAGCAGTGGGGAAGAAACTGCTGAGGGTAATTCACTTGTTGCGCTTCCAGATAATGCTTTTTTACGGGATGTGCAGAGAATACGAATGGGGAACAAGGGAAGCGAAAGGAGAACAAATCAGGTAACCCAACCAAGACAAGTAGAGGAAAAAGGGGAGGGAGGAGAAGCAAAAGGAAGGGAGGGAATGCAGACCCGCTCCTACAACAAAACCAGGAAATAAGTCTAAATGTAAACAATGAGATCCAGGTAGTTAATCTGTCGAGCAAGAGTTTATCTGAAGAATTAAGATCTGCTTTACAAAAAGGAATGAATTACTGTCCCACTGCAATGTATGATGTAACTGATGTCAAAATTGATCTATACAAATTTGTATGTCATCTAAAATTAAAAAAGTTTTTTGCAAATAACCCAAAACCTACTGTTTCGAAATCACATATTGAGCCTTTTGGGGATGTTTCTATTGATGTTTTGCAAAATACGACTCTATTGCTGTCATTGAATGATGATGTGGACACTGTTACGAACATATCTGATGTTGCTGCAGATTTAGATCTTTGCACTAACAAGAGTGAAGATAGTGGTCTTAAGAATAAATCACGATGGACCCCACAACTCACTAGTGGTAATAACATTGATTTGTTTCACAGAACCGTAATCATGGAAATTGATAAGTGGGATGCACATATGATTGGACATAACTTTACCCCCAAAACATTCAATTTATCAGCTAAAGAACACAAAGCACTTATAGATCTATCTAGAGACGCTGATATAATAGTAAGAAAAGCAGATAAAGGGGGAAATATAATAGTGATGGACAAGTATAAATATGATGCTGAAATTCTATCACAACTAGATAACCATGAATGGTATAGAAAACTTGATACAAACCCAATGTTTGCGATGGTTAGAGCAATAAACACTGAACTTATCAGATGGCGGGATCGTGACTTACTATCAGGAGATGAATATCTATTCCTTAAGACAGACAAACCACGTTACCCGTGCTTATACACATTACCAAAAATTCATAAAAATCTGACTGCACCCCCTGGGAGACCCATCATATCGGGCATTGGTGGACCTACAGAGAAAATGTCCGAATTTGTTGATGGATATTTACAAAATATGTCATCAATTTACCATCTTACATTAGAGACAGTAAACATGTATTGAATCTCTTGCACGACTTAACCTGGGACCATGGGATGAAATTCATAACAATGGACGTTTGCTCATTGTATACCAACATACTACATGAACAGGGACTAGAGGCTCTGAAGAAATTTTTATTCAGACGCCCTATGGAGTTACTTGAGCATTCAGAAATGCTAATTGAAATATCAGAACTTATCTTGAAAAATAATGCTTTTCTCTTCAATGGAGACTGGTATCTGCAAATCTGTGGGACTGCGATGGGTTCTAGATTTGCCCCGTCCTTTGCCTGTCTCTTCATGGGATGGTTCGAGGCGGGGCATGTCTGGGGCCCATCGGGGGCTAAGTTGCAGGAATATATCTTGTACTATGGTCGCTATATTGACGACTGTCTCCTAATCTGGACAGGCTTGGGTGAGGACCTGTTGGAGTTTTTTGATCACATGAATAATAATACGTGTAACATGACATTTACCATGACCTCTGACCCTAATAATATAGTATTCTTAGACCTAGAACTGTTTCATTCAGAAGGGAGAATACAGAGTAGAATGTACCGGAAAACTACAGCATGCAATGCTATATTGCATGCTGACAGTTCGCACCCCAAAAGTCAAAAAAATGCAATTCCTTTTGGGGAGATGCTTAGGGCCAGAAGGAATTGTAGTTTGGAACCAGATTTCATTAAGGATGTTACAGACATTGAGAATAGGTTCCGTAATAGGGGTTACCCTGATAATGTACTACTACCGGCCAAAAACAGAGTAATCAAAATGAAACATACAGATACCTTGAGAGCCCCTAATAAAACTACTGCTAACGAACGCAACAAATTACGTCTGGTAACGAATTATCACCCATGCTCACATAAACTCTATATGATTCTGAAAAAGAATTGGCCTCTTCTACTGGCAGATAAAACCTTAATGGATTGTATCCCCAAATCACCTGGTATTGCATACCGAAAGGGAAGAACCATTCAAGGACTGATTAGTCCCAGTTACCCCAAACAACGGAGTGCGCCCAAAATATGGTTACGGGAGCTTAATATTGGTTCTTTCCCTTGTGGCAGTTGTCAGATGTGCCGGATGTCGATAAAAGGGATTAAAGAATTTAGTTACAATGGGTCGCGTACTTTCAAAATCAATCAACATATTGATTGTTTAACTAAGTATGTTGTATATGCGATCATTTGCAAATGCAAAAAGATCTACGTAGGCAGTACCATCCGCCCCTTAAAAGAGAGAATGGTTGAACACTTCCGTGCCCTTAAGAACTTGGACCAAAGATATCCCATTGGCTGCCATGCAGCAAACTGTGTTGAAAATAAAAAAAGTTTGGGATTCCAATTTCATGGGTTGGAGAGTATATGTATTGACCCAAGGGGTGGAGATAAGGAACAAAAACTGAGAAGATGTGAAGCTAGGTGGATCCTTAAACTTCATGCGGTGGAATGTGGAATTAATGTTGACCAGGAGCTACATTATTTCCTTTAATTGACTGATACTGAAATTATGCCCAAGGATTTTTTGAACATTATTCTATTATGATTAGACTGTTTTGTATATGTGAAGTCTTATGAAACACAAGATTTGATGTATAGCTGTATGGTTGTCTGTGATGCATTTTAATATGATTGGTACTATCTGACTGAGTATCTGAGTACTAAGATTGTTAATGTACTTATTTGTATGATCATGCATAGACAATCTTATATACTGTGAATAATTTTGATTGCATTTAAACTATGACTTTATTATGTTTGAAATCAATGTACAACTTGAGGCTTCAGTTTGACATTTTTTTTTCTATTTTTGACTATATATATATATGTTACACACTTTCTTCTTTCCTGGTGCACCTCCTCTTTTTCTGCTTTCCTCACTAGTCCTTTTTATGAAATTTTCTCTGTATTTATGGAGCACATAGACTTTTCAGTGGTTCTTCTGTTTCTTTGCGCATATTTTCCTTTACACTGCCGAACTAATTCTACATTTGATATATATCCAGCATGTGGTCTGTATTTAATATCTAGGCTGATACTTCCCTCTGAATTGGGCCACTTTAATCTCGAATTAGAAATTAGATTTTGACTGTTATGCGAATGGCATAGTCGAATAACTTTATTGACGCTATTTTAGATATCAATCCTTGTATTTGTGAAATGATTTGACTAGCCTAAGATGGCGGCCATTTACGAATATGTGTTGTCCTACGTTTATTTCAATCACATCCCTTAGGCGCGAACGGGTTTTTAAACGCGGTGTGTTGTTGTGAGGCTGATTTACGTAAATGGACCCCTTTTTGATGCAGCATGGAGTACTCTCCTAGGTAAGCCCTTTATACTATTCCTCGGGCTGGCGTATGACTTCCGAATTGGTGTACCGGTTTACTTAAATTCTCTACGTGCAGCTTGTTGACCGCATAAATTTGTTCCAATGCTACAACGCATTTATTCGCTTTGTGTACCTATGCGCCATTTGCTTGACCGGGCACATTTAAATATTGATCCTTTACATGTGGTTGATAATGCCGGAGGGCTATCGTATTATGATGTGTGCTCAGTGTTACACGCTACGCTGGGCTCTTTTAAATAATCGCTTTTTTGCATAGAAGTAGCCAGGGCCATTTCTTATATTAAGTTTACCTGTGTGGCTCGCAAGATTGACGAGCCACAATGTTACGATATTTACATAGTCCCTGTTATAGCATTTGGGACGCCATGTATGTGGCTTCATGTGTTTACGTCCTTGTATAAATTTTACACGAATTTGGAGTTAGACCTCTTCTTGATTATGGATATCTGATGCTGTTAACATGCTGACTGGTACTTAGAACCTGGCGTGATATGCCAGAATGTAAAACACATATTAAAGATAACTTCCCATGCACTGAAATTGATCGGGTTTATCCCGGTTTTTTGCATAAACACAGAAACACTTGAGGTATTTATTAAATACTCAGTTTTAGTTGAGTAATAGGGCACTACGAGTATGAATTTTTATAAACCATATACCTTAGGCTTACCCTGTGTTGGTTGCCTTTTAGACTGTATAAACCCATTTATTCTGATGCCTAATCCATAACAGTGAATATATCTGTTTGGTGTTTAAGAATGGTGATTATATGTAGGTCAGGACTTGTGTCACATAATGCTAGCACAAACTTAAAACTAATTTACTGACTCATACCTTTATTGCAGAATATCGACTTAATTACTACTTATGTGAAGAAATTCAATAAAAGGAATGGATGCAGGTAATTGTCCTCAACTCATTCCTTTCACCAATATTGCCTGTTATTTTAATGTATAGTTACTATAATAATTTTTATGCTATCCCTATGACTGATTGGGATATTATGCTCCTTTTTGGATGTAGTTTTAGCCTTATGTTGGTTTTATCTACCTATTTTTCGAATTCGTAGGCCCTAACTTACTTTTCCTCTATTCTAGTTCTTATCTTGTATTTGGAATACTACTGACTTTTGGAATTGAAAATATATGTACTATCGAAGCGTCTGATTTATATGGTGAGCAAAATTCTCTGACCATAAACAGGCTCATTAGTTCTGATACTCCTTTTCACTGGCCCATTAGGTCCTTCTATTTCGGGTGATATATGTTGTGACCCTGCACTAGTGCATTTAGATATCTGCATGCGTTGCTATACAGATATCGGTCTGCTTTGCTCTTCTTTTCCCCTTGTCTCTTTCTTTATGTGTACCTTATATTCCCTATGGAACCTAGTAATACTACTACAAATTGGAAATTTTAGTCTTTCCTCTCTCTAGTGTGAATAACACTGTTAGTGTTATGCAACCTTCTTGCTACTCACAATTCTTGGGCTTTCTCGACACCCTTATCTGAGTGTGGAGTGATCACTGGTTGGTGATGGTTGTTTTAGAATTATGGACAGTGCTTATACCCTGTATTATTTCACTTTCATTTGTAGCCCTGAAGAAGTCATTTGGGAGATTGTGCCCCATGACGAAACACGCGTTGGCATTGGTTTTTTCCATTGGCTACGTTGATGTGAACTTGATGAATACTCATGAAGAATTCTCTGATGTATGACGAGAAAAGACAAAGAGAAATAAATATATAAATAAGGAATTGACTTTTTGGACTATTGAAAGTATCTTTAATTTTCTAAAGACTTTATGGAGATTTCTTGTGCTCGGGAACATCTTACCCTTTGCCTTTGAATCCTCTGATTCCACAGAGGATTGCCTTGGGGTCGCTGGTGGCCGCTTTCCCCTGTTCCCTTGAGCCATCTCATTTGGAGAATACTATATCAGTTGTAATTGCGCATACTTTACCCAGCCACCTTTTGTTCTGTATTAAAAAATATATACCTGTTGATCTTTTGAAAACAGTAACCATGGAGTTGGTTCTAACGCAAATCGACTATTGTAACAGTCTTGATCTCACCCTCAACTCAGGTCTGGTCAACAGTGGAGAAGTGTGGCTCACTGGTTAGAGCAGGCAGACCCTGAAGCAGAGGTCAGACCCGGGACCAGGGTTCAATTCCTGACGCGGCAGGGTCTTGAGCTCAAATGTCCATGGACTCGATAATTCTCGCTTCGGTGCCTAACCTAATCATGGGTTCACACTTTGCAACTCTGGGCATTAAGCTTGCTTAATCTCCACAACGCCCCCCCCGCGGCGGGATGCCTGGCTTTCACCTTGGGGATGCCCTGTAGGGGCTATCTCACAGGGAAAAGCCAGGACGGGTTCCCAAGGCAAGCGCTGAGATACCCCTTCGGGGGTCGATTCAGGCGCTATATAAGAAACATTATAATAATAAGGCTCCAGACCTTGCAGAATGTGCCTGTTAGCCTCATTTTAAAAATTCTGAAAAATGATTCCGCAAGAGAAGCGATAAAAAATCTGCATTGGTTGCCGGAAAGACAGAGATGTAAGTTTAAGGCACTCTGTCTGGCCTTTAAATCTCTACAGGGGATGGGGCCAGTACAATTCAGGAATAAACTGAAGTGGTACATTCCAACAAGAACACTACAGTCATGCTTGGACAAGAACCTAGTGGTCACCCCCTTTAAGAAGGCTTCTTGGGGAGGGAAGAGTTTCTTTATATCAACAGCACGACTTTGGAATGAATTACCTGTCTCCTTAAAAATTGCCCCCTCCCTGCTGAGTTTCAGAAAAGGCTAAAAAAAAACGTGCTATTTACAACAAAATGCATAATTAAAAAAAAATCTAAACTATTCCTTTGCTTTCAGTCCATCAGTTAGTGTCCCCTCTGTCATACTTGCCTTCACTCTAACGGCGCCAAGACGTCTTCGGGCATTAGTTGCGCTTTACAAATCTTATTTACATTAAATGACATTACATTACATAATACAGGGATTATGCGGTACAAGGATAAAAAGTGGGCAGCCAGGATATTACAACAACAAACAACTGACCCTCTACCTTGTGGAAAACAGCTTCCTGGACCCGTCCCAGTCCAGGTTCCGCAGCAACCACAGTACCGAGACTGCCCTCTTCGCTGCCACCGATGACATTAGGACCCTGCTAGACAACAGAGAAACTGCCGCCCTCATCCACCTGGACCTGTCAGCCGCCTTTGACATGGCCTGCCACCACACACTACGATCACGCCTCCACACCACCAGGATCCAAGAGAAGGCCCTGGACTGCACCACCTCCTTCTTCTCTGGCAAAACACAGAGCATCAGCCTGCCCCCCTTCTGCTCCGAAGCCACTGAGATCATCTGCGGCGTACCCCAGGGCTCATCCCCCAGCCCAACACTGTTCAACATCTACATGGTACCTCTCGCCAACGTCACCCAACTGCACGACCTCAACATCATCTCCTATGCCGATGACACCCAGCTGATCCTCTCTCTCACCAAGGACCCCCACAACGCCAAAACCAACCTTCACGAAGGAATTAAGGCTGTCGCCGAATAGATGAGGAACAGCTGACTGAAGCTGAACTCGGACAAGATGGAGGTCCTCATCCTCGGATCCACCCCCTTGGCCTGGACTGATTCCTGGTGGCCGACAGCACTGGGAACCGCTCCAACACCCACCGACCATGCACGCAACCTAGGGTTCATCCTCGACTCCACCCTCTCCATGACTAAGCAGGTTAACGCGGTTTCTTCCTCCTGCTTCCACACCCTCCGCATGCTCCTCAAGATCTACAAGTGGATACCCACCGAAACGAGAAGAACGGTCACCTAGGCCCTCAACAGCAACAGGTTATGTTATGTTATGTTATTTAAAATTTGTAAAGCGCACATACGCCCAGGAGCTTCTTGGCGCTGAAGAGAAATAAAAAACATAACAAAGGATATACCAACAAGAGTCACTATTTCAAATAGGCCTGTGTGAAAAGGTGGGTCTTGAATGCCTTTCTAAAAGCAAGGAGATCCTTGCTCTGTCTGAGGGTCAAAGGTAAAGAGTTCCACAAGGTGGCTGCTAAAAAGTGAAAACAGCTGCCTCCCTATCGCTGTTTCTTGAACTGTGGTACCTCAAGTAAATCTTTATGGGCTGATCTCAAGCTACGTGAGGGGATGTATCTTCCAATCAATTGCCTGATGAACAGGGGGCCCTTACCTTGCAATGCCTTGAAGATGATGCACCCGGCTTTGAATGCGGCTCTTTGAGCCACAGGTAGCCAGTGCAAATTCTCTAGACCTGGTTTAATCGATTCCCATTTGGGTACTTTACAGATCAGTCTAGCAGCTTGATTCTGCAGGTATTGCAGTCTTCTAAGTTGACCTACAGGTAGGCCAAGATAGAGGCTGTTTGAAAAATCAATGTGGGAAAGGACTAGAGCCATGACCACCTGAGTTAGAGCAGAGTGAGTAAGGAGGTGTGCAATTTTTCTAATTTTTCTTAATTGAAAAAAACCAGAAGAAACTACAGTTCCAATCTGGGATTTTAAAGTAAGGTCCTCATTGATGGTCGCTCCCAGACTTTTTACTGTTTGAGATTTTTTTGGGGGGAGACCCATATCAGAAGGCCAGAAATTAGGGCTCCAACTAATTTCACTCTTCCCGGGCAAAATCAGTTCGGTTTTCCCCGGGTTTAATTTGAGGTGATTTAAAGACATCCAGCTCTGAATTAAGGTCATAGTTGCCTGAAAGTCCTCCACGGCATTAGGTGAATTGAGTACAAAAACTAACTGCAAGTCATCTGCATAATTATATACAGTGACTTTGTGCTCTCTTAAAGAAAAAAGAAGAGGCCGCATATACAAATTAAATAATAAAGGAGACAAAGAAGAGCCTTGAGGGACCCCACAAAAAGAATTAATTTTAGGAGCTGAGAAAGACCCTAGACAGACAGACTGGGTGCGTTCAGATATGAACGATTTCAGCCAGGCCAAGGCAGAATCTCTAAGGCCGGCCTGTTCGACACGGTTGACCAGAATGGAATAGTCAACCGTGTCGAATGCTGCGGACAGATCAAGAAGCACCAGAGCTTGATGTAGATTTTTGTCGGCGTTAGACCTCAAGGTGTTCTGAACGGCCAATATTACTGCCTCAGTAGAATGGCCAGGCCGGAATCCTGCTTGGTTAGGTTGTAAGTAGCCAGAGTCTTCCACAAAGTTTGAGAGGCTGTTGGTGACATGAGCCTCCAAAATCTTGGATAAATAGGGCAGAAGGGATATAGGCCGATAGTTAGTGAGGTCCAGAGGGTCAATGCCAGGTTTCTTAGTGAGGGGTATCAATAAGGCCTGCTTGAAACTGCTGGGGACTATCCCGGATGTAAGGGAGTTGTTAAGCAAAGATATCATGCTATTGGGGATGGCCCGGCCAATTTCCCTCATGATTCGAGGGGGACAAACATCCATAGGGGATCCTGATTTGACTCTGGTCAATAACTCTAAAAAAACTTTCAGATCAATGGGAGGACTAGGGAAACGCCCTCTATGCAGGAGCATCAGCCAAAGTCCTGAAACGGCTTCAACGCATCAAGAACGCCTCTGCACGCCTCGTCCTCCACATCCCTCACCGCAGCCACTTCACATCCCACCTGAGAGACCTGCCCTGGCTCCCCTTCAACAAGAGGATAACCTTCTAGCTCCTCACCCACGCACACAAGGCACTCCACAACACCTGACCAGCATACCTCAACAGCAGACTCAACTTCTACACTCCCACCCGCCAACTTCACTCCACCGACCTTTCCCTCGCCACATTTTCCCGCATCCAAAGAACAACCTCCGATGGCAGATCATTCTCCCACCTCGCCGCCAAGACCTGAAACATCCTCCCCATCCACCTACGGCAGACCCAAGACCTGCTGTCCTTCAGAAGACTCCTCAAGAACTGGCTCTTCGAGCAGTAGCAGCATTCCCCACGCCCCAGCGCCTTGAGACCCTCACGGGTATGTACTGCGCTTTACAAATGCCATGATTGATTGATTGATGCACTCAAATACAGGGTCAGACTCTGCTCAAATACACCTAAATTTTGGGTACCATAACTTTAATGCATGATATCGCTTGGTAAGTTTTGGCCAGGGGCCCTGCCTAAATATTTTAAAGGCTAATTGGCTAGGTGGAGTGTTACCACAAACAAATTTGAAGTTTCGATCCGTGTGCAAACCTTTTTTTCTAAACTTCATTTATAATTTGTAAGAGACAGTCAGTACAACATAGTTAGGAAAATCGGAAGGGTCCCTTGTAACAGGCCAGTATGTCAGATAACAGAACAAATGTTGATTACAATACAGTTTTACAATCAAAACATACATTTTGGCAGCATTGGGTATCAAAGGGCGATGGTCAGCGAAGCGAATGAATGAACAATGTACAGTAACCTAATTGGGATAATGTGGTAGTGCGGTCTGGTACCGATATACATATTGTGGGTCAGTGTTGGTACAGTGCAGATGTTCCGGTACACCTGTTAAGTGGGAGCGGGAGGGCTGACTGCTGTAGAAATTGTATTGTCTCCGCTAAGGGAGCTGTCTCTAAGGCAAGGCCAATTTGTAAAGAGTGCTCAGATGTCCTTGGGGCGGGATGCAGTGAGCATGAGGTCCAAGTAATTAGCTGGCTGCTGCTGACAATAGGCCATGTCCTGTATCCAAGTTTTCACTCGCTGAACCATCGGGGACACCAAGTGGATAGCCAGACATCGCCCGGCAAGTACTAGTAACATTGCGGTTAAGCGGCAGTGTTCTGGTTTAGTTTGCGCCACATAGCCCAATAACATAACCACTGGAGAGCATTCGAGGGGCTGGCCAGTTACAGCCTGAATAGTGGCTGACACCTCCCCCCAATACTGGGAGATAACAGGGCATTCCCATGCTACATGCAGAAAGGCAGCTCCTTGCGCTTGCGCTTCCAGCAACTTGAGGTGGCTTTGAGTTTCAATTTAAATAGTTCAGGGGAGTACGTTAGTATCGTTGGAGAAACTTAAAGTGGATTAGCCTCAATTTATAATTTGGGGAAAGGTGTCTCATTTGTGTGCAGATGAAAGCCCACTGGTCGTCCGATAGCTGATCGGGGGGGTCCAATCGCCATTGTTTGAACGCACCCGGATCTGCCCATGGCGTGTATGATTGTGTGTAAGAATAAAGTCTGGTGACCAGTTTCATCAAGGACGGTGAAGTACGCAGATTCTCTAATGAGTGCAATGTAAGGGGGGCTGGAAAAGTGGGATGCAGTGACTTGCAGGCGGCTTTGAGCTGATGGAATACCAACCGCTCTAAAAATGGTGCAGACACCTCCATGTGTTCAGCTGTCTTCTCAAGGAAAGTATCGTTTGGCTATAGGTCTCCCATTGTTTGTGTTCCATGATCTGTGCCCTAGCTATGGTGCCCTTATCCGGCAGGAAAGGAAAATATGGGTTCTGTGAAATCGGTATAGTGGGTGCATGGAGCAGGGGAACCTGGGCCCATCTTCTTAAAGCCTCCCAGACCCATATCACCATTTCAACAGTATTATTTCCCTAGGAGTCCTGCGGTAGGGGTGATATAAGGCCATATGTAATGGGACCGGATGAGCGATATCTCTCTCAGTCGCAACATGGTATTGAAAAGGAACAGGGTAAACCCAGTGGTGCAGGAATTGGGCCTGTGCGCTTATGGCGTACAATTCAAAGTCTGGGGCACCCAACCCACCCTTGTACAGTGCTCGCGTCAGTAGGTCCCAGCTCGGCCTGGGTTGGCCGCCAAACCAGACCATAGATATCGCCGTAGAGCGTAGCTGTGTGAAGAAGGCCAATGTGAAGAGCAAAGGAATATTCACAAATAAATATAAAAATTGGGGGAGGACAATCATCTTTAGGATGTCTATTCTGCCAGCCAGTGACAGGGGTAGGGCAGACCAGAACCTGATCCAATCTGTGGACCAGTTGTGCAGTTTCCGAAGTTGAGGGTCCAGAGAAGTTGCATATCTCTACTGAGCCATATTCCCAAATACTTTACTGAGTCTTCTGCCCACCACAGTGAGAAGTCTAGGGTTCGGTCTGAAGGAGCGTCCTTTAATGGCAGAATGGAAGATTTCTTCCAGTTAATGGTGAATCCAGATAGACCTCCAAAGCGGAGCAACTCTCTCAACAGCGGATTAAGGTTCTTATCAGGTCATCTGAGGTATAAGGTGGTGTCGTTAGCATACATAGATATGCTGAGATTACGGTCGGTGAAGACCAATCCCCGTGCTTGATGATGCTGACGAGTCTGGGCTGCCAGTGGTTCCATTGTAAATAGGATCGGAGAGAGAGAAGCCCCCACGTGTACCACGGGATATTGGGAAAGCGTCTGATATGAACCCGTTCACAAGTAGGCGAGCAGTGGGCCTCGTGTAAAGCAGCTTTATTAATGTATTAAAATTAGGGCTAAATCCTAATCTGGGCAGTATGTTAAAAAGGTATGGCCATTATAAGCAATTGAATGCCTTAGCTGCGTCTAAAAAAAACAGCAATGGTTGGGATCTTGGGATCAATTTGATGGAGTACTGAAAAGAATGTTCTCAGATTGTGTGCACTTGACCGTCCTGGAATAAATCACGATTGGTCCAGTCTGGCGATAAGGGACATTATGGGCTGTAGCCTGTTTGCGATGAGTTTCACCAGTATTTTAATGTCCACATTTATCAGTGATAGGGGTCTGTACAAGTCACATTCCGTTGTTAATTTGTCTGGCTTCAAAAAGTTTATAATAACGGCTTCTCGCATCGATGGGGGAGAACTTCTGCCTCTAATAATTCCTGATAGACATCAAGAAGGCGGGGGGCAAGTGCCTCCACATAAGTTTTGTAAAAGAGCGTGGTTAGTCCGTCTACCCCCGGAGCTTTGCCTGAGGGGAGACTTTGAACAACTTGCATTATATCCTCTACGGTAGAGGGAATATCAAGATATTCCCTATGAACGGGACTTAGCCATAATAGCTCTAGGGAGTCCAGATTATTAATTAGATCGGATGGGACAGATTGCTGCTTAGTTGTGTATAGGGTGGAGTAAAAAGTAGTGAGGTGGGCATGTGTATTGGTTTGACCACGGTTAGGCAGGGCATCTGCATCTGCTAATTCGGAAATATAAGTAGGTGAAGTGTGTTGTTTCAATAGTTTTGCAAGGGTTCTGCCTGGGCTATCGCCCTCTCCGTACCATCTGGCTCTCGCCTTCTTGCCTAAAAATCTGGTATCTCTTTCGGCCTTGACCTCTAATTCGGATATGGTGCTGCAAATTGAAGCTAAAATTGACATGTTGTTAGTGGAATAGAATTGGGTTTCGAGGTCCTTAATGTTTTGCTCAAGTTTTGTCAAAGTGGTGCGTGTGGAGCCAAGGATGCCCGATCCCTTGGATATGCATGCGCCTCGTATAATGACCTTAAAAGCCTCCCATAAGGTTGAGGCAGAATCTACAGAGCCTTTGTTAATACTGAAGTCGTGTTGAATTTCTTGAGCAATTTCTTCCTTAAACGCATAGTCTAAGAGAGCATGTGGGGGAAGTTGGCAGTTGAAGACATGCTGCAGAGGGCTGGGGATGCGCCACTGTAGCATTACAGGCGGTTGGTCAGAGAGAGTACGTGGAATATGTCAGACCTCCAGCGTCCATGACATCACATTTGCTGTGAGTAACCAATAGTCCATACGAGACCAGGTGTGGTGGTAGGATGTTGTGCAAGTGCCTTACCTTAGGAGTGGATTAAGTGTACGTCAAGCATCTAGCAGCCTATGTTCCAGAGTTATAGTGTTCAGTATTTGCGTGGCCTTGAGGTGTGGGTTGCGGGCACACCCTCTCTATCCAGAGGTTTGTCAAGTGCTGCATTGTAGTCTCCCCCCAGATAACCGTATCACATCCCATGGTCAGAATTGTTGCCCAGATGTCTAGCAAAAACTGCGGGTCGTCCATGTTAGGACCATATATGGCCACCAGAGTAATCTGTGTGGATTATAGACTGCCAGTAACCAGAACATACCACCCCTCTGCATCTATGGTTGTGTCAAAGGTGGTCCAGCCCAGTCCTCGTCAGATTAAAATAGATACCCCAGTGCATAGTTAGAAAAGGGAGCGGAGTAGATTTCCCCCAATTTGTTGTGCAGCTTGGGGTCGTTGCTGTAGCGGAATTGTGTCTCTTGCAAAAAACAAATGTCAACATGGTGTCTATGAGTCTATGAGTGTATTAGCCATGCCTTTTTGAAGTATTTGAGCCCACGAATGTTCCAAGTTGAGAATTTAGTAACCGACATAGGGAGTGGTATACAGGGATGATAGAGAAATATACGATAGATAACATGCTAGGAACGATAAACTGCTTCTCTTAGAAATATAGTTACTGTGCCAACTCCAAGTGCCCTTCATGTCCTGTAAGAATAACATAAACCAACAATTGCCATCTCTTTATTTTGTGAACCCACGATCCCCCACCCCCACCCACTACAATCTCCCAATCAGAGCCCTCCCCCCACCCTTAAAGCTCCTCAAAAAAACATTTTAAATTCAAACTCATGGGAGATCTCCCCATGGGGACTAGGAACAATGGCAAACCCACGCCAGTTGGCAGGGTAGCCAGGCTAAGAGTATCCTAAACCAAAAGGAACAAACCTACTCGTCTTGGGTGTAGGAAGAAAGTTAGCTTGATTGATATTGAGATCAGGAACAAATTGCTAAGCCTGTAACATAAATTGACTTCTAATGCATATAATTATAGATAATAAACCTAATCAGATTAGCCATAGTTAAGCAGCAGAGAGCTAGTATTTATTTCAGTGAGTGCAGCATGATGGGAACATGCAAGTTCAATCATTATCATTTAGAGTCGGTGACATGTCCTTGTTTCATGGATAATAATTGTGTTGAGATTTACGTGAGCAGATGTGTTTTGTGAACTTTAGTGCCGATTTAGCATCTGTGAAGTAGTGTGCTTGTTCATCGTGCGTGAATTTCAATTTAGCTGGATATAGCATCTCATATGGGATCGAAGAGGACTTCAGGATATGTTTAGTCAGAAGAAATTCTCTGCGTGCAGCCTGCACAGTAGGGGTGTAGTCTGGGAAAAAGGATAAGGTATTTGTCAGTGCCAAGGCCACTCCTCTGTTTTTGTGTCATGCCAAAAGGGGTCCACCTCCAAACTTCCCTAACTCTGGATATAACCAACTCAGAGTAGTGAGGTAGTTAGGCGAGGGAAAAAAAAGGAAAAGGATGAGTGAAGAACCAGTGGGAAGTGGGAGACCTGCAACAAAAAGAATACAGTTTTAATACATATCCTGTTGATGTTAACTAAACTCATATGATCTCACTAGTACTTGCTAATACCTTTGCACTGGCCGCAGAATAGGGTAACGATACATCTCTGAATGTGGGACATCAGGTTCTAAACTTCGAGTCTTCCTACAACGATAAACCACACTGTTAAACAGTCCACTCCACTAGCATACTCCTATCCAATAAGAAAAAGCAACAAGCTGTACATCATACATACCCCTCAACTCCAACTCTCAACTGAAATAACCAGCTCCCAAAACAGGGCTTCCTTCTCATCCATAGAATGAGATATAAACGAGCCCAAGGAAATGCACTTTACTGCTCCAGTGCACAAATTATGCAAAGAGGCCACAAAATAATAAACTCAGGGTCCCTTGTAAGAGTGTGTTTTCTCCATGAATGTAAAAAGGAACAAAACAATCTGGCGCTTCCTTGGCGCGGGAAGTAGAAGCAAACAACTCTCCTTTAGTGCAATATCCCAAAGCAGTCTCTCCCCAATGGAGATGGAAAGTCTTTAGAAGAGCAATATAGTTCCAGAACATCAAACGCTTTCCTCAGCGCGAGATGGTGAAAAATAATGATTGTCAAAACGAACAGAAAACAGAGTAGCACTTCCTTATGTGAATCCAATATTGCAATGCTACTCCGGGGTGAAGAAGAGCGCTTACCTCAGCGCGCGAAATATATCCCACCAAGCTTGTTCATAGTCACAACGGGAAAAGGAAAGCGAGGACTCCTTCCTTCCCAAGAGAGTGTTGCTCCCAGCAACGGCCGGAGGTCCGGAGGCTCGAGAAAGAACTAGCTCTTCCCAAGGCGTGCGAGGAGATCAGACGATAACCACCGCACAACAGGAAAAACAGGACGTGAAAAAGACAGAGAGCCTCCACGCAACTCGCGTGAGGCTCGAATGCAGATGCACAGGTACAAACGGCAGATTACGCGCATCTCAGTCCACGCATTGCCGGGTCAAATAGAATACGCTCCTCCCCTTCAGGCTTTCTGGGAGATGTAGTCCATAGCTCATAAGTCAGTGTTCAGGTAGGCGCTCTATATGGTAATTGTCCCAATTCAGCGCTTGACAGTATTACCCTGATAGGTAATGGGATTCTTCACTCTAGCCTCCTTTAGTATCCCATCTTTGTCCGCATAGTTGATTAAGCGTGCTATTATTGGTCGTGGTTGGGCACCTGGCACCGGTCCTGGTCCCAGCGAACGATGAGCGCGCTCAACAGTCATAATGTGTGAGAGGACCGAGCCAAACAGTTCTTGCAGGAGATTGGTTATATAAGGTTCCATTTTCGAGATGACCGTAGACTTCGGCAAGCCAAGGAGTCTTAGGTTGTTTCAGCGGGAATGGGCTACCAAGTCCTCGTTCTTGGCTCTGATGACTTTCAGGACTCTTTCCATATTTAAGATCTGCGATTTGGACTCAGAGTGTGATTCCTGTGTGTCCGAAAGTTTGTTTCCAAGACGGTCTAGGTGGGTTTCGTGGGTGTCAACTGTTTTATTGACTGCATCCAGACTGGATGTCAGCGAATCAATCTTCCCATCTATAGTTTTTAAGCTTGAGCGCATTTCGAGCAGTATTGAATGTAAGTCTTCCTTCGAGGAATCTGCGTCATCATGCAGGTCCAGGGTCACACCATGCTCTGACGGAGGATCCGCTGCATGTGTCTTAGTTTAAAAGGGTATCTTCGGTTGTTTGGGATCCATCTTGCACATATTAGCGTTCAAGCGGTAAACAAAGGTTGAGCAGGCTGAGATCCTCACGCGAAAATGGGATGTCCCCAGAGGGAGTGCCAAGGATGTTGCCGGTAGCACCCACATGTCCTCCACGCTCAGGGCCTGTCCCCCGGTTGTGCAGCATGCAGGAGGCGGAGATAAGCTATTTACAGTAGCTGAGGTGAGTGGTGACTAATTGAGGTGCACAGTTATCAAGGCACTTATACCCGCTAGCCCACACGGTTCACAGGCAGGAGGGTGCAGGTCGGGCAGACCACGGTACACTTCAGCTATGGCAGGCAGCGCTGCGCCAAATGGGCATCCAACATAGCAGTCTTGCCTCAGACGCAAGAGGGTAAGGCTACAGCAGGTGAAGCGATCTCTGTGCGACCCCCTCTAGTTTGGGCCTCCCGCACCGCCCAGTCGACCAACACCCCGGCTCTGCCAGTAGCCTCCTGGAGGGTAGGAGCCGGACCCACAGGCCACGGAGTGAGGCAGGAAGGGCCACCGTGAGTTGCGCAGCACTCAACCCTTCCCAGATGTCAGAGACACAGGAGGGTCGGTTCCACGTATGGGCTGCCGCCACCCCACCAAATCCCCGCCGTGGACCTGCCCGGAAGGCAAATGATGCCAACCAGGGGGCAGGCACGGCCCTCAACCAAACAGGGAACAGAGGTCTCCCCACCTACCTCAGGAGCATGGCAGTTTGTTGACTCGTCTTTGCCCAACGGGGTTGCCGGGCAAATGGGGTCAGCGCCAGGTGTCAGAAGATTTCACTGCATACGGATGTCCGTAGGCTCAGATCAGTGTCACATGTCCAGTCCCCAGGTATCTCAGCGCTTCCAATGCGGGCCGCCCCAATGAATGTCAGGTTAACCCATTGCGCCCTCTAGGCAGGTCCCCACAGCAGGGCTCGCCGCAGGATTCTGGTCGATTGAGCCACTTGGCGGCCGCAGGGCAGATGGTGTTTTTTCCACACCATCAGCAGCTCGTGCTCGCGTAGGCCCCAGGTAGGCCCCAAGTATCAGGCCCGGTCCCCCGTCTCATCTCCAGCCCCCAGGTGTCCCAATGAGACCTTAGCAGGCAGCTCCGAGCACCAGCAGCCAAGACGGGCACGCGGACAGTCTCCCACAGTCCAAGTTACGCAGTGGCCACAAGACAGACAACAGATATTTTCAGCATTGACCCGGTCTCAGCTCTGCTTCGGCAGTTAGACAGCTTCCCAACATCAGAAAAGGTCCTAACTCCTTCCACACCATCACGCTCTGATCCACCAGCAATGCCAGTGATTTATGCAGATTAAGGTAGGCTTGAACAATGGTATTTGTGGGTTGTACGAGCCTGGCCTGCAGAGCCCCTTCAATAGGCAGCCATCTAGCTGCACGTCATAGCCACGCTCCCCGCAAACCTTGCTTGCAAAGAGTTTGAAATTAATCACTGCAGTCACTATCAGAGGATTACAGAACTGAATGTCAACTCCCAGAATATCATGGTATAAAAATATCGAGGTCAGAATACAGAGTATTGAGAGGTAAGTGCATATAGGTAATTATAGACTTACTATTCTTAGCTCCACATCTACATACACGTGGAGCCAGGTATAGAAAATCTAGACTTACTTACAGTCTGATATTTTTTTTGGTCCATCAATTGTTCTTTTTGAATTTGTTACTCAGAGTGGGGCGGGTATGCCCAGATGTGGGTCCAGTGATCTCCATGCCACTTGAGTCAAGCTATCCTGGCTGATGAGGGGTGAAACCCCAAAAACCGGTCCTAGGATGCTTGTTTCCAATCCAGGGAGAACCTAACCTGCCAGTTCAGGCTGGACTGTTCCTATTGGGTGCAGGATCAAGACTGATTTGCATATGGCTGGGTTCAAACAAGAATGGCATGGGGAGCAAAACATTTATGGATTTAGGCTCAGGTCTCTGTACTGGAGTAAATGTATGACATTGTTCTGCATTCTTTCCATCAATTGTTCTTTTTGCATTTGTCACTCCTAGTGGGACGGGTGATGGAGCAAGGTTTCGTACGTAAAGAAATTTGCTTGGATGCAATCCTCTCAAATAAAGTGTAATACTATAACCTACATGTTCGTAAATACTAATAATTGTATTACACATTTTTACATTAAAATCCAGGGGAAGCTTGCCTATGTGTTTTACTAATAAGTAACCCGAGTGTCAAAAAATGGCTGCCGAAAACGCGGGAACTTTCTGCGCATGAGTCTACTGCATCTACGTAGTATGAAGTCCTTTGCTTTGGAGGGAAATCTTTGCAGCAGCGCAGTAGCTATTAAAATGACCGCTTGAAACTCACATGTTAATGCGCATGCCATGCCTAAACTAAACCTCGCATGTTTATTATATTGCTAATGAGAAAATATTAAATAAATTAATGGGATTAGAGTGGGAATAAGTGGTATATAGTGCATTCATTTATTTCTGTGTTCTAATATGTTTTTCTTCGACTTTATTATTAGTTCATATTTGGGCCTGGAGAGAGACTGAAATCCCTGTCCCAAATTATTTTGGGGCACGTGCACCAAAATCCGACAGGATTCATTTTGTATCATTGAAACCCAGCCAAGGACACTCTAGCAAAAAAGCGGTTGGGATCCTCACCTCTCGACCAGAAGAAGGGAAGTAAAAGAAGACAAAGTTTGCATACATTTTATGTTTCTAATGTGAAATACGGTTGGGAATAAAGCTTGGGAAAGTAAAATTAAGGGGTGGTAATATTTAACAATGAACTAAAGAAAAAGCATTACATTAGTATGGTGTGATGACCTTTCCCCATCCCATTCTCCAATCCGAAATCGGGGTTTTCACAAATATTGAAACATTGGAGGGTGGTGCATACACTTAGAATAGTATAACTAAGGTAGGCTTAGTCAGTTAGATGGGACTTGTCACCGACCTGTCACAGACCCATCACTGAAGCAGAGGACGGCGGATGCCACAGAGGTCAGATACTGTGTTCGAGCACTCTGATAGAAGAATCGAGAGAGAAGAGATGGAGGGAGAGAAGAGTCAGAGAGAGAGAAGAGTCAGAGAAATTTCTAGAAGGGGGAAGAATCGAGGAGAGCAGTACCAGAGAGGGGTGCGACGCTGGCGTTGCACTTAGAAGAGGTCACCTATCCCGTCCTGTCCTATCCTGTCGTGAACCTGTCCTGAACTGTTGGCTCCTGACTACTCGGGAGTCCCCTTTCCAGCTCCTTGGCCAGGGGTTGGTCCTCACACCATTCTAGGTAAATATAGTTATGTGTAGTATGTCTTTGTATTGTTCTCCATTTCTTCCCTTTCCAGGTACCAACGTCATGAGATTTAACTAAGTCTTTGTGTTTTACTTCGATCATTTCCTTAAAAAAATAGATGTATGACATGTATTGGTATCTGACTCACAAAATTATTTACCAGATCAAACTTTAAAAATCTCTCATGTCTGTGGTCATTTAAAGATATAAAGGTAAATGTCATTACTAGCTATTCTGCTAACAACCTGATCTATTGACCAGAGGAAATCAAGAACCAAGGTGATAAGGGTTGGTAAGAATTGGTGTAAAGGTAAATTCCTCACGAAGGAAAATATAGAATCTTGATTTACAGCAGTGATTATTGGCTTATGTATGAATGTTTATGGGCCCAGGTGAGTATGGTAATTTATGAATAACCCAAGCTGGTAGCCCCGCTGGATCAGTTTTACTTGGTAGCAGATCTATGGTTAGGTTTTAATTAAGTTAGGTAGAAAATTGTGTATTGAAATATTGATTTATGTATTAAACAACACCTGTATGTATTGTTTTATGTTGTCTGGAAATTCCCGGGAATATTGAATAGCGGGTGGTAAATGGAAGCCACACTGCAGTGAGGTTACTTGCCTTAATTAAGAAAGTGTAAAAAGTTATGTAGAACTTGAAGCACTGGTTTAGGGATTATTTAGTTGTATAAAAGTAAGAGTGATTGGTAGCAAAAGAGTTCGCTGGTGAAACTTTGGTTTTATATCCCCTAGAAAGGTTAATACTAAGGGAGTAGCAGGTTCTTTGATGCTTGAGTGAAGAGTAAGCGGGGGAGGTTTTACTCGTAGTGTGTGAAGGGTAAACAGAAAAGTTTTACTCGCAGCAGAAGAAATTAACTTACCTGTGAATTTAGAAAATCAGGCACAGTAGCAAATGTTTTTATGTTGTTAATTAATGAAATGTGTAAGTAAAATTGAAAGAAACTAAGTTTTGCATTACCTTGCAAAGGAGGGGTCAGTTGCGGGTGCTGTACTGACGTCACTGAGAGCTGCGCTGAGATTGGTTGAGACAGCGGATGTGTAGCTGAGGTAAATTTGAAAAAGGAGGAGTGAGCAGAGAGGAGCGAAACTGACGTCACTGAAAAGCTGCGCAAGCATTGGTTAACCCCTTGTGTGCTCATGACGACAGTGCTCGGGTGCTCATGACGAGCTCAGCTATCATGACTCCCAGCACAGGAAATCCCTCTGGTGCGGGCACCAGAGGGATTCCCTTTTCTCCCCCAAAGCCTCGGGAGCTGATGAAGAGCTTCCCCAGCTCGCGAGGCCCCCCCCTGGTTTCCCTGAAATGACGATCAGCGAGCACCGAAATTGAAATGAGCCAAGATGCTCATTTCAGTTTCAGTTTCTACATGCTCAGGGGGCTATCTCAGCCCCTTAGCACGTAGAAACTCAGGAGAGGTATCGTTGGAAAGGGAAGAGTCTCCCCTTCCTGGTAGGCCCCTGCTTGGGGATCACCCCAGGAGGGCGATCCCCAAGCAGGGATCCACCCTCTAGGCACCAGGGAGGGGGGAGCGGTCCCTTGGGTAAGGGCCTTTGCTCCCCCATGTAAATATTGGCATAATTAGTCTTTCTGCCCCCCTGGGGATTAGATGGGGGCAGCAGCCCCCAATCTGCTCCCCGGGGAGGTAGAAAGCCCACTACACACCAAGGATTTTTTCATGGGCTATTTATTAGGGGTGGGGGCTGCCCAAAATGGGCATGCCAATGCCCCCACCTAAACCACCATTACAGCCTTTTTGCCTCCCCTGGGGGGCAGATGGGGGCAGTAGCCCCAAATCGTCCCCCCCGGGGGTAAAAAGCCCACTAGACGCCAGGGTTATTTTGGGGCACATCTGAATTATGGTGGGGGCTGCCCAAAATGGGCCTGCCCCACCCCCTCCCCCCAAAAATGTATAGCCTTCCTGCCCCCAATCTGCCCGGGGGGGGATAAAAAGCCCACCAGACGCCAGGGATTGTTTTGTGCAAATTTTTATTAAGGTGGGGGTTGTCAAAAATAGGGCATGCCAATGCCCCCACCCTAATTAAAAGTTGCTCAAAAAAATCCCTGGCATCTAGTAGGCTTTCTGCTCCCCCTGGGGGTAAGATGTGGGCATTAGGCCCCAATCTGCACGCCCGGGGGGCGGGGGCAAAAAGCCCACTAGTCGGCAGGGATTTTTTTTAGGCAAATTTGAATTAGGGTGAGGCAGCCGAAAACAGACATGCCCATGCCCCCACCCCCTCCCCTACAAAAATTACAGCCTTCCTTCCCCCCCCCGGGGGGGCCAGATGGGGCATTAGCTCCCAATCTGCCCAGCCGGGGGGGGGGGACAAAACACCCACTAGACGCCAGGGGTTTCTTTTGGCAAATTTTTATAAGTGTGGGGCAATGGAATGCCCACTTTTGGCAAACCCCCACCCTAATTGAAATTTGCTCCCCAAAAAAACCTTGGTGTCTAGTAGAATTTCTGACTCCCCTGGGGGGCAGATGGGGGCATTAGCCCCAATCTGCACCCCTGGGGGGGCAAAAATCAGACTAGGATTTTTTGGGGCAAATTTGAATTAGAGTTGGGGATGTCCAAAACAGGTGTGCCCATGCTCCCACCCCCTCCCCCGCAAAACATACAGACTTCCTGCCCCCCTGGACCCCAGGGAATTTTTGGGGAACATTTCTATTAGGGTGGGGGCATTGGCATGCCCATTTTGGGCAGCCTCCACCCTAATTGAAATTTGGCCCAAAAACTCCCAGTTGTCTAGTGGACTTTCAGACTCCCTGGGGGCAAAAAGCCCTCTAGACGCAAGGTTTTTTTTGGGTCAAATTTTAATTAGGGTAGTGGCTACCCAAAATGGGCATGCCCATGCCCCCACCCCCTCCCCCACAAAAATTACAGCCTTCCTGCCCCCCCCGGGCGGCAGATGTGCCAGTAGCCCCCAATCTGCCCCCCCCGGGGGGCAAAATGCCAACTAGACGCCAGGGATTTTGTGGGGCAAATTTTTATTAGGGAGGGGAATTAGCATGCCCGTTTTTGGCAACCCCCACCCTAATTGAAATTTGCTAAAAAAAACATTGGTGTCTAGTAGGCTATCTGCTTCCCCTGGGGAGCAAATGGGGCAGGAGCCCACAATCTGCCCCCCTGGGGGGCAAAAAGCCCACTAGACCCCGGAGATTTTTTGGGGAAATTTTTTATTAGGGTGGGGGCATTTACATGCCCATTTTGGGCAGCCCCACCATAACTGAAATTTGCCAAAAAAACTCCCTGGTGTCTAGTGGACTTTCATACTCTCTGGGGGCAGATGCGGGCATTAACCCCCAATCTGCCCCGCCGCTGGGGGCTTAAAGCCCTCTAGATGCCAGGATTTTTTTGGGGCAAATTTTTATTAGAGTGGGGGCTGCCCTGGGGGAACTATGGGTGGTAGAAGATTTGTGTGAGCCCAGTGATGCCACACTTTCCCACACAAAAATGTGTGAAAAAAGGGTTTTTTTTTCATTTAAAAATGAGGTTTGCAAGGGATTCTGGGTGAGGAAACGTTGGGGGATCCACGCAAGCCATACCTCCTTCGAACCCCCGGGTGTCTATTTTTCAGAAATGTCTGGGTTTGGTAGGTTTCCCTACATGGCCGCCGAGCACGGGGCAAAAAACCCTGGTGACCGCCCTTGCAAAACGAGGTGGTTTTGAGATAGGCAATTTTGTTGTCGCCTCACTACGTTTTGGGCCCTTTCCTGTCGCGGGTACTTGGGCATTCCTACACAAGTGAGGTACCATTTTTATCTGGAGACCTGGGGGAACACTGGGTGGTAGGAAATTTGAGTGAGCCCAGTGATGCCACACTTTCCCACACAAGAATGTCTGGAAAAAATGATTTTTTTAAACTAAAATTGAGGTTTGCATGGGATTCTGGGAAAGGAAACGTTGGGGGATCCACGCAAGCCATATCTCTCTGAAAGCCCCCAGGTGTCTACTTTTTAGAAATGTTTGGGTTTGGTAGGTTTCCCGAGGTGATGGCAGAGCTAGGGTTCACAAACTAACGGCTAGGCAATTTGCCACAAAAGGTTCATTTTTCACTGCGAAATTGAGGTATGGCCATGTTGCGTTTTGCACCGTTCCCTGTCGTAGGCACTAGGACTACCCACTCAAGTGAGGTACCATTTTTTTCGGAAGACTTTGGGGAAAACGGGGTGCATGGATATTTGTGGATCCACGCAAATTCCAAACTTTCCACCACAGAAATGTGGGGAAAATGTGTTTTTTTGACAATTCTTTAGGTTTGCAAGGGATTCTGGGTAACAGAACCTGGTGGGAGGCATTCAAGTCATCCCATAATGGATTTCCCTGGGTGTCTACTTTTCAGAAATATATAGGTTTGGTAGGTTTCCCTGGGTGCCGGCAGAGCTAGGGTTCAAAAACTATAGCTAGGCACTTAGCCAAAAAGGGTCATTTTTCACTGCGAAATTGAGGTGTGACCACGTTGCGTTTTGCGCCGTTCCCTGTCGCAGGCACTAGGGCGACCCACACAAGTGAGGTACCATTTTTCTTGTAAGACTTTGGGGAACGTGGGGTGGGTGGAAATTTGTAGATCCATGCAGATTCCAGTTCTATCCACCACAGAAATATGTGGAAAATGTGTTTTTTTTGACAATTTTTTAGGTGTGCAAGGGATTCTGGGTAACAGAACCTGGTGGGAGGCAGTCAGGTCACCCCATCCTAGTGTCCCAATTTTGAAAACAACTTTAGTTCCTCAGGTTGTACACGAGATTACAATGGAAAGGGTACTTAAAGAAAAAGAAGCAATAAATAAAAATTGAAGTGAGTTAATTCAGAAATCAGGCAGCATGTAAGATGGGACCCCCTCAAAAGGTTAAGTCGTGGCCACGGAACAGAGGGGAAGGCAAACCAGACACTACAAGAAGGTTGTTCCAACAATGGCCCTAATTTTGAAGAGTAATATACATCTATTTACTTCAAATCCAGTGACAGAAATATAATCAACATATTCTTATTTCATTTTTTATTGTATTATCATTTTTTATATATATTTCCTTGTTATTCAGTATAAAACATCTTGTCACAAATACACTTTTTATGAATATATTTTTTTCCTTTCTCAAATAGGCGAGATTTTTAGCAAGTACAAGCAAGTATCACAGAATAATTATAAATACACATTGTTCTAGATGTATATTACTCTTCAAAATTAGGGCCATTGTTGGAACAACCTTCTTGTAGTGTCTAGTTAATTCAGAAATGACATAGTTGTACCTGCTGATTTGTAGACAGAATGTAAAATTACAGTAGATTAGCCCAATGATGAGTACCCGAGGGATGCAAAGACGGGCGCTCCGTCAGAAGATGATTGGATAAAAATAGGCAGAACAACCCGAGAAAAGGATGAGTTAGTACATGCCTACTATGAACGTTTTTTACAGGTGTTCAAGCAATACAGTGGGTTTGAGAATATTGGAGACAATGACATGACGTATTTTGTGTATCGATTTCATGTATCGGTTTGTGTCTGGATTGAGGTTGGACATATTGCAAATGATTAAGCAGCCCATGTTATGCTGGCAAGCAAAGCCCATAGATGAAATCCTCAAATACGCAAAGTACTGTGGAGACGAAATCGATAATAGACGAAAGAATTTAGAAAAAAAAGTACTGTAAGCCCAAGTAAAATTAGCAGAACAGCAAGAACCCCAGTTAAATAATCAGGCAGGAAACCCAGGAAAAGAGGGAGATTAAACAGAGAAGAGGCCAAGAAAAAGTTTCCCGGTCACATGTGCGGAAAATTGGGGCATTGTAAAAACGAGTGTAAAATTATACTGAATAATCACACTCAAAATCAAAATTTAAATCCACAGATGCAGAATGAGGTGTTAATGAGTCAACCACAGCAGGTTGTAAATCTACAGAGTCAATTGCAACCTGCCCCTATGCCACATTTTGTGAGTCAAGCCAAGTACAGTGTGGACATCGGATTCCAGGAGGGAAGTAGTAAGAAAAAATTTTTAACTCCACAATTTCTTTTGCAGGATTCCTATTTTGATAATGATTTAACATGACGGTGCCTGAGAGGGGAGGAAGAGAAGTGCGTACTTGGCGCATCCTTGCGGGTAGATCTGTCAAGTCCATATATAGATGGTAAAGTTGAAGGAAATGCCATCACCTTCTTATTGGATAATGGTGCTACCCGTTCTACTGTAAGAACAGGAGACATCCCAAACCTGCCCCTCTCAGGAGAAACGATCAAAGTAGTGGGCATTTCTAAAATATAAATTAGGACACCAATTACAAAACCAATGGAGGTATGTATTGGCAGTTTTAGAGAGATGCACAAGTTTGTGGTGTGCGACTCAAGTCCCGTAAACTTGCTAGGAAGGGATCTATTGTGCAAAATGAACTGCACAATATTTTGCACACCGGATGTTGTTGCAATTCAGACCCCCGATGAAGACGGAGTTTACAAAATTGTGTCACCCAAACAGGGAACAGAAGTAAATGACATTTTTTCCATGATGACAGAAGACGAGCTACCAGATGAGGTCAAAACTACTGTAAATCCTGAAGTATGGGATTTTACGGGAAAAGAAGCAGGATTAATGGCAAATGTAGATCCAGTAAAAGTAACAGTAAAAGAAGGTGCAGTTTATCCAAATACCGGACAATGCAAAATGAGCCCGGAAATTAAAGCTGGTGTTGCCGCAGATCGATTGGTTGCGCAAGGCATTCTGAAAGAAATAATGAGCAGATCTGAGTAAGATTAATAAGATTGTCATACCATGGTGCCCTATAGTGCCAAATCCAGCAGTAAAGTTATACCAGATACCATGGACAGCAGGATGGTTTACTGTAATTGATCTATGCCATGCCTTTTTTTCCATCCCATTGCATCCTGATAGCCAATTTTTATTTTCTTTCATATTTGAGGAACGTGTTTACGTTTGGAATCGTGTGCCTCAAGGGTACACTGAAAGTCCTTCAATTTTTAACCAAATCCTGAAAAGTTGTCTTGAATCTCTGGTGTTGCCCAGATAATCAGTCTTAGTTCAATACATTGACGAGTTATTAGTTGCATCGAAAACTAAAAGTGACTGTGTTACTGTTTCATTTGCATTACTGAATCACCTGGCTAAAGGTGGACATAAAGTGACACCAGTAAAATTACAATTTTGCCAAAATTCGGTCAAATATTTGAGACACCAAATAGAAAGAAGTGTTGGAAAAATGACCTCAGAAACAATAAAAATAATAAGACATATGCAGTTACCACAGACCCAAAAAGAAATAGGGATGTTTCTTGGAGTCATAGGTTATTGTAGGCAGTGGATTGTGGGATTTGCATTACTGGCAAAACCTTTGCTACAGATGTCTTCGAAACGAGCAAAAGATCCAGTAGAATGGGATGATGAAAGAATGACAGCTTTCATGGTGGGCTGGGGAGTCGATGACGTTTCAATCCACTCAAGTTTGGATCATCCTCAGGACAGGGTTGTAGAATGGAACAGTGCTGTCAGATGTAAAAGGGTGTTCCGGGGTGTTGTCTCAATCTGGAGTTGGAATACGGTTGTGACCTGTAGGGCGTCTGTAGTCCTGTGTACAAGTTGAAATTCACGGACCAGGAATCGGCGGTCAGGGGCAATGCCGGGAAATGCGATAGCCAGGGGTTAAGTCTCTAGTTGCTTCAAGTGTACTTCCGGGTCAGTCGGGAAGCCTCAGGACGTATCTGTGTAATTGTCTAAGTGAATGATACCTGTTGGGATACTGTTTGTTCAAACACCTACAAACCTAGTAGTCCCCCTGGCCAACTGGCCTTCTCGGGGGCTCAAGTGCCCTATGTCCCAAATGTCAGGCCCGACAATGTGCCCCGAAATGTCGCAGCTGCCCACTGACTGGGTGGGGCGGCTGTGGATCACAGACAGGTTCTGGCACAATGCCCCCTCAGAATGGGGCGTCTCCACAAGGCCTTAACTTAGCCCAAAAGGAACTCATTCCTGGTGCCAACTGTTCAAAAGGGGGCCCGACTGGAACTCCTAACTAGAATTGCCCCATGCAACATCAAAGAGCCCCCACTCACCGAGGCTCTTTTAGGGCTCTGCTCTCTCGGGGTCCAGGCTGCAACACTGGGTTCTCCCTGGCACACAAGGGCCCCTCCTTTCTCCCGGGACGACCTGCTTCATGCCGGTCACGCTTCAGTAGGCTTCCCTCTGTTGGCCCGCCTCAGGTCAGACTGCCGTGGGGGCAGGCACTGACTCTGTGTCTCGGGCCCCCACCGTCACCACCACTCTTCTGAAACCTTGCATGCTGCTTTTGGCACTCACCAGACTTAGGGGAGCCACCCCTCCTCACCGGGGCTCCTCGTAATCAGCAGCACTGGGCTCTCCGAATCCTCCAGTCTCCTCGGGCAGCTCTCCTCTTCACCCGGTCCTCCTTCTGGGGGCCTTGAATTCTCCAAGGAGGAGGATACAGCAGGGCTCTCACCGGTCAGGGGAGCCCTGCTTTTCACATGCTACCTTCCATCTGCTTCCTGGTTCCGGCCCTGCCCCCAAGCAGGCAGACTCTGTCTGGCTTCCGAGTCTGGGCTTCTTCTGCTGGGCTCCGGTGGTGATTTTGCTGCCGAGACGCGGGGTGGGCTCCCACTGGGTTTAAGAAGGCAGACAACGCGGAGTGGGCTCCCGCTTGTAGAATTTAAGTAAAAAGGCGGCCATAACGCGGGGTGGGCTCCCGCTAAAGAATACCAACATGGGGTGGGCTCCCACCAACGTAATACATTCAAATGCGGCAGAATATGCACGAATGCGGAGTGGACTCCCACCAACGAAACTTGATTTGAGCGGGGTGGGCACCCGCAAACAGTACCACACTCGGGGTAGGCTCCTGCTTCAGTTTTGATTCACCTTCCAGTGTGGGGTGGGCTCCCGCCTGGAGTCTCCTATAGGTACTTCGGCAGCACAGCACTGCTGCGCCCTCACACTCCCCTCGTCTTGGAGCTGGATAAGGGAAAAAGCTGGGCAAAGAAAGCCCAGGCAGGCCAGCACGCTGGGGGCTCCAAGGCCAGCAGACCCTCAGCTGCCTAGCAAGGCAGCAAGTCCATCCCCAGCTGCGGTTCCTCCTGGCAGGTCAGCAGCCTACCGGCCACTAGTCCAAGTAAGCACAAGCACAACATTTTCATGGGGTCACTGCCCCTTCTTTTATACACCCTTTTTCCTTTGTCTGTAAGAACAGGGCTGGGGAAACCAGATGCAACTGGTTTTGGTGTACTCTGTTTACCAGGCTCCTCTTTCCTCATTGTTAGGTGGGGGCTCAGTGATCAGACATACCACAGGGAGGTGGAGCCAGCATTCACTAGGGCAGGCACCCTCCTATTCAGGGGCCAGGGATTACTCCTCCCACTACTTAAAATGTAGATGTCCCATTCAGCTTAGCGCTGACTCATCCCGCCCCTCCTGGAGCCACCCACACCATCCAGCCTGTCACTCAAAAGTCAGACATGCAATTCACATCAGGCAGGCAGACACATAGCACACAGAAATGCCAACTTCTAAAAGTGGCATTTCTCCACCAGTCACCATAGATCTGCACACACCATTGCGCAGCATTTATTCTCACAAGTTCATACATACTAAACTTGCCCATGCACTCCTCTCATACCAGGAATTACCATGAACACACATATCCCCCATGCATTCCTATGGGAGGGCAGACCAATCTCACCACACGCACTCAGAGCACGCAGGCACCTTACACTGGGTCAAAGTGCTGAAGTGCGCAGAGGCCAAAAACTACCAATATCAAGTCACAGAAAAGGCAAAAAGTTTAGGGGTGAACCTGCGAAAAGGGCCAGGACCAACAAGTACCAAGCCCCGTCCAGACATACAGGAAGAACCCTTAAAGAATGCAGAACATGAGCTTTTTGTAGATGGCTCGTGTATGTGCCATGAAGAAGGAGAATTGAGTGTAGCTTACAGTATGTGTACATTGGCTGGAATAATCGAAGCATCCTATTTACCAGGAGATCAAGTCTGCACAAATAGCCGAATTGATAGCTTTAATTAAAGCTTGTAAAATTGGGAAAAATTGGAGAGTAACCATTTACACTGACAGTCAGTATGGTTACAGCGTTGTGCATGACTTTGGACAGCTCTGGATGCAGAGGGATTTCATGACTTTGTCAGGATACCGTATTAAAAATGGAAATTTCTTAAAGAATTGATTGACGCAATTCAATTGCCAAAAGAAGTGGCAGTGGTCAAATGAGCTGGTCACCAGTCAGGAAATGACCATGTGCAGCCGGTAATCAATATGCTGACCAAGTTGCCCAGCATTGTGCTAAATAAGAAATAGCAGTAAACAAGAAAATTGAAACATGTGGAATCAGCTGCCAACTTGTGCTACTTGGGGGCATAGGAACATGGGAAGAAGTAAAATACTTACAGGATGAAGCAGACATAAAAGAAAAGGAGGAGTGGGAGAAAATGGGTTGTCAGAGAAGAGCTGAAGATGGTGTGTCAGTTTACATGGATGGAAGACCAGTGTTGCCAGATTGTATGCTTGCACTAATGGCTAGAATGTATCATGGTGACACCCACGTAGGCAAAGATGCTATGATTTGACTTACACTGGGCCACAGTGCTGAATGCAAGGTTCAGGAATGTCGCAGAGAGTCTTTGCCAGAGAAACTTACCATGTCAACAAATGAATCCAGGCAGGAAAACAGTAGTCAGCACAGGAAGAATTGGAAACACAGAAGGTCCATTTATAAGACTCCAAATTGATTTCAACCAGTTACCTGTTTGTCGAGGACTGAAATATATACTTGTCATAGTCTGTTTATTTTCAAAGTGGGTGAAAGCATATATGTATGTTAATTTTACCAACTTTGGTAAAAGATAAATATTTGCTATTTATTGGAATATATATCTCCTGAGTTTTCAGGATCATATTGACTGCTCATATAGAAGATTATGTGAAGCCAATGAACAAGTCCTATCACTATTTTTATGCCCTGTTCACCTCTGTGAGACTACAGAGTCCCTTACTCGGCAAGTCTTATTTCTATTTCGACGCTCTGCACTATGTTACCAAAAAAACAGAGCTACATGTGGTTATAATCGGAAGACGTGATGGTTGTACAGCTGAAGAATTGCGAGTAACACATCCTGAAGTAGCTGAACAAGAACAACTTAGCACTAGTCAGGATGACTGGATCCCAGTAGTGGACACACCTGGAGTAATTGTAAGAACAAGGAGTCAAACTTGTTTAGAAAGACAGGACGAGCGTGAGTAAAGACAAGTTAGGAATAGAAGAACACACTCAGATAAAAGAAAATAAAGCTATAAAATAACCTGAGCAGGACCAGATAAGCAAAGAACAATTTACTCAGACAGAAGAAAATAAAAGCAACATCCACAAGTCTGAGGAGGGACAGATAGGCCTTAGAGAAAACGCCCAGGCAGAAGAAAATCAAGAGACTGAAAGACCTGAGCAGGATCAGTTAGGAAATAAAAAACAAGTTCAGAAAAAGAAGAAAGCCAAATCCTGAACAGGGTCAGATTAGAAAAGAAGAATACATCCAGGAGAAAATGACTAAGTTGATAAGCCCTGGACAGGGTCAGATAGAGAGGAATTCAGAAGACAGAAATAATTAGGTTGTGCCACAAATTAATTAAAATAAAAGAGCTCTCAAAGAAACTGAAAGCATAGTGCAAGCTAAAAGAGTGTCAGGAAAAGTGATAATTGGCTTAGTATTATTAACCCCTGCAGTGCGGGGGTAGTTCCCCCGCTGTGCTCATGAGCGGGGAGCGGGCACAGTGCCCGCATGCTCATGACGAGCTCAGCTCGTTATGAGGCACGACGCTCCTGTGCTCATGACGAGCTGAGCTCGTCACAGGTGCTCTGGCTCCCTTCAAACGCTCAGCACAGCAAGGAAATTATCCCCGCACCTGAGCATTCCACTGCTCATGATGAGCTGAGCTCATCATGAGCACCAGAGCATCGTGCCTCATGACGGGCTCAGCTCGTCATGAGCATGGAAAGTGTTAAGAGACTGAAATACAGCCTTAAAACCATCAATAAAGAACCTGACCAAGTAAATGAAGTAACCAGCCAATCTGGACCCTTAACTGCAAAACCAAGAAGGAGAAGCCCACGATTGAAAAGACTAAATAATGAATTTAAGGGTCCTCAGTGGACATATGTAATTCTTGAAGATTTCGAGAATCTTGAAATAAGTGGAGATAGTGATGAAGAATTAAATGCTGATCGAATTGACGAAGAAGTGAGGCCAACTTGAAGAAACAATTCCCCAGGTTGTATTTTGTACACAATTTCAAAAGAGGGGAGAAAACTTTTTATTCTAAAATGGCTGACAATAGAGCTGCTGGAAAACCGAGAAAAAAACTGTGTAAAGAGATGCTGTAGAATATGTATATGTAGCACATTTCTAGTACTTATAGTATGGTTAGTACTGTCAATAGCCATCCCCTATCTAATGACGGCAAACAAACAGAATGACACTAATGCACAGGGAAAAGTAGCTAACATTAAGCAAGATAGAGTAGATTTAGAGGCACCAGTTGAGACAGATTTACATTGTGAATAAAAATTATACAAATTGAAATGTTTTTGCAAACCTATTAGTACACTATGTAGAGACCATGGAAGTTAGGGATTGTTATGTATGTATGACATTGCCGACATCTGTAGCAGAAGGTATAACATATCATCATTTACCGTTGACATATGGTATTTGCTGTATTGTTTTAGCTAGTTTATTTTATAGAATTGGAAAGTTACAATATTACTATTCTAAAGTATATGTGATTTTTTCTGAAGTTCCTCTGCCAAAGAGCATGAACACAGTCCTTAGTAGTAGAGATTCCCAATTCGTGGGTAAAAATATTTTCTAACAATGAAAACAATAACTATAGCTGAGGAACATAAGCACAAGTAAATTACATGGAAAAGAAAAGATTTTTGAATTTAGTCGAGCAAAGGAGACAGGATTTTCATAGAAGGGTCTCTGAACCAAAACCTCAGTTACCTAAGTGGGCTGAGAAAGAAGACCTAATTGCAACTGGCAAGACTCATGCTGCTAAGTCCCTGGACCTTGAAAAGAAAGGGAAAATCTGTCTCCATAGATTAAAGACAGAATATAACAACATATTTATTGGTTCCAGCGAATGGTGAACACAATTTCTTAGTAATTGGGGGTTGGGTACTAAAAGGTAGAACAGATCCAGAATTTGCTGGAATTTAATATGTAATATTTTAAGCTGCCTGACCATTGGTACGGGAGTAGATATTTCAGAATAGTATTCCCTAAAGTATATCATATAAGAAGAATCACTGGAAGCAGTGAAGAAAATTATGTACTAACACGGAACAACAGGGCTAGTGTTTCAGAAATTGTAGGAGACATATTCAGTGCATTGATACCTTCAGTGGGAGTAACCCTGAATGCACAAAGAATTTGTAAATTATCCACAGTGGTTGATTGCCTATCGACTGATACTGGTGGAGGATTTTTATTGATCAATACCAAATTGGTTGCGGTCTGATCTATGGTTTTACAAAAACAACTTGCTCTTGATATATTATTGGCTAAAGAGGGCGGAGTCAGTAAAGTGTTGAAGCCGCAACATTGTTGCACATACATTCCAGACAAAAGTGTTGAAATTGGAGGATATATCAAAAATATCACAAATTTGGGAGAAGACTTAAAACCACTGAAGGTCGACAGTGTATGGAAGTAACTAACAAATAGTATTTCCTCTTTAGGTAGTTGGTTTTCTAACATAGGTAAAAGTATTATAGGTCAAATACTGATGCCAACAATGTGAATAATCTTATTGGTTTTGGCAATCATGTTCTGGTGCAAATGCTGCCGGAAAAGAAAATGGTATGAAGTGAATGACAAAGGAAGGAAGAGAAAATATGATGAAATCCAGCTGGAAGAAATAAAAGGAGATATTTACAAAAGAATGAAAGGTTTACAAAATAAGAAAGGAAAGGGAAAACATAAAAGAGTTGTAGAAATTGAAATGGGAAATTGCTAAAGTTGGCCTCTGATTTGGTGATTGAAATTAGTGATGGCATAAAATGTCATCAGAGAGGGGATTGATGGAGCAAGGTTTCGTAGGAAAAGAAAATTGCTCAGATGCAATCCTCTCAAATAACATGTAATACTGTAACCTACATGTTCGTAAATATTTATAATTGCATTATACATTTTTACATTGAAATCCAGGGGAAACTTGCCTACGTGTTGTCACTAATAAGTAACCTGAGTGTCTAAAAATAGCTGCCGAAAACGTGTGAACTTTCCGCGATTGCGTCTACTGCATCTATGTAGTATGACGTCCTTTGCTTTGGAGGGAAATCTTTGCAGCTGTGAATTAGCTATTAAGATGGCCGCTGGAAACTCACATGTTAATGTTCGTGCCATGCTTTAACTAAACCTTGCATGTTTGTTAAATTGCTAATGCAAAAAGATTAAATAAATGAATGGGATTAGAGTAAAAATAAGTGGTATACAGTGCGTTCATGTACTTATGTGTTCTAATAAGTTTTTCTTTGACTTTATTATAAGTTCGTATTTGGGCCTGAAGGGTGACTGAAATCCCTGTCCCACATGATTTATGTGCAAGCGCACCAAAATCTGTCAGGATTCATGATGTATCATTGAAACCCAGCCAAGGATCCTCTAGCAAAGAAGCGAATGGGAACCTCACCTCTCGATCCGAAGAAGGGAAGGAAAATAAGACAAAATTGGGCATACATTGCATATGTTTCTAATGTGAAATGGCGGTGGGAATAAAGCTTGGGAAAGTAAAATTATGGGGCAGTAATATTGAACAATGAACTGAAGAAAAGGCTTTACATTAGTGAAGTGTGATGACCTCTCCACATCCCATTGTTCAATCAGAAGTTGGGGTTTTCATGAATATTGAAACATTGGAGGGTGGTACATACACTTAGAATAGTATAACTAAGGTAGGCTTAGTCAGTTAGATGTCAGACTTGTCACTTACCTGTCACAAACCCATTACTGAAGCAGATGACAGCGGAAGCCAAGGAGGTCAGTGATGCTGTTTGAGCACTCTGATAGAAGAATTGAGAGAGAAGTGACGGATAGAGAGGAGTCGGAGAAATTTCTGAAGAAGACAAACCTGTCCCTCTAGAATGGGGAAGAATCGAGGAGAGCAGTACCAGAGAGCGGTGCGACTCTGGCATTGTACTTAGAAGAGGTCACCTATCTTGTCCTGAACCTGTCCTGAACTATCGACTCCTGACTACTCGGGAGTCCCCTTTCCAGCTCCTTGGCCAGAGGTTGGTCCTCACACCATTCTAGGTAAATATAATTCAGTACAGTATGTCCTTGAACTGTTCTTTTGTTTCCTCCCTTTCCAGATACCAACATCATGAGATTTAGCTAAGTCTTTGTGTTTTACTTTGATCATTTCTTTAAAGAAATCGGTGTATGACATGTATTGGTATCTGACTCACAAAATTATTTACTAGACAAACCTTTAAAAATCTCTCAAATCTCTGGTCATTTAAAGATATAAAGGTAAATGTCATTTCCACCTATTCTGCTAACAACCTGATCTATTTACCAGAGGAAATCAAGAACCAAGGTTATAAGGGTTTGTAAGAATTTGTGTAAAGGTAAATTCATCACGAAGAAAAATATAGAATCTTGATTTACAGCTGTGATTATTGGCTTATGTGTGAATGTTTATGGGCCCAGGTAAGTATGGTAATTTATTAGTAACCCAAGCTGGTAGTCCTGCTGGATAACGGGTATGTCCAGACACGGGTCTAGTGCTCTCCATGCCACTGGAGTAAAGCTATCCTGGCAGATGAGGGGTGAAACCCCGAAACCTGTCCTAGGAGGCTTGTTTCAAGTCCAGGGGGGACCTGGCCTGGCAGTTCGGGCTGGACTGTTCCCATTGTGCGCAGGGTCAAGACGGATTTGCATAGGGCTGGGTTCGAACAGAAACGGCATGGGGAGCAAACAAAACAATGAATTTAGGCTCAGATCTCTGTACTGGGGTGTATGCATGACAGTGTTCTGCATTCTGTCCATCAATTGTTCTTTTTGCATTTGTCACCCTGAGTAGGATGGGTATGCCCAGACGTGGGTCCCATGCTCTCCATGCCACTGGAGTCAAGCTATCCTGGCTGTTGAGGGGTAAAACCCCAAAACCGGTCCTAGGATGCTTGTTTCCAGTCCAGGGAGGACCTGGCATGGCAGTTTGGGCTGGACTGTTCCCATTGGGCGCAGGGTCAAGACTGATTTGCATATGGCAGGGTTCAAACGAGAATGGCGTGGGGAGCAAAAAAAACAATGGATTTAGGCTCAGATCTCGGTACTGGGGTGAATGTATGACATTGTTCTACATTCTGTCCATCAATTGTTCTTTTTGCATTTGTCACCCTGAGTGGGATGGGTATGCCCAAAGTCCCATGCTCTCCATGCCACTGGAGTCAAGCTATCCTGGCTGTTGAGGGGTGAAACCCCAAAACCGGTCCTGGGATGCTTGTTTCCAGTCCAGGGAGGACCTGGCATGGCAGTTCGGGCTGCCCTGTTCCCATTGGGCACAGGGTCAAGACTGATTTGCATATGGCAGGGTTCAAACAGGAATGGCATGGGGAGCAAAAAAAACTATGGATTTAGGCTCAGATCTCTGTACTGAAGTGAATGTATGACATTGTTCTGCATTCTGTCCATCAATTGTTCTTTTTGCATTTGTCCCCCTGAGTGGGACGGGTATGCTCAGAGTCCCATGCTCTCCATGCCACTGGAATCAAGCTATCCAGGCTGTTGAGTGGTAAAACCCCGAAACCGGTCCTAGGATGCTTGTTTCCAGTCCAGGGAGGACCTGGCCTTGTAGTTCGGACTGGACTGTTCCCATTGGGCGCAGGGTCAAGACTGATTTGCATATGGCTGGGTTCAAACTGGAATGGCATGGGGAACAAAAAAAACAATAGATTTAGGCTCAGATCTCTGTACTGGGGTGAATGTATGACATTGTTCTGCATTCTGTCCATCAATTGCTCTTTTTACATTTGTCACCCTGAGTGCAACGGGTATGCCCAGAGTCCCGTGCTCTCCATGCCACTGGAGTCAAGCTATCCTGGCTGTTGAGGGGTGAAACCCCGAAACCGGTCCTAGGATGCTTGTTGTTTCCAGTCCAGGAGAACCTGGCCTGGCAGTTCGGACTGGACTGTTCCCATTGGGAGCAATGTCAAGACTGATTTGGATATGGCTGAATTCAAACTGGAACGGCATGGGGAACAAAAAAAATATGAATTTAGGCCGAGATCTCTGTATGGGGGTGAATGTATGACATTGTTCTGCATTCTGTCCATCAATTGTTCTTTTTGATATAATTTTTTCATCAGTTTTCTCCATAATATTATGTCCCAACGATATTCTGGAGGCACTATTGGGGGTGCACACTGTGTCGGAGGCTAACCCCCAGATGCATCAAGCATCCATTTTGCGATTTCTTATTAGCGAAAAATAAGGATTTGCTAATAAGGAATAGCAAAATGCTATGCATGAAAAAATCGCTAAAAAAATTGCAATTTCTTATTATTCCTTAATTACGACTCGCAAATTGTGAGTCGCAATTAAGGAATACCTCCTCATTCATTCCTATGGGCCTAGAGACCCATAGGAATGAATGGGAAGACATTCTCAATTTGCGATTAGCAATTAGCGAATTGCAAATTGAGAATGCAATTTCAAGGGTGCAGGGGTGTCCAAAAGACACCCTTTTGCACCCCTGAAATTAATCTGTGCACATATGTTGCGCACCCACATGCCCTAAGGGCATGTGTGTGCGCAACATGAAAATTGAAAAATGCACATAAGTGCATTTTTCAAAGTTTTTGCAAATTACCAGGAAGTTCAACTTTATGGTAATTTTCTCCCCCTATTAGCGAAATCGATAATTTTTTTACTTTGTTGCATTACATTTAAGGAATCTCAATTTGGGATTCCTTAAATGCAATCGCAATTTAAGGAATCTCAATTTAGAGATTCCTTAAATTGCGATTTTTGCATTTGGGATGATGCATCCCAAATGCAAAAATACCGGTCGCAAAGGGGCAGATTCTGAGAATCTGCCCCTTTGCGACCAGATTTTCCTTTCATGCATCTGGGCCATACAGGTAGATTCATCATTGAAAAATCGGCTCGCAAAGGGCCAGATTCTGAGAATCTGGCCCTGTGCGAGCACAATTTTTGCATTTGGGATTCATCATCCCAAATGCAAAAATCGGTAATAGCGAATTCGCTAAATTGCGAGGAATTACATTTAAGGAATCTCTATTTGAGATTCCTTAAATGCAATTCATTAACCGTTTTTAAATTGCGAAATCGCAATTTCGGGCCGCTATTTACCGCGATGTCAAACCTCGTGGTAAATAGCGAAAACTTAGAAAAATGCTTTTAAATGCATTTTTCTAAGTTGCATGTTGCACACACACATGTCCTTTGGACATGTGTGTGCGCAACACCAATGTAGATTACATTTCAGGGGTGCTACAGGGTGTCCATTTGGGCACCCCTAGCACCCTTGAAATCGCATCCTTATTTGCGATTAGCAAATTGCTAATCGCAAATAAGGAATGTGTAGGAATCGCAATTTATTTAGCGATTCCTACATGAATCCCGTTTTGCAAGTCCTTAATAGCGATTCCTTAATAATCGCTATTAAGGACTCGCAAAACGGGACTTTGATGAATCTAGGGGATACAGCCTGATTCATCATACTCCCATTTTGCGAGCCCCTAATAGCGATTCATAGCGAATCGCTATTAAGGACTCGCAAAACGGGATTCATGTAGGAATATGCAAAAAAAATGCGATTCCTACTAATTCCTTATTTGCGATTAGCAAATTGCTAATCGCAAATAAGGAATAACTCCCCATTCATTCCTATGGGCCAAAAGGCCCTTAGGAATGAATGGGGAGTATTCCTTATTTGCGATTAGCAATTAGCTAATCGCAAATAAGATAGCTATTGAAAGGGTGCCAGGGGTGTCCAGAGGGCACCCTGTAGCACCCCTTAAATGCTAATATGAACAGGGGTTGCGCGCACACATGTCCAAAGGACATGTGTGTGTGCAACATGCAACTCAGAAAAATGCTTTTAAAAGCGTTTTTCTGAGTTATCGCTATTTACCACGAGGTTTGACCTCGCGGTAAATAGCGGCCCGAAATTGCGATTTCGCAATTTTTAAATGGATGATGAATTGCATTTAAGGAATCTCAAATAGAGATTCCTTAAATGTAATCCATCGCAAATTTGCGAAAACGCAATTACCGATTTTTGCATTTGGGATGATGAATCCCAAATGCAAAAATCTCACTCGCAAAGGGCCAGATTCTCAGAATCTGGCTCTTTGCGAGCCGAATTCAGCTTCATGAATTAGGCTGATAGTGCTCAGAAAAAAGCGCAAATAGTGAGCGTTTCAGGGAGGGTTGAATATGGACCATTACTGAAAAAACACTCGCCGGAACAAACGTGTCTATCCTAGCCATATGTTTACTACACAGGCGTCGTAACCAACGTGGACAAAATGAAGGACAGCACACAGCAGCAGCTCTCCTCGAGGGACTGCGTAAATCGAGCTCGCCCCTCGTGACGTTGCGTAGAACATGATTCAGAGGAATTAGACCAGATGAAGAGGATGTTCAGCTGCAGTCCGGTGATTTAAAGGCAGGCCAGAGAGCATACTTATGTTTCGCGAAGCACTGCTGAGACCAAGACCTCTCACTTAATAAAGAACCACAGAGAAATTAAAAGAACCACCATAGGAAAAATGTCCCTGTTTATGACTGCGGCTCTCATAAATGCACTCTAAGAAGGTGATGAGAAACGAACCCACAACATAAACATTGTACCAATCAAGAAATGTTTAATGTAAATTGCCATCGGTGAGTGTCTGTGTTTTTTAGGCGTGCCCGTTATCGAACCCAAACCATAACTAGACACGTGATTATGGACAAAACAAACACCATTGCTACTAGATTCAGAAAGTCCAAGTCCCCGTTTTAAATGTTGTAATTTAATTTACGTGGCATTCTTCCTTGTGCAGTTTATGACGTTTTATTTCTCCAGAGGACAACAGCAAGGAAGCAACTTGCTGTTCATTCTAAATGCAAAACATGAAAGCTTGACAAATACCACCCTGCCTGCTCACATCATGAGGTGTTTTGGATACAGAGTGCGGCGGTACAAAATACTGATATTATCAAAACTTCACAAACAAACCGTGAACAGCCAAACACGATAAAGCACGACGATGACGAAGCAGCCATGTTTTAATGGCTGCATATTGCTGGAAATATGTTAAACAAATATTTATTTTAAGGTAAAAGTAGGTATAGGATGTACCCAATTAAAATAACAAGGGTCGCTGTTGGTTCACCTGCATTTGACACCCTGAAAACAACGATTACAACCTTCTCCGAACTCAAGAGTGATCCAGATCTAATCCAGATCCAATTTTTGAAACCAAAAACGAGGAAATTCAACAGACATAGAAAAAGACAACAATTTTGCGCCAACTAAAATACACAAAATTACTTCATTGACAGCACACGCCAAAATCGAAAACACAGGCAAAGGGATACTAAGAGTAATTAAATTGCCTTTTTTTAATAAGCGCTGCTAACAAATCCTGCACTGGCACACAAGAAAACATGTCTCTTCTTTTTTCTCAGTCGTAGTCTTGCTCTGTAAACGGTGATATAGGCTAAATGCACTGACATTTACTAGGATAGATTGGAATGGACCTGGACCGTCCCGGCAAATCCTGCACTAAGGTAGTGGGAAACACTTTTCAAATATTATCTGAGTTGAAACAAATTTGCTCCTTTTATTTACTCGCTCTCCAAGCCAGATCTGTCTTGGAGTGTACATGGGGACAGGCGCAGAAGGTGTTTCTTCCTGCTGGGCATAAACAAGGATTGAAGTGTATAAATAACGGAATGATCTGGAAAAAAACGTGTGTGACTGAACAGCCATTTTCTACCCCTAAAGTTTAAGAGCAATGCGGCACACCTGCAGGGATCTTAGCTCTTTAATAGACAGAGGATGCTTTCACAGCAGCCATATTTCTCCCTACAGTTGAACTCCTTCATAATGATTTATGAATTTCATCAAAATGGCTTCAACAGCAGAAAGCAATTGTGTATTGAGACCCTTGAGTAAGCTGATGCAATGGGAGGAAAAGGCTTAGCCACATTGATACACTTAATTTGCTGGTCCAAGGAGAAGAGAACAAACGCGGTAAATATTCACTAATGACATTGAGTGAGCAGCATGTTGGTGTAGCCCAAAGTGTACTAGCAACACCAGAGGTGAAGGAACAGCATAGGCTGAGCCACAGGCTAATGATGTATTGGTGGAATATCGTGCCAGCTAACAGCAACACTAGCTACCAGTAGCGGCTGGCATGGCCCTCCTCACCGCTCTCCCACTCTCTCCCATGTTGTCTCAGTCTCCCCTCTCTGGGGCTGTAACAGGAAGCAGACAGGCTTCCTCTCCTAAGCCAATCACAGTGCTGCAGCGCAGCATTGTGATTGATCTGAGAACCGTGGTTTGGAGCTCTGCCAGGGAATGGGTGCCTGGGCATGTTCTCCACGTAGACTTTAATGCAGCCTGCATGGAGAATGTGAAGTGTGCACCACTCTTTGACCGGCATGAGAGGGCCGGCAAAAGAGTCATGCCCACCTGGAGTGGGCAATCCACTCCTCCCCTGCCCTGCAGTCTGAGCAGAGCGGCCCTGCCTGTCCCGCAAAGCAGCACAGTAGAATCAAATACACTGATAATAACCTGTTATTATCATTCTATTGGTTCTTTCTTTCATTCACTGCTCTGCAGCAGTGGGGTGACGCTCCTCCGCCTTAGCGGAGGAGCCGCCAATGTAAGCTACCAGTGGAATCACAGCAACTACTACAAATAGCGACATCCCTCCTGGGATCATGTTCCTGAATATACGATTGAACTACTAGAAAAAGAACTAATCTTTTCAGAAAGGAGATTTTGCCACATAGCAAAAAGGGCAATTATTGGTTTGCATTTATCCTCATAGAAGATAAATCTTATAAATCAGAAAAGATCGAAGCTAAAGGTATATGTGGCTTGGCAGATCTGCACCAGAGAAAGAAGTTTCTCATACACTTGTTGATACACTTCAGGTTTGTAGACAATATGGGTGTTATTCTGATGGTGGTTGGTCCGCATCCAATGGCTCGTTGGATGCAGTTGGACCGCTGCCATCTGTTGCTCCAGTCCGACTGACGCTTTGCAAATGTGTGCGGTCAGAGGCAGCAGGTGGAGAAACAGCCCGCACTTCCCGGCAGGCTGAAGGAGCCTGTCAGACCATATGAGGGTCAGTAATCCCTACAATAGAGGCGGGGCCTGCTCAGGCACCGCCATAGGGATAACAATGTTGCTTTCCACCTGCCGTTTCATGGCGGTTCACCCGCCATGAAAAAGCAGGCAGAAAGTGACTTTGGGGGCCCCTAGCAGGACCCCCTTCTCCCCTGGCCCTCTGTTTTGGGAGCTGAGGGGCACCTATGCTGCCCCCCAAAACATCCCTGCACCATGTGCAGGCACCCAATGGTGCCTGCCAAATGGTGCAGGGATGTTTTCAAAGTGTGCATTTTATATTGCTGTGTGTGCTGCAGCCCGCAGCACAAGCAGCAATGGAAAATATACACTTTGTGACCGCCATGAAGGAGTTCACATTATAAAAAGGGTATCGGGACCGATAACTCCTTGTCGGGCGGTCCCCCTTCTGTTAGAGTGCTTGTCGGACAAGAGTCCGACCAGCATCGTAATGATGGTAAAGTGTTTGAGAATTTACTGTTGGCAAATATATCAATGTAAAACATTCACTGCCTGCATTTGAAGAGCTCTTTAATACAAGGCCCATATACATTTTGATATTATAAACATGAATGAACCATTAGTCCAAGATTGGGTGAGAAACTTCGAGTCTCAATAATGATCAAAAATTCTAGATTTACATTACTCCAAATTGCTGGCTCAGGATTTGATACTAACCTGGCATGAAGCCCACAGCGTTGCTTATCTCAATGGAAGGCTAATCAATAAAATATATCTACATTGTTGTTGCAATGTAACTAATTGAAGTTTTTTTGCACCTCAATGTGATTTCAAACACTTTGAATGCTTTCTAGTTTTGGAGATTGGGGTTGCTTGGATGGGGCTCAGAATGTGCCATTGGATATTCTACAAAAGCACTGAATGAAATTCAATGTTCTGTGACACTTTCCCTATATTGAATACAAGAGTTTTAAAGATACGTTTCTGGCATTAAGAAGGCAGAGCTCCCTAGAGCAAAGGCATATTTTGGCCACTCTCATGAACCATATTGCAGCCACAAACTATTTGATGATCAAAGACATGCCCAAGGAGTTGAATGCTCGAATATTGATATCCCTGAATAATAGGGATCTGATAGATATTCACAGATTCGAATTTCAGAGTTGATTATTAACCTGACAATTGTATACCTGTTCCGATATTTTAGTATTTTAACTCTGTACAATATTTATAATATTGAATATGTGTATTGAATGAGTGTTTGCTTATAACATTCACATGCTTTCGTAGAGATGTTTGAAGCTGCCTGATGTTGTCAGTCTTTTTAGGCCTGTCTTGAAAGTGCAGGTGATCGAATCCTTCTTGTTACTAATTCTTTAAAATATGCATGGAGAAGGCTTTGACTCCACCCAGAGAAGACTTTCTCTCTCACTGTTTGCTATTTTTTGCCTGGCACAACATTCCACCTTCCATGGAGTACTTGCATTCCAATGTATGAGGGACTGTTACAGATATGGGCCTAGATGTATCAAGCCTTTTGCGATTCGTTAAGGCCGAAATTCGCAGAATTTCGGCCTTAACGAATCGCAAACGGACATTTTGCATCTTTTGGGATGTATGAGAAATTAGCAAAATAAGGAATCGCAAAAAATTGCGATTCCTTATTTTGCTTAAGCATTTAAGGAATCGCAATTTTGCGATTCCTTAAATGCCATGTATGAAGCAATTTTAATTTGCGAATTCAGGTTAAGAAATCGCAAATTAACACCAATTTCAGGTTGGTGTTAATTTGCGAATTACATTCAAAATTCACAATTAAGCAATTTTGAAGGTGGCATGTGGCACACATACATGCCCATAGGGCATGTATGTGGGCCATATGCACACACATGTAAGTTTCAGGGGTGCAGCAGGGTGTCCATGAGACACCCCTGTACCCTTGCAATAATTCTCAAATTGCGATTAGCAAATTGCAAATTCACAATTTGAGAATTATTTCACAATCATTCCTATGGGCCTCCTGGCCCATAGGAATGAATGGGAAATTATTCCTTATTTGCGAATTCGCAACTTGCGAATTCGCAAATTAGGAATAATAAGGAATCGCAAAAAAAAAGCGATTTTAAACATACATCCCATTTTGCGATTTCTTAATAGCAATTTGGTAAAAATCGCTATTAAGAAATCGCAAATGGGAACGATGATACATCTAGGCCATAGTGTTTTCATAAGGCGCTTTTCTTGTACTTTTTGTCACCATTGTTATCATAGCTCTGGACTCCATTGTATTGTAAATACCAGATCCTGATGCTAGCAAATAGGATGCAAGGAGGTGTTTTATATGGTGTAACATGACTTGTATCTTGTTTTGGTGTAGGCACGTGGCTGAATTGACCAGAATTTGATTACCTTTAAAAATATATGTTATCAATTATTATATGCATCATTAAATTAAAATTGCAAGCCATGCCTATTAGCTTTACTAATGACTGTTACTTTTGCATGTATTATATTAAAATAAACAACTAAACCCTAATACGATAAGGCGGCTGCTATAAACTCTCAGGCACCAGAAAAAAAACATTACACACTACATTACTCCAGTTTAAAATATGTTCAACATTCAAAATAATCAAGAAAAAAAAATCTCAAAGAAAAAGCAAACATTAAGCAATACAAACAACACATTAAAAAATGTATAAGAAGGTTTTCCAAAGCTACTCCTCCATGTCTAGTATTAGGGGTAAATACAAGAGCAACATCCTTCAGAACTATTACAGCAGGCTGAGGCGGTTTTATAACATCATGGATGGTAAAGCAGCTGATGTAAGAAAGAACGGCGACATGAATGTCATAAATGGCCAACAAACAATTGCTGAGTACCATATTGTGCCACACCAGCCACCATTCCACATAAGCATAAGCATCGCCACAAGCAATGACTGGCTCAAAAGTAGGACTGTGTGGCATCTTACTCTTTTCTTAGCTCTACCTGTTGTTTAAGCCTCACTCTGATCACCCGTTCTCTATTATTGGTACAGTTCTCTCTCCGACTCGCTGTATCCCCTTGAGTCCTAATGATGAGCCTGCCAATTTTACTGGGATCGAAACACCGTTGATTTTAAAAACATGGACCCATATATGATTGTTGAGAACTTGCTGTAACAAGTCGTGCTGTTCACATGTTCATTGATACACTTGTTGATCACGATTTAAGGCTTGAGTGTATCACCCCTAAAGAACACACTGGCACATTTATTCTGCACTAATTCGTTGCACCACTATGTGTCTTAAAATAGTTTTACATAAAACCATTTGAATACATTTTATTCACCATTTGGTTATTTGCATGTAAAGTATTATTACTAGGAACCAGTGTGTTATTGCCTCAGGCCCCCAGTGATCCTTGGATAACCCGTGTTGAAATACTATTACCACTGTGCAATCAAATGATTGCACCTGTTTTGTTTACTCCTCTTTTTTTGACCTTTCATCAAACACTAGAGGTTCTCCTATTTTTCTTGCTTTTATCATATATTGTCTAACGTCTGTACCACACAGTACAAGGCTTGCTAACTATGGGGGTCATTAGGATGGTGGACGGACCTGCGTCCGTCCGCCACCCCCGAGGTAGAGGGACCGTCCGCAGGGGCAGCGGCAGTCCCTCAATGCCAATTAGGATGTGACCGCCACCCTGGCGGTCACATCCCGTATCTTTAACCTTGCGGAGGGTGTTGCTTGAAGCAGCACCCGCCGCAAGGTTAAAAATGCATGTATTGCATTTACATGCACAAAGCGGCAGGCACCGAGCTGGTGCCTGCCGCTTTTTGCATGTAAATGCAGGGGGGTACCATAGGTACCCCCCATGTGCACACCCCACCCCTTGACACCCTGGAGGCCCGCAACGGGCTCCCAAACTAAAAAAAACACATGCTTTTCCACGGCAGAAAAGCCGCTGTGGAAAAGCATGTTTCCTGCCCCATCCTAATATGGCTGGCGGTGTCTGATAGACACCGCCACCATATTAGAGCTTTTCCGCCACGGTCGTAAGGCGACTGCGGCGGAAAAGCGGCGGACGGTTTTCCCGTCCGCCGATGACCCCACAGCCATCCTAATCTGGCGGGGGGTCTTTAATGGCACTGCTGCGGTGATTCCGCATCCTCCGGGCCGGCGGTGGCTTCCGCCGGCCCGGAGGATGTGGAATCACCACAATCCTTATCGGGCCCCTAAGTTAGGTTTTACACCAGTATACTCATTTGGCTATATAGAAAAGATCCTTCAGGGACCCTCACTCTCTACAGATAAATCTGATGACTCCATAAACCCTATCACTAGTGTTCTAGACCAACTAGAAAAATGTTGGTAGAAATATGCACATATACAACTTATGATAAACATTGTAACTGAATATTTGAAATCAGACACTGTTCTATTAGGACTGAAGGTCAGAAATGTTTAAGGAGTATTTACTGAAGATAAAAAATACAGACAGGGCTTTAGTTTTATAGGCACCATCAATTCCCGACACTGGATGGTGTTGTCAATACACACTGCAATTGAATACAGTAAGAAACTCCAGGAAGAAGAAATTGGTGATTTGGAGAAACTAATAACGAGTCAGATGTAATTAAAGATGCAAAGGCAGCCTTAGAAAACATTGAAACGACCATATCAGAATTTAATCATATAGAACAGGAGAAAATATCTAATAAAGTAAGAAAAGATACCCACAATAATTGGATGAACATTACACCAATCACACTTACACATACCCCAAGTCTGGTAACCCATGGGGTCATTTCAATAACCTTCAAACTGGTGTTACTTTTTCAGACACTTCGGTCGTTTCGGGAGACAGACCGGATCCCAGGGAAGGTATAAGTTTAGACCTAAACTCTACAGATAATCCTTTTTTAAAGAGGGGCAAGTCCCGCACACCATGCAGGCGTACAGGAAGAAGCAAATTCCAGAGGTGGTTCAGCAATACCCCCAAAGGATCGATGCACCTGTCAGAAATACTAGAAGCGGGCCCCCCTCCAGAGTAGACAGTATGTAAACAATACCTATCTTTAACTTATCATCTCACACATTCTCAAGTAGAGAAATAACCTTACTGAATAAAAGGTTTGTTGTTTTTCCCTACAGAGGGCACTGATTTTTTGGAACTCCACAGTGAACTTTTTAGATATTTTAGGAAAATCCATTTGAAAGCACTTTTTGGCGATGGCAACTCCTATCCTAGTTCTAATGTAACTGGCTTACGGCCTGCCTCAAACTTTTCTCTACCCACAGCCAGCCTACCTCTGGAGAATCTCACTTTTGAAAACTTAGTCCTCAGAAAACTCAAGGTAATACAACCAAAAAATAACTTCACCCCATATAACACTTCATTAGAAGAACGTGTAGCCCTCTGCACTTTCAAAGTGGATAGCACCATTAATGTCAAACTGGCAGATAGTGATGGAGGCATTGTCCTACAAGACATAGATTCATACAAACTGCAGATCCTACACCAATTGCATAACCCTGACCATTATGCAAAACCTTCTAAAGATCCAACAAGTGAGATGCAAAGTGAAGTACACAGACTCACAAATGAAGATAAAGAGATTTTTCTCAAATTGCAATACTGCAACAATATAATATATATCCAATTTTATGTGCCTGTAACCTACTGGACATTGGGCAAATTACACAAAAAATAAGGATTCACATATGCCAACATAGGAGTCACATCAGATGAAAAGTCCTCACTGCCCCTCTAGTGTCACATTTTTTAGAGGATCATTGCGAGGATGACTTACAGTGACTTACATTTCCACCCCTAAGAGAGGAGGCAACATCGAATCACTATTAAACAAGGAGGAGTTGCATTGGATTCTTTGTTTGGACACTATACGCACAGGTCTAAATTGTGAGGAAGATTAGACATCTTTATTTCAAATTAACTCTCTTCATACAGAAACTATATGGACTCTCAAATCTTGTTGCTCTTGCCTTTTTCAGTTCTTATCACAGTGTAGCTATGATTTTATGGCACTGTCTCACATTTTTTAATTTGCTGTCCCATGTATCTTGAAGTAAGTGTACTTATGCCTTTTTATTTTGAGGTATGTCAATGTCTTTTAAACTATTCCAAAATGGTGCCCTTAACTCTTCCCTTTTCTGTCCAAGGGCTAATCTGTCTTGGGTTTCTTCAATTTCAGTTCTTGGTCCTTCTTCTCTTACTATCACCTACATTAACCAGCATGCTGCCCTCTCACACTCCCAATTGAGAATTCAATTTCCCGAAAGGACTTCATGCTGCCATTCAGTAATACCAGTGCATCTCCATATCCAGGCTGATTGGAGCCCAGTAAAGGTTTGAGTTTGTAGTAAAGTCTTTGCCTTATTTTAGTGTGATGTTATTAGATAGGGGCTTACTGCTAGCTGGGAGCAGAGGAACAACATCTGTACCTCTAAAAAGGAAGTAATCATAGTTCTCCATAACCTACTTGGCTATGAATGATGAGTAATATCTTACTGTTGTGGGAGGACCCAAGTGCAAATAAAAAATACAGACCAAATGGATGTTGCTACTTTTTATTAATGCCAAGGACTCAAATTCCTCAAAGCAACAGCAAAAATGATCTGTTCACTACCCTGGCATGCTCCTCGATCAGAAAATTAAAATACAACGTTGAAAAAACACTCTCCAGGTGATCATTAAAATCAGATTGCTTTAAATATCTGTACTTTGAGGTGTACTACTTGAGGCATTAAACGTTGTTATGCAGTTTGGATACTTTGTTGCTAGGCACTTAAAGGGACCTGCACAGGGGTTCAATCTTATAGCGGCAGTTTCACTCTGGACCATTTGATCCTCAACATTTTCAGCGACCTTGGGATTAATAGCCTCTGAAACATTTGTGGTTATTAAGGAGATGTCCCTTATGACTGATAACTTTGACTGAGGAGAAGAAGCGTTAGCAGTTACCAAGGGCACAAGCTCCCCACTTGCTTGGCTTGGGCCATTGTCCACATTTTAGTGGCTTTGGAGCCACAGCAAATTTGATTTTCCTTGTACGCTTTTTACATATATGCAAAATTTTCCTATTCTTTTTTTTTTTTTGAATAATTTTGTTTTTTTATGTTGGATGGGGAAATTATTTTAAAAGGGAAGAGTGTATTACTGAATTTGTCTCCAGGGTCTTCTCTTTTGTTGGTGCATTCTGCCTCCTCTTCTAAAATATAGGAAATAGTGGGATGGGTGTAACTTAATCAACTCAAGTCAAATGTAACTTTATTCGATTGTTAAATGCAATCATAAAAGTATACATAAAAAACATTTCATTAAAAATACATTTCAGTTCATTTTACAATCTCTCAGTGTCATACAATTCATTAATAGAAAAGTTTCCAATTCGTAACATCCTTAATCTCATTAAAGTGCATTATGTAATCATACTTTTTCTACTACGCATCACTCTTTTCAAAAACAATGTGATTGTTGCAACACATAGATAATTATCCAGGTATTGATTGTTTAACATAGCCAGACGGCACTGCCGAAAGCCCATCTCTCTCAGTAATGGCAGTAATACACTATGCCTAATCAAGTTATACAATTTACAGAATAGAAGAACATGCATAGTGCTTTGGGGAGAAACATCGTCACAGGGACAGGGCGGTAAATCTTGCAACCAATTATTTATTGTAGGAAAACTAACCAATCTGTGAAAAATTCCAAATCTAAAACGTGATAGTAAGAATCTATCATAATTATCGGGGACATAAATCAGATAGGGTTCAATATTAAAAGTTGTTAATAACATTTGATGTTGCAGGACAGTAGGTTTTAAAACCTCAGATGTAATTCTTAAGGAATCCAGAAAAGCCAGACCTTCCTTCTTCAGGTCCTTACGTGAAATGGCTGAGATAGTAAGGGGATTTAGAAAATAATCTAACTTTCCAATATCTGTTAAAAATGTACATACATAGCTCAGCCATGGTATCCTCATGGCTCCTTCTAGTTTCAAAATATCTGTCAGAATATCTCTATTCAGCTTTGTTTCTTCTTCAGTCCACAGCCTGTGCCATAGTAGCACAGGCTCATGCTTGATGAGATCAGATATATAGGCAAGACCCAATTCTGCATGGCAGTTTAATTAGGAGTGCTCTTAGAAACTGCAAGGGTAAACTTTAAAAAGGAGTTCTCAACTACCTGGATGGGCATAGGGTCTGCAAACCCCCATACCCCACTACCGTAAGTTGCACCAGATACACATTTGGCTTTGTAGATCTTAATTACCTCCACAGGTGGTCTGGTACCTAATTTTTTCGAGAAAGTCTTGAGGGAAGCCGTTGAGTGAACCATCGCAAGTTTTTTCGCTGCCACTGCCTGTCCCCAGGACTCACTCTGGGTAAACAGTATGCCTAGGTAAGAAAATTGCTTAGTGGATTCAAGCTTCTGTCCTGCGATAAAAATGGCCCTTTTGGTTTTTGAGTACCTGCCGCAGCGCATGGTGAAAGTTTTCGACGTGTTTACTCTTAGGCCCAGCTCATTCGTAAAAAGGGCAAAACTATCCACCACGCGCTGAAGTCTCACTTGAGTACGAGACATTAGCACAGCATCGTCATTGTACAAAAGCGCCGGGATTGGGCGGCCGGCTACATATGGGGGATCTAAACTATTATTGCACAGGGCTTCCTCCAAACCATTTATGTACAAGTTAAAAAGGAATGGAGCCAGGACACAGCCCTGCCTGACACCACTCCTGATTGGGATTTTGTCCGTGCGTTCCCCCTTCAGGCCATAACGGACGCGGGCTGACGCGTCACTATAAAAACGTTTAGGATAATAAATAATGTTTTCTTCAACCCCAAGTTGTCCCAACAATATCCATAGTTTGGAATGAACCACACAGTCAAATGCGGCCGCGAGGTCAACAAAGGCCAGGAACAAGTTCCCATTCTTGGCCCTTGTGTACTTCCCGACTAGCATTAGAAGCTGTAGGCCCTGTTCCACTGTTCCTAGGCCAGAACGAAAACCATATTGTAAATCAGATAAAATAGAGTTGTCTTCAGCCCCGACCAAGAGCTGGTCCAAAATTATCCGTCCCACTATTTTAGTAAATTAATCTAAAAGGGAGATGGGTCTATGACAACCCGGATCGTGTCTATCCCCCTTTTTATAGATGGACAGTATTATAGATTTCACCCAAGAAGGCATAAAATCTGAAACACAACTAGCATTTAGCACCTGGACCAGAAGGGGGCCCCACAGAGGAATGGTAGCGTTAAAGATGTCTATGGGGACACCGTCCGGGCCAGGGGCCTTCCCACCCTGACTTACATGCAAGGCTCTTTCAACCTCTTCTAGGGTGAACATCAAATTTCTTGACGGGGAGTAGGCAATGGGGATAGAGGGAGGACTCACCAAACCCTCACCCACATAAACTTTAGAAAAATGCCTAATCCAGTCTGATTCAGGAATTGCAATCTCTAGTCTGGGACCAACCTCTTCTCTAAGAAAGGGTGTTCTGATAATCTTCCAGAAGCCCGCACTGTCGTTCCTGCCGGAAGCTAGATGCAGGGCTTCCCATGCTTCTACTTTCAGCTCATTCTTTCTGTCTTTTATATTGATTTTATACTCTTTCCTGGGTCTACTGATTTCTTCAGCACACCTATGTTTCCTACGCAATTCTTTCTTTAGAAGTACACAAGCTCTAGTGAAACTAGAGTTGAACCAACCTCCTTTTTGTTTAACATTTTTACACTGTCTCGTAAGGGAGGACCTAATTTCATTAGAGATAGTCTGGAAAGATGCGAGGAGCATTTCAGGTGTTGAGTGTTCCCCCAAACAAATCGGTGGCTCAGATATGAATTTACCAATTACTACATTCAGTATTTCAGTTTGATCCACCATGGCCCATCTTAACAAGTACCCATTTGTGCTACCAATGGACACATTTTCATCCACACTGTCCCTTTCTATATTATGTTTTAAAGTAGACTTCTTTGGGATCAGGATGGCTACACAAAGCGGAAAGTGGTCACTTAAAGCAATATCTGAGACCTTAAAAGAGTGAATTCTATTAGCGTGCTTATTTGTTATGAGAGCATAATCAATAGTAGAAGCACAACCCCTCCCATTAAATGTTGAAGATAGGGAAGATGGTATCATACTAATTTCATTTGCAAATCTCAAATCAAATTTACTAAGTAACTCATTAAATTGTTCACCCAAAAAGGAATGATTGAAATGTGACTGGCACAGGCCGTCTTCCCGTGTCATTCCACACCTAATATCCTCCATCATGTTACACAAAGTGCAATTAAAATCTCCTGAAAAGAGTATCATCAAGTCATGTCTAAAGAGTTTATCCTGTAAAAACAGTGCTTTGGCCAGATTTTTGAGGACATTAGCTACATCGGCAAGGGGAATATTATTATATAGATTAAGCAGGGCAATTGGAGTGTCAGAAGCCAAAACAAGTATCAAAGGTTGGAAATAGATATCTTTAACAGGCTCTGTTACCCTTATTATATTCAACTTATTTGACAAGAAAATGCTCAATCCCCACTTTGCTCTTCCATGTACAACCTCAACAGCTGGAGTATGGAAGGTCTTAAAACCGTTAAGGTGGACCGGATCCCTACTCCATGTTTCTTGGTGGCAGATCCTATCTTGAGTATGAATAAATTCCTGCCAAAGTGGGTTGCCAATTTTGGATTAAATGCCGCAATGTTCCAGGAGGAAACACTGCATAATGGCGGAACCAATTGGGAAGAAGCAGGAGCAACAGCAACGGGACTAGGATCTACAAATAAGGTTGAAGTCCTGTGCTCACTCCCTACCTCTAACACTGCTTCCAGAACCTCCAGGCCCCCTATGTGGCCCTCAACCCCAATCATATTAGAGACTTTCCCCCTACCTCCCTTTACATTATCCCCGTGGCTACCAGCAGGCAAGAAGTCAGCTGCTGTGCCTGGAAGATTTTGTGGGGTATCTAATTGCAGTCAATCATTGTTTTCTAATCCGCTAAGAATGTCAAAGGGATTAAATGTCGGGATATCGTATCTTCCTCCCGTTGGACCCCCCTGATGTAATGGTGGACGAAAGGGACCTATACACCTAACCGGGCAAGATAGACGGTAGAAAAAACCGAGGGGGAGGATGTTAACAAAATCACGGTCAACTGACCCAGAGCAACCCCACTCAATTATATTACGAACTAGTAAAGATGAGCTAAATGTTAAAATTACACAGTCCCCACTCAATGATCTGGCCATCTTAAATTCAGATAACAAAGAATTACCGAGTCCAAGTTTAGTAGATAAACAATGGAGGGATTTGTTCCTCAAAGCCGACCAGTGTTCAAAGACATTAGGGGGGAGGGATGGAACATTAGCTAGCACTACTGTATATGGCGTTGCTTCATGAGGTAAATTTAAAATAGGTAAAGTTGAGGTTGCATTATCCTCACTATTGTCCTCAGCTCTTCTAGTGTGACTGATAGTTTCGTTAGTATTTACTTGGACAGGACCAGATGGACCTGGTGCATTAGATCCAGTATTACCCTTTAGCTCTTTGGACCCCAGTCGTCCATTAGCCTCACTGTTTTTGGACTGAGTTTGAGTGACTGGATCCCGTAATGTATTATTATTAGGCTTTCCATTTAAGTCCTTAAAAATTGGTTGAGGAAATATAGGGATTAATTTGTCCTGAGTGGGCTGCTGATTACTAACAAACTTTTCGTCCATATTAGTTACCCTGATTTCTATATTCGTAACTTTTAGACAGATAGGTTCTAGAAGAGTTGTCAGACGTGTCTCCATTCTTACCCAAAAGCACTCCTCAACTGCTAAATTACCTATGCTAGTTGGGGGAAATGTAATCTCTGTCTGGCTGTTACCATTATTTCCTTTTGTTCCAATTGGTTTTGCAGCAGTTTTTCGCTGTTTATGGCCGGCATTCCCTTTAGCATTTCTTCCAAATGACCCTTCCTTATTAGTATGCTTTAATTTAAGTCTTGCCTTCTGCCCTCTATCGTAACACGCGGGCTATCGCTGTTTGCGCTTAACATTGAAACAGAAATCGGAATTAAAAGCGTATCACACCCCAACTTTTCCGTAAAATCCTTAATCGAAAGTGGAGACTCAGAAATGACATTCCTTGGGAAAATGGTCGGTGTCAAAGATAGCCTGGTTAAAGAGGGCAGGGGTTCCGCTGGCACATTACCCGTAATAGGCACGATATCATGGGTTAGTGGGATAGATTGAGCCTCTGGCAAGTCAACAAAGGATGGTGCTAGTATCGAATCTTGAGAATTTATAGTGAACATCAATATATTTGTAGCAGGCAAAGGGGGAAGCATACCAGCTGGTTGGGAAAGGCGCCTTTCTGTACTTTCAATGGCAGACGCGACTACCCATATAGTTTTCTGGAGCATTCGGTCAATTGCTGTTAGAGTGGGAAGAGGAGTATTTAAAACTACCCTTTGCTTCGTAACAGGGGCAGACTGTACGTGTATTTTCTTCCCCATAATCTAGCACTATAATTTACAGAAAATTTTGAATTAATGTCAGAAACAATACAGTGATACTAGCATACACAAAACAACTCAGGCACTGAGGTACGAAAAATTAACTCTTATTTAAAAATATGATTACATTTTTACTAAAATATTACTAGTTATACCAAATAAAAAGGTGACTGTTTAACACCAGAAAAACATTAGAACATTATTTCGTTAAAAACTAGAGCCATAAACAAAAGGGGAGTGGCCCAGCACAGCCTCTCCCGGCCACAGACGGTCCCGCCCTTTTCCCAGGCTTCGCCTGGGGCGGGCGCCTGCGCGCGTCCCGCGGGCTGGAGTCAGTTAAATCCTCCTGGTGAAAGTGAGGGAGGGGCTGACAGTCCACACAGCGCCCCGCGGGCTCCTGGGGCTTGATGTCCGTCGGTCTCAGCGTTGGCCCCCTGCTGCCACAACAAACATCGCGGCCTCTTCCGCGAAGTGAGAGGCGCAAGCGGTACTTATTAGCCTGGTGGGAGTGAGGGAGTGGCTGACAGTTCACACAGCGCCCCGCTGGCTCCTGGGGCTTGATGTCCGTCAATCTAAGCATTGGCCCCCTGCTGCCACAACAAACAGGGCTCCGTCCATCACCACCCCCTTTTGTACCGCTTTTGGCCGCCATAAGTGTGGCAGGGTATGCTCAGACGTGAGTCCCTTGCTCACTTTGCCACTGGATTCAAGCAAGCCGGGCTGAAGACGGCTGGAATGCCAGAAACTGGTCCTCAGAAGCTTGTTTCCGGTCCAGGGAAGGCATGGCTTGGCAGTTCGGGCTGGACTGTTCCCATGAGGCACAGGGTCAGACTGATTTGCATATAGCCATGTCTGAACTGGGGTGGCAGAGAGGGCTAAAGAACGGTGATGGAATAAACCCAGATCTTTTGACTGGGTGTGAGTGTTTGATTGATTCAGATGCTCCGTCCATCACCACCCCCTTTTGTACCACAACAAACAGCGCGGCGTGTCCCGCGAAGCGGGAGGCGCAAGCAGTACTTATTAGCCTGGTGGGAGTGAGGGAGGGGCTGACAGTCCACACAGCGCCCCGCTGGCTCCTGGCGCTTGATGTCCATTGGTCTCAGCATTGGCCCCCTGCTGCCATAACAAACAGCGCGGCGTCTCCCGCTCAGATCTATTTTCAAGATATGATAAAACCGGGGTAGGACGGAAAACACCGGAGTCCATAGGCAGTTAGTGGGATGTGGTGTATATGCCAACATTGGTGACGGGTGGTAGCAATGACCAACCCGTGAGAGACCGAGGCAGTGCTCGTTTCAGAAGGCCCAGCTCCGGTCGGGGTTCTGCGACTGATAACTTTGACTGAGGAGAAGAAGCGTTAGCAGTTACCAAGGGCACAAGCTCCCCACTTGCTTGGCTTGGGCCATTGTCCACATTTATAGTGGCTTTGGAGCCACAGCAAATTTGATTTTCCTTGTACGCTTTTTAAATTTATGCAAAATTTTCCTATTCCTTTTTTTAAAAATAATTTTGTTTTTTTATGTTGGATGGGGAAATTATTTTAAAAGGGAAGAGTGTATTACTGAATTTGTCTCCAAGGTCTTCTCTTTTGTTGGTGCATTCTGCCTCCTCTTCTAAAATATAGGAAATAGAGGGATGGGTGTAAATGAATCAACTCATCTTATTTCTTCGTAAACAGACATCTTAGTGAGAAGATTCTGTTGTCGTTCTTGTCCTGTCTATCCTTACTCTTTAGCACCATCTTCTCTGAGCACCCTGGATGGATCGGATGCACTCCAATGTGAATAAACTTGGCTATAACAGTGATGGCAAACTAATTAACATTTCCCTTATTGACTCTTCCTTTCTTGATGATAGACAATGGAGAATCAAGGATAACGTCTTCAGAAAATGATCAGAATTTTCTGTTTTCTCCAGAAGAGCACAAATTGAACTAAGTATTCCCTCCAAACATTGAAGAGATTCTGAGATCTGCACATAAGGCTCATACATGAGGCTTGATACCCCAAATCAAGTTCTGGTGATTGGTCCAATAACGACGGGTTATCTCAGCAGGTAGTACTACTAAAAAGATGAAGCGCAATTTTAGCAGATTTGTCAACTGAAACTTAAGGAACAGTCCATTTCTGCTCTAGCACCTCTGTCAGTGGGCCATTAACCTATAGAAGAACTACATTAATATTTGGTAAATGGAACACATTGGCATAAGAGTTGTCCATTCTGCACTACTGATGTTATTGGACTATTCGTAAGGTTAAACTACGGCCCTTTTGGTGGGGATACTTTGTTTCCACATGCAATTGATGACTGCGGAGAATATTAAACTCACTGACTTCCTCCTTGGATGAGATCATTATAGCTGCATTTTTTAGCCATTTTTCCACTTTTATGCTCTGTTCCCACAGAAAGGAACCCCAATGCCTTACGGTTCTTTGCCAAGTCAACTTTTTCAAAATACGCTGAAATGGGAGCAAAACGTTTTAGAGCGCCCACATGGCTGGTTTTGTTCTGCAGGTGGTCAGATTTAGTTTTCCTGCATGCCATATTAGCAAATACTTTGCCTGAATGTAATTTCCTTGTGGGCATATTAGCTGGTAAAAAAGATAGCCCTAGGGGTGGGAGAGGGTGGAGTAGCGATATCTACAACTTATTTTAATGTGCCCAAATTGAAAGATTATCTTTTTTAGGCAATAGTTAAGTACATCAGATAAAATATGAAACTTGCCACACATATTTAACTGTAATTAAAGCATGTTGAACCTCTTGGTAGGAGTTTCAAGTATGTTGGATTAAGGTGCTGACCCTCTGGTGGCAGATTTCCAATTATTTAGCTCCTGATAAGAACATATGCCAGTGGTGGGTGGCCTCCCGGATGATGTCGCTCCACCAATCCTCACAGTTCAAGCTGAGGGGGTGCCTTCACCCTGGAGACCAGCTGCCAGCTGGAGCTTCCAAAAGCTGCACTCGGGCCACCTTCCCGCCCTCATTCCTTACCTCATTATTGCCAGCGCGTGAAAGGCCACTGCCTCCTCAAGCCCACAACACCACCCCCAGTCCTCCACCAACCACATCCATCAAAGCAACAGGCACGTTTACAGTGCTGAAGAGGGTAGAACAAGGATTAAGAAAATGAGGTGCATTTATTGTAATTGTCCACACGTAGACCAAAGGCATGACCACCAATAATAATTTCTGTTTACATTACAGGAGAAACTGTGTTTGCATCATAGTAACCAGGCTTTACAAAGGGACGCGTGTTCCTTTATCAATACTTTCATCTGCAGTTGGTGCAATGCCAAAAGGCTGCACCCAGATCTTTTTTGGTTTAGAGTGATTGATCATCTTTCTGCACGAGAGTCTCTCCGCAGTTGTTCAATTATGAAGGGTTCTGCACTACTGAAGACCAAGCTTGGAAGCAATCATGCAGGTGTACATTTACAGATTCTTTCAGCTAGGTAGCACGATTCTGCTCTAAATTTAACTTTTGTAACCATCACTAGGGGTGGGCGGAATTTGCGTAGTCATGCTATGCAAAGCTCTATAAAACGGTAAAAAATCTCCGCCAGCAAGCAAACGTTTTGCGAACATGCGGAATTGCTTGTTCCGCCCGTTCACGATGCTTTTTCCCTATTCGCGAACACTGCTTGCATGCTCAGGAAGAAATATCCTGCGAACACGTGTTTTGAAAACGCGAACAATCAAAAAATTCAGCTAAGCAGCGGATCGCAGAATATTTGGCAATTCTGCGTTCTCCGCGGAATGCAAAATTACCCACATTCCGCGAGTGGAACGGAATTTACCGCCCAGGCCTGACCATCACCACATATGCCACTATCGCAAAGATGACATTTCTTTAGTCTTGCATGTAAATATTTTGGCAAAATGTGCATTGCTACTTAATTTCACGCAGCTAATTCATTACACACTCAGGAATGCTTGCGGCCAACTCTGTACACAGGACAACCTGAACATTTTTCCGTTGTTCTTTCATCAGAAGGTACAGTTCTGAAATGTCCATTGCATGACAAATATTAGTGTTGACTGATACATGTAAGGACAGATGAAGTTTCCAGAATTGTTCCTTAATTGTATTCATGCTGTTGCAGTCTTTCTTCACTTTCTAGGTCAGTGTTGCTTGGGGTAGCATCCAGGGTCCTGCCACTGTATGGATCTCTTGGTTTGCAGTTTTTGGAGAGCTGTGTTGTAGGAACAGCCAGGTGAGCACCCCCTGCCTTTCCTGGCCCCTCCAAATATCTTCTGCCCTAAAACGTTGCTAATTAATTGTTGACCCTTGTCAAGGGAGGGAAACATTGTGACAAACTTAGAAATCTCTTTGATAAAGGGGTCTCCAAAGAGGACACCCTCTGCCTCTCGTCCTGCCTCCGAGGTGGCCTACTCTCCCAGCTTCAGATACATTTTAATTTGAAGTGACCTCTTATGTTCTGTGGAGACAGCGCAGTCTGCACTTCCCTGGAAGTACAGGGAAATTGAGCCAACCTGAGAGAACATCTGGATCTGTCAGATTGCCAGTCTCACGGGCCTCATCAGCCATATTTAGATTTTTAGTGAGAGGACCCAAGCCATTTAATACCTTGTCCTGGCAGGACTTCCAAGATTGATCAAGGCCTTTTCATGTCCTTGATCCTCTTTGTTATAAATGTTGCCATATTAGGGTCAATTTTTGGGTATTTGCTACCTTCCATGTCAAATATGATCTAAGGCATTCTGCCCTTAGCTTTCCCAGAACATCCTTATCCAAGGGTTTTCTGATGCAGCTGCTCACATATTGAGAAATCTTCGCCTCTGGGGCCCAGTCTGAGGTACCGGGATGGAAAATAGCATTGAGATTAAACATGTCTGAGGAATCAGCCAACTCTGAAGGGTCATCTACATCAGTGAAATCAGTCCTGACCCTTCACTGGGTCTTCACTGGCATCATATCTTGGAGGAAGGAAAGCATCATCATCGGGGGCAATACCAGGACTGTTGGCCTCCTGACTACCTTGGACATCTGCCCGTCTTCAAGAAGGCTAGGTGCATGCTCCCACAAGCATTAAATGGTCGAGGGTTTTAGTGGCCCTTAGGGGCTACCTGTTTGCCACCAGAAGTGCCTCAGAGTTCCTTTAGGCTCCCAGGCAGGGACTGTCCCCTATTTTCCTTACCATATGGAAGGGCACTGGTTTTGGCCACAAGCAGTAGCTGCCTATTAATAGGCTCTAATGCAGAAGATATGACTCACTGAAAAGAAGCATTTAAGACATTGACAATCCCTTCATTAAGGAGTAATAAGATCTGCTCTTCCTCCCCTGTTTCTACAGTCTACTCTTGGGAATGTTCCTTTGTAAGGAAATTATATATATACAGGAACAAACAATTCTAATTTGCCAATGCTTAATGGAAAATAATGGCAATCAGAAGAAAAATAAAGCAGGACATAAGAAAATATTAAGGGGAACTCCGTGGTCACAGTTGCAACCAAATGGAATTTGCAGTAAAAAAAATCCCAGGAAAATCCTAAAGAAGACTCGGAGGCACTTAGCACTAGTAGTCAAAATGCTCAAATTGCTGTACCGATATCGCGGTGGAAGAGCAGACTAGTGAAATGCGTGGGCTGCCTGAAGAACCAACGTGCCCTCCAGTGATGCTGAACAGTTACTGTGCCTAGGAAGGGATCATTGGAGTGCACCACCCCAGCCTAGAGATCTGGCGTGGCCGGATTAGGCCCCTGGAGTGCGGGCAACACTCTAAGGGACCTGATTATGACTTTGGCAGTACGGTGCCGTGTCGGCCTCACCGCTGCACTACCAAAGCCATGGTCAGACTACTTGCCAGATTAGGAGTTTCCTTCTGTCTGGCGGGCTTTGTTTTTTGACATTCCTACGGCAGTGCCCTGAAAATGGGCAAAGGCAACGGTGATGCTAAAAACAGTTCCTGCATGGCATGGACTGAAGAGTCCATGCCATGCAGGAACTGGTGTGCATGCGCAGAGGGAGGCATATGATTTGCCCCTCATGTGCATCCACAGGGTTTGATGCACCAGAGGGCCCTGTAGGGGCCCTTTTATGTTTCCTTCCCACCACGGTTTTCTTGGTGGTTGACCCGCCATGAAAATCATGGCAGAGAGGAAATTTGCAATATGCTTGGTGGGACTGCGTTGTCCCACCAAGCATTTTGCTGCCTCCTGACCACCGCAACACTGCCAGGGAACAGCAGTTCCCTGACGGCTGCGGTGGGGCAACGGTGGTCAAACCGCCCTTGTTGTAATAGGACGATCGGGTGACCGCCACCCCACATGAGCCTGGCAGTCCGTGGGTTGCCAGACTCATAATTAACCCTGGGCGTAGGACTATGCTACGCTCGTGAAGTTTGTGTAGTTGGCACAACTACGCGCTATGAGAATTGCACGTAGCACAGTGCAAAAACGTGTTGTGTAGCATAGTGGGCATTTTTTGCTTGCTCGTGGTCCTCAACGTCAAGTTGGCGACCGTGAGCGAGCAAAATGACAACCCGGCGAGACTTTTTCCTCGTTAGCGATCAGCAACATCAAGTTGCTGATCGCGAGCGTAGAAAATAAACCTCCCGGGGAGATTCTCAACGCGGGGAGGTCAGGTTTCTCATTGCGAATGGTCGCATATGCTCGCGACCGCTCGCAATGAGAAACTATCAGTCTGCGTTGAGAAAACTGCTGCTCGAATACAAATTCACTCGAGCGGCAGAAAGCAACAGCTTGCACTGTGGAAGATTCCGTTTGCAATGATTGCACAGTGCGGAGAAGCATCCAGCACTGTGCAATCAGTGCGAACAGCATTTTCCCTACCGCACTATGCAGCTCACGTAGCTTGCATAGTGCGAAGTGCACTTCGCGTAGCGTAGCGCTACTACAAACTATGCCCAGGGTTACTCGCAATCAAGGCCTAAGAGTGAAAACATAGGTTGGAAATGGAAAACAGGTTGCAAAGATTGTAGAAGTTGCAGGGTAATAAAAGGGTGTTTGGCTGTTGTCACCGTAAGCAACGTCCCTCCCTACCCCACAACATGATGTCAAACTCTAAGAATACAAAAACAACAATTGATGGACAGAATGTAGAACAATGTCATACATTCACCCAAGTACAGAGATCTGGGCCTAAATCCATCGGTTTTTTTGCACTCCAGACCACCCCAGTTCAGACATGGCCATATGCAAATCAGCCTTGACCCTGTGCCTCATGGGAACAGTCCAGCCCGAACTGCCAAGCCATGTCTTTCCTGGACCGGAATCAAGCATCCTAGGACCATTTTCTGGCTATCAGCCATCTTCAGCCAGGATAGCTTGACTCCAGTGGTGTGGAGAGCATGGGACTCACGTCTGAGCATACCCATCCCACTCGGGGGACAAATGCAAAAACAACAATTGATGGACAGAATGCAGAACAATGTCATACATTCACCCCAGGTTGGAAATGGAAAACAGGTTGCAAAGATTGTAGAAGTTGCAGGGTAATAAAAGGGTGTTTGGCTGTTGTCACCGTAAGCAACGTCCCTCCCTACCCCACAACATGATGTCAAACTCTAAGAAAACAAAAACAACAATTGATGGACAGAATGCAGAACAATGTCATACATTCACCGAAGTACAGAGATCTGGGCCTAAATCCATCGGTTTTTTTGCACTCCAGACCACCCCAGTTCAGACATGGCCATATGCAAATCAGCCTTAACCCTGTGCCTCTTGGGAACAGTCCAGCCCGAACTGCCAAGCCATGTCTTTCCTGGACCGGAATCAAGCATCCTAGGACCGGTTTCTGGCTATCAGCCGTCTTCAGTCAGGGTATCTTGACTCCAGTGGTGTGGAGAGCATGGGACTCACGTCTGAGCATACCCATTGACTTGATTAAAGTTATATTGTAGTCCATGAAGCATGCATACAGTTTATAGCCCTTCTTCAACTTTGTTTTTACTGATTTACATAAAGCCAAAATGTTATACATACTAGAAAATGCCAATCTCAAACTTAATTGACAGAATATAATGATTTTATGTTTGACATGCCAAGTCGGTTGTTTTTTTTTGTTTTTTTAAAGGCATTTGGTGACTATTTTACAGTTTGTGTCTAGTAAAAGCTATGAGATGGCAATTTTTATTATGTTCTGACACTAGCCCTTCCTTATGAATAGGCTGTAAGAGTGAATCTTCTATGAAGGCAGGATCTGGCCTGATTGTGGTAGGTTTTAGTAAAGGCATTGGAGTAGCTCACTACATAGGAGTGTGTTGTGCTTTAGGATTCGGGCTTTAATTGGGACAAAAAAAGTGGAAGGTATCTAAAGGGGCGTGCCTGTAGAGGCATTATCAGGAATCTAAAAAGAGATGGGGCTTATGTAATTAAGGACAATATCTAAATCATAGATCATGTGTCTCAAAGTTTTATAAGCCATGCTTGACAAGCAATATATGAAATTAGTCCCCAACAAGGTATTTATTTATCAGAAACAGTAAAACACTTCGCAGGGTGCATATGAAATTCTGTGGGCTAATACAAATCATTTACATTTATTGCAAGCAGCAACAAATTATTTGAAATCTATTTCCGAACCTCCAAAAATCCAATGGAATAGTGATTGTTTCTGTTTTTGAGGGGGGTTCTGTCAACATCAGTTATCAGCTGCCTGTCTTCCTTTGCAAGGCAACTATTTTCCCTTGGCTTTGATTCTCCTTCATTTGGTAGACCTTTACCATTGCTGAGTTTCACCCATAACTGTATCTATACACTGCTGACTTTATTCTGCATTAAATAGTGACTCCAGGTGCCGTGAAGCAATATTATGTAATGGTTCCCACAGGCTGCCTACCACATCACATTAACCTTCACCAAGGCTAGCACACTTAAAATACGTAAGATAGCCATTGACTTCCAATGTTGCTGGAACTTCGAGGACATAAGAATGCTATCCCAGCATGGAATTTCTGTTTAAAAGACATTGGGTGCTAAGCTCTAAATAAATGGACAACACAATACAATATTCTATCAAGAGCTGCAGTGTGGATAACCTTGATTTTCATAATAGCTGAAATGTTGCAACTTCTTCCCAAAACACAGCATTACATCTGTTTCTTGCTGCTCATTAAAACAGTCTTATTGCAAACAGTTTAAAAACATGCTGTCTGGGGGAGTAGGGGAGAGGGCCACCTGCCCGCATACCAGAGCTGCAAACAGAGGAAAAAAATCAATTCAACTGCCAAAAGGTCCAGTGGCTCACCAGTTACTGGTGTTGCATTTCAGGCCCTTTCTTTCATGTCATTGTTTCTCTCCCAGTGCAGGCTGGGGATGTAATAATGGAAGTGTATCATGAGCCAGGTCAGTTGACCACCTCCATGCCAGTTAACAGTCACGTAAAGAATTCGGTTGTACAGGTTGCTGCCATCTTTGTTTTTTGGCTCCAGAAATTAAGGGAATGAATATAGGGCCCATAAGGGACCAGTTTCAATCACCCTTTTTAGGCTGAGCTTTGGAGACCTGTTGTATATATTTTAGTGGCTTGAAGCCTGCCCACTGCTTTTCATTTGGTTGTTTCAGTGTTGTTTGGCAATCCTTGATTGCTAGTGGTCAATCCTTCCTCTTTGAACTTCTTTTTTGTCATTGGAACCACCCATGGTGTGTATCTTTATGCTCAGCTATATTGTTTCTTAACATGAAGCACCACATCTCTGCAGTATACTTTTGGAAATATTTTTTAACTGTGAATTGCAGCATTTCCAGTCAGATTTTAGGATTATTGTTATTGGGGTGGTGGGGAGGATGCTGGGGCTACTTGGTTCAGATGGGAACTGTCCATCTATGCCATACTTATCATTCTAGGCTCCTCCATTGTATGAGGATTCTAATAGTTGCTCTGAAGCTTTGTAGGGTCCTTTCTGTGACATTGAGCATGATTTGAAACAATTTTTTAAGGCTCGGGCCGAGAAGATTTGAATCAGCAGACAGAAATAAAGTGTCCCTAGCAGTGTTCAAGTGCAGTTTACACCGTGCCCGGTATATACATCATCAAGCGCTTCAGCTGCCTCAATTAGCCTAACCCATGGTACGTCAACCTAACGGGTTGTGCGTTTCATCTCTTTGTCTTTAATCTTGGGAACTCATGGTTTCTTTAAATAGTAGTAACTTTTCTTGTTTTTATAGAGGTCAGAGCGACTTACAGACAGTGCCCTGCACTCAATGGGCATGCCCCAAACATTACTTTCCAAGCCAGGGCTGATGAAGCAGATACGTTTTTCAGCCCTACCCATTAGTAAGTTAATCTGAAGATGAATTCTTGTGAAATGTGAAGGTCAAGAAACAGAGAGCGAGGATGGAAGGGTTGTAGACGAGTGAGGGGTTTGCTTCGCTAATGTAGTAAACCTGAGAGTGCTGTAATGCAGTAAACACTTTGGGTGCTGTACTCTTTCTATATTTAGTAGCATGCACTGCTGCCTGTCATTTGCATGTTCTTGAGAGCAGAAACATTCCCCTTTTGCTGTGTGCACCTTCTTTTTCTGTGTGTGATGAACGCAGACCCTGCCCTGTCTACTGAGTACCTTTTTGGTATGTGCGAGGAGCGCTTGCACTGTCCCCTGTTCATATTCTGCTTTTTCTTTGCAGGTATGAGGTAAACTTACACTGCTGCCACTTTTGCAGCTGTTGCTCATACTTGGGACCACAGGAATTATGCAATTCTGTGGCTTCTGTGTTTCCACATAATTTTGGATTTGCTGGTTTTGCCACTAATTCATCTGCTGCATATTTCGAGGATTTTTAACAAAAAAATGTTCTAGTTCAAACATTGTATAATCTAGGGCAAATCTGGTAATCTTCATTCAAATGAATACTTTCTGAATAGTCTGAAGAAGATGCAGAGTAAAGAGAATTGCTGCTCCAGCCTGGGTTCCCTGTGGCATTCCTGGATGTTTAGTGTGACATACGAAACTACACGATAACACACCGACCAACATAATCAAACTCCACATAATACCACTCAACACAGCATGATTCAACTCCAAATAATTACACACTAATCAGTACCACATAAATAGACTCCACTTAAAACCACTCTATGTCACATATCAACAATTCACATAAATACACTAGTTAGCATAATTTCACTCAATGCCACACAGCTCCACACCACTAAATTTAATTGCACACATTTCCATTCCACACCACATAATTCGACAGCAAACCACATAATTCAACTCAACAACATTATTGCAAAACACACCACATATATCCAATCTACACCACAGAATTCCGCATCATGCCATAAAATTCAATAGTACAACACGTAATTAAACTCCACTACATACCACTCCACAATACAAAATACCAATCCATATAATTACACTCCATGACACTCAATCCCCCTCCACATAAAACCAATACACTCAATACTGCATAATTATTATCCACTTAATTCCAAAACTAACAATTCCAATCCAACCAACATAATCCCACTCCTCTCCACATCACCTACATCCACTGTACTCCATAACACATGGGTAAAAGACATTCCCATTTACAACGCCAATGGCTCTAACTCTCGCAAAAGCGAGAACTTTTTTCTTTTTGCCAATTCTTGTTTACTTCTGCCCAGACCCAGGAATTGAGGAGGACAACTTTTGTTAATTAATAGCATCACTTCCGTGCAGGAGGTTAGAAGTATGTAGAAGATGTGAAGTGGTAGCCTTCTAAAAAATTGTTTCATGGGCCACTTACTCTATGGGCAAATTAACTCATAAGGCACTAGTTACGGAGCTGTTAAACCTGTTCTGTTCTATATTACTAAATAAAAATTCTATTTGAAAACAACTGACAATCTTATTCATCTGCTGTTCTAAAATGAGCATCATAAATTTATATCTGCCTTTTATCACAGATTTATTGTAGCATGATGTGTTTATGCTGCTAATAATTCCCACCATGTTTATTTTGCAAGCTTTATTTTTTTGGTGAGCTGAAGGTGTGACTTATGATTGGCCGATGAACAGGCACACATAGATTTAATCACAGCACTGCAGACGCTCATCATAAGTGATACTTGCTTCTCTTGGGTACCACATCATTAGGTTTAACATTGTCATTTTGTGAGTGTTCTAAACAAAGGGGAGGAAAGACTCCACATATAGTCATGCGTGGTTTTCAGAAGGTCTTTATATGCCACGAAACAAAGGAGGCTTAGGAGAGAGCATAGGAGACAGTTAAAACGACACATGGCACTACACATGATCTAATACGTGGCCTGAAGTACTGTAATTGAATTGCTCTGCTACTGCTTTATTGAGATCCCTGCTTTAACGTCATTATAAGGCAGGGGATATTAGAAAGACTCATCTGATTCGGCCCTTTGGTTCACCACCCGGCAGATGGATGAGAGACATAGTTCAATTCCGCAGAGGACTGCTGTAACCTTTGAGGTGTATCATTCAACAACAAATAGTGTGATTTGTGACGCATGACAAATCTGCACTTGGAAAGTTCTAGCATGAAATAATGCTGGGTGTGAGCTAAGCCATCAGGTGCGGGTGAAGGGTGATTTAGTGAGAAGTGCTGTCAGAAAACGTGAGGAAGACTGTTACTAACTTAATCCATACCATGTCTTCAAACGAGAAGATGACTGAGTCGAAAGGCCTAAAACAGAGATATTAGTCATTGTTCACAGGTGCCGTTTCTGCTGTGCGCTTTGCGTGCAAGATCATGCTGTGCGTGAACATTTGCACAATAGATTGGCCGTGGAATTCTTTGGAAATGGAATAGTACAAATTCCCTTATGGAGTTATTTGCCCACATTCAAACAATTGCATACCCTGGAAGCGGTTCTGCGAATGCATCGTAAAACGTAGACTAGAGCCAATAACTACAGACAAGATATCTTGTTACATCCTTGTATGTTTATTGAAAGTGATGAAATAATGACCTATGTCGTTTGCCTGTCTTAACACAAATCCTGGGCCTATGTTTTATAAGTCTTTTATATGAATGAGACGATATGATTGAAATGCTAAGTAAACCAATATTGATCCTCAAAATCATAAAAAAACATTTTCTGTTCACATTATTGAAAGCTGGTTAGCTTCCGTTCTATTAACTGGTCTTAAATCACAAACCATGGATATTATTACACAGTTGTAAATTATTGTTGTGAGTGCTTTATGGAAAATAACTCCAGAAACTAGAATCCAGAGGCCTTCTCTGTGTGAGGTGTGATTACTGGCAGGCCATTTTGCCACAAACTTTATCAGTGGAAGCCAAGAACGCATATAAACATTTTTTTTTGTATCCTTCAGTTTTTCTAAACACGATTGCTCTATCTTTTTATTATGTTGTATATTCCTCATTTTTCACAGGAGTAGTGTATTTTTAGTTTTTTGTTTACAATGTTCTTTTAAATAATGTTCTTGAATTTGAAGGTGGGACGAAATTAAATTAACATATTATCTGTTTTTATAAATATCTTCAAAAAAATAAGACCCCACCTAAAAGCCTGGCAACATTTTGGGGCATATTTACAACCCCCTATTGCCACCACAATGTCACTTTTCACAATGTTATGGTGGCGATAGTGGCTTCGCCTTATTTACATGGCAGTGTGAAGCCACTTAACATGGCTTAACCCTGCCTTGTAAATAAGGCATCCTTTCACGCTATACTTAGAGTGAAAGGGGAGGGTAATGGGTGTTGCGGTGGGCGTTCCACCACAACACCATTGATTTTGATGCTGCTCCATATTTACAAGGGTGGCAATAATATGAGGCAGCGACAAAAATTGAACCAGGGAAAACCTGCTATTACTCTGGCGCAACAAGGAAAAATGTTTAATTTCTCCTTGTTTTTGCTGTTTTCATACGTGCTGTGTTGTGCAGCACACCTTGGAACAGCAAAACGCCATGCATTGTTTATGTGCAGGAACGTGCCCTTTCCTTAACTTAAACAATCATTAAAATAAATGAAGTTTGCAACTTCCATGTGTGCTGCATTAAGTAGCACACATAGAAGTTACAAAACACCATTTAGAGATTGTTATTGTGCAGGAATGGACACCTTCCTGCACATAAACAATCTTCTCCTGCAAGGCAGACACCCTTGCACCATGGTTCAAGGGTGCCTGGATTGGAGCCAGGAAGCTAAATTTAGCACAGCGGGAAATGCAGGTCTACACCATATTGTTGTAAATATGTTGCAGCTCTGCGTTTCAGAAGTGGTGGAGCATGACATTAAGCCAAGGAGGCTAATGATGCTCTTCGGCACTTCTACTGTAAATATGCCTGTTTGTTTGTAACCTTTTGATTGTAAACAATAATATTTTAAATGTAAATTCACACGAATAAGAGAAAATAATTTAAAAATCGATTTGAAACAAGCAACAAAAAGTGGCCAAAGTATCCATACAGACCAATACTTATAACTTTTTAAAGACTGAGGGCTAGATGTAGGAGCCCTAATACCGGTCGGTAACGGCCGAATTCGGCCGTTACCGACTGGTATTAGGGTTTTCTAATGTAGGGGGCCTAATTTTTACCGAATCGGTAAATTTACCAATTCGGTAAATTTACCAATTCGGTAAAATATCGAATCGGTATATTTACCGATTCGGTAAATCCAGATGTAGCTGGCACTTCAAAGAGTGCCACAGGCCCTTTAGGAGTCGGTTTCAAAAAACAAGAAAGACAGTGGAGACTTCCTAATTTTAGCACCTAACACAAGTCACCCCCCAAATTTTGAATCGCCCCTGGTAGTATATATGGGCGAGGTGTGTGCACACTGGTTAACACCCACTGTCACAATGATAGTTCATCCAAGAACTTATAGAGTAAATACAAAAATGCAAAGGTGCGCCACACAATTGTAAAAACTACAATTTTAATAAACACAGACGTAGGTTTTCTTAGTCGTGATTTTTCTTTTATTCCAAAAAAAGTGCACATGCAAAACACGGGTGTTCGCAGCCGACGCATTTCGTCCTCAAGGGACTTCTTCAGGGCAAGTTGCTTAGAGTATTTACAATCATCGTACTGGATAGTAAGTTCTTTTGTAGAAGGGTGTTTCAAGTGATCTCTTAGTTAGTGGTATTAGGAAGCCCTAGAATTATCTGTACATGCGAATAAGTAGTCAGAATGTCAGTCGTCTTCGAGAGTTTTATTGCACTATATCTTTCTTTTTGCTGTATAGATTAGTATTCGAAGGAGGATGAATAGGAAAACGATAATTCCCTCAAGGATGACTCTTATTAAAGTCCTAAGTTCCCTGCATCCTCCTTCTTCGTGTCGCAACTCGTCAAAAAACGGCATCCTTCTCGAGGTAGGGCGTGGGAGTTTTTACAATTGTGTGGTGCACCTTTGCATTTTTGTATTTCCTTTAGGAGTCGGTATTTACCACCCAATCCTATTGGGTGGTAAAATACCGAATTCCAGTGTACATGCACAGCTGTGCATGTACACCTATGCCATGTGACACACAGACATGCCCTTAGGGCATGTATGTGTGCCACATGGCACACAAGCCTGCAATTTGGGTGCTACAGGGTGTCAAAGTGACACCTCGATCCCCCTGCCAGGATTCGGTATTTACCGATTCGGTAAAGACCGATTCGGTATTTGCCATTGATTCCTATGGGCTTCAAGGCCCATAGGAATCAATGGGAAATACCGATTCGGTATTTACCGATTCGGTAAATACCGATTCGGTATTTCCCATCGATTCCAATGGGCTTCAAGGCCCATAGGAATCAATGGAAAATACCGATTCGGTATTTACCGAATCGGTAAATACAGATTCTTAGGGAATCGGTAATTGTAAAAGAAAAATTACCTACATCTGCCTACTTCCAATTTACCTACTCTTAAATACCGAATCGGTATGATTCGGTTTTTAAGAGTAGGTTAATCAGAATTACCTACATCGGGCCCTAAGGGCTAGATGTAGGAGCCCTAATACCGGTCGGTAACGGCCGAATTCGGCCGTTACCGACCGGTATTAGGGTTTTCTAATGTAAGGGGCCTAATTTTTACCGAATCGTTAAATTTATCGAATCGGTAAATTTACCGAATCGTTAAATTTACCGATTCAGTAAAATACCGAATCGGTATATTTACCGATTCGGTAAATCCAGATGCAGCTGGCACTTCAAAGAGTGCCACAGGCCCTTTAGGAGTCGGTATTTACCACACAATCCTATTGGGTGGTAAAATACCGAATTCCAGTGTACATGCACATCTGTGCATGTAAACCTATGCCATGTGACACACAGACATGCCCTTAGGGCATGTATGTGTGCCACATGGCACACAAGCCTTCAATTGGGGTGCTACAGGGTGTCAAAGTGACACCCCGTTCCCCCTGCCAGGATTCGGTATTTACCGATTCGGTAAATACCGACTCAGAATCGGTAATTGTAAAAGAAAAATTACCTACATCTGCCTACTTCCAATTTACCTACTCTTAAATACCGAATCAGTATGATTCGGTATTTAAGAGTAAGTAAATCGGAATTACCTACATCGGGCCCTGAGTGCATTAACCAATAATATATCCATGTTCAAATCACGTTTATTCATGTTGAGGTCAACAATTATTTAGATTGAAAATAATGAACTCATTATTAAATAATAAAATTTTATATAATTGAAATGAAATGTAAGCTAAGCAATGCAAAATGGGTATCTTTTAAAAATAAACACATGTTTGCCAAAAAAGATTCCGAAAGTAAAAATTCGAAATTCTGAACTTTGAAAGTTGCTTCAGTATGAGGCACAATACTTTTTTCCGACCGATGCTTTTCATAGTTACTGGCCACTTACTCAGGAAACAAGCATGGAAGATACAGCAAGATGAGGTTCTCTATGGTTTCTAATTTTCATCACCCTCACCTTTCCACGCTCCAAGGCATTTTTTATCTAAATGACTCGATACATTCCTCCGAAGACTTACTTGGAAGTTAAGGGTCACTATTTTCAGGGGCGCTTAGTCCAGATGGACATGAGGGAGTTTACCCCCTGTCCTCCCCACTGCATCACAGCAGTTCATTGGGACGACAGGAGGCGGTGTAAACTGAACTGTGCATGTCAAGTTGGCTGCTGTTTTCACTGTGGCTAGCCTAACATGCACAGTTCAGGATTCTGCAATCAACAGCTGAAAGGCAGCTGAGAAGCAGAGGCACAACCCCATAGGTCTCCAATAGTTGGCTGCGTTTGCCTGCTCCAGCCAATCCTAGCACGCCTAATAAATAGCCATCCTCAAAATCCTCTCTTCTCAGGAGTTGGTGTATTCCACTGGGCCATGACACTTTTTTAGTTTTTGTTTCCTAAACCCTTGTTAGGGCCTCGCTTCTGCTTCAGATACGTCAATTGTCACCTTTCACAAAGCCCTTATTATTCGTAAGTGGTTGGTAACAAACTTGACAACAAGTGCACAAGCTATCCCAATGACCATTTACCTGTGAAGGAAAAAGGTCACGTTAGTCTAATACACACAGTAAATACCTACATTTAATCCACCCGTCTTCATCTGCCTTCTCCTCTCCCCTGTCACCGACCGGTTCCTAGGCAAGGGAAAAAAAGGACAAAACAGGTTAGTAGCCCCTCCAGGGTTCCCCCGCAGCTAAGGGCAGGGGGACCCCTTTGGGTCCTCATCTATCATCGTCTTCTTCGTTGTCTGAGCCTTCCAGGGCCACCGTGTAATGGTACCAGGGGACCCCTCTGGGTCCTCAGGTTTCGTCGTCGTTGTCTTCGTCTGATTGGTGCAGTGCTGCGCAGTCACTCAGGAGGCTGTGGATCATCTTTCGTCATACCAGGGTTAATGTCTTCTTTTTCCCTACTACCAGGTGGTTTCTGATAACCAAAAGAAAATCTTTCAAACAGTACAGGAGCCTCTGGTCGCCCTGAAGGTCACTCAGTGCATGTATCCCTGGGAACAAACCAAACATCACAGAGTCTGCCGTGATTCAGGACGTAGGTATCCAGGCCCTAAACTCTGTGCCTAAGGCCTTTAGCAGGTCCTGTGCTTATGCGCACCCCCAGAAGAGAAGGCAGGTTGTCTCATCCATGGTGAACCCTCTCGAGCAGGACTTTTATCGGTTGAGTCATCTGTATGCATGAAGTCTCTCACTGGAAATCCTCTTTGGATGGCCATACAGGTGATGTCTTTGTGCTGGTTGGTCAGGCGCTCGGAGGCAACCTTCTCCCTCACTTGGTCCATGTGCCATGACACTTGCTGCTAAAGAACACGGCACTGGAGCAAAAGTTCCAGCCTTGGGAGTGCTTTTAAAAAACAAATCTAAATCCTGGAAGGTGATGGATACCTTGACCATGCAAATGTAGGGTCTGTAACCAAAATTAAGGCCCGAGAAGTTGCTGCCCTTCTTCAACTACCATTCACCTGTTACGATATGCTGGTGGTGCCCCTATCTATTTTGGGGCCACCACAAAAGCAAGAAACATATGCAGATAATCAAGCCCCGGAGAGCATTATGGGGGACTCCAGCCGGGAGCAGTGAATATTTTAGTAGTGGCTCTCCCACTTTGCCGGGGAGAGCTGATAAGCTTACCTTTTGCTTTTTCCTCAATTATGGTAGTGCCTGGTCTCACCTGGCAACCCACATTCCTCCATTCATTGGGGGTGCAGGGAGCCTATCCCTGTTGCCTCTGCTGGCTCCCTACCGACACAGCATCCACTTTGGTGCCACGGGAACCAGCAGCTCTTCTCCCCTGCCCGCTCCATGCAGGCAGGGAGTTTGTTATCTTGAGGCCTCCCGTTCGCCCCCAGACACGGGCAAGGGGAGTGGGAGTGAGGCAACCACCAGTGAGGGTCCATAGATGGAATCCAAGGCCCCTGCTCCCTTTGTTTGGGGTGGCCCTCCCCCAATCTCCATCTATGTCAGCCCCGAGGGAGATGGGGCCCCCTGGGGACATAAGCTGTCCCCCTCCCACCATATAAGTTATTAATTCCCATGCCAACCCCCAGGCTCTGGCCCACCAAGGGGACAATTAAAAGTGAATGTGGTGCAGGCCCACGCACTTTGATCCTCACTGGGGGTCAAAGGTCACATTCTTTAAAAGGCCATAACTCGAGGCCTATTGTACTGATTTGGATGATCCTGGGATCTTTACATTCCTGGTGGCAAGCTCCTGGTATCAGAAGTGGTGTAATCTGCAGGGAAATGGTTCCACAGGCTGCCTGCACCAGCTTTCATCCTGGTCTTTGTCTCAGCGTAGAAGGTCAGATTTTCCCCCCGTATATCGGGGCACGTAAGGGAGGAGCCTCATTGGCTCTTGGAGACACTCACTAGTCTTGGCATCAACTGAAACGGAGTACTTGGTCCTTTTTGGCATCAGGGGGGTTTCTCCTTCCAGTCGTCCATGGCTGTCACTGTCCTAGGTTTCCGTAGTGAAAAGCATAAATAGCACAAAAAAGCCAATTCTCTTGCTTGGGCAAGAAATCTTATAGGGGTTGGAAGGTTCTAGAAGGTAGGCACTCCTGCCCAAACCTAGGGTGTCACATCATCTCTCCACTCCTGTCCCAACACTCCTGCACAGCATGTTGCAAGAATTCTGCACACATACAGAACTATGCGCAGGAAAATGGGACCTCAGTGCATAGGAGCTATGCCTTCCTACCACCTCAGCACCCACAATCCCAGGACCAACTTGCTATAACGTCTTACTTGCTCTCCTATACAATCATGAAGATGCAAATGATTAGACACCCCTGAACACAACACTCACAGATCTCTCAGGAATCATGGGAACATGACACGCCCTTTCTATCTCTCACTCATACCTGTCCACATTAAGAATCACTCATACCTGTCCACAATAAGAATTGCCCGAGACACGAATATAGTTAAAAATGTTTATTTCAACTATTGTGCTCTATAACCCAGTATGCGAGCCACAACTAACAGCAAAATGCACAAACCTAACACAGTTAGCATTGCAGCAAGGCTAAATATCATAAAGGGAGATGTCATTTTTATAAAGACAGTGGATAAAGAACTATGGGCCCGATGTAGGTAATTCATATTTACCGACTCTTAAATACTGAATTTTACCGATTCAGTATTTAAGAGTCGGTAAATATGAAGGGGGGAGATGTAGGTAATTCGATTTTCAGAATTACCGAATCGGTAGGATTCGGTATTTACCGATTCGGTATTGCCCATTGATTCCTATGGGCCATGAAGCCCATAGGAATCAATGGCCAATACCGATTCGGTATTTACCAAATCGGTAAATACCGAATCCTGCAAGGGTGCAGGGGGTGTCACTTTGACACCCTCTAGCACCCCAATTCCGGACTTGTGTGTCACATTGCACAGGTGTGCATGCACATATGTGCAGGCACACCTGAATTCGGTACTTTACCGCCCAATTGGATTGGGTGGTAAAATACCGATTCTTAAGGGCCTGTGACACTCTTAGGAGTGTCACCTACATGTGGATTTACCGAATCGGTAAAAATACCGATTCGGTATTTTACAGAATCGGTAAATTTACTGAATCGGTAAATTTACTGATTCTGTAAAATGATGGCCCCTACATGCCAAATCCGAAATACCAGTCGGTAACGGCCGAAATCGGCCGTTAGCGACCGGTATTTTCTCTCCTACATCTGGCCCTATAAGGCCTAACCCCCCTCCTCTTGGTAAGAAGAAGTATTAATATATAATGAAAGATCTCTGGTCTTTGTCAGCAGACCCCATACCTTAGTGTCTAGATGGTATATCTACATCATAGGAACTGCATGGCTCTTCTCTCTGGAAAGATCCTTCTCCAAGTGTCTTAACCAAACATGCATTCCCATAATATCAAAGCATGAGTTTCCAGCAGCAACAAGTGTGTTAGCATGTTTTGTCTAGGTGCTTGGGACCTACCAGAACAGAATAACAAGGGACGTTGTTTATCGACCGTGCTCACAGTGTTCAGACTAAACTTCAGGAGCAGGCAGTGAACGCACAAAGCAGACGGTTCTCATGTGAAATGCATAAACAGAGTCTTTCAGAAACAAAGTCATGAAGTAACGTGCGCAAAAACAGCATCATGGCAGCAGAGCTCATGCTAATTTAGCGATATCGACAATGGCCCTATCGGCCATAAGACAAGCATGCTGAGAAAGTTCAAGATTGGCTCATCCTGGAGTCACTGGACCCTTCAGCTCTTGGAGTCTCAGCTCTACCCCTTGCTGAGATCATTGTTTGGGATTCCTCCTTTGTTCAGTGGGCCTGAGCTGCCCCCACCTAATACAGTAATTATTAACAGATGCAGATTTTCATCCCCACCTCTTCCTCTGCAGGAGCTTAAGGAAGCATTCTTAATTACTCCTCCTATGGGGGTTGCCTTTCTTCCTTCTGAATGGGAGAAATGTCATTAACATGGTCCAGCAGGGTAACAAAAGGCCAAGGCTCTGATACTGAGCTGAGCCAGAGAATATGACAATTCTGGATGGCTCATAAGATGTACAGATGTATGTTTGGGACTTGCGGAAACCATTTTGGTGCAAATGTTTGACCTCATTTAGCTAATTTGATGACTTTGTAGGCCAAAGGGAAGTAAAACTGAACTCTGAGGCATATTTCCCCTATATGTATATTAAAGTGCCTCTAAAGACAAAACAGTAACTCATACTGACTTTCCCTATGAGTGCCTTCTAATATTATAAGCCTAGCCCAGGTCAAAATCTAACTCTTCGTTGTTCCTTCTGCACCAGGTTACCTGTGCGCTGTTACCGGGCTGCGGACAACAGCAATCTTACATGAGCAGCCACATAGATGTTCACATGTAAGCAGCCAAGTGACCCTTCCTCTTGCTACGTCACAGTGGCCTTATCTTAAAAGTCAGACACAGGCAGTAAAAAAGTTGAGTCTACTTGCCATGTGAATACCGTGGGTGAGGCACATGTAGCAAGACTCGCCCGTAGTGGGGTGATCAAAAAGCAAAAAATCCGGGTATACGAAATAGGTGGAACCCATTTTGCATAATGTTTATTCTCTGGGAAAGCACCTATGATATGAAACTCCACCCAGACTAAACCTCCATTTGAAACACCCACAAAGAACCAAAAGCAGCAACTCGTTCAGATGTTCTCACATAGTTAACAAATCTGATCCTACATATGTTACATTCTCTTGAGATGCACTCTTAATCTACGAACAATGTCAACTAGCTGACCCTGGGTTTTTTATTTTTACTGTTGTAGACCCATACCCATCCCTCACACTCTCAGGGGACTATTAAAAAATTGTACTTACACCTGTGAGGAATTCAAATGTGTAATTCACTCCTACACCATAGAGTAACTACTCAGGATTATTCTAAATGTCTGAGTGTAACATTACTCAAAAATGTAGATGTAGAAGTTTCCACCCTCTGACTAAGGAGTGAGGGGAGCAAACTTACAATTGTATTTCACTACCTCAAAACAAAATAGGCAGTCTGGATCTAGACATTGCCAACCACTGATACTGCAAAGGCCTCCCATTAAAAATAATGGAGGCAGGGACTTAACTTCAACCCCCACTGCAAAAATTCTAAAATTAAGTTATTTAAAATAGTAAAACATTTAATTATAATGTAATGTTTAAAAATATAAAACAGTACAAATGTATTATGTATTATTTATTAACAAAATAATTGAATAACCTTTTTTGAGTTTAAAAACTATTGTAACAATATATGTTATTAAACAAAATTAAATTACATCTAATTGATTGTATATATCACTTTTAATATTTTTAAGGCATAATCTATATTTTTTTGCTGTAGCCGGGAATTTATATTTATTTCAAAATGCCAGAAAAATATTTTCAATTTAATTTATTATAGTTACATAATTAAATATTTTGTTCAAAATTCAGTTATTAATAGTGCTGTGGCATTTCTTCTTTAGATCTACATTTCAAATAATTATATAAAATTAATGTACATGAATATTTATTATAAAAATAGTTTACAAACTTTTTCTAAATTTAATACATGTTTTACATGTTCCCTATACTTTACTATAGGGGGATCAGATCTCTGACTTCAGATCTTTCCATGGTAAAGTATAGGGAACTTTTCCCTATACTCTGACTGTAGAGTCTCCCTCTGGTAAAGCATGGTGAAAATTAAAAGGTTTATGAAACTTGAAAAAATGTGTTAAAAAATGTTTTTATTAAATATATTAAATTAAATTAAAATTATTTTTCTGAATTTTAAATTACAAAAATAAATTTCTGCCAAGTGGCCTATAAAAGAAATCCGCACTACAATGATACACTATCTTTGATCTCTGGCGACCATTGAAAGCCCATATTATTAGCATCAACTGACCACAGCCACCAAGGGAGGTGGTTTAATGGCAAGTGCAAATTTTAATTGGAAGAGTGACAATCCCTACTGGGCTCCCCTTTCGATTGGGAAGGCATCTACTAATACCCTATTCACCTGTACCCAAGGCTTAGGGTGACTGTACAAGAGATAGGTGCATGTTTTAAACTGTGGTTCAAACCCTATCATGATAGGATTATTAACAAATATTTTCAACGCAAAGAACCAGAGGTTTTTTAAAAATCAGTCAAATGATTTGATAAGGGATATGTTAGGCAACAAGCTACAGTTAGGGCATTCTGAATGTGTCTAACATTGGGCATAGTTGATTTACTGGGTGTGAATACATTCTGGTATGCATGTATTAATGAATACATGAGACTGTTTAACCTGTTTAACGATGCCTTTTGAAATATTTTGGTCTTAATATTAATGATGGAATGATGGAAAGATAAACATTGAGCCATAGGCTCTTTCATTTTCAGGAGATCTGTAATCACTACCTCTTTTAAATATGGAGGGAGATAAACATCTTCGGCCACAAGCCAAAACATGTTGGACAGGTCTGGAGTTAACAGGGAAGAAAAACAATAGAAGTACTTAATTCAGAACCCCTACAGCCCTAGGTTTTTGCATAATGAACTACAAGATATTGCCTACCCAATCAATGAGTATGTGTGTAGCTCAGTGTTATGAGAACAGGTGTGTGGACAGAGAGATCCCAACAAAGGGTTCTTACCTCCTAGACTAAGTGGGGGTTTGCCAGGGGGATATAAAAATCCAACCTGGAGAAGTAGCTAGGTAAGAAAAGAAAGCTTTGGTTTTGGGCTGCAAGCTCTTCATGCATCTGATGTCCCAAGGGAAATTATGAAGTGGTACAGAGGAGTATGTCCCATTGAATTAGGTTGTTTCAGAGTGTGCCTGTCTAAGTCCTAACTCCATAACTCCCTTACATCCCCAATCGCAAGGATGCATGGAAAAGCCTCCAATAGTACAGAACTCAAGGAGGAGAGGAACAATACTAAAACCAGAGGGGCATAGGCATTTAGACATTTAAGGACCCGGCTCTCTAATGAGCCAGAAATCATAAGCTACCTGCTGTATACATCCTGCCAGACTTGTTGGACATGCAAGGGTGAGTTACTACTAAGGCAACTCCATGCAAGCCTTTGGCAATACTGGCATGTACATAATTCATAAAGTCTAACTTATTCAGGAATTGACAGTGGGCCCCCAAAACATGAGTCTCTTGTAACATGAGGCTATCAGGGGTATGTTGTTTGACAGAACTTCAGCTTCACTCCTCTTGATGTTATCATTTAGTCACTTGACATTCCAAGAGTCAACTAGTAAGAGGAAAAGCTCAGCAACAGTTAACTATGTAGAATCATTAGTGAGGTGTGAAAGAAGTGACCTATGGGGGCTAACATCGAGTCATCTATCTCAGAACATTAATGTATTGAGATTTGATGTTAACATTGTCATAAATGTCCACTCTCCCCCCCATCTGTTTTTCCCTTTCAATAATGTGAGTAGGAACTCCTATGAAGAGAAGCAAAGAAGGGTAAACCATCCTACACCTGTCTCAAATACCCCAAACTAACCCTAAAAACTGTGGAAAGAACAATGGAACGGTGGTAAAAGAACAATTAATAAATCAGGTAAAGATCAGAAATGTACATCCAGCACCCTGATGCAGCAATATCAGAGCCTAACTAAGCCAGAGCCAGACCACTATGTAGATAGAGCATTAAAAGCCAAAGTGGAGTAATTAAATAGGATTATGATTTATTCACCACAACTATCTATAGCCCAGAGCACCTTCAGCCATTATTAAAATGAAGGAAAAAAAACTCCAAGATCGAGCAGGCGTTGATCAGGTTCCTCCACATCTAACTAACAAATTACGATTGGGTGAACCCTGTCTTACAAGTGCATATGAATCAGAATGATGAGCTTGGGTAGGGGAAAGGAGCAGTGTACAGCCTCATTACTCAGGATGTACTGTTCAGGCTGTATGCCAAAAATGATGTTATGAGTAAGTGGATTATTAGTTGGAGTGAATGGTAGTCCACTGTAAGTAATAATGTCACTCTTCCTGATGGGTCCAGTAACGTTTTAAATCTGAGCTCAACCCTGGGTAGCACGGTGCAGCTTAACATAAGAAAATGTTTACAGCTTTTAGAAATACCAAAACCATTAAAAAAATTGAAAACACAATACAATAAAAGTCCCAGTCCGATAACAAAATACAGACTATTTAACGGCTAAAATGCACCAAAATGGAAAAAATCCAATGAGGGAAACTGGAGATATGAACTTTTCAATTTTAAAAATAAAATAGTGCTACAAGGCACAAAGCCCTAACCGTGGGCAACTGGTTATGCTAGACTGGGACAAGGGTAATGTTTAAGTCCGACCATGTAGGTCAGATACACTGGTCTGATTTGTCCTCCTTAGAAATGTTTCTAGAAGGTAAATTCCTCAGCGGCGCAAGGCTCCAGGCTAGATCCAAAAAAGGGATTGTCAACAACGGGTTGACAAATCACAAGGTCCTGGTGAACCCATCAACAGAGGTGGGGAAACCTTTGAGTAGGAAGAGATTGGTGCTTGCACTCAGGAAGCTGTCATGGTCAATGGAGAGCTGCATAGCATCTGGTCCAGTGAAGATTTATGCTTTTGAACTTGGACTCATTTCTGAAAGTCAGCTTTCCTCAGTAGGGCAAGGCTGCAAGCTGTAGCCAAAGTGGGTTCAAAGTCATCAGGTGCAGGTTGTTACTGGGCCTGCGGAAGAAAAAAAATTGCTGCTATGGAAAAGAAAGTAGTAGAAGCTGTGGAAAAGTCAGTACAAGTGGGGATGCACTCTTGGCGGATTGGCTTTCATGTTATTCTAGTCCTTCAACAGTTCCCTAGTAGGGATGGGCGGAATTTGCGTTGTAGCGCTACACAAAGCTTAGCAAAACGGTTAAAAATCTCTGCGACCACGCAAAAGTTCTGCGAACATTGCTTGTTCCGCTCATTCGCAATGCTTTTTCCTGTTGGCGAATGCTGTTTGCGTGCTCGGGGAGATATATCTTGCAAACATGCATCTTGAAAGCGTGAACAAGCAAAAATGTCCGCAAAGCGGATCGGGGCATGTTGTCAATTCAGCGTTCTCCGCGGAACGCGAAATTACCCAAATTCCGCGAGCAGAACAGAATTTACTGCCAGGCCTATTCTCTAGGCAAAAAGTTGGCAAAAAGTTTCCAATTCACTGAATTCAGGAAGAGAACACCATCCAAGGGTTCCATGACTTCAATACCTTCACATGTGAGTTAGGACTCACTCCAACAGAAGCCACCAGCAGGGTCCATGGCATCTCCAGTTGAAACTAGACTCTAGACAGCTGGGCTCTACTTAACATAGACTTCTTTGCATCTCTTAACAGGAAGTTAGCTGACTTACCCTTGGAATCTACTTCTTAGTCTTGGGTAAAAGTGGGACTTGGTCCAGCCCTTAGGGTTCTCCTCACATGTCTCAACAGCAGATGCAGTCATTCTTCTGTCTTCCACATGTCCAGGGGTATTCTGAAGAGTGTGCCCAGGGGTGCCAAATTGATGCCTGGCACTAGTTTGGGGGTATAGGTGTTTTGTTTTGTTTTGTTTTACAGAGTTTTATATAGTGTGAACTTGACCTGAGGGTAGCGGGTATCAGAGCGCTTTACACTAGCACCAGTTGCGTTACATGAGGGCATATTCATTTTTGTTAGGCCCGGGGAGATTAAGTGATTTGCCCAGAATCACCGGATGTTGCGTGTCCATGCCAAGACTCGAACCCGGTTCCCCAGATTTAAGGTCGACTGCCCTAGCCGTTAGGCCAAATCCTCTCCCCAGGGGTAACCTTACCCACTTTGCAGCAGTTCCTGTGTGCCCCACTGCAAACAATACCAGAGTGACATTCTCTGCCTAAATTCGAGATGTCTTCCCTTGTGTGTGACTCCTGTACCCTCCCAGGAGGGATGGCCAGGGTAATGAGCAAATCTGTGGTCACTCATTACCGGTTGTGGTGGCAGCTTCTCTCTCACTGGGATTGGTGCCTGGCTCTCCAGAAGAATAAAATAGAGGGCAGGCGTAGGTGTTAGCTACATTTGCCTGTGACATGGAAGGCATCTTTGAAGATAATTAGTTTCCCGGCACTGCCCAGATGGCCATTCTGTCAGAGGAACAGAACGCCTTCCCACACCCAAGGCCTTTCTTCAGCTCTCTTGACCAAGTTCACATCCAATCAAGGATTTATTCACCGTCTGGATAAAGAGGCTTTAGGCAGGCAAAAGGTGTCTTTTAAAAGTACTTTTAGTTTTGAAAGTATTTAGTACAAATTCAACTTTACCAATCAAATTGATTTGTAATAAATATTTTAACGTCAGATAATTAACTTTTTAACTGGTTCATAGGCAGAGATAACATAATTACATTTTAATATTAACTCTCAAATTAAATGAAAGTAGATTTTGTTGCCTTGTCACTGTAATTCTTTACATGTCCTTCTTTTAAAATATCATGCACCCTGCCATGTTGGGCTTTAAGGCCTAATTTCAGGTGGCTTATTTCTATTTAAAAGGAGGGTTTAGGCCTGTCAAAAGTGATTATTTTGACAGGTTTAATATGCAGTTTTAACACTGCACAGACATGCTACGGGAGTAGGCCGGCAGTCACGTTTTGCACTGTCACTTTAGTGGTGGCACAATGTATGCTGCAGTCCACTAGTGAGAATAGCTTACAGAACTTGGGCACCCTTTGTACCATATGCTAGGGACTTATAGGTAAGTTCTACATGCCAATTAGGAGTATTTCAATTTGACATATGTTTCGGGGTTAGAACACACATGCTGGGAGCTAGACATCAGTGTTCCAGTGCACAAACTCTAAATTCCAGCAATAATATTCAGCAAAACAACAAATGGGGGTGACCATGGATAAAAAAAACATTTTGCAAAGATATCCAGCTAGAGGCTCCTTGGACCTGACCAATGATAATTGTCTAGTTTGTGCTTTTACTTTATGTGTGGTGGATTTCCAGCTGGATAATGAATTACATATGGCTAAAATTGGAGCTGTTCTTGTCCCTATTCAGAGATATTTTCTCAGAATATTCAGTGTGTTAAAAAAGAAGGATCTAGGCTGGAATGAGACATGGAGTTTAGCAGGGTACAATAACATGCATTTAGCATGCATTGTTCAAAGTATTTTCTGGGCCTCATCTAAGGACTTTCACTTCCTTGGTACTAGCGGCATATAACCAGGAAAAGCCATCAGGTGGTGGGATCCAAAATGTTTCTGGGAGAGTTCTTACCACATTAGAGATTGGATACCTGCCTTTTGTACTAAAAGAGCTTCGTAATCCTCAGTCTTAGCGGAGTGCCCAGTGGTTGTTTATGGATGAGCTTTGATTTCTAAAGATTGATTACGAAGCAGGGCGACAATGTTAGGCAAGGTTATGTTATGTGTATTTGTAATGTGCACGGAGGGTATCCTGGCTCTGAGCAGCTCTGTGTGCCTAGCCCTACCTGTGGTTTTTCTAGTTTGCTTGGGAGCCATTTGAAGATCTTCCTCGGCATCTTCAGGGTGTGGAAGCAGGATGCAATGACATCGCAGACTTGCACAGTCATGTCCAGTTTGCTGTTCATGATTATTCTGAGGTTCCTGCCGTGGGTTCTTGATGTGAGTGTCGGTCTGAGGTCTGCCAGCCACCAGATGGAGTCCTCCAGTGAGGTGTTATTGCCAATCAGTACTTTTATCTTCTAGGTGTTGAGCTTGAGACAGTTGGCTTTTATCCAGTGAGTGACTTTTAACATGCAGGGAGTTAACTTGTTTCTTGTGTTGGGGGTCTTGTCCAAGAGGGAGAGTATGAGTTGCATGTTGTCTGCGTAGGATATGATGCTGATGTTATATGAATGGATGACGTTAGCCAGAGAGATCCTGTATGTACTTCATTGAATCGGTAGGGATAAAGGGCCAGATGTAGGTAAGTAACATTTACCGATTCTTAATTACCGAAAATTACCGAATTTTACCGATTCGGTAATTAAGGATCGGTAAATGTGAGGGGTCGGTATGTAGGGAATCCAGATGTTCCCTTTTACCGAATCGGTAAAAGTCGGTATTTACCGATTCGGTAAATACCGAATCGGTAAAGCCTATTGATTCCTATGGGCTTCAAAGCCCATAGGAATCAATAGGCTTTACCAATTCGGTATTTACCGAATTGGTAAATACCGAATTTTACAAGGGTTCAGGGGGTGTCACTTTGACACCCCCTGGCACCCCCTAAACAGGATTGGGTGCCATGTGGCAGGCATACAAGCCCTAGGGGCAGGTCTACCTGCCACATGGCATAGGTGTGCATGCACACATGTGCATGCACACCGGAATCGGTATTTTACCATGAAGTTGGATTTCATGGTAAAATACCGATTCGTTAAGGCCTTTGGGACTCAGAAGAGTCCCACCTACATATGAAATTTACAGGATCGGAAAAATTACCGATTCGGTATTTTACTGAATCGGTAATTTTACCGATTCTGTAAATGTAGATTTACCTACATGTGGCCTTGGATTTAGGCCCCTACATACCGATTGGCCATTTACCGGTCGGTAACGGCCGAAATCGGCCGTTACCGGTCGGTAAATGGCCTGAAACGGCCACCTACATCGGGCCCAAAGCCCCTGTGCTTGAGTTCAATGAACCTCTAAGGATTGCAATTTTCTACACCAACCAGAAGGCAAAAAAAGAGATTGTTGCTTCTTGTGCAGCCTTCTGCATCTTGCGCGTGGTCTTCAAGTACTTTGGAATGGGTGGCTAGGTGTCTTCTTGCTCTGAAGTGTTTTTATCAACCTTGATTACCTTATCTACCACATTTCGGAGCTCTTGATCAACAATTTTGAATTCAAGCACTTCTCTGGAATTTTGAATGGGATGGAGAATCTTGGTAGTTGAAGAGGAATACGCTTCTATTGAGCAATATTTTGTATGGGTCTCTGGGAGCTGCAGAGGTTCCTCTACCTGTCATTTTGTCATTTTTATGTTGGAGAATCTGTCTAGTTTTCCCTCATTGGTTATGTGAGTGGAGCTATCTTTGATCATTTTCTGGAAGGTGTTGCTATTCAGCCGCTGCTCTAGTCTCAACCCACGTGGTGGGTGTTCCTTCTTTTGGCCACATGGAGTGATTAGGCCATGGACTGTCATTAAAAAGGACATGCTTCTGTCACATTCTCCCACCAAATAACATGGCAAAGGCCTTGACTGTACTTGTGCTGCAGTTTGTGGTTTCTCAGTATGTTGACCACTTTCCTTGGATCTGTTGATGTTCCTGTGCACCTCTGACAATGTAAAGGAGTGAGTGTTCTCTCTCAGTGGTCCCCTGCATATATAGTCGTCTTCGCATATGTCAGGTAGCAGGTTTCAAGACAGTACTTATCTTCCAGTCACAGGAGGCGGCCCATATCACATTGCTTTTGTGTGCAGCACACAGGGTTTTTCTGATATGGAGGAGAGAGTTAGGGTTGCACACATTTCTGTGATCCAGAGTCTCTTGGGACAATCACACTCACTGATCGAGCTGTTATATTTCAATGTAAGCCTCAAGATGTTTTTTACTAGGTCTTTACACATTAAGCTCCCGACTCACACCTGCAAGCAATCAGCTGTTTCCGATAGCTCGAGGGGCAGAGCAAAAACAAGAAGGCAGCCCCCCTCTCCTACGACCAACTCAAGTCTTGCCTCTGGATCCCACTTCAAGTGGTCCACTGTCAGGACCCTAGCCAGGTCCACCACCAGGATATATCTCCAGCGAAGGAGTCTCTGCTCCTCCCTTGCTGCAGGTGTGTCCTCCACCTATGGCCTTCAGTCTCAATCAAAATAACTGAAGTCCTGAGTCTGGCCGCACTACAAGCCTGGGGATGCACACTGCCTCTCCCGCAAGTTCTACAGAGTCACAACCGCGGATCGTAGGCAGCAGACCTGGACGAATGCCCACCCATGATGCAACAGGGAACTGCACACCTCCCTTCATCTAGCTTTTGCGCCTACACCTGGCTTGAGATGAATCATCAGTCCCTAGCAACCCTGCTCTGAGCCACTCAGATGGTGTCACATGGGGGTCACTTGGTACATCAAAGGTACCGAATCACTGTTTGGATAAATAACTAATCATGTATCTAATAATACAAAGTATGACTTTTAACAGCTTACTTAGGAGTCATGCGTTCCTGTTAATCTCCGGTCATTAAACTTTGAATTACATTTATTTTAAAGAATTTATGGCAGTGGTCTGTTGCCTCTTTGGAGTCTGTTAGAACCTGTATTGTTGAAGTCACCATGGAGGTTGATTGAATGTCTGACTTCTCAGGGCTTAATAATGCATAATCTAACTCTAGTTTCTTGGGAACCAGATCCAGGTCTCAACTACTGTCCAAATGCCACAAGCATAGTGATCTCTGCATGCCAAACACGTGAAGCTGTCACACCTGCCATACTATCTCGGAGCTATGGCAACTTTTGCCATGGCAACAGGTATATCATAAGAAGGGATAATATTACTGTTCACCACAATTAGCAGCAGTCTGCTCCAATCTTCCAAACCTGCACACTCATCCAGAAATCACGAAGAGGACAAAAGTGGAAGAAACCGCCCCACAATCAGCTCTTCTCAAAAAGAAAAGTGCTAGTGTAGGAAGATGCAGCAAATAGCTTCAACTATTCTTATCTCCACAGACCTTGTAGTCAAAATATTGAATTCGCACTCCCTGAAAATGTACAGGTTTCATATAAATACTGCAATTGCTACATAATATTACACTGTGCATTCACTTTCTACTGTTTTTGTTACCATCCACAAGTAAGGGGTGGCCCGCTAGCCCCCCGGATTGACAGTGGATGTCACTTCCAGCCACCTTATTTAGAGATTCTCACCTGTCTTTGGGGAGATGGGTACCTACAGTGCATCCAACGATGAGGCAGATGCACAGAAGCACCATGCTTTTGGCCTTGATCAGTAGCCTTTTATTTCTCAAACAAACTCCGTAATTAATTTTGCTCGAGAAAAAACTAAAAATCAAAGACCCTCACTTGCAGGGAGCCAGCCCCCCACCCCCCCAGTGAATTGTGTTCTTATTTGTTTTTCTTTTTCCATTATTAACCCGAGCAAAAACATCAATGGGAATGGCTGTCCATATATAGAGCTACCGATACTTGTCAACAGGTAGTTCTGTGACTGACGAGACTATGTCAAGGTTTTCCGACAAAGGAGTCAGCTGCGGCACTGTCTTCAGAAACACAGAGGCTCCCCAGCTCTAAATGGGTAGGTCCATGGGCCTTGCCAATTTATGACACAGCTCCCACACTCTCAAATTCTACATCAACCCACGAGGGCCCTAAGTTTAGTTTGTGAGCAGCATTTCTGCTTGAGATAACTAGCAAACGCAAATATAAATATGTTTTGTAAATGTACACTTTCTGAGAGAGCCTTTTGACATGAGTCTCTTCCTGTTTTAATTCTATTTTAAGTAGACTAATCAGGATGCTGATATTCATCACAAAAAATCCTACAAACACATCAAAATTGCGTACAGAAAGCAAGATTGACATGTATTTCTCATTAACAAGTATTGATTCATTGTGTCCCCCACATGGCCCGGATGGTAGTTTGCATGGTTTCATTGTTACAGCTCGTTGTGTTCCATTACGTTTCAAAGATAACCTCAGATTTTGCAAACCTCATGCATTTGCTTAAAGTCATGTTTGTGTCACTTGCAATATTTATGTTTGCATTTGTGTGTTGTATTGTGGCATTTCAACGGGAGCTCATCATTACCTATTTAATTAAAATAATTTCAACAACAATGCGAAAAAACAATCACTCAGTTTCAGTTCTGAAGTTGTCCTGTTTATCCATAAAGCTGCAGGGTCCAGTTCACCATGATTAATCTAAAGTTGGAAGTTTACTAACACTCAGATTTATGACTCCGCAAATTTGAGCCTAAATGCCATTCAGCAACTCCAGACAGAAATGTACGCATAGCAGTAATGTCCTATTACTTACCGGTAATCTTCATTACTCCTGGTCCCGTTGACCCCGTCCCATTCCTTAATATATGGAGATAACCATCTCCACGACAGAAAAAAGAAAAGGAGCATGCTGGGATACCCTACCTGCTCCCTCCCACTGGGAGTACTTAAGCAGTACCAACCCAGCATGCAGCCTGAAAAACACCAAGCCAACAACAGGAAGGCCGGCCGCAAGGGAGGGAGGGAGGGAAGTAAGAAATGGGACGGGGTCAACGGGACCAGGAGTAATGAAGATTACCAGTAAGTAATAGGACATTACCCCCAGGTCCCTCCTGACCCTGTCCCATTCCTTAATATATGGAGAATACCAAAGCAGAGAAGCCTGCCTTCCAGAACCCCACCAACAACAAGGGCACCAGACCAAAAAACAGAACCCCACAGACCAGAACCAAGACCCCCAAAGGTCAGAAAGGGACTGCCAGGAAAACAAAAACCACCAACCCGGTAAGCCGGAAGGGAGGCACAGAAGCAGAGCCAAGCCCCCAAGGGAGCAAGCAGAGGGGGCCAAAACCAAGGACCCCCCCAAACCCGACCAAAGGAAGGCCAGGAGAAGAGCGCTCGACCCAACGGAGAAAGGAGCCAGGAAAGGGCAACCAACCCGCGAGAAACCCCCAAGGGCAAAGCCCCCGGAACCAGGCCCCCCCAGGCCGCCAAACAACCAGAGACCAACAGGCCAACCCAGCCCAAAGGACAAAGGCAGAAAGAACAGCCCGCACAGGGCGGAGAAGCCAAAGAACCAGGAAGGAACAAAGCAGAAGGACGACCCCCACACAGCAGGGGAGGCCCCCAGCAGAACCGAAAGAGGGCAGCAACAAGGAACCACAAAGGAACCAGGCCACAGGGCAGGGCCGACCAAAGGCCAACCCCAGCAGAACCAGCAACCACCACAACAGAGGGCAGGGAGAGCAAAAAGCCCAACCAAAAACAGACCCAGAAAAACCCAGGGCACAACCAAGAAAGACAACAATAGGTCCACACGGAACCAGGGAAACCAAAACCCCAGAACCGGAAAAGGAGGCACCGACCCCCAGGAGGAAAAGGGGGACACCACGGAACCACCGAAGGCGAAACCCCAAAAGCCGAGGACCAACAACAAGGCCCACAGCCCAACCCCAAGAAACCAGCCGCAGAAGAGGCAGGCCAGCCAGCCAGGAGGCACACAACAGCGGACCACCAGGACCCAGACGGAGAGCCACAAAGGAACCGTCAACCAGGAAGGAGGCCAGGAAAGCACAACAGCCAACCAGAGCCAGTCCGCCCCAGAAAACAGAACCCGAAGGAGGGAGCCCAGAGCCCACAAAACGGACCCAGAGCCAAAGCCAACCGAAGGGAGCGGACCCCGAAAGGACCGAAGAACACCCCAGGACCGCAACAAAGCCCAAGAGAAGGAGCAGACAGGAAAGAACCCTAGCAGGGACCAAAAAAGGACCCCAAGCAAAGAAGGGCCACACAGCACAAAGCTCAACACCACCAAGGAAGAGCACCAGTGACCCGACCGCAAAGCGAACGGGAAGTCAAAACGGAATCCGGAAGGCAAAACCACAGAGGCAGAGCCGCGGCCACCAGAGCACACGGGGAAAAAACCCCGGCACCCGAAAGCAAAGGAGAGGAGCCCCGAGAAGTCCAAGGCGCACCACGCGAGAAGGGAGCGCGAAGATACACCCCAGCACCGATAAGAGAGCAAAGGCCGAAAACAGCCCACGTGGCACAAGGCCAAACGCCAGGGCCACAAAGCCCCAGACCCGAAGCGAAAACCCACCGCAACCCAAGGCAGAGCGAGAGGGGCGTGAAGCAGAAACCCGGCCACAAACCAGGAAAGGCAGACACCCAACCCCACAAGCAGGGATAAGGCACGGCCAACAGGTCAGGGCACAAGAGCCGAACAACCCAAGAACAAGAGGCCACCCAAAGCAAAAGCCAAGGACGACCAACAAATCCCAGCCCCCACCGGAGGGAAACAGGACGGCAGGCAAAGCCAACACCAGCAAAAAAGGCCAAGGCCCACCAGCACCGGAGAAGGGCCCGACAAACCGCCCCCACCCCCCCAGAAACCCGAGGGGGGGAGGCACCACCAGAAGGCAGCAGAAAGGCCACACACCCGGGGAGACCGACACCCAAAAACCCACCAGCAGGGAAAGGGCACAGCCCAGGCAGGACCGGCAAACAGAGCGGGGCACAGAAGCCAGGCAGACGAAGAACAAGCGTCCACCCAAGGCAGAGCCACGACCCAGCCCCCACCGGAGGCAAGAGCGGCCAGCCAAGCAAAGCCCCAAAGCACAAACCAGCCAGAGAGACAAGAGGGGAGAAGGAAACCACAACAGGAAACCAAACCCCAGCAAGCAGAAGGGGAGAAGAAATACCCCCAACAACAGGACCCAACAAGAGCCCAACCCGTCCGGTCCGGAGCCAACAGCCGAACAAGCACAAGGCACCCCCAGGACAGAGGAAGGGCCCAACAGCTCCCCGACAAGGAAACCAGGGGAGGACACAGGAACCCGCCGAAAGCCAGAAGCCCGGAGCAGAGCCCAAGCAAGGGAACCCAGAGGGAGCAAGAAGCTACCAGCAGCGGAAAACCGCAGGAACCCGACAGGCACGCACCAGGACCGAACCCACAGGAACGCCAGGAACAAAAGGGCAGCAGGCCGCAGAAAGCGAGCCCCGGCCCCGCAGGAAGACCCCCCACCAGGGACGGCCAGGAGGACCAGAAGCCAAAGCCACAAGGCAACACAGCCGCAGAGTACAAGCGGCAAACGACCAACACCAAGGGCACCAGCATGCTAGACAGAAACGGCAAAGCAAAGCAGCAAGAACCCCGGAACCAGAAAGCACAGGGAACCGCAGCAGCAGTAGAAGGCCAGAAACAAGAGCCCGACAAGGGCCAACCCGAACCCCCAAAACAGCACGCAGGCCAGGGGAACAGGAAGAAAAAAAAACACAAGCCACGCCGTAAGGGCAAGCCAACCAAAGAGGCACGCCAACGGCAAACAGGTGAAAACAGAGGCAACCCAGGAATACAGAGGACCAGGGCGCAGGCAGGAAGGAAGAACCGCCCAATCCCAAAGCACCAAGGGCACAAGCGCATCCCACCAGGGGCAGAACAACCGCAGAGCAGGGGAGTCCAAGCGACAGGCGGACGCCCCCCTCCCTCCCCCCCGGCAAGAAAGAAGGGCCGTAGAACCCCCGAGAGAGCCAAAAGGTGGAGGCCCACCCAAACCCAGGGTCACTCCAAAGCCGAAACTCCAGAGGTGGAGAAAGGACTGCAAGGAGGCAGGAATAACGCACCCTCAGCCCACCGCCTCGACCAACAGAACCCAACGAGCCGAGGAGGCACGGGGAAGGCAAACCAAGGCGGAAACGAGAGGAGGAAACTGAGGAAAACAGCACCCACCCAACATGACCGGCAGAGAGACGCCCAAACGACGACTCCCACCAGCAACAGCCATGGACAACAGGCCAAGAGACGGCACCAAGCCCATCAAGGCCAACCCGCCCATACACAGCCCAACCGCCACACCGCAAAGAAGGACAGTGAACAGGAAGGAAACAGGGACGTACCACATATGGTACTCACCAGGAGGGCAGGAAGAGGGCCTCAAAACACCCCTCCCTACCCCCAACAGGGAGCCCAGGCGCCCACCAGAACACCAGCGCAGGGCAGAGAAGTCCCCCCCCCTGAAGAGGCCACAGCAAGAACCACACCGGCCGCAGGGAGGGAGCCTAGGCCAGCCCCAGGAGGAACCTGCAAAAGAAAGACAGCAGGAAACACGGGACACAGGAAAAAAGAAAGAAACAGGAACCGCTACGCGGCACTCACAAGGAGGTCAGGAAGAGGGCCACAACAGCACCCCCCCCCCCGTAACCCCCAACAGACTGTCCAGGCGCCCACCAGACCACAGCGCCGGGCAGACAAGTCTGTCCCGCCGAGGCCACAGCAAGATCCACAGAGGCCACAGGCAGGGAGCCAAGGACCAGGCCAGGAGGAAACCTGCAAAAGAAAGACAGCAGGAAATACGGGCAATAAAAAACCCATAAAGAGGGACCGCTTTGCGGTACTCACCAGGAGGGCAGGAGGAGCACCCCAACAGCTCATCGCGCCCCAAGAAACAGAGCAGACCACACCACCGCGACAGCAGGGGAAGACACCTGGGGAAGACAGGCGGCCGCCAGGCAAACACACCCATTGGAAGCGGGGCACAGTGGCCGATGTCCAAGACCTAAAATGGCAGAAGAAAGGAACCTCTCAACAGCGCCAAAACCGGGGACTATTACCAAAGTAACAGGACCGTGGAATTTCGAGCCCAAGACTCGCCGAGGCGGGGAATTGAACCCTGGTCCCGGGACAGACCTCTGCATCAGGGTCTGACGCACAAACCATTGAGCCACACTTCTCCACTGAACCAGGGACCTCGAGAAAGACAGCCCAACTCACCCCCAACTGTGCCTTTGCGGCCCGCACAGGAAGGAGGACACATAAGGACAAGAAAAAGCACCACAGCAGAATCCCAGACCCGGAATGCAAGAAGCAAGGATCCACTCAACCGTGCACAAATGGAAAGCACCGGCCAAACAAGGCGCGGAGCGAGGGGGAAAGAAGACATGCTACAACTTGTCAACACCGCAAAGCGGGACTCACCCGCAGCGGGGGCCGCAGCACCACGAACAAGGCCCCCACACACCCAGCCGGTTCCAGAATCCATCAAGCGCCTCGCCACCCACAACAGGAGCAGAGCGTCTCACACCCGGCCCAGCTCGGGGAGACGCGCACAGGCGACCCGGAAGGAAATCGGGAGACGGCGCACCAGCCGCAAAGGGCCGGCAATCCGAAAAACCAGCCAGGAAGAAGCCATGAACCCAGCAAGCCAGGCAGGCCGGGAGGCAGACACACCAGGAAACAGCACCTCAGCCCGTGAAGCCAGGCAGCCGGGCAAGAGGAGCAAAGAAGGACCAGCACGCCACCCCAGCCCAGCAGGAGCAAGTGCAGGTGAGTAACATCACAGCATACCAGCAAACATTCTGTCGGAAGACAGAAAAAAGAACAGGCTGCATGCTGGGTTGGTACTGCTTAAGTACTCCCAGTGGGAGGGAGCAGGTGGGGTATCCCAGCATGCTCCTTTTCTTTTTTCTGTCGTGGAGATGGTTATCTCCATATATTAAGGAATGGGACGGGGTCAGGAGGGACCTGGGGGTAAGAGTATATATCCCCACACCCTTAAATGACATGATGTGGGCACATAGAGCTCAAAATACAACCATTAAGTAATTACGAGCAAGTTTAAGTGGGTATTTGAGGTATAAATCACCAAATGTTGTTCTGAATAGTTCACTGGAGCCACTACCAATTAGAGAACTGAACCCGAACTAGAAGACAACAAAAATCAACATACGCTGCAGACTGTGCAATTATAGAAGGGAATCACTGCATCATACATGACTCTGTTGCCCGAACGTTCGTCACATCCACCACACCCTATTGAGGCCAATCTTTTTACACCAGGGCCCTCGCTCGGCCATAGAGTCTCTACACCTCTAATACACCCTGGAAACGGTGGCAGACATGGCCAAGTTTGGGAAATGTATACATCAGGTTCGCTCACTGCTAAAGGACAAGTTGTCGGAACAAAGCAGACCAACTACCGGCCACTGTCCAGCCCCTCTAAAAGGAGCAGCCGATCATTCAACAAATTTAGCCTTAACCCACAATATTGGCTACTCTGATCCCTATAAGCTGGGGGTACAAACCGAACTCATTTGCCAATCTGCATCTGGAAACATTTATGTTCTGAACCATCTACTTTTCCGAATGGAACAAAGTTACTGCCTCCTATTGCTCTTATGCATCAATTGATTTTAATATTTGTCTGTACTTTATTATATGTTTCTATCTTGAATTGCACACATGTGTATTGATTTTAAGCAATGCTTGACCTTTTATACATATTTTTATTTTGAAATGCAAAATCTTGTAATGATTTTACAGAATCTTACTATAAATTATTTATTCACATTCTCATAGTTCTAAATAGCGTAAGCAGAGATCTCAGTGATTGGATATTAAACTACAAATAAAAATGAGTTGAGGAACATGCATCACCTGAGGAAAATAATATGCGCCTAACAAATATTACTTATAGGAGCACATAAATAGAGCCCACACCCATGTCCTCTTTTCCGTGTGCTGTGAGATGCCATGAATGCCAGACAACAGCTACTGTAGTGTTGTGTCATGTGCTATTCTGCTTGTAAGAGTTTAGGATAGACAGGGCCAGATGTATGGAAGAATTTAGCATTTCTTAACTGACCAAATTGCAATTTGAGTCTGTTAGAAATGTTAACTTGCCTTTCCAAATGTACAAAGGCAGTTAGGGCATCACAAAATGTGATTTCTATCCAGTAGAAATCGCATTTTGCAAGTCCATAAATAGGAAATCGCAAATAGGGTTTTCCTATTTGCCATTTCCTAAGCTTATGTACAAAGCCTTTACAAAATACACAATGGACAATTAGGAAATGCTCTTACCATCGGCTCCAAGTCGATGGTAACCATGTGCAATTTAAAAAATTCACCCCAAAATGCTTTTTTCAAAGTGCCAAAAAGTGCACATATGCCCATGGGGCATTTGTGTGCTTTACATTTGCACCACATTTTGGAGGGGGGGGGGTCATCAAGGGGGGCCTTAGGCCCATAGGCACCCTTGGTTTTGCATTTCCAGATCCCGGCACTCCTGTTTGTGGATGATACCTTGCTGATCTCTGAGTCTCCCATGGGCATAAAAAACCTGCTTGGTCTGTTCGGTGTGTTCTGCAAGCAAAGAGTGCTGGAGATCAATTTTAGTAAAACCAAGTATATGGTTTTTAATCCTTGCCCCACCACTAGGTCACACTCAATTTACAACGGTATCCCCCTGGAGAGAGTTTGCACTTTTGATTACTTGGGCTTTACTCTTAATGACTTGTTTGGTCGATCTTCTCAGAATCAGAAGGGTAAACTTAGATTGGAGCATTATTCAAGCGGCATTTTGAGGGCTGTCTAGTGCTCTAGCTTTTGTCCTGTTACTCCTGCTCCACAGATCTATAACTTGCAGCCTTTAGGAGGGTCAGTATATGGTGGTGAACTCTGGGGACATGAGAATCCAAATGAATTGATAATGGTGGAGAACTGGTTTTTACATGTTCTCACTAATTTGCCAGCAAATATCCGCCTTGCACCGCCACAGTTAGATCTGGGTATTATATCTCTTGTACATAGGGTCAGACTAGGACCGCTGATGTACTGGAGCAGGATTTTGCCCACCTCTAAATTGGCACATTTTAGGCTGAGTCTCGAAGACATTTTGAAATGCTGTGGGCGAGACAAGATTGCTTGGTTAGAATATATCAAACGCAGCCTAGTTTAGATCGGTTGCGAGACCCTTCAGGTACATCCTGAAACTATTGGTAGGATGACAAAGTCCATGTTAAAAGCAATCTCTTGGAGACATATAGATGCAGGGTTTCACAGGCTAGGGAATTTGGGCCCCCTTACTGCAGCATTCTTGGAATTCAAAGTTTCCCATTTTTGTAAGAGCATATGATAACATTGAGCCTCTCGCTGCTAAAACATTGTACATTAAATTTCGGTTTGGGACCCTGTTTTCCCCCTTTTACGGTGACATGACAGTGCTGTTATTGAGCAGGAGATGAGTTGTCACTTTTGTGTTGGCACCAAGAAAACTATAGAACATGTTGTTTTTTTTTGCCCCCAGTACTATTTTTTATAGGAGGGCCTGGATTGTTCCGCTTTGTTATAATCTGAAGGTTAATGGACCACAATTCTGCCTTAAGAATTTTAAGATCAAATACAGCACACCCAATAGTCTTTGCAGACTCTGCTTTCTCTTACATATGTAGAGGTGCAGACTGAAGTGGGCAACCGTTCTGTCTATAGACCAGACTGTTTGATTTGTTTTTAACATCTGCCATTGCTGCTAATGTAATATTATTAGATCTTCTCAATGGGATTGTTTGATTTTAGTCTATTGATATTTAAGAAAAATATTTATTGTCCTAGTATGAATGATAGTTGCTTGTTTGTAAATGTATCTTTTTATTATTTTGAATGTTTTAAGTGTATTTTTCGATATGTGCTTTAATGGCTATCAGCCGACATAAAGTTAAATAATGCATTTCCAAATTTAGGAAAGCAAAACCATTCGTACCTATGGTCCTTTAGGCCCATAGGACCAAATGGCTTAGCATTTCCTAAATAGTGATTTCCTAATAGCGATTGCTACCCTACTCTGTAGAAATCTCTCTTAGGAAATTTCTATTTTTGTACATTCGCTTTTGCATTTCCTAAACTGCAATTTCTTAGGTTTCACTGTTTAGGAAATGTAAAAACTGAATTTCGTACATCTGGCTGACAGTGTGTTATGATATGACTTTGAATATTTGTAAATTACTGCTGAATGTAAGTTTTTTCAAAATTCCTTAACAATTATCTATTTGCAATTTTTTATGCATGTGCATCTATTATGTGTCTATTTTTATAATATGATTATCGTAGGTGTGAGTCACAGTTTTTCTTGCATTCTTGTTACAAACAGCTCCACCTGTCTGCCACACACTGTACTGCACACAGATCCAGAATTTGCTCATGATTAAATGGCTTTCTCGTCAATCTCAGTTCCCTGCTTTTTATTGTCAGGTTTCTTCCCTACTGTGTGTTTGTCCTTCCCCTGGATCATAGCTTGTTTACCCTGAGCTTTTGATTTGGTTGGCTGTATCCTTCCACTGCTGACATCACAAAACTATGCATGTTTGTTTTTGTCTTCATTATTTGTTTCACAGTCTTCAAAGAGCACTCACACTCTGGATGCTGTTTTTCTTCTGTGTGTTCCCCTTGATGCTCCTCCATGAGGGCCCAGACACCAAATGGCCTCCTTGGTGACGAAGCTCTGGATGTTTTCTCGCTATATCCTATGACACCATTGTCTATTGTGGTAACTGCTAATAGATTTGCCAATGCTGGAGGCTTTAAACTCTGCCAGCTATGGCAAAAGCAATAGCGATGATTGGCTATGTTAAAAGTAAAATGTATTTCAAGTATGACGCAAAGTGGGTTGTGTCCTGGTGGCAATGCATGCAATGATGCAACACACGTTGCTTCACGTAACGTGGCACCCATCATGAAAGAATAGAAAGCAATGTTATTATTATTTACTATAATTTTAACACATCCTATTGCCCATTGGCAAAGGCAATCTTGTTGATCGCTCCACATTAGCAAAGTGAGACTGATTGCCTTTGCCAATGTTTGTTTTTAAATTAATGTTATTTTTTATTTAATGTATTTTTTTATATGTGTACCATATGATATATATGATTGTCTGCAATGGCTAAAGTTATATAAACTTTTTTACATTCTTTTTATTTCATTGTGTTATATTTTTTGCAACCTGGATGTACCTGATATCTATTATTGTATGACCACTTTTTATTTATTTATTATTATATTTTTGTGGTCGGGCTCTGTGCTGGTAGTGCTAATCTCTGACCGCAACTGATTTCTAGGTAATTGCCTTGTCGTACCTGTGAGTGAACTGTGCGACTCCATGTCTTGGCTGGAAAAGATTTGAGCATGTACAACTATAGAAGATGTGAGTGTAACTTTAGTTAATGTTAAGGGACTTAAACTTTTTGGAGGTGTGTTTTTATATTTGCACATCCCTCTCTGTGCCCCTCCTCAATCTTCTAACATCAGATGGTTCAGCCCCCTCCCCATGCTGAGACTTTTTATGCTTGGGATTCTAGGAACATGAGCCTTATCCTGCTTTTTCCATGAAAGGTGTTCAGGTCAAATGTGTATCCTTCTTTTGCATCTGTTGGGATTCTAAAAGTAACCTGAGTTTGAGGATTCCCCTGGAAAGAATCATGATTTTTACACTTTTCTAAAAAGTAGCCGGTGTTTATGTGTTGCGTACACTGCACTTGCTCCATGCTTGTGAAATCTCTTGTAATGTAGATTTTTTTTTCAAGGGGGCTTGGAGCACACCCATTACTTACCTTTACTTACTATTGGTTGTCTTCCACGTCACTCTTGTTTCCTTTCTTTCTGTTGACCAGCGCCTCCTCCTGCCTCCAGCTTGTTGCTTGGCTTCACATCTTCTTCTTTTGTGGGAACTTGTACCAAGTACTGCTTCCAGTGACCAGTGTCATTCCACTGGCCGCGCACTTGTAACATACTTTATTTATTTATTTTGTTCACTTTCCAGCAATTGTATTCTGTTCATTGCGTGACCGTCTCTGTCACCACCTCCCTTCTGTCACTGCATGCCCCTTTCCCATCCTGTCACTAGTCATATCTTGTTTTATATAGTGCAACGTCGACTGGAAGGAAGTGGAGTGCTATAAATGAGCGCTAACTACATTGCACATTCATTTTTATAGGCACGGGGAGATTACACAATTTGCCCAGAATCACAGGATGTTTAGCTGGCGCTGAGACTCAAACCTGTTTCACCAGATCCAAAGTCAGCGGCTCTGGCCGTATGCCATAGTCTCTCCATGCTCAGTGTTCAAGTTAACTAGACTTTGACAAGCTGCTAACTGTAATGGGCATTTGTTCAAGAATATAAACTGCATATTGAGTATGGGAAAAATAATGATTATAGCTTGTTCGTACATGCAATGTTTTTTTTTCTTCCCAACGTCCGCATTCTGTTTAATGCTTGCCCGTCCCTACCACCACCTGAATTCTGTTGACGCCTGCCTATTCCCCGGTCATTGCTGGCCTGTATCTCCCACCACCTCAATTTTGGTACTGCATGCCCTTTCCCCACCCGCATGGCTTGTTTTCTATAACACAAAGTAGATCAGAAGGACTTGAAGTGCTTTACTTGCACGCCAGTTACATTACACAAGGACACATTCATTTTCACAGGCATGGGAGATTAAGAGATTTGCCCAGAATCACAGGATGTTGAGCCAGCGCCAAGGCTCACACCTGGTTCCCTAGCTCCAAAGTCAGAAGTTCTGGCTGTAAGCCCACAGCCTCTTCATGGAAAGTGTTTCAGTTAGCTACACTATGACACACTGGTAACAGCAATAGGCATTTGTTCAAGAATATAAACTGCATAATAAATTAGGGAAAATGACAATTTTAACATTGACAAAGCCAATACATTGCGCACAAAAGAAACCCATTGGCTTTGCCAATGCTTGTTACTATTTTCTGTGATGTCTAACTACTTGTAGTTTAATGAGAGACTGGTGTGAAACCCGTGGGTGAATGTGAAAATCAAAATATTTTTTATAAAATTCGACAAAATTTAAAATTTAGCAAAGGGATGTATTTGTAGATCGGTAATGGTTTTCCTAAAGAAACTAATTATTAAATTTAAAAATTATGAAAATATTTTGGAAAAAATACAAATAAGTGACACCGTTTTCATAATTAATTTTTTGCCCCGATGGCCAATTGACAAAAGTAATAACTGTTATATCCATCAGATGTTTCTGTTCACAGCGATGTATTGTGTTATTTGATTGTCCAAATACATGTGATATTCCAAGACGTCAACTGAGCTGAATCAATTCATATGGTAAAATCTAATTAATGAAAATGGGATAACAGGTGCCCTAGGCATTTGACTGAGGATTAAATATTGTATCATGTGATTTAGTGGCCATTTTGCAAAAGGTGTTTTTGCTTGCACACTGGTTACATAATGGAAAGAAATGCAGTTGATAATAAATATTCTGCTATTCTGTCTTCCACCCTCCTTCCAATAAAAACAGTACTCCATTTGTGGGGCTGGGCCTAATGCCTATGACAGGAAAATCCTATTAATGCCACATAGAGACATCACAACTTTGCATTGCTAATTGATCCATGATGGTAATGTGGGTAGCTGAGGTATTTGGTCTCAGGCTTGCCCGGCACCCAGGGAAGCCTACTAAACCCAGATAATGTTGCAAGCTAGACACCCAGGGAATCTGAAGGTGGTGTAAAAATGCATGCATCCACTAAGTTTCTTAATCCAAATACCCTGAAAATGTCACATTTTTGTTAAAACCATATATGTTGGTTATATTTCTTTGATAAAAATAAACGGAATATACGAAGATCCCTAAAATTCCTACCATCCAGCATTTGCACTTTTCTTCCAGTAGAAACTGCACCGCACTTGTTTATATATGTCTATTGTCTAGGACAGGAAAAATCCTATAATGCAATGTGAAGACATCCAAATTTTGCCTTGCCAATTGACCCATTTTGGTGATGAGAGGAGCTGCAGTATTTCAGCCCTAGCATTAATGCTACCCAAGGAAACCTACTAAGATTGTACATTTCTTAAAACTAGGTACCTGAGGTGTCCATGTTGGTGTGACTTGCATAGGCTCCACTACATTTTTCTTACTTAGATTGCTCACCACATTTAAAACTCTAGTTAAAATCATACATTTTCCTCACATTTCTACAAGGGGAAAGTTTCTGAATCTCTGGAGATCCACAAAATCCCTACCACCAAGCATTCCCATACTTATCCTGATAAATGTGGTACCTGACTTGTGTGGCTGGTATTATCTTCCATATCAGGAAAGGTCTCAAAATTTTATGTGGAGACTTTGTAAATTGACCCCTTCTGATGATATGAGTAACTGTGGTATTTGGGCCCTGGCTCAAGTGTAACACAGAAAAACCTACTGAACTCAGACATGCTGGCACCAACCTTGTTTTCCTTATATGTAAACGACATCCCCTCCTTCCTTGAAGGAAGCAAGTGTGATTCACCAAGGTTAGGAGGGGATGGGATCCCTGCACTACTCTTCGCTGACGACACCATTTTAATCTCCCAGACTCCCGGTGGCCTTCATAAGCTGATTAACACCTTTCATTTATATTGTAACAAAAAAGGACTTGAAATTAACCCTAGCAAAACAAAATATATGTCTATTAACCAAAGTAAAACTTTTATAAAAAATCTGGAATTGCAAGGGGAAAGATTAGAATATGTGAATAATTTTAACTAGTTAGGTATCACGCTGGACTCCAAAATGTCATGGAAACCCCAACTGTTAAAAACAAAATTAATACTGCTCCAAAATTCTATGCCTATTATAAAGAACCATAGAGAGAGCACCTCTAAGGCTGCATCACCTGCTATTGAGGTCTTTAAATGTAAGGCTCAATCAGCAGCCCTCTATGGAGCAGAACTGTGGGGTCCACATTGTAAGCATAATTTTGAAGTGGACGAAAACAACTTTGTAAGAAGATTATTATCCTTACCTAACAGAACACCGATGACACCGGTTTTTATGGACATTAATCTACAGCGTACTGATAGTCTTGCTGCATTACGCCCCCTTACGTATTGGATAAGAATTTGGAAAACAGAAGAGCTTATCCATTACAGAACGGGACTACAAAAAATAATGCCATTTGGTATCCTGAAAAATATTTTATGGTTTAAACATATTGCCTCTTGGCTTAAAAGACTAGGACTATCAAACTACTGGGAATACCCTCAAGAGCTAACAAAATCTTGCAATAAAAAAGGTAAACGATTATTTTGGAATTACTTAAGTAACAAACTAATAGAGGATACCAATTCAGGCTCGTTGACTATAAGGTTTCTTCAATTCAAAGACACTCCTAAATTTGAAACCTTTTTGGATGAGATTAACCCCCCGGTAGCAAAATCCTTATACCTTAAATTCAGATATGGGGTCCTGCAGACCAATGATAAGAAATCCAAATGGGGCAGCAATGCGCAAGATAAAGATTCAGACAAATGTAGTTTTGCAAAAATGTCACAACTGTCATAGAAAACGATATGCATATCTTATTTTTTTGCCCGGCTTATCGGTATCCAAGAGAAAGATGGATTAAACCTCTAAGTAACATCCTTAATTTAAGACACTGTAGACAGGCAGAACGGATTTTACGATCTGACACAACTCGATTGATAGTATTCTGTTTGTCTAGGTTTCTTAGAGCCAAAAGTGGTTTAAAATTGTAATTGCAGCAGCACTTTAATTAGACTGTTATACGGAGGAAAATTAACTAATTTTTTCATTCTCTTTTGTTATCTTAAAAAGTTGTTTGTCCATTCTTTCATAATATTATGCCGGAGCATTTTTAACAGTGAATGATTGACTGTATATTAATATTTTATATTTTAAATGTAATGTAAGTTTTCAATTTCAACACCCCTGTTTACTTTTTTACTTATTTATATAAATATTGTATTTGTTAAACATAATTGATTTTATATGTAAATTTCTGATGAAATATGGAAATAACGCCCCCATCCCTGATATTTGGTATATTAACTAGGATTGCCCAATTCCTTGTAAATTCCTGTAATGATGATTTTTAAATTTACTATGTTGTATTTTTATTTTCTGCACTTTTATGGTCCAAAGCAGACTGAAATAAAGTATTGAATTGAATTGAATTGATTGTCCAAATACATGTGATATTCCAAGACAACAACTGAGCTGTGGCTTATAATGATTTTTTATTGTATAGCGACCATGAATCAATTCATATGGTAAAATCTCATTAATGAAAATGGGATAACAGGTGCCCTAGGCATTTGACTGAGGATTAAATATTGTATCATATGATTTAGTGGGCATTTTGCAAAAGGTGTTTTTGCTTGCACACTGGTTACATAATGGAAAGAAATGCAGTTGATAATAAATATTCTGCTATTCTGTCTTCCACCCTCCTTCCAATAAAAACAGTACTCCATTTGTGGGGCTGGGCCTAATGCCTATGACAGGAAAATCCTATTAATGCCACATAGAGATATCACAATTTTGCCTTGCTAATTGATCCATGATGGTAATGTGGGTATCTGAGGTATTTGGTCTCAGGCTTTCCCGGCACCCAAGGAAGCCTACTAAACCCAGATAATATTGCAAGCTAGACACCCAGGGAATCTGAAGGTGGTGTAAAAATGCATGCATCCACTAAGTTTCTTACTCCAAATACCCTGAAAATGTCACATTTTTGTTAAAACCATATATGTTGGTTATATTTCTTTGATAAAAATCAACGGAATATACGAAGATCCATAAAATTCCTACCATCCAGCATTTGCACTGTTCTTCCAGTAGAAACTGCACCGCACTTGTTTATATATGTCTATTGTCTAGGACAGGAAAAATCCTATAATGCAATGTGAAGACTTCCAAATGTTGCCTTGCCAATTGACCCATTTTGGTGATGAGAGGAGCTGCAGTATTTCAGCCCTGGCATTACTGCTACCCAAGGAAACCTACTAAGACTGTACATTTCTTAAAACTAGGTACCTGAGGTGTCCACGTTGGTGTGACTTGCATAGGCTCCACTACATTTTTCTTACTTAGATTGCTCTCCACATTTAAAACTCTGGTTAAAATCATACATTTTCCTCACATTTCTACAAGGGGAAAGTTCCTGAATCTCTGGAGATCCACAAAATCCCTACCATGAAGCATTCCCATACTTATCCTGATAAATGTGGTACCTGACATGTGTGGCTGGTATTATCTTCCATGACAGGAAAGGTCTCAAAGTTTTATGTGGAGACTTTGTAAATTGACCCCTTCTGATGATGTGAGTAACTGTGGTATTTGGGCCCTGGCTCAAGTGTAACACAGAAAAACTTACTGAACTCAGACATTTCTAAAAATTAGGAACCGAAGGGAGCCCAAGGTGGTGTGACTTGCATGAATCCCATTACGTATTTCCACTCAGAATGCCCTGCAAATGTTAAACTTTGGCAAAAATCACACACTTTCCAATATTGTGAGGGGAACGTTCCAAAATGTGTGCCAATCCAAACAATTCATGCCAACTAACATTTCCACACTTCTCCCAATAATAATGGCACCCCACTAATGTTGGTGGGACTATAATCCACGACAGAAAGTGGTCAAAACTTGCACTGTATGAAGTCAATGAGATCTTCACATGGTTGTAGTTATGGTCTGCTCAAATGAAGTGTTTTAGGCCCACACGTGGGAAGCATTGTTTCAATTAGGTGATTTCTAACGTTGCCTATTGTCTAGAAGCATAACGTTTTTTGTGACATAAATATTGAAATATTGCCTATTTTTACATATACTTTGATATTTACATGGCATTCTGCATAAGAAAATGTTTAGTAGCCATTCAAGCCACTCTACCCTAATTTTCTCTGGGTCTTAAGGGTTCAGAAATGTCCAGGGTTGGTAAGGTTTTTTTGACCCAGAACCTAAATAGTACAGTCATTCACCATAGCGAGTGAGAGCAAATTGGGAATTCTTTGGGCATAATTTTGACATTCAGGCTAGCAGAGACAGGGAAAACCTCCAATTCTACTTCCCCATAAGGGCAGACATAGTGTCTGATGCTGGGACAAAATCACAGATGTCAACAGGGTCCAGACTCAGAACCCTACTTCACTCCAGGTTTCACTCCCCCCCCCCTGACAATCAAGAGGGTTAGGGGATTGTTTCGTTTTTTTACCAACTATATGCCCATACAAGGGAGGGGCTAGAGAGAGAAAAGGGTAAGTAACAGAATAGGGTGTGGGGTTCGGCCATCTCAGTACTCTACTGCATTCTCCACGCCTGGGGCAGCAGACAGTCTTTCTGTCACCCTTGGGTAGAAGAATGGGGGGGGTAAACCTCCCCTTTGCTTGCCCATATGTCAAACTATGCATAAATAATCTAAATTTACAATCACTTGCCATGGGATTTTGCTGGTGCTGTAGGCCCCCAAGGGGGTTCGGAAGGATTGTAGGGACTTAACATGAGTGCTGATGACATTGTCTCTGCCACAGTTGTGAGCTGACTGGTGTCTTAAATAGCTGCCAAACCAGATGAGGGGTATTTTATCAACTTGTACAATGATAAATGATTGCATTGTTTTTGGACTTTAAGGGAACTGGACTGCTTTTGGCTGGAAACTTAGCAGCATTTAATGACTTCTCTAAAGTAACCATATAACACAACATAAGACAATAACTCAACAAAAAGCAAAAATCAAAAGCATAGCAGGACACAATAAAACAAAAACGAGCACAAAACAGTGACCACAGTACAACACAATAAAGCGATGCAATAATTGTTAAACCTAAACACAAAAGCAGAAATACAACAAAACGTATCACCATGACAACAAAACCTAACACAATAACTCAAATCACATTATCACACCACATCACCACAAGAATACAATCTAAAAACAAAACAATGCAGGGACAATTTTCAAAATTGCACAAAAAACAGGAGAACATAGCACAGTGATACATCAGAGACCAACAGAATACAGCACAAGCACACAATAGCTCACTCGAGCAAAAGCACAACAATGTGCCACAAAACCACATGGCTCACTAGCACAACTCTACAACATCAGAACACAAGAGTATAAGACAGCCTAGTTACGACACAATTATGTAGGTATGTTGTTTGTGTCGGCGCATTATTTGGCTCTGTTGTTTAATTGGAGCAGTGTGTTGTAGTTGTGTTCTGTTGTATTGTTGAGAAGTGTTTTTGGTGTTGTTGTGCAGTTTTATTGCAATTTGATGGTCTGATGTAGTCTATTGTTGAGTTGCACGTTGGTTGTCTTTTATTGTTGCATTGTTCTGTTGATATGTTGGACCCTACTCCCAAAAGCTGGGTTGGGGTACATAAATTAGTACTACTTTACATACTCCAGAATGAAATTCGCAAACGTCCAGCTGGACATCTCCATGGCAACGTCTCCTATATTTTCTGCACAGAGATATCCACCCAGTAACAGAGATTTATGCACATGTGGGTATAGTATAGTAGTAAATGTAGGAGGAACAAGGGAGAGTGGATGGGAATTGGGGAATAATTACTACAAAATGGGTGAGGCTAAACGAAATTGAAGGAGGGGTTTACGGAAGGCATGATAATACAAAACACACACCTTCATTATAGTAAGATAAATGCAATTGACAAAATATAAAATTAAATCTACCACAGTATTACTACTGTAAAAACAGACAGGAAGTTGCTCATGGTAACATTTCAGTTATAATTTCAGTTGTAGGAGTTTCCAATCCCTTGTTTGAGGCGATGGAGACTCGTAAGCCTACATCTATACATGATTCATTCCATACATGATGAGATTTACACCTAGGTATAGGTGCAGATCTACACATGAGGAATGCTACACATAAACACGTGCCTTTGTGAATGGGCCCCTTTGAGTTTTGTGAGTATTGCTGTTATTGTTCTTTGTTTGTTGTAATATGATGGTGTATTGTTGTGGTGGTGCTGTACCTCAATTGCAGTCTGTCAGCTTAATATCTACTAATATTTTTTATCTAACAATTTCCCCTCCACATCATTCATGTTTTAGTGGTAAAAGCACCAAGCACTGCTTTAACTGACCACAAAAGATATGTAACAATGCCAGCCAAAAATATTTTGAGAATCGGCCTCTGATGCTTTTTACTCATACCTACCTATTACCTCTGTTAGCAAGGCGTGGCTCTTTATGAAAGGGTGAACATTATTTGCACATTAATTACATCTAAAGCAGCACACAGCGTGCATTTTGTTTACTGAACAATTGATTGCAGCAGCCGCTACATTGCTAAAGTTTAGGAGGCGGTTAAGGGTAACAGCAAATTCTAAAATAATATGAAAATGTGAATGCAAGACTGCAAATTAAAAGTCTATGAGACTTTAAAGTACCAGTAGGCAAAAGAGTTTACTAAGCACCTGCTGCATTCCACCGAGCCACTGCGAGCGTCGGGTGCTCCTCGAGATGTTACCAGGTGAAAAAACACTTCTGTTTCCATTTTAATGAGCTATCAAGCATTTAGATTGCACTGAAATGCTGTTTTAAGAGAATTTCCCAGCTCCTGACACCAGTGACAGAGGTTCTCCACAGCATGGAATTACTTAAGGTTTTACATGTGGGCACTTGGCCCTGTCCTGGTGAACTCTCCAAACAACAGCTGTGCTCGCTGTCAGCGTGACATGATAAAATGTTTGTCCGGCCAAATACAAAGAACGAGAGGGGATGAGAGGGAGAGGGAAAGAAGGGAAGGGCAGGACCTCTCTCTGAGTCCCAGCACATACCATCTCTGGACTCCTCCTGTGCCCAGCAGGGGTCTGGCAGTAAAGAATACGCAGCCACAGTTACAGATTACCCAGAACCAGAGTACGAGCCTAATAGTAACCAGATATCAGCCGCCTCTTTCTTATGAATGATGGACTGTTGGCACGTGACCTGGCTTGGCTATCTCCCTGCACTGTCCAGGCCGCCGCGAGGCCCTACGTAACGTCTAGCGTGATGGGAAAACTCTTCAGCGCAGATGGTACTGGCCTGCCTCGTAAAGTGACTCAACGCGAATCTTCACAGAAAATATACGCCATAAAAATGATAATGGAAAAAACACAAGAAAGCAGCCCCAAAACAGTATTTTGAGCAATTTGTTCCGGTTTCTGCGTAACGGTTTAGATACAAATGTATTCCCGTTCACATCAAAGGAGTTATAAGTGTGCGCGTGGAATTCAGTGGTCCTAAGAAGGTGAAAGTCTATGACATCTGAAGAGCCGGAGGTTTTCAGAACCTGGTTCAGGCAAGGCCGGCCTAGCTTTCATCTATGAGGAAGATGCTTAGAATGGTGTCTATATACAGAACATTCTAAACAGGGTCCTATAAGAAGATTTGTGGGGCAGATTTACAATCAATCAATCAATCAATCACAGCATTTATATAGTGCGCTACTCACCCGGGAGGGTCTTAAGGCGCTGGGGGAGAGGGGTATGTCACTGCTCGAACAGCCAGGTCTTGAGTTGCTTCCTGAAGGAGAGGTGGTCTTGGGTACGCCGAAGGTGGATGGGGAGGGAGTTCCAAGTCTTGGCTGCCAGGTAGGAGAAGGATCTTCCTCCGGCAGTGGCTCTGCGGATGCGTGGTACGGTGGCGAGTGCGTGGCTGGTTGATCGTAGCTGGCGCGTGGGCATGTAGAAGGTCATGCGGTTGTTGAGGTACTTGGGGCCCAGGTCGTGTAGAGCCTTGTGTGCGTGGGTGAGGAGTCTGAACGTGATTCTCTTGCTGACGGGGAGCCAGTGCAGTTCTCTCAGGTGTCCGGTGATGTGGCTGTGTCGGGGGATGTCGAGGATGAGTCGTGCGGAGGCGTTCTGGATGCGTTGGAGTCTTCTCTGGAGTTTGGCTGTGGTTCCGGCGTAGAGGGCGTTCCCGTAGTCCAGTCGGCTGGTGACGAGTGCCTGGGTGACGGTCTTCCTGGTTTCAGTGGGGATCCATCTGAAGATCCTGCGGAGCATGCGCAGGGTGTTGTAGCACGACGAAGAAACGGCGTTGACTTGTGTGGTCATTGATAGGGAGGAGTCCAGGATGAAGCCCAGGTTGCGTGCGTGGTCCGTTGGTTTGGGAGCGGTGGCCAGGGCCGGGGGCCACCAGGAGTCGTCCCAGGCAGAGGGTGATGATCCCAGGATGAGGACTTCCGTCTTGTCTGAGTTCAGTTTAAGGCGGCTGTTCCTCATCCAGTCGGCGACGTCTTTCATCCCTTCGTGTAGGTTGGCTCTGGCGGTGGTGGGATCGTTGGTGAGGGAGAGGATCAGCTGGGTGTCATCGGCATAGGAGATGATGTTGAGGTTGTGTTGGCGTGCGATGGCTGCGAGGAGGCTCATGTAGACGTTGAAGAGGGTCGGGCTGAGGGAAGATCCTTGTGGTACGCCGCAGATGACTTCGGTGGCCTCGGATCTGAACGGAGGGAGGCGGACTCTCTGGGTTCTTCCGGTAAGGAACGAGATGATCCATTCCAGCGCTTTCTCTCGGATCCCGATTTTGCTGAGGCGCTTCACTAGGGTTCGGTGACAGACCGTGTCGAACGCTGCGGAGAGGTCCAGGAGGATGAGGGCCGCTGTTTCTCTGTTGTCGATCAGGGTTCTGATGTCGTCGGTGGCTGCGATCAGGGTGGTCTCGGTGCTGTGGTTGGCCCAAAATCCGGACTGCGAGTGGTCGAGGGATCTGTTCGTCTTGAGGAAAGCGGCAAGCTGTTTGTTGACGGTCTTCTCGATGACTTTGGCCGGAAAGGGAAGGAGCGAGATGGGACGGTAGTTCTTGAGGTCGGTGGGGTCCGCCGTTGGTTTCTTCAGGAGGGCGGTTAGCTCGGCATGCTTCCAGCTCTCCGGGAAGGTGGCGGTGTGGAAGGAGGAGTTGATGGTGTCTCGGAGATGGGGTGCGATGGTGGCGATGGCTTTGTTGAAGACGTGGTGTGGGCACGGGTCGGTTGGTGATCCTGAGTGGATGGAGTTCATCGTGCGGGTGGTGTCTTCAGTGCTGATCGGGGTCCAGTTGCAGAGGGTGGTGGTGGCGGGCGCTGGTTCGGTGGTAGGGTGCGTGGTCTGTGAGTCGAAGCTGTTGTGTATGTCGGCGATCTTGCGGTGGAAGAACGAGGCGAGGGAGTCGCAGAGGTCTTGCGAGGGAGTGATGTCGTTGGTTCCGGCGCTGGGGTTGGAGAACTCTTTGACGATGCTGAAGAGTTCCTTGCTGTCGTGGGCGTTGTTGTCCAGTCGTTCTTTGAGTGCCGTCTTCTTGGTGGCGCGGATCAGTTGATGGTGTTTGCGGGTGGCGTGCTTGAGGGCGGTCCAGTTGTCTGTGGTGTGGTCGAGCCGCCAGGCTTTCTCGAGGGTGCGGCAGTTCTTCTTGGATTCCTTGAGTTCGTTGGTGAACCAGGGGGTTTTCTTGCTGCCGGGTCTGCTGGGAGGGTTCTTTAGTGGTGCGAGGTCATCGGCGCAGGCGGTCAGCCACTTGGTGAGGTTGCTGGCTGCTATGTTGGGGTCCGTTGTGCTGGTGGGAATGTTCTGGCTGAGGGAATCGGTGAGCTGCTCGGCGGTGATCTTGCTCCAGCTGCGGCGGGGGACCCGTTGCGGTTGGTGGTGGGTCGTAGTTTTCCTGAAGCTGAAGTGGATGCAGCTGTGATCTGTCCAGTGGAGTCCGGTGGCGTGGCTGAAGGAGACGTGCTTGCTGGATGAGAAGACGGGGTCAAGCGTGTGTCCGGCGTAGTGGGTGGGGGTGTCCACCACTTGCTTGAGTCCGAGGTTGGCGAGGTTGTCCAGCAGGGAGGTGGTGTTTCTGTTGTTGTTGTTCTCCAGGTGGAAGTTGAGGTCCCCTAGGAGATTGTAGTCGGTGGAGGGAAGGGCGTGCGGGCTGATGAAGTCTGCGATGTCTTCGCTGAACTGCGTGCGTGGTCCCGGTGGTCTGTAGATGAGGGTGCCTCGGAGGGTGGTCTTGGGGTCGGTGTGTATCTGGAAGTGCAGGTGCTTGGCGGCGGAGAAGGTTTTGTCGGAGTTGGTCGAGATGCGGATGTTGTTCTTGTGTACGATGGCGATGCCTCCTCCCGTCTGGTTAACGCGGTCCTTCCGGGTGATCTTGTATCCGTCCGGGATGGCTGTGGCAATGTCGGGCGCTGAGGAGGCGTTCATCCAGGTTTCGGTGAGGAAGGCGATGTCCGGTGCAGTTACGTCGAGCAGGTCCCAGAGTTCCACGGCGTGCCTGTGGACGGAGCGGGTGTTCAGCAGGATGCACTTCAGGTGGTTGCTGTTAGTGTTGGAGTCGACGGGGGCGGTGCAGGTCCGGTAGCAGGTGAAGCGGCAGGCTTTGCAGGTGAAGGGTCCGTTAGTGCGTCTCGTGGTGGCTCGGTAGCAGGCAGGGTTCCGGCCGGCATTGAGTGCGTTGAGAGTGGCGTCGTCGTAGGTCTGTCGTGATGTCTTGCATCGGCGGTGGGGACCAGGGGTCCTGGCGCTAGGCGTGGTCCAGGCGTGGACGGGCGCAGACGGGCTTACCTTTGGCGCGCCTTCGGCGCACAATCGGCGCGCCCGCTGCGCGAGCGCACGGTCGCCATTTATGACGAAGTGCGAGGGAGGGAGGAGCAGCTCGGAGGCGGGAGCGGGGAGGGTACAGAAGGAAAAGGGGGCGTGTCCGCTCTCACGGCGGCGGGAAGCGGGGCGGGTGGGCGCCGGGGGCACTACAGGGAAAAACAGCACAGGGGGGCACAAAAACACAGGCAATAGGGGCAAAATGCCTAAAATAGGCAACAAGGATACAGAAATTAAAGAGAAAAATACACAGTTCATGCAGGAGACCACACCGAGCGTCGGCGGGGGGCGTGGTCAGCAGGCAGGCTCAGCGAGGCTGAGGGCAGCGGCAGGCGGGGAGCACACGCTACAGCTGGTGGCCGTGCGGCGCGGGGGTGTCCTAAGACTAAGTCACAAGAAACTGATGCATCTGTAGAGCTGCGTCAGTTTCCCTGTGCCAGCTAGCGATACCCTTGTGCCACCATGGATGTGCCGTATTTACAATATGGCGGACCATGGCGTAAGGATTGGCAGATGCGACAGAAATTCTGACGCATCTTTGGCCTAAAAGTCACTCATTGCTGGAGTCGTGTCAGAAGCATGATGCCACTCCAGCAATTCATGGGGGGGCCTATTCTCATTGTACTGCATAACTCCTTACGCCTGCTTCAAGCAGGCATAAGGTTTTGATGCAGTGGCATCCTAGAAGTGGCACAGTGAAATTTTGAAGATTTTACTGCATCACTTCTACAAATCTTTCCTGCGTGGAACGCCCACCCTGCATACATTATGCCTGACGCAGTATAATGTGACGCAGGGATTTACAACATGACGCATCTCACAAGATGCGTCACTTTGTAAATTGGCCGCATTGTTTATGCAAAAGTGTGGCACCAGGCTTGTAAATCTACTTTGCATTGTTACAGATTGAGTGAGACTTGATGCAGTACCTTGTTAGAAACTGATTTTAGGTGCTCAAGTCTAATTACAATGCAAGGCTCCGAAATGGCCTTACATGTTTAGAAAGCTGACTTTTAGGATATTCCCTTTGCTCATCCCAAGGTATCTATAATGCCAGATTTACCAAATACGCCTTTTTTAGAGATGTACAGAGGTTGTAATTTTTCCTCCAGCTATAGAAGTCATTGTTACATATTTTCTTTTTCAGTGAAGTGTAAAATTCAGTAAAATATAAAGTGTGCACGTGCTGCAAAACAGAAATGTGGTTGACGGAAAACTCTTCTTTGAATAATTTCATAAATGCCCTTAATTTGTAGGTGATTTTTATTTCATTTTTACATTTGAATATGCATTGGGTATGCATGACAGAAAAAAGTATAAATTATGAAATGCAGGCATCGTTTGTGCAGAAGGAGAAACACTTTTCCCAAAACAGTGAGGTGCAGAGATTAAATACAGATGTATTCATGGGACAGGTTGGATCATTCCAATTTTATTTTTGCACTTTCAAATTCTAAAATGCTGATCAATGGTGAACCTAGAGGGCTCAAACATTAGGTGAGAGGCAAATTTTAACTCCTATTCCTTGACCCAAGAATGACCTCAAACTTACTACATTTTATGGAACGGGAGCTCATTCCCTCAAGCTTAAGTATATGTATACTATCACAGACTGCATGAAGTAGGTTCCCCCTTTGATAAAAAAAGATGTAAACCCAAGATGTCTGCTCCATGTTACAACAAAGAGCGTATTGAAAAAAAAAAGATCCTAGTGCTTCAGAAAAACTTTGGTGGTATACTCACTCTATAGACAGCCTTGAACCTTTTAGGCCAGATTAAATCTAGCTGAAATCCATTCCTAAACAGTTTTAAATCATGAAGCAAACAACTAATCATCCCCTCTCTCAGCTGGCCAACAACACAACGAAAAATCCATGAACCTCAATCAAATATAACTCTTCCTCCTGATCCTAAATGATGGCCTACCTTACTCAGCTAAATAATTTGCTAATTCATAAAGACATTTAGAAGCATAAAATATTAATGTAATGCCATTATGAGCAAATCATCACATTTTCATGTTTTGAAAACCACTCTGTTCTTTTTCAGTATTAAACAATTTCCAGCTGTTAGTGAGAACTGGTAAAGCTGTTTTGTGATTAACTTGATGAGTGGTAAAAAACGTTTGTCATTTTACAGCTCAGCGTGGATAGCACTGCGCTAATCCTATACTTAAAGACTTTGCTGCAGAAATGTCAAAATACTTTGTCCCTTTATACCACAGCATGGATGGCAATGTGCTAATCCTGTGATTAAAAACTATGATAGAAAAGCATATATTTGAGGTGAGCAAATTCAGAGTGTCACTGGTGTTGTATGGTGCTCTATAGAGTAGCTGCTCTCCACCTAAACTTGGGAGCTACCCAGAGTTTCTGCTTCTTTTTTGCAGATTTCACTTATACAAACCCCACTTATTCACCCATACAGCCACTCACACTCCCACACTGATGCAGATAGTCACAGTGCCACTCAGATGACATATATTAGAAACAGTATAACTCATTAGTATTACAAAAATAATAGTAATTTAACGTATTCAGTAGATGAGTATATATGTTTATCTCTCATAAACTTTTACGCAACACTCACACTGACTGGATGATGTTATCAGCAATGTCCTTTGAGATGTCATCAATGATGTCATCAGTGATGTTACTGACCATGTCATGAGTGATGTAATATATGAGGTCATAAGCAGTGCATTGCGGGTGTGCAAGTTATAGTTAGCTTGGGGAATTATAACTGCTGAATTTCAATGGATTTGTACAAGTGAAATCTGAGTCTAACTATACCGTCCCTGTAACTTGCTTTTCAGTGAATTTCAAAAGTTTTTTAGAGTCTATTTCCTATCTATAACATCCCTGTAACCTTTGTTTTTAAGCGGCTTTCTACGTTTTTTTGAATTATATTTCCTAACTATAATTTACCAGTAACGCTAGTTTTATTCAGTGAATTTCAACATTTCTTTAACATATTATTTCATAAATGTACCCTGTAACCTTTGAGAGTGTGTGTGTGGTTGGCTGAATAAGTAGGTGAGTAGGTATGTAAGTGGCTGTATGGGTCTGTGAGTGGGTGTGTGAGTGATTGTATGGGTCTATACAAAGCTTTGTTAGTGGGTGTAGGAGTGCCTGTGTGGATCAGTGAGTGTCTGAGTGGGTCTGTGAGTAGGTGCATGAGTGGTTCTGTGACTGGATGTGTGAGTGTCTGAGTGGGTCTGTGAGTGGTTGCATGAGTGTGTGAGTTGGAGTGTGAGTCAGTGAACAAATCTCTGACAGGCTCTGTAAGTGGGTTCATCAGTGTCTGTGAGTGGATGGATGAGTTTCTGAGTGGGTGAGTGTCTGAGTGGGTCTGTGAAAGGATAACTAAATGTCTGAGTGGGCCAGTTAGTGGGAGTGTGAGTCTCTGATTGGATCTGTGAGTAGATGCATGAGTCTCCGTGGGTTTGTGAATGTGAATATGAGTGTCTAAGTGGGTCTGTGAGTGGGTGGATGAGTGTCTGAGTGGGTCTGTGAAAGCTTGTGAGAGTATTTGAGTGGGCCTGCGAGTGGGTGAATGGGTGTCTGAGTGGGTGTGTGAGGCAGTGTGTCAGTGTCTGAGTGGGTGCAAGATTGACTGAGTGGGAATGAGAGTCTCTGAGTGGATCTGTGAGCTCATGTGTGAGTCTCACAGTGGGTGAAAAAATGCTTGAATGCATCAGTGAGTGGGTGCATACGTGAGTGTGTTTGTCAGTGGGGGCATAAGTCTCTCAGTGGGTCTGTGAGTGGGTGCGTGAGTGAGTGAGTAGGTCTGTGAGTAGGTGCATGAGTGGTTCTGTCAGTGGGTGCACATAAAATAGTTGGGGACACACATGAGCAGATACTCATGCCAGCTCCATCTGTCATGGTCCTCCTGTCCAGCTTGCCTGCAGTTAACTACCCTCTGCTACTTTTGTTTGTGTCTCTGTTCATTTTCTGCTAATTTTTCCTTCTCTTTTTTGCTCACTCCTGCCCTCTATGTTGCCTCTTTCTGCTCGTTCCGCCCATTATTTTGCCCTTTCTGCTCACTCCTGGACTTTGGTCTGCCTCTTGCTGCTCGTTTCTAACCTCTAGTGTGCTCCTGCTGCTCATTTCTAACCTCTATTTTTCCTTTTCTGCTCATTCTGCTCATTATTTTGCCTCTCTCTGCTAGCTACTGATCTTTATTTTGCCTCTTCTTGCTCATTTCAGACCCTTATTCTGCCTCTTTCTGCTCCATTCTGACTTTTGGTCCGTCTCTTTCTGCTAATTTCTGACCTTTATTTGACCTCTTTCTGATCGTTTCTGACCTTTATTCTGACTCTTTCTGCTCGTTTCTGACCTTTATTCTGCCTCTTGCTGCTCATTGCTGACCTTTATTTTGCCTCTTTCTGCTCATTCCCAACCTTGATTGTGCCCATTTCTGCCATTTTCTAACCTTTATTTTGTCTCTTTCTTCTCTTTGCTGACCTTTATTTTACATCTTCTGCTCATTTCTCACCTTTGTTTTGCCTGTTTCTGCTAATTTCTCATCTTAATTTTGCCTCTTCCTTCTTGTTTCTGACCTTTTTTCCACTTCTTTCTGCTCTCTTCTGACCTTTATTCTGCCTCTTTCTTCTAGTTTCTCATCTTTATTATGCCTCTTTCTGCTCATTTCTCGTTTTTATTTTTCCTCTTACTGCTTGTTTCTGATCTTCTTTCTGCCTCTTTCTGCTCATTTCTCACCTTTATTTTGCCTCTTTTTGCTCGTTGCTGATTTTTATTTTGCCTATTTCTGCTTGTTTCTCACCTTTATTTTGCTTTTTGCTGCTCATATTACCTTTATTTTGCCTCTTTCTGCTTGTTTCTCACCTTTATTTTTCCGCTTTCTGCTATTTTCTCACCTTTATTTTGCCTCTTGCTGCTGATTTCTGACCTCAATTCTGCCTCTTCTGCTTGCTTTTCACCGTTTTTGCCTCTTTCAGATATTTTTTCATCTCTATTTTGCTGCTCGTTGCTCATTTCTGACCTTTATTCTGGCTCTTTCTGCTCGTTTCTCAACTCTATTTGCCTCTTTCTTCTTGTTTCCAACCTTTATTCTGCCTCTTTCTGCTGGCTTATCGCCTTTATTTTGCCTTTTCTGCTCATGTCTCACTTTTATTCTGCCTCTGTCTGCTCCCTTATGACCTTTATTCTGCCTCTTTATGCTCTTCTCTGTCCTTTATTCTGCCTCTTTCTGCTCGTTTCTCACCTTTATTGTGCATCTTTCTAATAATTTCTTTGCTTTTTTCTGCCTTTTTCTGGTCCCTTCTGACCTTTGTTCAGACTCTTTCTGCTCGTTTCTGACCTTTTCTGATAGTTTCTGAGCTTTATTCTTCCTCTTTCTGCTTGTTTCTGAACTTTATTCTGCCTCTTGCTGCTCGTTTCTAATCTCCATTTTGTCTCTTTTTGCCCCTTTCCAACCTTTATTCTGCCTCTTTCTGCTCGTTTCTCACCTTTATTTTACGTCTTTCTACTCATTTCTCAGCTTTATTCTGCCTTTTTCTGCTTGTTACTGACCTATATTCTGCCTCTTTCTGCTCCATTCTGACAATTATTCTGCCTCTTTCTGCTCATTTCTGACCTTTATTCTACCTTTTTCTGATCATTTCTAACCTCTATTGTGCCTCTTGATGCTCATTTCTAACCTCTATTTTGTCTTTTCTGCTCATTATTTCGTCTCTTTCTGCTCGTTCCATACCTTTTATTTTGTCTCTTCCTGCTCTTTTCTGACCTTAATTCTGCCTCTTTCTGCTCCCTTCTGACCTTCATTCTGTCTCTTTCTGCTCATGTCTGACCTTTATTTTACTTCTTTCTCATCATTTGTTTCTGACCTTTGTTCTGCTGCTTTCCACTCGTTTCTGACCTCTAATCTGCCTCTAGCTGCTCATTTCTCACCTCTATTGTGCCTCTTTCTGCTCATTTCCAACCTTTATTCTGCCTCTTTCTGCTAGTTTCTCACCTTCATTTTGCCTCTTTCTGCTAGTTCTCACCTCTATTCTGCCTCTTTCTGCTTGTTTCTGACCTTTTAATTTGTCTCTTTCTGCTCATTGCTGACCTTTATTTAACCTTTTTCTGCTAATTTCTGGCCTTTGTTTTGTCATTTTCTGCTTGTTTCTGATCTTTATTCTGCCTCTCTCGGCTCATTTCTGGCATTTATTCTGCCTCTTTCTGCTGGTTTCTGACCTCTATTTTGCCTCTGTCAGCCCGTGTCTGTCCTTAATTCTGCCTCTTTCTGCTCATTTGTCTCCTTGTACTTTGCATCTTTTTACTTGGTGCTGACCTTTATTTAACAACTTTTTGCTTGTTTCTGACCTTTGCTTTGCCATTTTCTGCTCGTTTCCTACCTTCATTCTGCCTCTTTCTGCTCCCTTCTGACCTTTATTCTGCCTCTTTCTGCTCGTTTCTGACCTTTATTCCACCTCTTACTGGCCGTTACTGAACTTTATTTTGCCTCTTTGTGCTTGTTTCTCAACTTTTTTTTTGCTGATTGCTGCTGGTTTCTGACCTATATTTTGCTTCATATGTACACTTCTCACCTTTGTTTTGCCTCGTTTTGCTATTTTCTCACCTCCATTTTGAAGCTTGCTGCTCATTTCTGACCTTTATTATTCCTCTTTCCGCTCATTTGCCACCTTTATTGTGCCTCTTTCTGCTTGTTTCTCACCTGTATTTTGCCTTTTCTGCTCATTGCTGACCTTTATTTTGCCTCTTTCTGCTTGCTGCTGACCTTTATTTTACCTCTTTCTGCTCATTTCTCACCTTTATTTTGCCTCCTGCTGCTGGTTTCTAACCTCTTTTTGCCTCTTCTGCTCATATTTCACCTTTGGTTTGCCTTGGTCTGCTCGTTTCTCACCTCATTATTATTCATGAATTAGCCTCGATGTCAGATTAACACATTTGTATTTCCCTAAATTTCTCAATAACTACTGAACTGATTTACACCACATAAGTGAAAGCATGATCTGCGAAACAAAATCTACTTTTCTGCCAAATTCTGTGTAATTCCGTCTAATGCTTTGGGCTGTAGTCATTTTAAAAGCTCCTAAGGGAATTCAGCCGGAAAACACACTTTTTTTGACCCCCATTTTTTTCGCCTCCCGCTTGATGGATCACCCCGTAACTTTCCATGCAGAACAAGATTCACTGGTGCACTTTTTATGGGGAAAACTTCATTAAGATTTGTCAAATGGTGCCAAGGATATAGGCAAGTCAAAAAACGCTTTCCAATAGAAACATGGTCCTAACTATAACTGCCTACTGGCAACCGCCAGTAGATAATATATATAGGTTTCACTAACCTGATATATACTTACCATATTCATTTTAAAGGCATGTGTGGTAGAGGAATATGTGTGGTAAAGATTTGCATTGTTATGCTATGTTATGTTATGTTAACAAGAGCTTGTAAAGCTCACAGTCACCGAAAGTTTCATGGCGCTAATCATGCATCAAGTTGTTGCGTGAGGACCAGTTAATAGGTTTGCCCAAACAGCCATGTTTTCAGGGCCCTTCTAAATCCCTGTAGGCTGTCGCAGCTCCTGGTTGTCAATGGGAGAGAGTTCCAGAATTTGGAGGTAAGGTAAGAGAACCTGCAGCCTCCCTGTCATTTAAGTTTGATGGTCGGGATGGTAAGTAGGTGAAGGTGGGCTGAACGTAAATTGCACCACGGGACGTGCTTTACGATAATATTACTGATACATTTTGGGCTATTACAATGCAGCGCCTTGAAGACTAGGCAGCCCGTTTTAAATGCAGCACGTTGCGCCATTAGAAACCAATGAAGTTTTAGCAGCAAGGGCCTAGCCGATTGCCATCTCGGCTGATCGTGAATTAATCTTGCCGTCAGATTCTGAACTATTTGTAGATGTTTGAGCAGAAACTGAGGTAGACCAATATAGAGAGAGTTTGAAAAATCCAAGCATGAAAGAACCAGCGCTATCACGACCTGAACGAGGGCTGAGTGGGACAACAAATGAGCACTCTTCCTGATTCTATGCAATTGGAAGAGACTAGTAGAAACCACTGCCCCCACTTGTCCTCTAAGTGAGAGGTCAGCGTTAATGATAACCCAAGCTTTTCACAGAAGGGGAAGGGGTAGGAAGAGGTCCTAATTCACACTGCCAGAAATGCGGTCCCCAACAGACATCGCTCTTCCCGGGCAGCACCAATTCTGTCTTGCCCTGGTTGAGTTTCAAATGGTTAAGATCCATCCAACGCTGGATGTGGAGCATGGTAGATTGAAATTCCGCGACGGCAATATGTGGTAAAGCAATTGTGTGGTAAAGGTATTTTTACTGCTTATGATTTCATTGTAGCTATGTTTAATCCTCCTAACGAAATGTTTTGTTTTAAATTGTTTTCCTTCTTTAAATGTTTTTTAACACTGTATTGACATTTCTATTTAATCATGTAATCAATGTTGTTTTCCTTTTTTTCTTTTTTTTTTTCTTTCTCTATTGCTAAACTGTTATGTGGATCTCGACAGAGTTCCGTTATCATAAAAATAAAAACTTGAAACTTGAAACTTTAAAGGCATTTATGGTAAAGGCATTCTTTAAAATGTTGTAGTTCCCTTATCATTTCACAAATTTTACCTGTGTGGTAGAGCTGTTGCCATCACAGATTTACAGGTACGGCCAGATTGTGGGCATTTGTGAGGGATGCACTCCGCATAAGGAGAGAAATAATTGCAAACTCATAGATTTGTGGGTTTTCAAAAACATTATACCGAAACCTTCCCACCACTGAATTTCTTGCAAACATGATTTGTGTCATTTAAAGAGTAAGGTTCTTTTCAGGGTAGGAGCAAAGATGGAATATCCCCTTGTTTAATGGGGATATGAGCAAATGAGATTCTACAAATGAAATATATTTTCCATGTGAGGGAACATAAAAATGTTACAAGTGCAAAAGCACATTTGCACATCTGTGTCACATTATGGGAAATCTGCATTGCTGGATATTACAGAATTGGAGTATGCTGGAACACTTACAGCAGATAATGATTTCCAAGAATACACCTAGGATATTTTGAGTATCCTATAAAAATGCAAATCTGATCCAAATATAAGTGCGTTCCTGTCAGAGGCTATTTTCAATTTTCAAACATAGGGCTTAGTAAAACATTGTAGCAACCTTAGCTTTTCAAGAAACAGTTCAGACCATGATAACTATTTGTTCATTATGAGATCTTGAACCATTCTCAGCCTCTTCATACATCTTTACCAAATCTGGGTTAAAATCATTATCATTTTTATGAACATCTTTACTCCTAGGATTAACGTAATAATTCTATTTTCCAGGACCTTTGTAACTGTAGAACTTTTAGGGCTGCTCTTCCCATCTTAGCTTAACCCAGTTTCCGCGTTTGATTAATACACACTCCATTCCTAGCATGTGGATGGTGTGTTATGGTCAGGATTGTGAAAGAAATTATGTAGTGTCCTAACTAGGCAAATTTGAGAGGGTTAGACATTTTATGTGGTGTTTCTCTATGGACTTCAGCCCATGGTAGATCCTATTTTGTGGGAGGGGAGGTATAGTATTGTAGTAGATTGTCTAGTAGGAAGAATTTGAGTAGGCTGTGTGAACGATGTAGATGTTATTGTCTTTTTTCAAGTACCGGTTAAAATATTCCTTGAGAATTTGATCACAATAGGATGTAATATGGTTACTACTACTATAATCAAGAAAATAATCAATAAAACAATATTTTAACCTATCAGGCAGTATAAGATGTTTAGTGTCATCGATGAATGTTTTTGAGATAATCAGTTTGCTTTTAAAGGGCTTCTTGTGGATAAAGACTACCATCCCACCAGTTTTTTATGCTTTCTTAATGTATTGGATGTTATATCCTTGTGTTAGGATATTGGTATGGAGGATGAACAGAAACAGGGTTCAATGAGTGCAGTAGAATCAAGGTCACTGTCTTGGATGAGGGCCAGGTATGGAGGTTCTGTTAAACAGACTAGTAAAAAGCAATTTTTCACACCACAAAATATCAGGATGTGATTGTTTGCAGACAAAACCTGGTTTCAAAGGTTGCAACAAATATAAAGCCCTTTAATTTAGGGAAGACTGTATAACTGTTATGATGCCATCAAAAATAGTGTGTGGTATTTTAAGAAAACTCTTACTTGCAAACCCAACTATGCAATGTATATGCTCTCATGCTCATATAACGAGAAAAATATCGGGATTACAATTGAGGCCGTACACAAGAACATTTTACAACAAATAAGAGCAACAATTAACAGAGATGAAATTTCCTTAGATTTAATGGACGGAATGCAAGCATTTTGCGATACTCTGTCATAGACAATATCCCCAGATGAAGGTAATAGGGAATTAGAATTAAGAAGACTTCAACTGAGTTTTATTCTTGGCTTGGATACTATAAACACTCAGGCCTTTAATATTGATGAGGAACTTTATATATGGGTAGGGCAACTGGCTTTTTCTTTGTATTGTGTAGCTTAAATCATTTTGGTATGATGCATTTTTTGGTATGCCATTATATGTGATTTACTGTCCCAGTTGTTTTTTTTCTTCATTTTATAACCTATTTCTAGGTTGATGATATGAGTCTATCTTCAGAAATTAGATTATTACTGAAATCCAGGAATATTCTGAAAAGGCCCACTTGGGCAGAACACCCAAAGGACAAATTAATTTAATTCCTGGCAATGTGGAATTTGATTGGATGTAAGAAAATACCTACTTGGGTTTGATAACGAAGAGAAGAGAATAATTTGGCATACAATGTTGATTTATAATTGGGATGGGCAGCAGAAATGGAGATGACGTACTGCTGGTATAAAATTTGCTTTCCACATATTTTTCATAAATGACAATGCCATGCCAAATATTTATTTTTTTATGTCTAGTAGTATACCATAAGAAAGATATTTTGCAAGGTATACTTTACAGAGCTAAACAAAATGCTGAAACAAATAGATGATATTTTAATGCATTAATGATTCATTTAAAACTTGTGATGAAGGAATAATTAATACATTACAATAACATACACGGATGTGATAAAAAGGAGGTATTTCTTCTATCTCAATTAATTGTCATCGAGGCAAAAGACTCTTTTCAAAACGTTGTTAACATGTGTAATTAACATGGGAAACATTCATTACCAAGGCAATTGTTGTGGCTGAAATATGTAGAAACTATCTTTATGGAATCAATATATTTAGATACTATGGCAGACTCATGAGTGTGACTCCCCTTTTTTGGTGCCACTCTGTTCATTACTTGAGAAAGGGCCTGTGGCAGGGCAAAGCCTACACTTAGACTTGGTAAGGTTGGAGCTCACAGTTGGGCCCAGCATGTTTGCTAACTTCTGTCATCATCATTCAGTGCTTTGATATTTCAATGATCACACTTCTAAGAAAGTTCACCAGTGAAGCAGCACTCAATCCTCCAGGTAACTTTTCTTACCCATGGGCTTCTCCCATTTGCTGTACACAACCTCATGATAAGGAAGAGGTGAGTTCACAGCATCATCCAAAAATGGCTGCAATCCATCCCTATACTAAATGATTTTTGGTATTCTTTTATTTTTGCAGCTTTAAATAGCAGGAACTTGGCCCATTGGCATCAGAGCACTTTACTTGAGCACCAGATCACATTACAATAGGTTATATTCCTGTTTTCTAGGCACGGGCAGATTAATGATTCACCCAGAATCACAGTGTGTTGAATAGACCCTACAACTAAACCCAGCTTCCTAGTTACAAAGCCATGAGCTCTGGCCATTGTGCCACATATATTGATGTTTACAGGTGGGCTATCCATGAAAAAATAAAAATACGATTCTTACATGAGAAGAAACATAAAACTACTAAATAGTTGCAGACTGTATCTCCACCACATCGCATTAATCTATCACATTTACTTCATGAGATCCGAAAGAGCCCAGTCTGGCGAATGATGTACACTTACAGTAAGCGCTCATTTGCTGCATGAGAAATTCTAAAGCTGCGTTTTTGCTAAGCTTGCCAGAAAATACTATCCTTTTCAACCACATTAGCCTTTTCTCTTTATTACTTATCCAATGCTATGACTGACTTTTTATTTTCTAATGCGTTGTATTTGAAATTTGAAAGAAATGTGAAAAATACATCGGCTTTACACCTTTGGAAAAAAGGCTGGAATGAAAATAAAACCAGTTAAAACCCTGTACTGTCAGAGAAGCCCCACGCTCGGTTCATAATTGATGCCTCTTGTTTGCAGCTCTCACAGACACCATTGCCACGGATCAGTCACTAATAGAAAGCAGCCGGGCCAGCTGCATCCGAAGCGAGGCCATCCTCCTCCTGCTAGGTTTCACTGCCTGCAAGTGGCCCAGGTGTTAGGAAGGCCGATCTGTGGGTTTGGAGGAATGCTTCTGTTTTTTTGTTGTTGAAAAAAATCCATCAGCAAATAAACTCGAACAAATGGAAAGAATTTGATGAATGTGAGCATGGTCAGGCCACTGTGAGTTAAACTGATCCCATCCATTGAAGACAACCTGGAGGCTGAAAGAAGGCTGCTCGGTGTATTGAGGTTTTCTAAAAAGGCAGGCTGGAGATTAATGAAGAGGTTTAAAATGAATGCAACTCGACAAAGACCATTGTTACAAAGAGGGTTCAGGCGATAAAGTAATACTTTACAGTGTGTAGAGCCGGCCGTGCTGATTGATGTCGTATTTTTTTAGCACGTCTCTTCCTTGGCAGGTAGAATTTTGTTTTTCCAAAGTTCAAATGCTCAAACGTGTGCTGGTTATTTGATTCTGTATTTTTAATCAACAGGAAACAAATCATGTTAAACCACTGCAACATACTGAATTGGAAAAGGAGTTACATGATGTAAATAAAGCAACAGATGATATTGGCAATACATTAGTTGGTTACGTTTTCTGCCGCTAAATTACCATATTTCTATTCAGATGTGTGCGTACGGTGTTAGAAATACGGGGCTGTGGGACATAAACTTCCCAGGTGGTGCTAATATGTACGAGGGGTGGGGATTATTGCAAGGGGTGCTAGTTTGCTCCATTTATATTAGCTATAGTCAGTGCTGATCAGAAACCTCAAAAATGTATGTTGTTGTTTTTGCTAATCAGACATTTCAAAATGTCATTTTGATTTTACTTTTAATATGTAAAGGCTCTGACGGCTGCAAAACAAAACTAACAAACACGGCATTCCCTCACGGTACTCATTAACGTACCAAATAACACTTTGATGGAACTTATCAACACCTGGGCAGCTCATGTAGCCAGTGTGGGGGCTAAGGGCCTGACAAGGCCTGAAACGCTGCGCCGCTTGAAGAGCCAATATACTGGACACACACACACTACTGCACTGGTGTGGACAGGAAGTGCCGTGCCACCTCCGTCCCTTTATTTAAAGCTTTCTGGCCACGCCTGGCCAGAAAGTGATACATTGTGGGTAGTGCTTCCGGGGCTCAAGCCTGAGACCCTCGGAGCACTAGAGCGCTACATCCCTTCCCAACTTGGATTTTGAACATGAAACGAACAAATAGTTTAACATGCAAAATCAGCCAGTCTGTGATTGGGCCGTGGATTAGGTCTAAGATTGTATTGCCACTTGCCTCTCAGGGGTGTCTGGTCTCGAGTGGGTCTTGGTGGTGGCAGAGGTGGTTCTTCTGCGGTGTCTGGTGGCAGGCTTGCGTTGGTTGTGGTTGCGTTTTCTTCTTCCTCCCTTGCTGCCGATGGGTCATGGCTGCAGTTCTGTTCTCTCGGTGTGGGTATCGGTTTGAACCATGATACGTTTCGAGTCACTTCTTCTCCATCTCGGCTGACTGTGATTGCCGTTCCTCTGGTTTCCTTGATGACCCAGGGTTCCGGTTCGAATAGTGTCTTGAATTTTCCTCCTGGCCTTCTTGTTCCAATCAACACGGTCTCCCCTGGGTTTAGGGTCTTTGTTTGGGCTCTCCTCTTGTGACTTGCTTTCTCGTTGGTCCTTCTTCTTCGTTCTTGTGTGCCTGCTGGCGAGTAGGGAGTGGGAGTCCAGCTGTCGGCCATGGGCAGCAGGTCTCTCCGTGGTCCGGCCAGCATCAACGCCCATGGTGATTGCATGGTGGTGCTGTGTGGTGTGCTGCGGTATTCCCTTAGGAAGGCTTGCAGTGTTTCTTCTGGGTCACTCCCTTCTGCGGATGATATTCGCAGCACTTTGTTTATTGTCCTCATAAAACGTTCCACCTCGCCATTGGCCTGTGGCCACTGAGGAGTGACTTGGTGATGTTTTATTCCCAGGTTTTGCAGAAACTCCTTGAATTCGCTCCCCTGGAATGGGGGTCCATTGTCTGTTTTGATGACACTCGGAATGCCGAATAACGCGAATGCTTTGCTGAGGATGGGGCGAATGTTCGCGAAGCTGGTTGATGCTGCTGTTTCTACTATGGGGTACTTGGTGTAGCTGTCCATTAGTACTACTGTGATCTTCCCATCTGGGAAACTCCCAAAGTCCAAGCTTAGCCATGCCCATGGCGATGGGGCATGGTCTTCCGTGATCACTGGGGCTGGTACTTCAGGGCTGCTGGTAATTTGGCATGCCCGACACTCCCGCACGAGGGAATCAACGCTCTCTTCCATGTTGGGGAACCATATTTTCTCTCGCATCCTCGCTTTCATCCTGCGGGTGCCTTGGTGTCCCTCGTGTGCCAGGGTGGTTGCCCTCTCTTGTAGGGCCTTGGGGATGACTACGCGAGCTCCTCTCAGTACTAGACCATTGTCAGCGCAGCTGAGGTCATTGTGAATTTTCCAAAACTGGTGTAGGCGTGTTCTGTCTGCTTCATTCCATCCATTGGTATCCTTCAGGAAGTTTGCCCACGTTCCTGAGTGTACTGCTTCTTTCACCCTTTTGACGACTGCATCACTGTCATAGTGGGAGGTGATGGTATCCACGGTTAGCGCACAGGGGCATGCTCCCGTTGATAGCATATTGATGAACTCTTCGGTCTGTCTTTCTTGGTCTGCATTGTGTGATCCTTCTGTGAGGGGGTGGCGTGACAGAAAATCTGCCGGGTTTTTCGCCCCAGGTCTATACACAAGGTCCATTTGGTACTGTTGAACCTGGATGGCCCAGCGTTCGATTCTCGGTGGTGGGTGAGGTGCTGTGCCTCGGAACAGAGGGATTAACGGTTGGTGGTCCGTCACCATTCTGAACGGGTGGCCAGATATGTAGAGGTGAAAGTGGGCGCAGGCCCATTTTACGGCGAGTGCCTCTCTTTCAATTTGTGAGTATCGCGACTCCGTCGCTGTCAGGGCCTTGCTTGCAAATGCTAACGGGGCCCACACCCCGGGTTCGGTTTCTTGTGACAGGAGGGCTCCTAGGCCTACTGGGCTGGCATCTACCAATATCTCGGTGGGTCTCGCAGTGTTGAAGTATGCCATCGTTGTGCTGTCCAGTAGTGCTTCCTTGATTCGGTGAAACGCTTTGTCTTCAGATTCTGTCCACTTCCATGCACTGTCTTTCTTCGTCAGGTTTCTTAAGGGCTCCGCGATGGTAGCTAGATTGGGTATAAATCTTGCACAGTACTGTGCCATCCCTAAGAAACTCCTCACTTCGGATGCGGTTGTGGGTGCCAGAGCGTTCTTGATGGCGTGGGATTTGCGTGGGTCCACTTTCACTCCGTCTGAGTCAAACACGTACCCGAAGAATTCTATTGATTTTCTGAAGAATTGGCATTTATCTTTGTGTAAGGTAACGCCATACTGTGCGAGCCTCTGTAGGGTAGCTTTCAGTCTTTGGTGATGTTCCTCACTCGTTTTGGCATGGATCAAGATATCGTCGCTTACGTTCAGTACCCCTTCGAGTCCGGATAAGATTTCTTTAATTGTATTTTGAAAAATCTCGGCTGCGGACGATATGCCGAAATTCAGCCGCTTGTATCGTCTCAGCCCCAGGTGCGTTGAAAATGTTGTTATGTAGCGGCTCTCCTCCGCTAGTCTGAGCTGATGATATCCTGCGTTAAGGTCCAACTTAGAGAACCATTGGGCCCCATTCAGGTCTGTCAGGATGTCATCTACTGTTGGAGTGAGGTGTCGTTCCCGTTGTATGGCTTTGTTCGGGATCCTCATATCTATGCAGATGCGGATCTTGCCCGGCTGGCGTGGCTTCTCGGCTATTACCATCGGGGATACCCACGGAGTTGGCCCTGATACTTTCTCAATCACACCTTGTGCTTCTAGTTGGTTTAGTTCCTTTTCTATGACGGTGTGCAGGTGAAATGGTATCCTTCGGTGTCTCAGCGCCACTAGTTGAATGGCGGAGTCGATGTGTAGTTTGATCGGCGGTCGCTTGATGGTGCCGAGGCCCTCAAAGAGCGTGGGGAACATTTCCAGGATGTCCTCAGTTTGGAGTGCTTTGACGGCGTTTGCAAACGCAATGAGGCGGAGGTCCTCCGCTGTGTTGCTTCCTACGAGCAGATCTGCTTACATGGAACGTCGTCGTTACTTCATTGTCTTCTGCTTTCACTTGGACTACCATCTTCCCTCGCAGCGGGAGGGGTTCTTGGCTGCCGTAAGTTAGTATGCGTGCCTTCGAGGGGACTAGCTTGGGTCTTGGCTTCAGTGCTTTATAGTGTTGGATTCCCATGACATTCACGGTGGCTCCCGTGTCAATGACGCCGGTCACTGGAGATCCGTCGATGTGTATTTGGCATTTTGGCTGAGGCCTTCGCCGCCTCTTTAGTTCACTCACGAATGATATGTAGTAATATTCATCTTCGTCCTCTGTGGCGGATTCGTCGAATTGCGCTTGCCTCGGTGACTTGTTCGCTCGAGACGACGTTGCATCGTCTAGTGACAGCTGCTTCACGGCTCCTGTAATTGGTTTCCTTCCTGACGCTCCTCTTCCTCGGGAGCCACCTCTGCATACGCTTGCGAAATGGTTGGGTATTCCGCACTTCGAGCATGTCTTGCCACGTGCTGGGCAGCCATGTTGGTTGTGCTCTTCTCTGCCACAGTATCCGCATGTTGTTCGGCGCGGTGTTCTGGTCGGCCATCTTCCTCTGCCTCCCCGACTAGTACCGCGAACTGCGTCTACTCTTTCTGTCTTCACTGTGGTTCCCACATCTGCTCGTGGGTTCAGGGCTGCTTCCATTGCGGTTGCACGTGCATCTGATAGCTCGTAGTACCTGGCAAGGATTAGTATTTCTTCGAGTGTTATGCGTGGTTGTCTTAGAATTAGTGTTCTCAGGTGCTTGTTGCGACATCCCTGAATGAGTTGTGCGGTAACTTCCTTCTTTTCGTCATCATCTGTGCATGTGCTTATCAGGTCTCTTAAGCGTGCATGAAACGCGTCCATGGTTTCCCCTTCCCTCTGTTTGGACTGGCGGAACTTGAAACGTTCATAGTGCGGATTTAACTGGGGGCCGAAATGTGCGTTTAGTGCATCAACTGCTGCGTCGTAGTCGGTGTCGGCCCCCGTGTTTGGTAAGTGTTTGAATAGTTTGTACAGCTCTGTTCCACCAAAGTGTAATAGTAGGGATCTTTTTACTTCATTATCTTTCTCCCTCGTTGCAGTGAAGTAGTTGTTCAGCTGTCCGAGCCACACGGCCCACCGGGGTGCTGCTGTGCCTGGATCTATCAGTTCACTGAAGGGTCGCAAGGCTTGGATCTGTGAGTGAACTGACGGTGCTGGCGGCTGTGTTCCTGGGTTTACTGCCTGCGCTGGGGGTCCTGCCTGTTGTGCCGGGGCGGCTGCTTGCTGCACTCCCCCAGTCGCTCCCCCTGTGTTTGTAGACATTCTGGAGTTGGGTGGTAGCTTGGCGCTCTCCCACTAAGTGTCTTTCTTTGTCTTGTCGGTTGCACTTGCTTGTGCTTGTTGATTGTATGCCAAATTGGTGGTTCCCCTGCGTGTTTCCTCTGTTTTTCGGTATTTTATTGCCCAGTCTGTTATATGCGTGTGCTCACTCCGTTTGTTTGTGCTTGTGCTTGTTGGTGTGTCCCTTCGCGTGTGTTGATGTGTGCCCGGCAGCCTCGCTGGGACACCTGCGTGCTCACGGGGCCTCGCGCTCGTGTGGATCAAAGCGCTCCTCTGCTCTCGTGCTCTTCTGGGCCTTCTCGACGATGTCAGTGCCTCACTTCTGCGCATGCGCGCGCTGCTGGGCCTACCGCTGGGCCGCTTTCCTCGGCGTGTTTCTCCGCTTAGGCTGGTTTGCCGCTGCCGTCGCCGGTGCCACACGCAGCTCCTTGCATATGCTGCTTACCGGTAAGAGAGTCGTTGTTTTGGGTGGTGGCCTCGCTTTTGCTGTCGCCTTCACTCCGCCCCAGTGCTGCGACTGGCGTGTGCGGACAGTTGCTGATCGGGCGTGGGGTGCCGTGGCCTGGCGCCGCTCGAGTTAGGCGGATCCCACCCTCGTCGCCAGTGTGGGGGCTAAGGGCCTGACAAGGCCTGAAACGCTGCGCCGCTTGAAGAGCCAATATACTGGACACACACACACTACTGCACTGGTGTGGACAGGAAGTGCCGTGCCACCTCCGTCCCTTTATTTAAAGCTTTCTGGCCACGCCTGGCCAGAAAGTGATACATTGTGGGTAGTGCTTCCGGGGCTCAAGCCTGAGACCCTCGGAGCACTAGAGCGCTACATCCAGGTCCTCCCAGGAGACACTGTATTCTATGCCTCCACATTTATGCTAAAATGTTTGACTGCCCTGACATCACGTGTAAAAAATGTCCCGCTTTCTTCTGATGCTATTTGTCATTAGCATATGCAAATCCGACGTTCAGAACACCATTCGCTAATGTGACATCTCGCTCATTTAGGCTCAAATACTCTTCTCACGTGGTGTTCGAGGCTTTCTAAACATAGAGCAATGCCACCATGTATACTAGTAAAATCCGAATGTTGTATCTGTATGTTATTTTACGTTCTGTTAAAGAACATTTATAAAGCGCACACAAAAATCAAAACCTAGCCATAAGCTTGTTTAAAAAGCCAGGCTTTTAAGAGTGACCAGAATCTTGGATAGGCAGTCGTGTTTTTTTTGTCAAAAGGCAGAGAGTTTTAAATGTGTGGAGCAATCACAGAAAATCTGTCACTTCCCAAACTCTTCTTTTATATAACCTTCCAACCTCTTTTTAAATAACAACTGTGAATATAGGTATATCACTGCTCAGTAGAACTCAGTACCAAAGAGCTGTCCATGCATCCCTGTTGCTCCAAGTCATCATACACAGTGGTGTAATGCAAAATGATGGGGCCCCACCTACAGACTGGGCTCAATGGGGGACCCTGAACTGAATGGTTTCTGCCCCCTACAATGCAGGGGCCTGCAATGGCATAGCGTAAAGGATGAGGGTCCCCACTCCAATACAAGACAGCATGAGGGTCCACCCCACATCGCACAAAAAAAAAAAAATTAAACTTACCTTACTTGCAGCCGCCTCTCCTCCAGGCCACCTTGTTGCGATGCACTAACAGGAAGCACCCAGGCTTCCAGACTCCTCTAGCCAATCACAACGGTGCTGATAGCAGCATCTTGATTGGTCTGAGTACCATGGGTCAGTGCTCAGATCGGGACTATGGAACTGTGCATATTCCTCACCAGGCTGTGTAATACAGCCAGTGGGGAACATACACAGTGTGCATGACTGTTTGGCCGGTCTAAGGTGGCTGGCCCAAATGTCATGACTGTCACTCTTCCCCTGCTCTTTGGGTGGCCCAGCCATGCCCAGAACCTGGAGAACCACTAGGGAAAAATAAAATTATAAAATCGTGGTGTTACTGTCATTTTATTTTTCTTGTGGGACGACACTCCCCACCTTAGCGGAGGAGCTCCACTCCTAGTCTAGTAGTTCATTGTGGAAACTCTAAAGCTGTTTTTTGTTGCAATCAGCAAAATAAGAAATTGTGGAGTTGTAGTGTAGTTCCTATATCTCTGCACACTGGAATAATATACACTATAGATTTGACATAGGACTAAGGTCAGTATGTCTCTATCGAGTACATTAAACTTAATTACTTGTGTGTGCCAGCTTACTCAGAGGTCACTAAAAACTTTCTTGAATGAACAAAAAGTGAATAGTTTCTGACAACTGCATAAACATGACAACTTTGTTTCCCTTAGGGTCGGAACAATATCTTCAGAGTCGTGGAAACAATAGACTCAGTCAATCGTGCATGCTTCGTTTCTACAGCATTGCATAGAAATAGGGAGACAGACGTTTCAATAAAAGGGTTTATTGAACAGTCTTATTTCTCATGCAAGAGATATGAACTGCTACAATCGTAAGACAGAATGTGAAGTATAATACGTGCAGCGTTGGCAGTAATCTGAAATAACACTGCAATACCATGTAGCTATGACATATATAAAAATACATACATAAATAACACAGGCTAAAAACCCCAACTGGTGCTTCTAAAATAATCCTACCCCAGGGTACCTAACCTAAGTCTAGTACGAGGGAAGAAGTAGGTGCTGTTTAGCTATAGTTTAGTTTAGTTCGGTTGTTCCAAGAATTGCCAAAAGTTCCCCTAGGTTCTAATCAGCTCTATACCTTAGAATGAGAGAGGTGGGTATCTCTTTCCAGGGACTCGATCTCTTGCGGAGTCCGAAACACTGGAGCTGGATTCTCGCCGAGGAGGATGACAGCATCTGGTCAGTGCGTCAGTTGGGGACTTGACTACCTTCGGGACTTGCTAAGGCGAACCGCGTCGTGAAAGTAGGTAGCCGAACGGCACAGTGCCTTGCCATAGCAAGTGAAGGTATATTTATACCTTGAAGGTGTTTAGGAATGCCAATATTGGCATACAAGTCTGGCATATGAACGTCATGCATGAACCCCTAAGGAATAGATGTTCATGAATAATAAATGAGTTCTAGGAGAAATCAATATCCAGGCAAGGGGAGTCTAGCAATGCCTAAATAAGGACTGGATTTCTATGCCTAAATAAGGGCAATGCGAATTGTACCTATATAAGGCCCTGAATCGGGAAATCTATATACGGTATCTAAATCTACGCACAACTAGGGGTGGGCGGACATCTCCGTTCCGCCCACGCAATGTGCAGAGATTTGCATCTTCCGCCTTTCGCAATGAAGGCGGAGAAACGAGGCAAATCTCCGCACACTCGGGGGCATAACGGAAGTTGGCCGCCCGCCTCCCGCCCGCAGTACTAAATGAGATTAAAAAGCCTAAAATAAGATTTGAATAAAACTTACCTTATCGCAGGGTCATTCTTGTCCATCTAGCCTTCTTCTTGGCTCCTGGGCATGCGCAGTTCCAGGAAGACGGCTAGATGGACAAGGATGACCCCGTGATAAGGTACGTTTTATTTAAATCTTATTTTAGGCTTTTTAATCTCCTTTAATATTGCGGGCGAGAGGAGGGCCACGAGTGGGCGTCCCGTAATGGAAATATGCGGAGAAGCGCGGAGATTGGTTCAGTCTCCATGCCTCTCCGCGTAAGTCCCTTATGCGACTTCTGCCCACCCCTACACACAACACCCACTCCATTTTCGTATGAGCGACATTACTGAATTCTAAACATGATAACATATCTAAAATATGTCTACACTCGAAGTGCTAAAAAATTTCTAAAATACATTTCTGAAAATGCTTTAAACTGTTGCCATGCATAAACGTGCAATGGTGCTGTACATATTACAGCAATGTTTTATTCATATGTTTACATTTGAATGCTAACTGAATGAAATCACGAAAATATAAATTTATGAAATGGCTCGTAAATACAGAAGAAAAAGGGCCGAAACAATTTCATGTCAGATTACATAAAATTGTTTGTTTGTGGACAAGGTCACATATTGTCTCTGGAAGTATTCAAAGAATATGAATAGTTCTACTATAAGCAGATTACTATGTGCCAAAAATGAAAAATACAAATTTGAAAAAAAAAATTAATCATAGGAAAAAAGTTCTAAAGTTAGTTCCTTGTTTTAAAAAAATTAAGATCAAATTCAGAGTCTCTCTGGACACTTTGTGCCAAAATCAAAAGTCGGTGTTAGGGCTTGGAGAAAACATGAAATCCTCTATGTCTGTAGACAAAAAGTCCTCTACCATTGTAGGTGAAAGTTGGATTACCTCATTTAGAAGATTACCCGCACATAGATGTGAACTATCGCCTTCAGCATTGGTCACATCAGCAATGTTTGTATCGGTTGTTATCTGCGCGCCTGTTGATTCCTCACTTACCTCAGCAGTTGCAATTTGCGTCTGTGAGATCTCAATGAATGCCATCACCAGAATTGGTAGCCGCTGAGGACAACACAGAACATGGGCAGTTACAGGGTCCAGCAAAGTATCGACACCCATAGGCATGACTGATGGGAGTGTTAGACAGATGTCTAGCACGCATTCTTCACCGCAAAGCAGGCAGTGTAAAACAGGTAAGATGTAATCTTGCCAGATTGGTCTGAATGACAGAAACCATGTGGTATTTATTTCTCGTAGACGAGATAAACCCAACATTTGAATGATGTGCTCATGACACTTCATCTCCTGCGGAGCTCTCTCCACAGTGAATTGGGTGTCGCTGGTTATTTGGCTTGCCATGTCGCAGAAGTAGGAGCAGAAATAGTATCCCTGCAACAAGTCCCAAAAGTAGAGGCAGTCCGCCAAACACAGAGTGCACAAAGTTTGGAATTATTCAGAGGACTGTTTGAAACGGTGCTAACAGTCCGGAAAACACTGTCTTAAATACAATACTGCTTGTATCAGACATGTTTAAGTTACAACCTAACATTTCTGAGAAATTCATAGGGCAGTTGTATTCAAAAGGGCATGTATCTGGGCAGAAGTCCTTGCGACTTGTTGATCATAGGTTTCTTTGGCCTTAGTCAGTGGCACAGTTTTTTGCAAAAGAATTGCTTTCCTTCTGCTTAGAGTATCAATTTGCATAGAAGAGATTTTCAGTGAAGGCCATAGAGGCGACTCCCAGGCTGTCTTGGTTTGTGGAAACAATACTTGCATACAACAAGTTACCCTGGATGTAAGTCACTAGATATGGGATACCTGGCAACATGCCACAGCAGCTGTGATCGTTCAACATGAGGTAACTTCCATTTGAAGATTGTCCAAATATTGGATCAATCACTGCAGCTGGTAAACCTTGCAGGTGACAGGATAAGTTGTGAGAGGAACCATCGCAGGCCCCATGTAAATTAATACCCTGACAAAGGAGAGAACCGCTTAGTGCTTTTCACAGTTAGAGCTGCTAAGAAACACTTAGCATCCCCCACTCCAACATCTGAGTGTGTATGGTAAATCCCAGGATGTCTTGATGTATTCTTTACCCAACCTTTCATATTTGCCTGCTGGTATGTGTTTTTGGCTATACTGAAAATGGAAAATTATAACAGGTAGAGTGATTTTACCATGTATGATCCATTCAGTAGCTGTTTTTGCTGCCACTGTGAATGGTAATCTTTCCAGTTTTTCAATGCTGAGCACTATATAGTCTGCTCCCCTTTGTGCCAGTTTGATCTGTTTATCAGTGAGATTGAATTCTGAAAACAGTGACGTAGTATTGATTAAACGCCAAGGCACATAGCCTGCACACAAGTTTTGTAGCATCCAGCCTAATAGTATGATATAACGTAAATGAGACTGACCATGTTGCAACATGACCAAGTCTTGTTCCATACTGTTTATGACAGAAGACACAATGCTGTCTAATGAAATGAATATATCCTGGACGACAGAGTCATTAACCCATTGTCTACTACAGAAAGCGTTTTCTCTAAATTAATACGATCAATTTCTCGTGTTCGTTCTGCAGTCTCTGCTTGGGTAATCCTCCATAATTCGTTAAATGCAGCATATATACCGGCATATATGAAACATTTTTTACGTGTTTTCTTGGTAATAGCAAGAATTCCCTAAGGTCTGCACCATCGTAAAGTAAAGATAAGTGTTGTTTTACATCCTGTAGTGTAGCTTTTTGTAGCCAATCGAGGTATAGTTTCCCTACACTGTATGTGGTTATTACCCCAGGATGCTGTCTTTGAACATATCTTGGGTCTGGCCTATTGATTTTGAAACCCCGTGTTTTGTTCAGGAATCGATCTTGACAGTTGTTTGTGTTTATGGGCCAGAGAAACCATTTGTTCCAATCTGGATCTGATCTGTTGTGTTGCAAAATATTATGTCCATCAGTCACCATACGGATCCGCCCTTCATCATTTGGGATTTTATCCGTACCACCCGTCTGAGAAGATCGGTGCCACAATCAGAGGTCAACCCGGTGGTAAGGGGGTTCCTCAAAAGGTATAGGCAATGACAGTGTGGTGTGCCACTCGATGTTGTGAGTGTCCAGAGACATGGGACTGGGGTGTGCAGTGCAGAAAAAAGTGAGGGAGTGAGGAAACCAAGAAAGAAGTGTATTAAAATTGGTTTAGCAAAAGCACTTGACAAAATTTATTCTACGTGTGCCTAACTGTCAAGGTTAGCGGCAGATAAACAACACAAGAGAACAAAACACAAGCCACTAACCTTTAGGGGTCTAGCCAGCAGGGACCACGGAGTGAAGATAGTCTTTCCTATACCCGATAACACTGACCCTCTCCGGTGGAGGTACGCACCGGAGACAGGTAGTCCTCCAGGTAAAGGGAAGGGGAGTTGAGCCGGGAAGGTTGTTGTGAAGACACCCCTCAAGATCTGGTCTATGGCAACGGAGGACTTCAAGGCACAACAAGGTCTGTAAATGCAAGAACACAGGTTAGTAGTGCTCTGAGGATAAGGGTTACAAGCAAACATACACAAGTTTAACCAAGGATGCACTTACGGTTGATTACCGCTTGATTTGTCCCCAAAGTCGGGAAAGAACGAGGACTCGGATTCAAGCTGTAAACGGGTTCTGTTTTAGTCACAGTTAGCTACACCAACGGTGTAGAAAGCGATTTCCCCTTCGAGTAGTTCTAGTCACTATCGAAAAAGGATATCGTTCGGAAGGTAAAGAGAGATATACCATACAATACTCGTTGGCATCAATTACCTACTCTCAGACAGCACGGCCGTGCTAAATAATAAGGAGACCAGATCATAACTTACGAGAATATCCAAAGTATCTCGGCGTCCAAAGCGGGAAGGCAAGCGTCCGCACTCCCGTTGCTCTCGGCGTCCAAAGCGGGAAGGCAAGCGTCCGCGCACCCGTTGCTCTCGGCGTCCAAAGCGGGAAGGCAAGCGTCCGCGCATTCACAGTTCTACGAAGGCTAGGTCCATACACGATCAGGTAACCGGAAGGATTGACAAGCAACTTGGGTTTGTGACGGAAGTGTTTTTATACTCTCTCTGGGGGCGGAGACTGTTTCGTCTCGCCCTGGAGCTTTCTGGGAGATGTAGTGCTGCCGCGATATTTCCTTACTCGAGCCTTCCAGCTCGTCACGATCACGACAGAACCCCCTCTCGAGGATCGCCGACCCGGCGGTCGACCCGGTTTTCCTGGATACAGCTGATGAAATTGCGAAATCAAGTCAGGGCAGTGCAAATTCTGCTCTGGTTCCCATGTTCTCTCCTCTACCCCAAATCCTTTCCAGCTCACCAGATACTGCACTCTACCCCTATGGATCCGAGAATCCAACAACTCTTCTACCTCATACTCCTCCAGACCTTCTACCAATACTGGGGCAGGATGGACGGGCAATCTTGTGTCCAGATGACAGGGTAGGAGTAGTGAGACGTGAAACACCGGATGTATCCTCCAGTTCTGGGGAATGGATAGTTTTAAGGCCACAGGGTTGATAACCTTCTCAACACTATAGGGACCTATATATCTAGGTTTGAGTTTGTTAATTCCCCGGAGGTGAATGTTTTTAGTGGAAAGCCATACCTTATCCCCCACTTTGTAGACCGGTTCAGGAGTGCGTTTCTTGTCGGCATACCGCTTCTGCGTCGCTTGAGCTTCAGCCAAGTGATGTTTAGCGTCAATTTGAATGGCCTGGAGATGGGCATGATGTTCCTGGATGCTGGGTAGATTGGTCGTAACAGGCCATTCGAAGGGGAGAATGTTCGGATGATACCCAAACAGACAGAAAAAGGGAGAACATCCCAGTGTAGTGTGGTCAGAGTTATTGTAGGTGAATTCAGCTAACCACAAGAGGGTAACCCAATCCGTTGAGTTCTGCAATGTAAAACAACGTAGGTATTGTTCGAGAGTGTGGTTGAGCCTCTCTGTCTTGCCATCTGTCTTAGGGTGATAACTCGTGGAGAGTCTTGCGTCTATGGCCAAGGAATCGCAAAGGGCCTTCCAAAAACGTGAAGTAAACTGGGACCCTCTGTCGGTGATGAATACTCTGGGGATACCATGCGCTCGGATGAGGTGTTGTAAGATAATCATGGCTAGTTCGGCTGATGTTGGCAGACCCTCCAGCGGTACAAAGTGTCCCATTTTAGTCAAGTGATCTACTATCACCAGTACCGTAGTTTTTCCCTGACATAAGGGCATCTCGACTATAAAATCCATCGAGACCGTATGCCAGGGTGCAGGAGGAATGGGAATGGAGCGTAACAGCCCCGAAGGTTTGTTGTGTTTTGCTTTTCCTTGCGTGCATACTGAACAGTTCCGTATGTATTTCTTAACATCGTTTCGTAAGGTCGGCCACCAAAATGAACGTTCTATGGTAGCTATAGTTTTATACACTCCCCAATGTCCCCCCAACACAGAGTCATGTGCCCAATTGAGCACCTGCATATGCAACCCAGGGTCCGGCACAAATAAGGCATGTCGGTAGTACAGGAGGTCGTCTTTTTGTGTTCTCATTTGAGGATCTTCCGTTAACCAAGCCTGGACATCGATCTCTGTTACTGCCACTCTGGTATCCTCGAGGAAATCACTGGATGTGAGCAAGGCGATGGTGTTTTCTGGGAAGAATTTCTCAGGAAGGATGGTTGTTGGTTCCTCAGGAATGTCTGAAAGGGGTTCTTGCGTGTCTTGATTCCTTGAGAGGGCATCGGCTTTTCCGTTTTGTGGGCCTGGCCGATATTTGATGACGAAATCATAATCTGAGAAGAATAGAGTCCATCTCAACTGCCTGGGAGTCAGCGCTTTTGCAGTCTTTAAGAACAGTAAGTTCCGATGGTCCGTGTAGATCTCGATGGTATGTCGTGCCCCCAGTAGGTAATGTCTCCATTCCTCACACCCTCTCTTAATTGCCAACAACTCTTTGTCAGTGATCGAATAGTTGATTTCGCTTGGACTGAGTTTTTTGGAGTAGAATGCTACTGGATGGATTTGTCCCGTTTCCGGGTGGCGTTGCGAAAGTACCCCTCCCAATGCGTACTGCGAAGCATCTGTTTCTAAGATGAAAGGAAGTTGTACATCAGGATGTCTCAAGATAGGGGCCTTGGTAAAGCTATTCTTTAGAATGCAGAAAGAGTGTTCTGCCTCCTCTCCCCACTTGAAGGGAACGTTTTTCTTTAATAGATGGGAAATGGGGTGGATGATTTTAGAAAAGTCTTTGATGAAACGCCGGTAATAATTTGCAAAACCAAGGAAGCTTTGCACCGACTTCACGTCTTGAGGAGTTTTCCAACTTGTGATGGCTTCCACCTTTCCACTCTCCATCTGAAACCCATTAGCGTTTATCACATACCCCAAAAATGAGACTTCAGTGGCATGGAAGAGGCATTTTTCTAGTTTTGCGAACAACTGGTGTTGGTGTAGACGACTCAACACTTCTTTGACATGGTGTTCGTGTTCCTGGAGAGTACTGGAATATACCAGGATATCATCTATGTATACCATGCAGATGGTATCCAGTAGGCCCCTGAGCACCTCGTCCATAAAGAATTGGAAGGCCGCAGGAGCGTTGCATAACCCGAAGGGCATTACATTGTATTCAAATAGGCCGAACTTCGTGCGGAACGCGGTCTTCCATTCATCCCCCTTTTTCACCCTCACCAGATGGTAGGCCCCTCTCAGATCTAATTTGGTGAAGTAACGAGCTCCCTTTATTTGGTCCATCATGACAGGAATCAAAGGAAGGGGATATCTATTTTTCACTGTGATATTGTTCAGTGCTCTGTAGTCGATGCAGGGACGTAATTCTGCGCAGTCTTTCTTCGGGATGAAGAAGAGGGGAGACGAAGCAGGGGAAGTGGAATGACTGATGAATCCCGTAGCAAGATTCTCCTCAATGTAGTTCTGTAAATAGATGTTTTCATGTTCCGTCAGGGCATACACCCTGCTACAAGGAATAGAGGCACCGGGGAGGAGTTCGATGCAACAATCATATACCCTGTGCGGGGGCAACCCGGTGGCCTTGTGTTTGTCGAACAGAGAACGATATTCGTTATATATTTCTGGGAGTTCTGTCGTACTGCAGAGAGGTGTTTCTGAGCAAGCCACAGCCAGGTGTCTAAGACTGGGTCGTTCTTCATGGTCTTCTTTCTCGACAGGGGTATAACAATGTTCCATGCAATAGGAGGAGTTTAAGGTGATGGTACGAGCTGACCAACACACTACTGGATCATGTAACGTAAGCCAGGGCATGCCTAGGATCACACGAAACTGAGGAGCGGCTATCAAATCGAATTGTATAAACTCCCTATGTTCTCCGTGCTGCATTCTCAAAGGGAGAGTATGTTTAACCACCGGCCCAGAAGACAAAATGGAGCCATCCACTGCTTTTACCTGTTCAGGTTCTGTCTTCTTTTCCCATGGTATCCCCAAGGAATCGGCGTAGTCAATATCCATGTAGTTTCCTGTGGCTCCGGAATCCAATAAGGCATCCATCCTAATGTAGTGATCTTGGGTAGTCCACAGAGAGATAGACAAATTCATGTGTGCCACAGCAGGCATCATCGTATTGGCGAGTAAGTTGGAGATCCTTGTTGGTTGTTGGTCCATCCCAGAGATCTCAGTCGGGGTTGGACGTTCTAGTTTTCCGCCGTCTCACGGGATCCACTGGCTGCAGTAGTCTTTGGTCCCAGGGTTTTGTCCGTAAGTGGGGTCCGGGCTCGACATTCTCGTACAAAATGGCCCCCTTTCCCACAATACATACATAGCTTCATCTTTCTTCGTCGTTCTCTTTCTTCAGACGTTAGAGGACCTCGAATACCCCCAATCTGCATGGGTTCCACGTAATCGGCGCTTTTGGTGTGATCTTCGGAGGGGAGCTTGAATCTCGGATACCATCCGCGTCCATCACCTCTGTTTCGATCTCCTTTCCTCTCCAGGAGCCGATGGTCCAATTGTACAGTGAGGTCGATGAGTTCTTCGCATGTAGCGGGTAATTGGACTACCTGTGACAGGACATCTTTCAGTTCGCTCCGAAGGCCCTGGTAGAACAACGAGGTCCTTTTTTCTGGCGGCCAGTCAGTTTCGGCTAAGAGTCGATTAAATGAGGTGATGTACGCCAGTAGATCTTGTGACCCTTGTCGCAACGTCAGGAGTTCTTTGTCTAACGACAACATATGAGTTTTGCGATCAAAGAGTTTCCTTAAGGCTGTACAAAAGTCTGGGAATCGATGTAGAACGGGATCGTTCTTTTCCATCAAAGGAATAGTCCAGCTCGCCGCATTCCCTCCCATGTAAGACATCATAAATGCGGTCTTTGCGGCATCATCTTGAAACACGGCTGGTTTGCATAAGAAGTGGAGACGACACTGGTTTAAAAAGGTCTCAAACTTCTTAGGATCTCCGTAAAACCTCTCTGGGGCAGCCAAAGGTATTCCTGTATTCTGGATGATGTGCACTGTAGGATTGTGGTCTGTGGAGGATGAAGGTACGGCATGGGGATTAAAGAACCCCCCCCCTGAAGCTATTGGGGTTGATGGCTGGGATAGGGTTTGCCCAGGAGGAGGAAGCGTAGCTTCTCTAATATATGACCCACCCCCGGGATTTCTGCGGGACATACCAGCGACTTCTCTACGCATGGTATTCATGTCTTTTCTGAGCTCTTGATTTTCCATTCGGGAAGCATGTACTTCTTGTTGGAGTACACTAAATCCCTCGAGCAACGAGGTCAAGGCAGCATCAGTATCCATGGCCCAGGCTGGTCTTTTTCCTTGGGCTTGTCAATCTGTCAAGGTTAGCGGCAGATAAACAACACAAGAGAACAAAACACAAGCCACTAACCTTTAGGGGTCTAGCCAGCAGGGACCACGGAGTGAAGATAGTCTTTCCTATACCCGATAACACTGACCCTCTCCGGTGGAGGTACGCACCGGAGACAGGTAGTCCTCCAGGTAAAGGGAAGGGGAGTTGAGCCGGGAAGGTTGTTGTGAAGACACCCCTCAAGATCTGGTCTATGGCAACGGAGGACTTCAAGGCACAACAAGGTCTGTAAATGCAAGAACACAGGTTAGTAGTGCTCTGAGGATAAGGGTTACAAGCAAACATACACAAGTTTAACCAAGGATGCACTTACGGTTGATTACCGCTTGATTTGTCCCCAAAGTCGGGAAAGAACGAGGACTCGGATTCAAGCTGTAAACGGGTTCTGTTTTAGTCACAGTTAGCTACACCAACGGTGTAGAAAGCGATTTCCCCTTCGAGTAGTTCTAGTCACTATCGAAAAAGGATATCGTTCGGAAGGTAAAGAGAGATATACCATACAATACTCGTTGGCATCAATTACCTACTCTCAGACAGCACGGCCGTGCTAAATAATAAGGAGACCAGATCATAACTTACGAGAATATCCAAAGTATCTCGGCGTCCAAAGCGGGAAGGCAAGCGTCCGCACTCCCGTTGCTCTCGGCGTCCAAAGCGGGAAGGCAAGCGTCCGCGCACCCGTTGCTCTCGGCGTCCAAAGCGGGAAGGCAAGCGTCCGCGCATTCACAGTTCTACGAAGGCTAGGTCCATACACGATCAGGTAACCGGAAGGATTGACAAGCAACTTGGGTTTGTGACGGAAGTGTTTTTATACTCTCTCTGGGGGCGGAGACTGTTTCGTCTCGCCCTGGAGCTTTCTGGGAGATGTAGTGCTGCCGCGATATTTCCTTACTCGAGCCTTCCAGCTCGTCACGATCACGACACTAACATACCAATATTAAAAATAAGTGCAACCTAAGGCTGTCTGATTATGTAGACCGCCTGAGGTAAAAGTGGTCGACTAGTTTCTGCAATCAAAGGACTATTGCGTCCTTGCATTCATCAGGACCAAAATACAATTAAAGCTACTGCACCAAGTGAACTAAGTGAAGTGAAAGGTGACACCAGGAAAACAAAAACAAGTGCACACGGTCACCTGAATGCTCCGGGTGCCCTTACAGTCTGTGTTGATCACTATGGAAAGAGAAAGGGTTAAGTATAGCTATCAATATCTATTGGGCGCGCAACGAAATTCGTTTTATGTATTTAAATGTTTACTTACCTGTAAAACTCCGTAATCCATACATTATTTCCCCCCACCCTGCCCCTCCTCCTGCCCACGTCACCGCCCTATAGAAACACCTACTGCCGACCGCTACTGTATATATATGTGTGTGTGGGTGTATATATATATATATAATATATATATATATATATATATATATGTGTGTGTGTGAGTGTATATATATATATATATAATATACATATATATATATATATATATATATATATATATATTACCTACTGGCGGTCGCCAGTAGGTAGTTATAGTTAGGATTTTTTTCAATGTTAAATCTCAAAATTCTATTTGGAATTACTTTGGCACCGGTTGACGAATCTGCCTGAAAATTTCCTTAAAATGGCCTCTTCGAGCTCCGGTCCTTCCTTGAAAGTTTGGGGGGGATACGTCAAGCGGGGGCCGAGATAAAAGGGGGGTCCCAAAACGCGTTTTCCCCATGTTAATTTCCATAGGGCGGTCGATTTCACTTTTAGCCCGAACGGCTGAATGGATTTCCACCAATCTTGGCAAAATTGAAGGGACTGGTAGCCTGATGTGCCTTTGCTATGTCTCAAGATGTGTGCTGCAGTGGATTTTGAGTAATTTAGGTTCAAAAAAATATATATATCTATAGGCGCTCTCCGGTGCGCGCACCGGAGAGCGCTCCAGGCGCGACACGCGACTTGCGCGCAGGAAGCTGATTGGCTCTTGGGTGTCTGTAAACATTCTAAACAGTCTGGAGCGGCCGCCATCTTGTGTCTCGGTAAAATCGAGACACAAGGGGTTTGAAAAAAAAAGGGGCAAATGACCATAAGGGGGAAGAGTAGACCCCCTCTGACCCCCTAGGTTTGATGTGGGGGCTAAAATAGGGTCCTGAGGGGCATGAATTTTTTTTTTTTTTTTCGTTTTGCGCGGAGGAAGCGCATGGTACGCGCACCGGGAAGCGAAGCACGGGGAAAATCCAGGACCATATTTATGAAGGCCTTGCGCTGCCAGTTTTGCGCCGCCTGTGCGTCAATTTTTGTGACGCACCAGCGGTGTAAAAAAATGCGCATTGTTACGCAATATTTAAAAAGTGACGGATCTATCTAGATGCGTCACTTTTTAAATATAGTGCAACGAGGCACATTTTTTTACAATGCTGGTGCGTCACAAAAATTGCGATGGCGCATCAACCCATGGTACTGCCCACCTAACTTCTTCTTCTGATAAGAACCCTTCCTGGAGGCCGGGGAGTGGCTCAAAGTGAGAGTTAAAGTCCCCACCCACCACATAATATGAATCGGTCGACAGTTCAGATAAAAAGTTCGAGAGTTCATCAAAGGTCGGTGATTCCTTTGCCATTCCCATCGGCCTGGAATAGATATTGACCAGCAGGAGGTTAGCTTTGTTTGGCCATGTTAATGAGACCGCAAGGATGTCATCAGAGTTGAATGGGAGCCGTGTGGCCACACAGCCCAGGTGAGCAGCAACCCACGTCGTAAGGCCCCCTGATGGGCGGCCTTTGCCTTCCCACCTTGCTGGGATGAAAAATAATGAGTATCCTTGATGTCCATAGTCCTCTCTGGCCCAGGTTTCCTGGAACATGCATATGTCACCAGTCTCTATGTACTTTGCCCAAGCCGGCTCTTCCAATTTGTTAGCTAATCCCGCGATGTTCCAGGAGATTATCTTCAAATGTTCGGTAGTGGCAGTTGCCATACCGTGAGGGTTGGAGGAGGTGAGTCCAGGCTCCACTTCAGTTGCGGGGCCTGTAGCAGGGGCAGCAAAAGATGCGTGTGGCACCGGGGATCTAGGCGCACCATTGCCCGCAAGGGGATGGACCATAGTTGTCCCCTCAACAACAACTACTCCATCAGTGGCTAGGTGAAAAGATTCGGTTCTGCCGTGGTCTGGAGCAGCTGGATCATTCAGTGGGCCAGAAAATGAACCGGGGGACACAGTGGGGGGTTCCAGGAGGCCACAGGAGCCAGAGACCCCTGGCACTGGCTTACAGACGGTAAGTCAGTCGACCCCATCCAAACCGTTCAGACAGTTAAAGCGATTAAAATCGCAAAAAGGTGTGTCCGGCGGTTGAAAGTGCGGGCGTTGTACAAAGCCTTTATGTTTACGTCTGTATTCCACCCTTGTCCAGTCATCGTGTATTGGGACCTGGTGCCTGGGAATCGGGGGGAAGAAAAAAGATACTGGGAGGGTCTGTATGGTGGAATCAAGGGATCGGTTCATTCCTCCACAAATGTGTCGAACCGTGCCCGGATCCTTAAAGGTTACCATAATACAGTCCCCCACTATGGTTTTCCTGGTCTTCCCTAGCCATGGGACCCTTCTCACCATGATGATTTCGTTATTAAAATGGGATGGCAAGGGACGGTTCCAGTTAAGCCATTTGATTACCTTTTTCTTAAGGGATTGGTAATCCTCGTTTTCCCCTGATCTTAAGTGGGCGGAGCAGCACAGGGTGGTGGAAGGAGGCCGACTAAGGCGGATTTCATTGTGGATCCACCTACCTACCCTGATGTTCAGGATTTGCTCATGATGCTTTAATCAGCTCATACAATAAGACATGTAACTACATGTTCCAAAAAAATCCGCTGTAGGCACATTGTATTTGTCTCTAGTGAGTGTAATCACTTTTTAGAAAAATTAGAACAAAAATCTTGTTTTGTAGAGAAACGTGAGTAGGGTTGGGAGTTGTGCCCCGTCCTGAAGAAGGTACGCATGTACCGAAACATGTCGACGCACACCAGAGGTTCTGTCCCTTAATAAGACACAAAACCTCGCCATCTAGCACTTTTTTAACAGCACCAGCCAGAGGTACAGAATAAAGTTTTTTCTTTTTACCCACTGGCCAGGTACTTTTTAATTTTTTCACTACACTTCCCACTCACATCTTATTCCTTTCACTTGCACTCAACACACACCACACATAGTCTGATTTGTCAACGCTCCCGCGTAGTCGCAGGTCGTAGCGTGCCGCATCCCCTTAGCGGGGTGCGAGGACCCCGATGATGAAGCATGACACCAAGGGGCCTGTTGGTGTGTGAGGGGTATTTTACACAACACTGAGTGTTCCCCCTTTCTCTTCACTTTTCTTTCCAACTAATGGTAGGATTCTCCTTGTTTATATATCAGTGCCCGTGGAGTAGGAATCCTACTTGATACTCTACCTCCCTTCTTTGTTAAATATAGACTTAAGTGGGGTGCGCCAGCTAGGACCACCATTAATCTATTGGCTTCAGGCGGGAGGTCTGGCCTCCGTGGTCTGGGAATTGGGCAAACGGGCGTGTGTGGGGGGGCGTTAACCTGATCTTGATGTATTCCAGAGGACTCTGTTTGAGAGCTATGGGGGGCTAGATCCAATGGGTGAGAAGGTCTATTGCTTTGGTTATTGTGCCGTGCCTGGAGTTGGATGGCCATAAGGGGTTGCAAAGGAGGGGCAGGTGGTGGGTTTCTGGGGGGGGCTTTATTGGCATTAGTTGCAGCTTCTACTTTGGAAGGATCCCCAGCAGAGGAATGGGTTCCCACTAGCTTTGTCTGCTTACTTACTAGAGTGTTCAGAGTGGTAAGGGAAGTTTCTAGTAGGGTGAGCCTAATCTCGACTTTTTTTAAACTGTCGGTAATGGGCTGCAATAGGGAGCGGAGTAGAAATTCAATGCTCCCCGTGGCAGAGAGTGGAAGATTTATGTTCGAAGAAATAACCTCTGGTTCTTTGGTGGCGGCAGTTATACTGGGGTTTGGGGGCTTAGGGGGTGGAGTGGTAAGTACTATCTCCGTAGGCTTCCCCGGTAGAACGGTGTTAGTGCGTTTCTTGCCAAAGTCAAGATGTGATATTTTGGATTTCCCCCGCCCCCCCACTGTTTTCCGAGCACGTTTACTGGGTGGGGGCCTATGTAACTCCACCACTACATTTAATTTGGACTTGCTCTTATTAGCCAATTGGATAGGTGGGGTTTGGGTTACCAGATTAACAGGAATATGGGAAAACTCTAGAGGGGCTGGCTCTGTGTTTTTTCCAGGCGCTTTCCCTGGGGTAGAGGGAATTTCCCTTAGTAAGGCGGGAAAGTCCTCGAGTGTCGAATTAATTAGACTGCTGGGTGGCGTGCCTTCCTCTTGAGTGGTGGGGTAAGGGATAATATCGGTCAAGGGCCTGGTTTTCATAGATTCAATGGAGCGCCTGCGCTCCACCCTACGTTTCTCAAGCGAGCTTTCCTTGTCCGCCTCTCCTTTGGTGGGTTTAAAGTAATTATCCAGAGTCCCAGAGCTGGAGGCGCCATCCCTTGAGGGGGTTTCCCGTGGTGGAGGCGAAGGCATTGCCTTGATTGAAATGCAAAGAGGGATCAAGAGAGTGGGCCCAGCCCAGCCTCCTTCGGCCACTGACGGCCACAGACGGTCCCGCCCTTGTCCCGGGCTTCTCCCGGGGCGCTCCCGCGCGCTTCCGCGCAGCGGACTCCTAGGTCCAACTTGTATCCTCAATGACAATTGGCTGATTGATAGGGGCGGGGCGATGAGGGAGAGCGGCCCAGGTGTTACGGGCGCGAGGTAGGCTGAGACTCTTGGGAGACTGAGTCCAGCCCCTCCTGCTCGCAGCCCTCGCAGCCCTTAGCCCCAGATGGCAAAGAGTACAACTGCTCCCAAGTCCGACAGCGCCCCTAGACGATGCGGGACCCGCGCAGCGGGTTCCGCGATGCGTGGTGTCAGAGGCAGCCCAAGGGAGTCCGCAGGTCCTTCAGAACAGCAAGGTAGGCAGCAAGTGGTGTCCCACGGAGAGGAGAGAATCCGGTGGCTTTCAGCGGTCTGTTGGGGGCGGGGCGATGAGGGAGAGCGGCCCAGGTGTTACGGGCGCGAGGTAGGCTGAGACTCTTGGGAGACTGAGTCCAGCCCCTCCTGCTCGCAGCCCTCGCAGCCCTTAGCCCCAGATGGCAAAGAGTACAACTGCTCCCAAGTCCGACAGCGCCCCTAGACGATGCGGGACCCGCGCAGCGGGTTCCGCGAGGCGTGGTGTCAGAGGCAGCCCAAGGGAGTCCGCAGGTCCTTCAGAACAGCAAGGTAGGCAGCAAGTGGTGTCCCACGGAGAGGAGAGAATCCGGTGGCTTTCAGCGGTCTGTTGGGGGCGGGGCGATGAGGGAGAGCGGCCCAGGTGTTATGGGCGTGAGGTAGGCTGAGACTCTTGGGAGACTGAGTCCAGCCCCTCCTGCTCGCAGCCCTCGCAGCCCTTAGCCCCAGATGGCAAAGAGTACAACTGCTCCCAAGTCCGACAGCGCCCCTAGACGATGCGGGACCCGCGCAGCGGGTTCCGCGATGCGTGGTGTCAGAGGCAGCCCAAGGGAGTCCGCAGGTCCTTCAGAACAGCAAGGTAGGCAGCAAGTGGTGTCCCACGGAGAGGAGAGAATCCGGTGGCTTTCAGCGGTCTGTTGGGGGCGGGGCGATGAGGGAGAGCGGCCCAGGTGTTACGGGCGCGAGGTAGGCTGAGACTCTTGGGAGACTGAGTCCAGCCCCTCCTGCTCGCAGCCCTCGCAGCCCTTAGCCCCAGATGGCAAAGAGTACAACTGCTCCCAAGTCCGACAGCGCCCCTAGACGATGCGGGACCCGCGCAGCGAGTTCCGCGAGGCGTGGTGTCAGAGGCAGCCCAAGGGAGTCCGCAGGTCCTTCAGAACAGCAAGGTAGGCAGCAAGTGGTTATATATATCTGGATTCAAACATATAATCCAAATAAAAGCTTATATACACAGTGATATACTGTACATTTATTTTTGAGTATGGCAGATATGTGGGGAAGAGCCAACTCTTGAGTAGTGTTCTGAAGATTAAATGGTTATCCGTAGTTTATGTTTGGGGGTAAAGAGTTCCATGGATTGCCTGCTTGAACAGAGAAGGATGAGTCACCTATGATTTTTTTCTGGTATGGTGGAATTTTGAGACGAGGTGCCAATCTAGAGCAGAGGTTCCTTTATTGAATGTATTTAGAGATTCTTTTCCTGATATAGTGCCATCCTGTTCCATGTAGCTCTTTGTAGGTGATACAAAGCAGCTTGAATGTGGATTTTGTGGCAACTAGTAATCAATGTACGGCTTAAATGTAGGGAAGATGTGGGCTTGTGGATTTACCTGTAGGAGTAATCTGGCAGCAGAGTTCTGAATCTGTTGTGGTCTTTTCATAGTTGTGGTAGAGACTATTGGCATAATCGAGTTTAGACAGTATAAGAGAGATAGTAGCCTGGACAGGGCTGGCTGTTAATGGCAATCAGCCCTCGCAGATCGATGTTTGCTCGACCGGCCCTGGGAGGATGGGTGGTACTAAGAAGCACAGCTTCTGCTATTATCACAGGGGGCAGATATTGCAGCACGGCTGCAAAACCACCACCACGCCCACAAAACCAGCACCCACCCCTCCGTTCCACCAGGGAAATGCCTGCTGTCCACTACAGCCAGTCCAGCCCTAAACCTGGACCTTGTATGGAAATCCCAGGAGCGGGAAGATGTGTCGCAGAGTTTTTATAGTAATGCAGGTTGTTCTCGCTGGTTTGTCCACGTGTGCTTTATTGATAGAGTCCATGGGAATTCTGAGGTTTCTTACTTCCTTATATACTTTAGGCAGTGTTTTTTAGGCCAGACGGCGAGTGTGTCATACATTTTTCTATCACCATATGTGAGTATTTCCATTTTGGCAGCATTCAATTTGAGATGGGGTCCACCACATAGAATGCAACAGGGGCTAACAAATTGGGAGGACACATATCCATATAATTCCTCACTCTCATTGTTAACTCAGAATAGGTACAGTGGGTTGGAGGAGGTAGATTGACGCCTAGCGAATGAGAATTCTCCACTAAAAATTGTTAGTGGAAAATTTACAACAGTAACTGCACTGGAGGAAAATGACACAACTACTTCCCCCGGAGAAGATACGTTTTCGTTTCAAAAACTTTATTCGATACATAAAATGAATCATAAAAGTATTGAACATACAATTCATCATGCCTCATAGGATTAAAAAGTTCTGATTTAAAAAGCACGATTTTTCCAGAATTTAAGAAAGACATTAGAAAGACATAATAATGACCATAAAAGAATATACAAGACATGATTTTCAACAGAAAAAATTCTATACATGTAATACTACCCATAAGTCTTCCTAATCTTTAGTGAGATTCTAATAAAATTTAACATGGAACAGCAGATTTCTACGGAGGATAATGATGACAGATATTCGTACCCTTCCTCATAAGTGCAAGGTTGCCTCCCCTTCAGGATTTGTTTGATAAACCGGAGTCTTGGCTCCTTATATAGGGAGCAAAAAAGAACCAAATGTAAAGTGCTTTGTCTATCCCTATTATTACAAGGGCAAGGGGGCAGCCTCTCACACCAACCCCCTTGTTTCGGGAATGCAAGCAAGAAGTGCAGAATCTCCAGCCTTAACCTTGTTAGAAGGAATCGCCATTGCACATTAACGGTAAATGTTAAATAAAACTGAGGTTGGGGTTTACAGGCATAGGCAATAGCATTGTCAGTAACATTGACTATAGGCAGTGGGTTCAGTGTTTTCCAATACCTTGCTTTTATATCCGCCTTATAGTTTCCCTCAATTCTTTCCGGATTGTCATAATAAGACCCCAGTCCAATCTTTTTCAACATATTATAGACATAAGACAACCAGGGAATCTGTTTTGAGTTTTCTAAAGCCATGCAATCGGTAATAATGTCTTTGTTAAGTTGCAGGTCTTCAGATTTCCAAATTTTACCCCATAACAGTAGAGGGGCAAGCAAATTATATCAGAAACACAGGCCATACCGATTTCTTTGTGGCAGAAAATATTTGAGGAACATTTAGGAACTGATAGGACCCTTTTTATAAAGTTATTTTCCACCACCTGGATCACGGATGGTATTTCGGTCCCCCACACCCCTGCCCCATAAGTGGCTACTGATAAACATTTTGAGGTGTAAAGGGTTCTGAGGTGCATAATATGTTTTTGCCCTAGTTTACTACAGAAACGAAATATACCTTCTATCGCCCTTGTCATGTTCTGGGCTCGAACCTTCATGACCGGTGTCCAACTTAGTTTGCTGTCAAACAAATTACCAAGGTAGTTAAAGTTTCCCACTTTTCCAATTATGCGATTGTTGACCAAAAATGTCCTAATAGTTGACCCTTTAGGGCCACAAGACATCACAAAAGATTTCTCAAAATTCACCTTTAGGTCAAGATCAAGCATGAATGTATTGAAAGCATCTAGACACACTTGCATGCTATTTCCTGTCAATGTCATGAGGACAGTATCATCTGCATAAGAAAGCATGGGAATACTTTTACCATTGATTTTTGGGAAGTCACAACCCTGGTTTAATAGGTACTGTTCTAATTCATTTGTGTAAACCAGAAAAAGAAAAGGCGCCAGGATGCACCCTTGACGCACACCTTCAGTTGAAGGTATTGGTTTTGTTATTTCCCCTCCAGAACCAAATCTAATAGATACAGTTGTTACTTCATGTAACCTGCGGAGCAATGTGACTAAAGGTTCCTCAAAGCCCATATCATCCATCATCCGCCACAACTTATGTCTGCAAACAGTGTCAAAAGCACTCGTCAAGTCCATGAAGGCAAGATGGACAGAGGATTTTTTTGCCTTCATGTACTTGCCTAAAATTAGTGCCAAATTAAGGCACTGCTCGTTTGTCCCCTTTCCACGTCTAAAACCATACTGAGAGTTAACTATGAAACCTGTGGAATCTGCCCAACTTTCTAATCTCGCCAGGATTACCCTACCCAGAATCTTACATGAGGCATCTATTAAGGAAATCGGGCGGTAGCAGCGTGGGTCAGACCTATTGCCCTTCTTAAAAATCGGTACTACAGTTGCCTCCTTCCATGTACCAGGAATACGCCCAACCACAACAGCCTTGAAGACATTCAGTAAGATGGGTGCCCACAGACTGATATTGGACTTAAAAAGGTCCAGGGGGACAGCATCTGGGCCTGGGGCTTTTAGTGATGCTCCTTTCCCTAAGGCTTCCTCAATCTCAATCAGTGTAAGTGAAGAGCTGAGGGTCAAAGCCGAGGGAGGTGCCACCAGATCCCCTGTCCCTTCGGTACTTGCCATTATTGAGATAGAATTGGGGTTAAAAATCTTAGTAAAATGTTGAACCCATTGATCAGCGGTAACCTGCACAACTATAGATTCTTTATTGTCGCTCTTGAAGAGAGGACGATTTATGACCTCCCAAAAGAGCCTACTATCTTTTAGTTCTGCAGCCTTTTCGAGATCATCCCAAGCACTGACTTTTAAGTCTTGCTTTCTTTTTGCAATAGCATCCCTGTAAGCCTTTCTGCTAGTCCTTACAAGCTCTTTGTTTCTTGGCTTTTGGCGCAGGGCTAGTTTTAACGATCGGTGTGTAGCAGAACACGCAGAGTCAAACCATCTAAAGGCCTTTTGGCCTCCCTTCCCCTTGGGTTTTCTAAGGTGCTTTGCTGCATGACCACACAACTTCTCGAAGCTTTCAATAACCTGATGGGGGTCAGATCCTGGGGCTAGACATAATTCTATTTCCGTTTCACAATTAACAACGATGTCTTCCTCCAGTTTTGTCACATTTACCTTCCCCCATTTCAATGTGACACCCTGATTCTTATTATACTTAATTGGCTGTTCCCAGATCCTTGGTGATTCTTTTGTTGGCACACACAATAACAGCATTAAGGGGTTATGATCACTTGCAGGATTTGCCACCACCTCCAACTTATCAACATACTTGATAAAGGTACTAGATGCCAAAACAAAATCAATTGTGCTCATCTCCCCCCTCGTACCCTGAAAGGTTGGTATATGCAGGGTATCTGGGGCAGACCAAGGGTCTACTACACGCAAATCATTTGTGATAATAATATTATTCAAAGCATCCCCTTGAGGTGTATGTCTAAAGTGGGTCAGAGGCTGGGCATTCAAGTCCTCTAGTCCACACACATTTGAGCCTCCAAAACTGCACAACGTACAGTTGAAGTCGCCGACCCAAATGAGAGACGATGTAGGGTGCCTGTTGCGTGCTTTACCCAATGCATCCTCCAAACTTTGGATTATCGAGATGTCATGTTCGTTGAAGATGTTATAATACCAATTAATTAATAGAACGGGATCTGGGTAGAGATGTTCTAATAACAGCACTTGGTACCAGTTTGTCTCCACCAATTTCGAGGTTTTCAGTTCCTGTAGTTTTGTAGACAATGCTGTCATTATTCCATCTTTTGCCCTCCCCGATGTAGATGGAACCGCCGGAACAGTAAATGACTGAAAACCCTCGATGTCACAAGTGGTCCTAGACCACGTCTCCTGTAAACACAGGATTCCATGAGCTTCCACAAAGCCATGCCTCATCTTCCAGTCTACTCGCTAATCCGGAAATGTTCCAGGATAGTAAGGATAATAATAATGATGGTGATGATGGCCCTTGTATTCCATGGATGCTTCCCAAAGCATCTCTTGTGGCGGAGGTGCTTTGTTCAGGCAATAATGACCTATTCCTCTCATAGCCCATGGAGATGGAGATGTTTCCCACAGGCGTGACAGGAGTCCCTGGCTGAGGAGGTCCAGTATTCACATTGTCACATTCCAGAGTCACCAACACTGAATCATCATTGATGCGTGTCCCTAAGTCTTCATTCTTTCCCACATTCAAAATACTTGGTGCAATGCCTTCAGTCCCGGATGGTAGTCAGTCTACCCCATCCATACCCATTAAAGGGTCAAAACAATTCCTCAGTGGGATATTATTGTTATTATTTGGGAACCAACCAGGATAATCTGTGCCCTGAAACCTTGGTCTTCGTGGGTTATAAGGGACTTGTGTGAAGGGGCCCATACTTGGTGTCCCCATAAAGCGAGCTGTCTCATGCCAAGGAGTATAATAATTTTGCGGGCCTTGATTCATATTCATGTTGTGTACCCAGCCCATGTGCTGTTTGCCATTTGTACTATAACCACGATGATAGGGATTTCGGTTTGGGGTAGTCTGGTAGAGGTTGGGATAAAAAAATTCAAGACCCACACACTGAATATCCCCCACCCTACCAAACCTCGCCTTACTGCAAATGATATCCTTAACCCAGTTGTCTCTGAAGTTAATCAGGATGCAATCACCCTCCAGGTCTTTTTTACTTGGCCCAACCCAGGGGACCCTCCGCACACTTAAGATTTTCGTAGCAGTATCCTCGGTTAAAGGCCTATTGGTATTTAGCCAGAATTTTGTTTTGTTTAAGAGGAGCTCGCTTTTCTCATATTTATTCTCTGGGATTAATGGAACACCTGTCAGGATTGCCATATATGGGGCAGACTGCGGGGGTATGTTTACATAAATCTGTTTACCTTGTAAGGGGGTTTTACTAGGGACCAGAGGTTTACTAGCTGGAGTTTCTTTCCCTTCAGTGTTAGGCAAGGTCGGGGCAGCTGTGTTAACCGGTGTAGTCACCGCCAAAGAGTTGCTAGACTTAGGGCCTGATGTGGTCACCTGCTTAATTTTAATTAAAGGAGCTGGTGTTATACAAGGGGTGATACCGTTAGGATCTGTAGATTTTGCCGGTTTAGGTTGCTGTAAATGTATCTGGTTGTTCTTGGGGCCCTTTTTCCCTAAACTGCTGTTATTACTATTAGTGTGACCACCAGTAATAACGGGTTGTTTGTTATTACCTACCAGACTCTCCAGTAGGGCGGTGTTCTTGGATGTTAAAAACTCCAATTGATCTAATTTTAGATTTATAATTTGGGTTTTTTCCATCAGGGGGTTCAGCAGACTTTTTGTAAGCTTCTCAAGACTAGCCATGAGATCTTTATCTTCCTTATGGGATGGTTTTTTCCCCAAATTTGAAAAGCTTTTTTCCATGTTCGAAAGCTGGGATCCTATCTGAGATAATCTATCTTCAAAGGGATTTAAAAGTGTTTTAAGTGTTTCCCATACCACGGTCAGAAATTCAACATCTTTCCCTTTTATAACGCAGAATGGTACCCCACTAGTTTCATTCTCTATGACGAGATTATTATTATCGTGAGTTATCGTCAGCGAGTCTACATCAACTTCTGGTGGCAAATCAAAAGGCTGCATATTAATCACTGGGGGCGGAGATGGTGGCTTAGTAGATAACTGAGCCTTCGCAATCTTTGCCTTTTTCCTAGCGTATGCTGTTTGGTTATTACGCTTCCTTTTCGTATGTGGCCCTTGCTGTTTAATGTCAGAGATTCCTCCAGTCTGCTCTATAGGAGTTGATTTTAGCGCCATTTCCGGGGTGCCTCCGTTGCACTCCTTCATTTCCCCTATTGACCCAACCATAGTCATTTTTAAAGAGTTAGAGGATACTGATGGTAAATCCTCCTTCGGTATGGATATAGTTGGTGCTGATGGCTGGTGAATATCTGCCATTGTTTCAATCAGGGTAAGAGGTGGGCCAATTAAACGGTCAGGGGTTTTAGCAAGAGCTATGGACCCTAGTGAGGATTTTTTGGCCGCAGCTAACTCCTGTGAGAGTCTCCTTGCAGCATCCAGTTCAATGGAAACTCGACGTTGCATTTTCGCAATCTCTGTATCTATGGCTGAGTGAGTCCTGGTAATAAAATAAGGTGCCATTTTTCAGTTTGGATTTAGCAGCCCTCTCTTTGTACTCACGTGATGACATGGTGAATGGTCCCGAGAGAGTCCGAGGGTTAGGACCAAGAGGGATGGCCCAGTCCAGTCCAGTCCTCTCAGACCTAGAACGGCCTCAAATGGCCCGCTCTTTGCCCGGTCTTCGCCCCGGTCGCTCCCGCTCGCTACCGCGGTAACTCCTAACTGTGATATAGAGCTAGGGAAGGGCAGTGGGCGTGGCCGGCAGGGAGAGCGGCCACAGGTGTGACACGCAGGGACTCCTGGGCAATGGAGTCCCTGCTAGGCTGCTCGCAGCCCTGCCGGGGTGCAGAAGGTCTAGGAAGTTACCAGCTCCCCACACGAGCCTCTCGGTAGCTGGAGGCGCAGCGGGACCCGCGCAGCGGGTCCTGCAAGGTGTAGAGTTTTCCGTGATGAAATCCAGCGACGAAGTCCAGAAGGTTAGAGCCTCCACACGGTGCTCTGGTCGTCCAAAAGGCAAGGTTTCCCACAGGCAAATGGGACTTGTGCTCTTTTATTCAGCCAGGGGGCGTGGCCGGCAGGGAGAGCGGCCACAGGTGTGACACGCAGGGACTCCTGGGCAATGGAGTCCCTGCTAGGCTGCTCGCAGCCCTGCCGGGGTGCAGAAGGTCCAGGAAGTTACCAGCTCCCCACACGAGCCTCTCGGTAGCTGGAGGCGCAGCGGGACCTGCACAGCGGGTCCTGCAAGGTGTAGAGTTTTCCGCGATGAAATCCAGCGCCGAAGCCCAGAAGGGTAGAGCCTCCACACGGTGCTCTGGTCGTCCTCATTCGTTGATTAGGGAGAGAAATAGAGAAAAGGGGGAACTGGAGTATCAGTTGGGAGCTCGGACTCCCATGGGGGATGCTTCTAGTATGGAAATAAGGGATGTATTTAGTATGGAAATAAGGGATGAGAAAAACTCAGTTAAGGGCCGCTAGTAGCCATACCCCCCTCTTGGAATAGGGAAGCCACAAGCTAATGTTGAGGTTCCTGATGAATGTCTAAAAATCCTCTTGTGGAACATAGCTGGGTTGAAAAATAAATTGCTCATTCAGGAATCAAATACAATCAATGCACTGGATCTCTTTATCCAGGCACTAGACCCCTCAATGACTATAGTCCTCGGGGGTGACTTCAATTGCCAATTAGAGCCTTTGGGCAGCCCTGAGACGGGTGACCAGGATGATGAAGACTCGTTTTGGCATATCCCCGCCCCAAGATCCCTCCTGTTAGGGCATGGACCCCGTTGGTCCTGCAAATGAAATAATTTTCCCTTGCAACGTCTCTGCGGGCGTGCAATGGGAGGTTGGACCCTGATTGCCCAGGGTCAGTTACGTTCAACAGGACAGATCAAACTTCCATCATTGACTATATTATGATGGAAGCAAAACATTGGGATAGCTTGAAGGAATTTAGGGTCTTACCTAGGCAAGATAGTGATCATAATGCCCTTGTCCTAACTCTTAAGCCAGGGACCTTTGGCCTGGCAAACCCAGATCCCAAATCCAATACCGAGATTTTACCCCTTATGGTTACGAACAACAGGCGCAGGGTTAAATGGCCCCACTTCCAGGACTCCCCTAGCTGGCTTGCCAAAATATACCAGATCGCCGTTCCTCGGATTATCGAGATGGGTGATCCGGCTTTTAATGGGCAAGCCGTTGAAATTCATAGACAGTTGCCTGTGGCACTGAGGGATGTGTTTTGCCCAGTAAGTGGAAACAAACGGCGTGGGACTAAGGCGCACCCTTGGTTTGATGACTTCTGTAAGAAAGCAAAAAGGGATCTCCTCATGGCAAATAAATCCAAAGATAGTGTAGGAATTAGGCTATCTAGACTCCTTTATAAAAAGGCAAATATTAGGGGCAAGAGGGAGTGGGAGGAAACGAGGTGGAAGGACTTGAGATCTGCGCTCCTCTCAAAGGACGCCAAGTTGTTTTGGGCCATCGTTAGCGCAGGTGCAAAAGGGGGAGGACAGGCCATTTCCCCAAATATTGCGCCCTCAGTATGGGAGGCATATTTCGGAGCACTTTATACAAGTTTGGAATGTGACGATTCTTTGTGCCTAGGTCCCAATCATGCCCAAGAGCTTAGTATGACAGGGATGCATGATCAGTTCCTGGAAGGAGCTATGACCCTCCCGCCATCCCCGCCCCAGACCCCTTCCACGAGTATTGACTGGTGGGGCCTCGGCCGTGGGGTCGCGGCTGGACCATCTGGATACATCAGAAGCGACTCCCCCTAAAATTCCAGAGGGTATCACCCAGAAGAAGGTGGAATCTGCCATAGAAAGACTGCTCCCAAACAAAGCTCCGGGCCTTGATAAACTGCCTGGAGACTTGTTTCGCTCCTAGCCAAAAATCTGGGCACCTTACCTTGTTACCCTGTTCAATGCGGTTCTTAGGGGGTCTCACCTACCGGACACCTGGTTGGGAGCTGAGATCGTCCCCATTTATAAGAAGGGTTGTCCGCTAACCCCATCAAATTATAGGCCCATTAGCCTTATAGACACAACTCAAAAACTAATGGGTAGGATCATATTGGACAGGATACAAGGGTGGATTGAGGAACGTGAAATACTGACTACTCTCCAGGCCGGAATTAGATCTGGCATTTCGACCCTGGGCCAAATATTCAGGCTCCAGGTCCTATTTTGGAAAACTGCAAAAGTAGACGGTGGCAGCCTCTACCTTGTCTTTGTGGACCTACGGGCCGCTTTTGTTCTTGTGCCCAGGGATGGATTGTGGAAAGTACTGGGAGATTTGGGCCTCCCGCCCTATCTACTTAACATCCTGATTAGATTTCACGCTGGAAACTATGTCCAGGTTAGGTGTGGGAGACATGGGGATCTTTTGGCCCGTTTCCCTGTATCTAGGGGTGTCCAACAGGGGTGGTCCTGGCGCCCACACTTTTTAGTCTTTTCATCAATGGCCTTGTGGACGCCTTAAATGGTGTTAAGGATAATGATGATCCCTGGTTGGCTACTGGTCGGGTGCCCGCTCTGATGTTCGCCGATGACACTTTGCTGTTATCCAGAACATCAACGGGCATCCAGCGGGTATTGGACGGGTTTGTAGCATTCTGTGCCTCACGGGGATTGGAGGTTAACCTCGAAAAAAACAAGTTCATGATCTTCAATCCCCCGAGGCACACCCGTCCAAACCCTGTCCTGCAAGCATCCCCCTGGAACGGGTAAAAACGTTTGTCAACCTTGGCGTCACTCTGACAGAAGATTTTGAATGGGGTCACCACATTTCTAAATCTGCCCTTAGACTTTCACAGATAGCAGGTAGTATAGGTAAACTCCACAAATCATCTGATTTCAAACCTGCTGCTCCTGTCCTTGAGATCTATGGACTCGAGGCCAGGACAGCAGCTATGTATGGCGTTGACCTCTGGGGACATAAGAATACATTGAGCCTCCTAAGGGTTGAGCAGTCCTTCATGAGGAATCTGGTGGGCCTACCGCAAAGCATACCACTTACACCCTTGCGACTTGATCTGGGCCTCGAGTCCATTAAGGAACTGGTAGCTGCACGGCCCTTGCTCTACTGGAGAAGGCTCTGGTCTGTACCGGAGCTGTCAGCCTATAGAGCAGAATTCTTGGAAGTCTGGGGACAAATAAAAAATAAAAACATTCCTTGGTTGTCCCACATCAAGGCTCTTTAAATCTATGTAGATTTACCCCAGCTATGGGAGACTCCTGAGTTGAGCTGCCCGGGGACATCTAGGTCACAGTTGCTAACCTTGGCGAGACACCCAAACCTTCTCGCTCTACAACGCTCAACAACCCTGGGCAGGCTGTCCGCAGAGTTTCTGCTAGTAAAAGTTTATCCTCGGAGGGAAGAATTCCTAGATCTAGTGCAATCCCCTCTCGCGAGGACACTATACACACAACTGAGGCATGGTTGCCTGCCTATCAGGGCATTCACCTCGAAATGGGCCAAAACAGAAAACGGAACCTGCTCAGCTTGTAATGGCACCCGAGAAGATGTCCAGTTATGTTTTTCTGCCCAGCGTATAGTAAAATACGAAAATGTTGGCTGATCCCATTATGTAGAAATTTGGGACTTAGACAATGTGTACAGGCGTGTAGAATTTTAACGTATGACACCTCCCCCCTATTGTGTTCGCTGTTTCCCGTTTCCTACATGGTATGTGGGGTAGAAGGAAAGGTTTTGTTTAAGGCTAACGGAAACGTTCTGGATTATTTGTCCTTCTTTTTAAAATACTGTTATCAGATTTGTATTTGATAACTTACTGTTTAATAACTTTTTATTTTTATTATCAACTGCTCATATTTATTGCTTTTATTATTGTGCTTGGTATGTATTTTATCTGCACCTATATGGTCTATGACCGAAATAAAGTTATCAAATGAATGAATGAATGTTAACGTCAATCAGCCCTCGCAGATCGATGTTTGCTCGACCAGCCCTGGGAGGATGAGTGGCACTAAGAAGCACAGCTTCTGCTATTATCACAGGGGGCAGATATTGCAGCACGGCTGCAAAACCGCCACCACACCCACACAACCAGCACCCACCCCTCCGTCCCACTGGGGAAATGGCTGCTGTCCACTACAGCCAGTCCAGCCCTAAACCTGGACCTTGTGTGGAAATCCCAGGAGCGGGAAGATGTGTTGCAGAGTTTTTATAGTAATGAAGGTTGTTCTCGCTGGTTTGTACACTTGTGCTTTATTGATAGAGTCCATGGGAATTCTGAGGTTTCTTACTTCCTTAGATACTTTAGGCAGTGTTTTTCAGGCCAGACGGCGAGTGTGTCATACATTTTTCTATCACCATATGTGAGTATTTCCATTTTGGCAGCATTCAATTTGAGATGTCTCCATGTCATCCACTGATCAACGGCTCTGAGGCAACTGAAAATTTGTGAGCTTCCAATGTCTTTGAGGCTTTCCAGTTTGAAAAGTATTTGTGTGTCATCTGCATAATTATAGCATCCGAGGTGAAATTTATTGATCAGTGCTTCATATAGATGTTGAAAAGCATGGGTGAGATGCTAGAGCCTCGATGGAACACTGATTTTGTGAAGTATGGTTTGGATGAGAAAACGGGGGTATGGATGACAATTATTCTGTTTTGAAGGTAGGATGTGATTCAGTCGAGAGGAGTCCTCTCTATGCCGGCTTCATAGAGTCTCCGCTCTCCGACCTCTCCGCTGCCTTCGACACAGTCTGCCATAGCACCCTTCTACAGTGCCTCAGAAACGTAGGAATCCAAGGAAAAGCACTGGAATGGATCACCTCGTTCCTCACCGGAAGAACCCAGAGAGTTCGCCTCCCACCATTCAAGTCAGAGGCCACTGAAGTCATCTGCGGCGTGCCACAAGGATCGTCACTCAGTCCCACCCTCTTCAACGTATACATGAGCCCCCTTGCGGCCATCGCTCGCCAACACAATCTCAACATCATCTCCTACGCGGATGACACTCAACTGATCCTATCACTCACCAAAGACCCTAACACCGCCAAAACCAACTTACACGAAGGAATGAAAGAAGTAGCCGAGTGGATGAAGCACAGCCGTCTGAAACTGAACTCAGACAAAACAGAAGTCCTCATCCTAGGCACCTCCCCCTCCGCCTGGGATGACTCTTGGTGGCCAGAAGCCCTTAGAAAAGCACCCATCCCGACGGACCACGCACGGAACCTGGGCGTCATCTTGGACTCCTCACTCTCGATGACCAGACAAGTCAACGCCGTTTCATCATCTTGCTTCAACATTCTTCGCATGCTCAAAAAAACATTTCGCTGGATCCCCACCGAAACTAGAAAAACGATCACCCACGCACTGGTTACGAGCCGCCTGGACTACGGAAACACACTATACGCCGGGACCACCGCAAAACTCCAGAAAAAACTCCAACGCATTCAGAACACTTCAGCCAGGCTCATACTAGACATCCCGCGTAAAGAACACATCTCTGGTCACCTGAAAAACCTCCACTGGCTCCCCATAAATAAGAGGATTACCTTCCGCCTCCTAACCCACGCACACAAAGCACTCTACGAACTTGGACCCGAATGCCTCAACACACGACTGTCATTCTACACCCCCTCCCGCCAGCTACGATCCTCAAACCAAGCCCTTGCCACTGTACCTCGCATCAACAAATCCACCATGGGAGGTAGATCCTTCTCCTACCTGGCAGCTAAAACCTGGAACTCACTTCCCACTCACCTTCGCCTTACTCAAAACCACCTAGCATTCAGAAAACAACTTAAAACTTGGATATTCGACAAGTAATTCCCCACCCCTTCTCTAGCGCCTTGAGACCCTATGGGTATGTAGCGCGCTATATAAATCTCTTGACTTGACTTGACTTTGTATAGAGTGCCATGGTCAACTGTTTCAAAGGCAGCTGAGAGGTCCAAGAGAAGTAGTGCATCAACCCTGTTCCAGTCAACTGTGTTCTTAAGCTCATCCCAGATCGCAATAAGGGCAGATTCTGTGCCTTTTTTTTCCTGGTCAGAATTTTGTTTGGAAGTCTGAAAGTATGGATTTATCTTTAATGAACTGTGGCATCTGGGTGAATGCTGCTCTTTCTATCAGTTTGCCCAGGAAAGGTCCCAAGCAAGCCTTTCTAAACCCATCCCTCATGTATTTTTCCTAGACTCTTCCGATACCTCAGCTATCTCCCTAACACAATTCTAGAGACTCTTCCTGTCCTCCATCCCTCCTTTACTCATACCAAACCTTCTCCTACTGCTATGATCTACAAATATACTATTTCTAGACCTTTCCCTCTTCCATCGCTCTACTATCCTTTTCAAGCCAACAAAAGACTCACATGCACACCACTCAAATAAATTTCTTATTTCCGTATACTAATTCATCACTAATCCATTTTGGCTGCTGGAGTAGTGTGCAACTCGGCGAAAAGCGCTTCAACACCTTATCAGGGGAAGTAAGCGCTAGATATATGTAATTACAATTACAATAACGCTTTTCACAGCACATGATTAGAGGTGTAAATACTAATCTGACTCAGCTTATTGAAAGACACTCATGCAGCAGGCATTTGCAGATGTCACAAGAATCAAGCAGTGCTTTTACACCTGGGCCTAGATTTATTTAGAACTTGTGTTTGGGTTGCGTCACTTTTGCAAGGTGTATAAAGACTACATTTCATCTAAATGTTTAATAGAGTTCTACTGATATGATTCAATTTGCACAGTCACATATTACATGCTGTTGGTTTGTAAAGCTCCATTTCATTTGGCCATCAGGTTTAGGGTGGATCATACCTGTGTGAACATGCACATAACATGTAACAGATCTCCGGACACTTTCTGTGTTACAAGCAATGGTGCATAAAATGTGACTTCTCTTAGTAGCACCGGCATATTTTATGCCTCAAACACTTGGTTGTGTAGAAACTTTCTGTTCAGTTCCATATAAATTGTCCAGCTCTTTATTGAGTGCAAAATATGATGACCTAGAATTCAGCCCACAGTATTCAACAGTGATAGAGAATAAGTAAAGCTTTCCATCCATCCATCCATCCATCCACCCATCCATAGACCCACCCACCCACCCATCCATCCATCCATCCATCCATCCATCCATCCATCCATCCATCCATCCATCCATCCATCCATCTATCCATCCACCCATCAATCCATCCATCTATCACTTTATGTTCTTCTCAGTATATCATTGATTCATAGCATGTGATTCAACCATTCTAGATATGATATGTTTGAGTGTTTTTCATCTTTAGCCAGCTTCTTTCTCTTTTTCAGTTTCAAAAAATGTAAATGGTTTTCCTATTTGTACTGTACCGTGAGCTGATGGTCTCATAGATTGTAAAAGATTGGAGGCTTGTAGACCAGTTGGCCTTACTTAGCACAATCTCACATAGTGCTTGTATTTTTGAAACACCGCCCTGCATATGCTCAATCGACCCCGAACCCTGCCAAGCGGTAAAACAGAAGTATCACTCACTGTAAAAGCTGGAATGCAGCGACAAAAGAAATAAGCATTGGCAAAGTCATTGGGTCTTGCCTATGCAAGAGCTATTGTTTTTGTCAACATGTTTTAGACTTGTTGTGAAAGTTGTGTGGCTTCTGTGCAGTATGGCTTAAAGTTAGGAATCAAAGCGCTGTAACGCAAACAGCACTGGCCATGTCATAGGGTTTTTTTCTGGTGGGATGGGCAAGCAAGAAAAAGGGAAGGGGACAAGGTAAGCAGGGGTATAAGCAAGAATGAGGGAGGGGACGAGGCAAGCAATGATGCAATCATAACGGGGCAACAATGCAGTGGGGCAGAGGGAGATTTTGGCAAGCAACAATGGGAGAGGAGGCGAGGCAGTTTGGCAAGCATTGATGGAGAGAATGGGAAGAGAGAATAGCTCAAGCAACAATGCAAGAGGATGGAAGGCAAGGGGGCAAGCAACTACGACAGAGCAATAACTTGGGAGGGAGAATGGTAGGGGAATATGTCCAGCTATGATATGGAGTGGGAAGGGGAGGAGGGGAGGCGGCCTGAAAACACATGTACTCTTAGTGGGAGTTACTTGTAGAATAAAAGGTGGCCAGCACCAGAAAGCGTGAACAGTCGAAGGACATGAAGCCAACCAATGGTAGGCAATGAGCAGACCCCCTTTAACCCAGTAAAATGTCTCACAGGTGACAATGCATGCGCTGTCTCAGGTGAGACCTAAAATGTGGTGGATGGAAATGCATAAATTAATCTAGACCATTCGTCATTACTCTAGGTGAATTTGATTCCATCTAGCTTGATTCTGACATTTTAAGCAGTGGCCAACCGTAAGCAAATTTGTTTTGCCCTGCCCCAATGGAAACTTAACCTTGCAGCTGGAACACATGCAATCCCCTACCAGTTGCTGCCTATCTGGACTTCACCAGAGAGATGCAGATTGAGTACAATGGCACGGTAAATGTGGGAATCAGGCAATAAAAAGTGGGCTGTGGAAATAAATGCTTGTATTAATCTGAACCACTGGTGAGATATCTAGGTGGGTTCCATTCCATTCTTTTTAGTTCATTCTATTACAGACAGTGAGCAACAATATGCAATTCATTATTGGCCCAGCCCCAAAATTAATTGCTGAGATTATTTGAAACATTTTAGCTGTCACATTTTGGTGGTCTTATTAAGGATTTCATTGGTGAGAGCCCCTAGAGACTGTTTGGAGGCTTTGAAAGTTACACCAGAAGGCTGGAGTACTGTGCATCCCCACCTCTGTGTGTATTTTTGAGATGCTGTCCTACATGCACTTGATTCTTTCACCACCTACGAAGAGAAGTATCAGAGCTATAGCACAGTGAGTAATGACTGTGTTTAAGTATCATGCACAGTGCAACTAGTGTGTGTCATTGCTCATTTGTTTGGGTGAGCATATCAATAGGACTTGAGACAATACCATTCATGCCATTTAATTGAGAATTATATGGAACACACTTTTCTAAGTGATGATCATGGTTTATTCTACTCAAGCTAGCAAGACATTATGGAAATAGACACTAGCTAGAAACATCTCGCTGATGAAAAAGGCAAAACCAGTAGGTTTTAACAGCATTATAAAGACTCTTAGCAAGATTTACCTTTTCTCCATACGGGATCGACAGCATCTTGTTATTGAAACAACCATTTCCTCCAGACTGGATTTTGGAAGTCTATAATAAGTAGTTACAAATAGCCCAATACATGGCAGCCTGTTGTCTATTGAGAAAGGTTTGGCTTTGTTTGCATCAGCTAGTCAATATCCACTGGCTCTCTACATCTATTAGACTCTCTTTTAAGGCATTATGCCGGTGTATAAAGGCTGGAGCCAGGCTCGAGCCAGAGGCCTGTCGCAGCTTGAGGTCCTCTTGAAGACTCAGGCTGAAAAATGAGCTGAGCTTTAACGCGGCTTTTGTCTGCTGCCCTGGCCTTACCATTGTGCTCCAAGAATCATGAAAAAAACTTACATCTTTTGTGTTTAAAAGGAGAGAAAAAAAGTAGCTATCTAGTGCATGAATTAGTAATGTGACTTCTCTTAGTAGCACCGGCATATTTTATGCCTCAAACACTGCATCACATATTACATCACTCATGACATGGTCAGTGACATCACTCATGACATCACTGATGACAGAGAGACTGACCTACTTTCACTCGCTAATATATGTATTCACTAAGATACACTTAATAAGGCAGATATCCAATTATTTTTTTTAAAAAAACATCCATTAAGACAATAATTTAAACAAATATTCTTCCATCGACCTTAACATACATATATAAAACATATTTATTTATCTGAAAGACACACATTCACTGGATGGTGTCATCAGTGCATTACACGTGCAAGTTATAGTGAGTCCAACTAACTATAACGTGGGAATTTCAATGGTTTTATATCAGTAAAATTTCCAGCTAACTATAACTGGTGTTAAACCTATGGTTTTTTCAGTGAATTTGATAGGTTTTTTAAATGCTAATTCCTAACTATAACTGGTGTGAAACCTATGGTTTTTTCCGTGAATATATATATATATATTTTTTTTTTTGTTTTGTTTTTTTTTGTTTTACTAAACAGCAGGTGCAGCACAGACTTAGCTTCATTCCTGAAGCACAACATTTGTATTCCTTTGACGTGCAGCCAATCACAGAGCCTGGAATTTCAGAGGCTCATGCTCTTATTCTACTTCCAGAACCAGAAGAGTGGCCATAAGAAAGCCACAAGCATCATTTTTAAAAACATTTGTAAGTCCTGTATTTAAGATTTAAAAACATATTCATATATTGGTAGCGGAAAAAAGTACTTATTTGATGAATATATACAACGTCTTTCATATACCTGAAATTAGGTCTATACCAGTAAAGTCACTGCTTTAAAGGTGTCTGCCCTGGCAATCGGCAACACACACACATATTTATTTAGGGCTTGTGACATGATGCCTCCTCTAAACAACTCCATGAGCTCCAGGGCTGAGTGTCAGCACTCAGGCTGTGCGTGCGTTGCTTTCACAAATTTCTAGCTATTTGTGTGCTCAGTTGTCCCTCCATGCTGTTTATATATCCTCCCGCTGCTTTCACTCTGCGCAAATTACATTTCCACACAGCCCCATCCCTCACATCCTTTAGTCTGTCACAAGTAAAAAAAAAAAAAAACACAAAAAACCCTCAAAACTAACACAGCTACACAGTAGGAAATGTTCTCGCTGAGTGAAGAGGATCGTTATCTCTCCCCTACTGAGCGTTCGCCATTTTTACTGGCCTTTTGCACCGAGATCAGTGTGCCAAAAGGGACACTTAAGCCAGCAAAATACAATCTAAGTATCCGGTGACCTTTGAAAGATATCACGCGCACCGTAATTCCACAAACATTCTTCGCACTCCCCGCGTTCCTCTTCCGGTTCATCGTTCGTTTTCAACCTCTCACACCACTCTCCCTCTTCTCTGGAAGAGAAACAGAAAGAAAATACAGAAACGAAGAAGTCCACGTTACGGCCTTTTTGAGAACGTAACTTTCAAATGTATATTTAGTGAAGTAAACATTCAACAGAATTGTAAATCTTTTGCTAGGCGTATTCAACAAAAACAAGAAATCCGTATCGGCCAAGCAAGGCAAGCATGGTCCTTCTTGACGTCATTATTTTTAACTTCCCTCATTTTATGTTATGTTATATTGTAGCACATTCATGGCGAGTCTCGAATTTTACTAATGGGGTGGCCTCCTATGGCCACTTTCAGTAAAACGATACGCTCTGATATGACGGGACCCTTGCTATTGTCTTGCACTCAAAATGAATGTAATCAAACCCTGAGACCTAACAAGACATTTACATGGGATTCGAGATATACACTGACAAGTGTAGACACAAGAGATGCTAATTTTTTTACTTTACAATTTAAAAGTAATACGAAATAAAAACGTTGAGAATAAAAAAGACACTGGCCACTTCTAAGTGGACGTAAATGCATTTAAGAAATGTGGTTAAGAATTATTTTCAATAACGCATATTATTTTCTAACATTATTAATGAGCAATTTAAAGTCGTTTTGGGAGGAAAAACTGCTAAGGAAGCGAGGCATGTTACAAGGTACAAAGGGAAACAGTAAAGTAATGCAAGAAGCTTTCAGCATACATATTCGCCAGCATTCCCTTTTCTATCTAACAATAGTAGTGGGAGAAATACTCTCGCAATATGGGTGATAATTGTAAACTACTATAGCAACAGCATTTAATAGTGTGAACATTGAAATGAGGATCACCGTGTCTTTCAAAATGTTCCTTTGTCAAGTTTAATTCAAATGATTATCGGATTACAAAGGGACTTGTGAAGTGATTGAGGGATCCTCTGTTATCCTTGCTTGAATTTTGCTGCACCCTTGTCCCCCTCCCACCTGCCACAGTCAATTCACCCCCTGCCACTCTCTGGAGTATGTGGGGGAGGGGTTGCAGAGAGGGGAGGCATAGGTGTCAGTGGCTTCTTGCACACTAAAGACAACTGTGATAGAGGGATTCGCTTTCCATCTATCGGATAAATGCATAATGTGCATACAGGGACAATCTTTTCGAGAATTTCGGGATCGCAATATACTTACCGCATTCTGTTGATTTGGAAGGAATGAATCGAGGTGGACAATCCAACTAACTAACGCGGAAAGCCGAGCCGGAACGGTTTCTAAGAGCCCGTGCACGAGCCGGGCATTGAACATATTTGGCATGTCAATCATGCAACTAAGATAATGTTAGAATATGATAAGGCACTTAAGAATTCAAAAGAGTGTATTTTTTATCACATCTGATTACTGTAGAAGTACTTGTTAGAAGCAAGAGTGTTAACAAATGAACTGAGAAACATTCTTGGCCCAACCTGATGATAATACTATTACTGAACAAAGAGGCAAGTCAAGGCCCTTGGGTATTCTACATGAGGCCTAGATTCTTCTTATAGCTGGAGTAACATTATAAGCTACTAACTCAACCACAAGAGGTTTTTGTACAGTGTGCTTCCCGATAGCACGTATTTGAAGGTACTCTCATATGTGATAATGAGCAAAAAGGCTTCTCGGCGAAATAAAGTAGGTGCTGAGGATCACACAATTTGTTCAAGCGGAGAGCCAAGTTTGAAAGCAGGTATCCCAGTTTTACACTGTGTGATTGAGCCACTAAATGGGTATCTCTTTCTGACACAAAAGTTTAATACTGTGACTTTAATTCTTGGAGGACGAGATTAGAGCAAGGGTAGCAGTCAGAATCCATGTTTTATTTTTGTCAAGTTTTGCTTAGCGCAAAATCGTGCCCAATGACATAAGGGACCTTCACAACAGACACAGAGAACATTACTCAATTTTAGCACAGGTAGATTTGCCAGGATTCGTGCCTCATCCCCCAAGTTACATGGGCAGTAGCCATATCCACTAGGCCACATTGTCTTCCATGTAAGCTCACTCGTTGTGGGCTTGAGGTTTCAAAAGGCCCTCGCCAGAGCCAGACATCTGGTTCAGGCCGGGCTCGAGCTTTCAGTAGCTCACACACCTCTAGTAATACTAATTTATTGTGAAATAGGAATACCGCAAAGATCACAGAAAACCATTTATTTGTTTATTAGTTTGTAAAGCACACAATTACTCAGAGGGTGTCCATGTGCTAGCAAGTCTCCGGGTAATGATTCAACACATAAATGCAGTAAAATGAAGGTAAATGCGACTCCCCATTAAGTACAGAAAAGATTAAATCAGTTGTAATACCCCACATCCCAAATGCTTCTCCATAATTACTGCGTTGAGGTATTAACCGCTGACCTTGAAGTGTCTAACAGGTCTATATTGCAGTAACACTGAAAATGGGGCAAGGCGAACACATTTCTCTTCAACGCAAATATAAAATAACTGTCATAAATGCAGCACCACTTTTAGGACTTTATATAAGGGCCAGCTTTATTTTCTATTTTTAGTTTACTCTTGACATATTGATAATAACATAGCATGTATTAAGTGTTGACTTTTCCACATGGTTCACTCCTTTTTCTTTGACTCTGTTTGGTCTACCATTAAAGAGAACAAGGGTCCTCAGGGAATTCAATAAACAAACAAATAAACTTATAGACTACAATCAGTACTATAGTCCATTTTCCAGGCCCAGCCGGGCGAGGAATATTTAATTTAGAATTAAAAGGAATTTGATTGACCTAGAGAGGGTCACATACAAACATTTAGATAGGGCACAATCCTGTACCTATCCCAAGAATTAGAAAGACCATAGGGTAAGGAAAGTAAGTGAATCAAGAGGAAAGTTTTTTACAGGCAAAAAGAGTTTTGGAGCCAACTGTCGCTTGCAAATTAATAATCAATTGCAGCAAGTTTCGACATACAGTGTGTACAGAATAATATACAAATGGATTTCCTGCAACACTGTTTTAAGCGTCAACGTTTCGATCCCCTGGCTCCTAATGAACCGGGATCATCATCAGGACTGTATTATTCGTTTGAAAGGCCGTAGGTTCACGAGTCTTCCTCATTAGTGGGGCTCGGATTTAGGAGTGCGTTGCTCATTGGGTTATGGAACCGCTTTGATACAGCGGTCTCGTATGCTTACTCCGCAGTATGCTCGATGATGGGTTGAAGGTGGAGACACAATGGTCTCTCTCCTCATCTCTGTCAGCGTGGATCCATAACCCAAGTGGTTGAAAAGGTGTTTGAAGATTTCAGACTTGCTGTGGTCAAAAGATCCAGGGATAAAAATAACTTTTAAACTTATGTGCAGAGATTTTGAGGTGTGGTGTGTTAAGTTACATTAAGTTGGTGTGATTAATTAACATTAGTCGGTGTTAGGTGAACCTAATTGCACAATTGGGAGAAACTACATTCATTTGGGTGATTTCATGCTGGTCGAGATTTCACTGACGAATGCTGAAGAGATTCTTGAATGACTGTGAAGCTTTATTTTTTTAGTAGACTAAATAAAGTGTTTTAAGAGTTAATAAGTATAATTGTGTAAGTACGAAGAAAATTGTAAGGGAGGGCGAGCCTCTGCGAGGAGTGAAGTTGTGCGTCATTGTGTTTTGCACTGGGGTTGGTGTTCTTTTGCAATGTGATTGGTTGGTGACTTAAAGTGAATTTTGAATTTGGATTTGGTATTAATAGACTGTAAAAATAACAATTGGAATTTAATTGGTTCAGGAGAATTCGGTTAATTGTGTTATTTCAGAATTTAAACCGCCTTTATGAAATGTTTTAAAGATTTAAAACATTTGGCAAGAGGGGATGTTACTAATCCAGTACGCAAAGGTCGAAGAGTCACCTTCGTCGGGTACGCCAGCAAACATCATGACTACCGACCATGGGTTAAATACATGTGCTTGGCTTTGTCAATGGAGTAGGATTACTTTCAAGGAGGGTGTTTTGAGTTTTCCTTGATATGGGATATTTAACACCAGGATTCCTTATCATTTGAAAGGAAAATTGCATGCAACGAAGCCATCACCCAGACCCCTTCAGTATGAAGCATTTAATGCATGGAAGAAAGTTGCCAGGGAATGGGAGAAGGAAATTGCCGGAAGAGGACTATTAGGGCAGTGAAGAATTACGCAAATGCCCGATGGGATGAAGAGCAGGGTAGGTGGAGAAAGGCCATTATAGAAGGGAGTAGATTATACCCAAACCTTACATCAGAGACTGCTAAGAGGGCAAAGGGCAAATATTCCATTACAAAAAAAGGGGATGAGTCATTTACTGATTCAGGAGATGATATATTGGAACAAATGTTTACTTCAAGACCATCGTCACATGTGACCCCAACAGAACAGAGTGTATCAGGTGCTAGTACTAGTTCAATTGCACCAACTGCTCCAGTACAACAGAGTGCAACCCAAATTGAACTACCCCTGCACATTTTGCTGATTGTCTCACTAGTAGTAGCTCAAAAACAAGTTTCTGTTCCAACTGTGACTTCTGCCGCAGTTACCAGTGTAGCCCAAATACATGTTGCTTTTTTTTATATAACTCTTTTTATTAACAATCATCGACTCCAAGCAGAAAATAGAGCACAGAATAATCATGCAGACCGTTCAATCAAGTACATAGAACTTTGGTCACAATATAACACATCACAGTCATTGAGACAAATCAAGGAGAGTGCATGTCTTCGGAGGTTGGTTGCAGTGGTGGGGTACAGATGTCACCTCTATAATGGTTCCACTGCTCCCATATCTGGGACCACTTCCTAGGGCATCTGTGGGCCACATAAACAGTTTTCTCGCGGAACATACTCCAATCCATATTAGTCTTCCAGTCTTTTAGCGATAGAGGGGCAACTGCCCCCCAAGCTTGGGCTATATTCCTTTTTGCCACCATAAACCCAAACGTGGCCCATTGTATTTGGTGCGTGTTCAAGTCTGTGCGCTCCCACACGTTAAGCAAGCACCTACGTGCCTCTAGGGGCAGGAGGACTCCCAAGACTGTCCCCATTACTCAGTGGACCTCCCTCCAGTAGGACTGAACAATTGGACATTCCCAGATTATATGTAGGAACAAGCCCAGCTGACCAAACTGCCTGCGACAGTCCCCGGTAGGCGCCCTACCCATCAACACAAGTCTAGGTCCAGTCATGTATATTCTGTGCAGGATTTTAAGCTGAACCAGGTGCAGTCTAGCGGAGATACCCACCACTCTGGGGGAGGACACTGCCTCCTGCCAGTCCTCATCATCTAGCTCAATACCGTCCGCCATCCATTTTTGCCGGAGCTGTGTGAGAGGGTCATCCATAATATGTATTAGTTTATTATAAATCAAGGAGATTTATTTCTCAGGGAGGTGCCCGTCTAATACCCTAGATTCCAGTGGGGATGACTCAGGGGGGGAGGAACCCACGGGGATAGCCGCTCGCCAGGTGTATCGTATTTGTATGTAGTGAAAGCGTTCAGTGTTGGCTAGTTCATTTCGTTCTTGTAGGGATGTGAACGTTTTAATGTCTCCCTTGTTCGACATGTCCTGGATGCGGGAGATGCCTATCATGTCCCGTTTGTCGAAACCCCTCATTTGCCATAGGTTCCCCAATTTCACAGACTCCCAAAGGGGGGTAGCCATTGTCAACTTGCCCTCCCAGCCCAGAGATATGGTGGCGGCACGCCAGACGGACACTGAGTGTCCTGTGGGGCCAGTTAAATCTTAATTCCATAGCCAGGGTCGTCAGGGGTTCCATAGGTGCCATGATTGATGGCGGCCAGGTGGGCGGCCTAATAGTACTTCTTAATGTCAGGAAGGGCGATTACTCCGACGTACCACTTTAGAGTTAGTTTACTGAAGACTAGTTGCGGCGGCCCATCCCACAGGCGCTCCCTCTGAAGTCACTCAATTTCTTTGAAATAGGTGGGGGGAACGGCCTCCAATAAGTTCTGCAGGGCGTAGAGGAAGCGGGGGAGGGACATCATTTTAAAAAGGGCGGCCCTCCCCAAAAGGGACAATGGGAGAGTTCGCCAACTGGCGATGTCGCTCTGCAAACGGTAGAGAGGGGAAAGGAGATTGTGATTGCAGCAGAGTACTGGATTCAAGGATATGAAGATCCCCAAATACCTGAACCCCGATGCACTAATTTGAATTGGGCAGTTGGAGGGCCTAGCGAGCACTCCCCCGTGAAGTGGATATAGGTGAGACATGGTCCAGTTGATTTTGAATCCTGAATACCTCCCAAAGATTGCCAATATGTCCATTAGGACAATTAAGGTCTTCAAGGGTTTGTGAGGTATAGTAGGATAACGTGGGCGTACAGTCCACCGATCAGCGGACTCCTCGGATCACCAAATCCTGTTGGATCCAGGCCGCTAGTGGCTCTAGTGCAAGGCAAATAGAAGGAGGGAGAGTGGGCAACCCTGACGGGTGCCACGGCTCAGGGCGAAGGTGTCTGATTGTTTTTTATTGACAACTAGGTTGGCTAGAGGCGCTGTGTACAGAAGGCAGACCCAGCCAATGAAATCGGGGCCAAATCTCAGCCTTTGGAGTACAGCGAAGAGATAGGGCCATTCAACCATATCGAATGCCATCGTAGCGTCTAAAGAAACCAAAATTGCAAGTTCATGTTTCGTGTTTGCTCTCCCAAGTACCCCGTGGACTCAGCGGAGGGTTAGTGCTGTGTTCTGGCGTGGAATAAAGCCTTACTGATCAGGGTGTATAAGAGTTGTATGACATTGCCCAGGCGATTTGCAAGAACTGTGGAATGTGTATTGCTTTGTTTCGGGGTTGAAAGTGCACCAGGTATCAGTTAGGCCCATGGCCTCAAGGAAGTCTGGTAACCCACGGGTTGAGCGTTCTAATTCGCGAAGGGGATGTCGGTCGAGCGTCCCAGAGCACAATGAGCTAAAGTCCCCGCCCAACACTAACTGACCCTCCGCTAGGGAGAGAACCACAGTTCAGAGGTCCTGGAACATGGTCAATTGAAGGCCAGGTGGGTTATAGATGGAAAAAGCGTGAGGATCTGCCCCTTCCAGGAGCCCGATATGCCAACGTAGCGACCCCTGTCGTCAGTCCAAGTGGAATTAATGCTAGGTGGGAACGTGTTCCTAACCATGATGCCCACCCCTCTGGAGCCAGTCGTAAATCTTGCATGTGCAGCTAGTTTGTATCCGTATCGATTCAATGCCTTACAGGTGTGCCTCATAAGGTGGGTTTCCTGAAGGAGCACGACATCCAGGCCCTGCTTCCTGATATACTACAGGACTACACTCCGTTTAATCTTGTCCCCCAGCCTTTTAACATTCCAGCTTATTATTTTAATGCTTTTCCCCCAGTGTGTTTGTGTTAAAACCATAGTGAGTGTTTTGTACCTTTTGAATGCCCAGGGTCATGCATCGAGGATAAAACATATCAGTAAGATACCCCTTACCCCACCAACCTCCCTGCCAACCACCACCCTCCCTGCTTCCCTGCCCTTTGGACTTAGAACTGCCCATCACAAACTGGCAGAGTGCCTGTCACCCAGTATACGGACACTAGAAAATAACTAAAGGTAGAAAAGAGGAGGAAGGCCAACACTCCGTCCCCCGCCCCCTGACCCCAAAATTACAGGTCAAGTGTCCCTAACAGGTCATAGTAAGCTTCCTTGGTTCCTTACTGTTCTAGGCAAGCTTATGTCCAACAATGGGGCCTCACGGACCCCGATACCTTAGTGTGTCCATATCGACGGCTATTGCGCCCCTCAGAGTTCACTCTTAGTCCTGCAGATCTTGATCCTCGCCCCACTCCTCCCTCCGGGGCCGCCGACAGGTGGACTGTCCAGCCAGTCCGAGGCCACTTCTGGATTATCGAAAAACCAGGCCCTGCCCCAGCCTTCACTCGGAGGCGGGCCGGAAACATCATGGCGTACCTCAGTCCCTTGTTTCTAAGTTTCTTCTTGATGGCCAGAAATTATTTGCATTGTCTCTGAACCATTTGCGTGAAATCTGGAAAAAAGGAAAAGGTGGCGTTCTCATATCACAAAGGTGGTGCAGACCGAGCGCTTTGCAGGATAGCATCCCTGTCCCTAAAATTTAGGACTCGGGCTATCAAGGGGTGCAGAGGTGTGCCGGGCTCAGGTCGCCCACCTGGGACTCTGTGTGCACGTTCAGTGGTGAAGAATTTCTCAAAACCCATAGGTTTGAGGTGGTTTAGGATGAGGTCCTCGACTAACAGGTCAGGAGCTGGCCCTTCTGATTTTTCGGGCACCCCCAGGATGCGGAAGTTATTGCGTCTGGACCGCCCTTCGTAATCGTCTCGTTTGCTTTCAGCCATTGTACAGAATGGTTTGAGATCCCGCACTTCTTGCTGGCGCTGCAACACGTCGTCCGTCAAGCTGGCGGTTTTGATATCCAGGGATTTGACTTATTCGATGATTGTAGTAAGATCAGGACCAAATAAGATTTACTTCAATGGAGATAGTGTCTAGAGAAGATTTGACCGCTCCTATGGCTACCATGACATCCTGCAGAGTCAGCTCCGAGGGCGCGCTCACAGAATCCTCCAGTGCCTTGGGGGGTAGGCGTGCGTACGTCAGCTAGCCCTTCGGCAGGGTGTAGCGGTCCAGCTTGTGTGATTGGATCCGTCTCGTACCCTTGGGACCCCTGGCGGAACACTTATCCATTTCTGATTTACTAGCCATTTTCTGTCATTGCCCCTTGATTCTCCGGTGAAATAAGGCCTGTGTCACTTACTGTGAGCGTCCGAGGTGACAGCTGGGATGGAGAGCCCTCCGTGTATGAATTCGCCCCTCTCCGGCAGATGACCAGGCCGGGCACCGCAGGTTTAGGGGAGGGGGCGCTTGGTAATCGCTTCCAATTCCAACAGGTGCGCCCACCCACTATGCCAGTCCGGTCCAAGATGAACCCCGGTTCTACAGCACCACCCAGACTCACAATGGGCAATGCACATGGAGGCGGCGCTCTTTGCATCTAGCAGTCACAGGCGAAGAAGCACGATGATAGCTCTGGTGCAATACCACAATGCTGCGGCCTTTCTTAACTTACTGCTCCACTGCCCCAACTATTACATGGTGCTCAGCCTAGGCGGGTTGCCTCTCCCACACAGGGTCATGTCCCTGCTGCTGTGTTCCAACGCCTGTGGAATGCTTCATTTAACAGTCCACTGGGGAATCGGCCGGCGCCCGTGGGCAGAGAGGCGAACCGGGTCCAGCTCCAGGGCACTCCCCGCCGGCAGATACCAACAGATCACCGGAGGAAAGGAGGCGGGGGGCAGCTCACCTCCACCAAGCAAGTTGCCAGCACTGCCACCTCAGGCAGCGGCGATGTCCCCCGCTCTGCAGGTCCAATGCCAACCGGCGACTTACCGTCCCGGCGGCCGACTCCTCAGCACCTCTGGCCAGCCATTGCAGAACTCCAGCTCCCGGCCCGCAACGCTCGCCTGAGCTGATTGGTCACTTAGTTTTTCTTTATGGCCTCTGCCTTGGCAGTGTACAGCAGCGGTCTCAGTCCTCAAAGCCTAATAACAGTTGCTCTTCAAATCTCCCCTTGGTAACTGCACCATATCCTTAGGAGTATTCAAGAGGCCGCTGGTCTATCGCACTAGTGGCTTCAGCCTCTGGTCCATTCAGCAGGATGCCCAGACAGGATTTATATGCCGCCCAAGAGCCCCGCACGGCTCTCAACGTGGTCCAATGGCAACAAACAGAACGAGATTCGGCCACTATGTCACAATGGTCCAACCTCCCTTCCTCCCTTGCTGGGAACCCCCAACATCAGGCACTGATAAGCTATTCTGCCGTTGGCTGCACCCCCGCAGTCTGTCTGGGCCCCATATGGGGTAGTTATGTGCACTGCCAAAGTAGACCCAGGCCTATCAGGATCGTGCTCCGCCGCCCTGGGTGTCCCATCACCATCCGGGAGAAATGGTCTGATCAAAACAGGGCCGCCGTGGCCCGACGGCATGAAAGGGTCCTCCCCCACGATGCAGGGATCAGGGCGCTGGCCAGCAGAGGCTCGCGCACAATGCTGGGCCGCTGTAGGCCTCCAGAGCATGCAGTTCTCCAGCAGGCTGCACCTCTCTTACCTGGGTCACAGATGTTCTTCGCGTGGTGGTCAGGTCTGCAGGGGCCACAAGGAGGGCCCCTGTGTAGCTTCAGTCTCACCAAGTTGCGGGCCAAAACTGGATATCTATTTTTCCTTCTCCCAGGCGTCTGACCTCGTCAGTGCGTGGAGGTCTGAGAAAATGACCCCTCGGCTCCGGCGTCTTGCGGGTGGTTTGCCGTCATATGGAGCCCCCGAATTCAGTTTGCATGAGCCTCCCAAGTAGATGAAGGGGTTCAGAGAGTTGGTTGTGCATTGATTATTGATTTTTCACCGCCAGGATGTTAACAGGCGAGGAGATGACGGGTGCTCTCGTCAAGCACGTCTACTCCGCCATCTTGCTTGACCACGCCCCAAGTGATTTTACTTGTGGAAATTTTTATATCATTTCTGCGCTCACACTCCTGTTGCCTCTAACTCTTTCAAATCTTTTGTCAACCCAGATATATTCTGAATATCTTTCTCCAGATCTTGACTTTTGTCAGGGATATAAGTATAACATTGCTGCACTTTGAGCATCCTGCAGACTCTGCCCTCCGTTGTGAGTAAAAGGTCTAATGCAAGTCAGTTTTGTGAAACCATAGACCTTATTGCAACCAACTCAGTATTTATGAGTAACAAAGAATTTGCAGTACTAGTAGCCAGCTTATTCACTATTGTAGAGAGCTTTCTAATTTTCAGATCATTCAGAATAACACCTTCAAACCGGATTATAGCGCCAAGATTATCTCCTATTACTTCCGCTGCACTAACAACTTATCTAGTTCTAGATTTTGTTTCCACACAGAATCATTGAAATGTTTCACATTGTAAAAACTATACTAAGGCAACATGTACCATGTTATCCACTGGAGAATTGAAAATAAGCATACTGTCCACAATTAAAGTACACTCCAGAGATCACAGGATCCTGTCCTTCTAAGAAAAGGTTCATCCTTCCCTCTTGCCTCAAAAACATGTTCACAATCACTCTGTCCTAAAAATAACAGGTCTATATAACTTTGATCAACATGTATGCACAGTTTTACCTCACCTGATGGTCAGTTTTATCACTATTCCACCTATGATGTTTCTTAAGATCCTTATAAGTTTCAGATGTGGTCTCTAAATCTCTCTGCCTGTCTTCCACCAAATTCAAGAAATTCTTTTCCACATCTGACATGGAACGGGTCAAATTCTGTCTATGTGCGTTCGTGGTGTCCAATGACTTAAGAGACACTAAATATTTGCCTGTAATCTCTGCACCTGTAAAATAAAGATTCCTATTCAAATGTTTAAACATAGGGACTTCCGAATGCACAAAATCATAGTTTGAGAATTAATTTTGAAACCTATCCTGTCTGTAGAATAATCTCAATGGAAGGCTACAACAAATGCATACGTCAAAGGGATATGATGATACATTATGCCCTCTGTAACAGACACAGGCAACTGAGTGCACACATAACAATCTCTCGCATCCATAGTGTCAATATATTCATGCAGCAATCTAAAATAAGCATTAGAAGCATAATCTCCCTGTGACAGATCGGTGTGCGGTTTCTTAACCCTTCTTCCCGCAAGCTCTTAACCTCTTCCCAAGCATCAGCTGTAGTTAACAAAAGGTTGTAGTTGGTCTTGTCTGTTCCAGCCTTAGCCCATGCAGGTAAGAGCAGTGGAACAGTGGGGCCCGGTGAGGGGGGTGGGGGGGGGAGGAATTATAACTAATGATGATGAGGGAAAATTAAATAAATAATTATTTTTCCCTCATCATCGTCTGTCTAAATCCCCTTCCCGGGCCCCACAGCTCTTACCTGTACAGGCCGCGGCTGGTCTGTTCCCTCATTTGTATTCTCTCTATTAAACGCAGAAGCATTGTAAGCACAGTATTTGGCAACCTCGTCGGCATATCTGTTGCCAATGATCACATAATCATCCCTCTTACAATGGGCTGCACAATTGATAACAGCAACTTGTTCAGGCATCCACAATGCTTCAAGAAGTTTTATGACATTCTCCCCATTCCGAATGGGCGAGCTCAAGGAGGTCATAAACCCCCTCTGGGACCATAACTGTCCAAAATCATGAATGAAACCAAAGCCGTACTTACTATCAGTAAAAATGATCACACTCTGCTGATCTGAGATACAGAATTCTCTAGTAAGAGCAGTCAACTCAGTCACTTGTACTGAGAACACTTTCTAGAGCCATGAAGCTTCTACTACTTCTGAAACTGTACAGACTGCTTAAGCAGCTCGTTAATTTCCTTTATGGTCCCACAAACATGAACCAACCACAAACAATGCAACATCAGATTCAGGCAGTGGCTCATCTTGATTATCTGGTCCCAGCTTGGTGCACAGTTGCATCAAGACAGTTATGCTCCAATTCATTTTCATCATTATCAGTCTCAGGAAGTTGCAGTCAGGTGGCAGGATTCAAAACAGAACACCTCTTCAGAGTACCATTTGGAACTGCCAGTATTATCTGCTCATGTGAGGTCATGCGGCTGTTCATCAAATGCTGTGTGTGAGTACGCACCAACAGTATTTCCACAGAGTGAGGCACATACACCAATAAATGATGACTCATGACAATATCTTGACACCTCTCTATGTTGACACCCATGGCCCCCACTGATTTGAGACATCTGGGCAAGGCCACTGCTGCTGGATCTAAAGAAGCTGAGAAGTACGCCACAGGTCAACGGGCATTTCCATGTGCTTGTATAAGTACTAAGGGTGGGCGGAGTTTCACTCCTTGGAATTCCACTGAGTTAAAGGAAAACTTCACCAAATTCTGCGGAGTTGTGAAAGCTGGCGGAGTATTACTCGGCCACCTCTCCCGGCATTAATGTGGCAGGGCTACTGTCCAATCAAGCAGATGAATTTCTTCTGAGCCCTCCTAGTAGCCTTTTCGGGCTGGAGTGGGTTCATTACTCACTAGAGAATAGCCAAGTTTGGTCTAGAGCATCACACACAGACAGCAGATTCAGACAAAAAGCCTGTGTCCTCCTGTCATAAAGCCCCGCGAAGGCAGGGTATCCCCTCCCCCACGTCATTCATTTTGCTTTATCTGCATGTGAGTGGGATGCTCGCTTCTTGTCCTCCCACCCTAGTCAAGTCAGCTGGTCATCATCATCATGGCTTCTTCATGTAGGAGTTTGTACACACCCTGTCAGACTCCGGGCAACAAGCCGCTTAGGCAGGGTAAAGATAAGGAGTCAGGAGGAGGACTCGAGGTGGCAACCACAGAGGTTGGTTTCTGGTTGGCTGGTGGGGTGACGTTGTTCAAGAGGTGGGTGTAGCATCTGGCTCTGATGCCATAGGAGGGTGTGATCAAATAGTCTGCTAGTAGTGTTCACTACTCAGTTTAAGCACATAAACACAGCGGAAAGGTTAGCGCACTAATGCCCAGATGCATCAAAGAAAATTGCATTCGCAAACGGTGCAATTCGCAAAAATCGGCCGTTTGGGAATGCAATTCATGTTTCTGGAATGCATCAATTTTTGACTGTTTTTTGCATATTTAGGAATCGCAAAATCATTTGCGATTCCTTTAAAAAATCGCTAAAATTGCGAATCTTTGTGAAATTGCGAAAAAATGCAATGCATCAAAAATCGCAATTTGCGATTTTTAAAAAAATCGCAATTAGGAATTCTTAAAATTAGAAGAACTTGAACCTGGTGCTAATTTGAGTAACTGGTTCAACTGGATCTGTCAATCACCTGTGCAGCATATAAGGACCTCATAGACCTTGACCCAGCCTTTCAAGATGGCTGCACTTTACTTTTTGGCACGCAGGCAGAGGCTGAGAGCAGCTGCAGGTTGGAGGAGAAGGCTCATACAGGAGAGAATCTTCAGAGTGCGCATAACCTTATTGGGGCAGACTGAGCAAGAGATATTTAAGAAATATAGGCTGAATGGCACTTTAATATTAGATTTAATCCATGAATTGGACCCAATTCTGCAGAGGCAAACACGCAGGACACAAGCCATACCTACCCATGTGGAGGTATTGTGTTCATTGCACCTCCTTGCATCTGGGTCGTTTCAGGGGGTAGTGGCCATTGCTGGTGGTGTGTCCCAGAGTTCCCTCTCCAGATTTTTTAATGCCTTTTTAAATGCCATGTTACAAAGAATAAGGTTTCATATTCAATTCCCTAGCACACAACAGGATTTAATGAAGACCAAACTGGATTTCTACAACATGGCTCAATTTCCTCATGTAATTGGCTGTGTAGATGGCACACATGTCCCCATCTGCCCTCCCTCAGAAAATGAATATATTTATCGCAACAGGAAATGCTTCCATTCACTTAATATTCAAGCTGTCTGTAATTCTAAAACCATAATTACAGACCTAGTTGCTAGTTACCCAGGAAGTGCCCATGACTCCTTTATTTTTAGACATAGTGCCATTCATGCTAGACTGCTTGCTGGTGAATTTGGAGATGGATACCTGCTAGGTAAATGTTTCATTCCACTCAACAAACTTATAATTGAACTGCACACATGTTTGCTTACATTACATTTACATTGCTTTACATTGCAGGAGATAGTGCCTATGCAGTGAGGTCTTACATATTAACTCCATACCTAAACCCAAGTACAAGGAAAGAGCAGCACTACAACCAGGCGCACATATCAACCAGGAATGTCATAGAGCGGACCTTTGGAGTGATAAAATCACGCTTCAGAATACTTCATAAAACTGAAGGAGCATTGCAGTACCAACCAGACATTTGCTGTAAAATTGTAGCAGCATGTGCAATGCTACATAATCTAGCAACTGAGAGAGGCATAGAACTTGATGAGGACGATGTTTTACCTCCAAATATAAATCAGCCTCCACAACCACAACCAAGAGCACATGGACCAGAGGCAGCAGAGGGGAGAAGGAGAAGGGCAGACATCACACAGCATTACTTCTAAATGAGGTAAGAAAAACTCTGAAAAAGTACTTTGGTTGCAAGCAATGTGAAATTTAATTGTAAATGAAAATGATAAGCTATAGTTTTTGCACTTAAACTGTATTCAAAACTTAATTGTGGCCTTTGAAATCAGGCATGTACAAATGAAAAGCAGTGAATGTCAAACAAATTAGACCTCATGAATACCACTCAAGAGGCATTGCAATGTCATTTCTTATGGCCACGCACTCCTAATGCCTTCCCTGGACTTTTCCCAGTGTGCATGTTGACATTAGTGGCATCATTCTGCTTCCTATTACTTCGCCGTGTGCCACTCAAGCAATGCTCAGATGTGCCACTCACAGCACTGCCGGTACACCTCTCCCCCATTGGGATTTGCTTTTCTGGGGATGCCTTGGACTGTGAATTTGCTGATGGCTCAAAGGTAGCCCCACACCTTTTTGAATATGTTTAAAAGTTTTCATCAGGAGTACCTGGGTTGAAAGGGTCTGCTTGCAGAGGGCACGTGTACAATTTGTAAGGGAAGTCATCTCCCTGTTATGGGCCTGCATGTTGGTCAGGAGTTGAACCTGCCTTTTACCACTGATCTTTTGATGTTTCTGCATTATTGTGCACATGGTCTCCAAAGAGTTTGCAATACGGTCAAGCTTCATTGCAGATGTTTCATGGCCTGTTTTCATCACATTGATTATTTTATTCATACTGCTTGCCAATGTACCCATTTGTTTGCTGATATGTCCCATTTTTCCTTTAATAATCCTAATGTCTTTGCCTTGCAGACGCTGTACCTTTAATATTTTGTCCTCAACAAGATTGCCAGTGAAGGGACCCTCTCCAACCTGACCACTTTCACGCACAGTACTTCGAGGCATTGTAAACTGCTGAAGTCTCCTTCGCCTACTCATCCTTGAATTAGTGACTGTAGGAGTGCTTTGAGGCTGGCTTTCTGTAACATTGACATTCTGCTCAGTTTCTGAATCTGTCTGGAGCAGTTGTCGCACTGTCTGTCTTTCACATGGTTGTGAATTGGCTGATGAAGTACTGGGAGCATTTTCCATTTGTTTTTCAGGTACATCTTGGTTGTGGAAATCCCTTAAATCCTGCTCAATTAGGTCTTGCAGTTGCTCTATGATTTAAAAAAATGCAAACATATTGTTAATTTTAGTTTGCACTTCCCTTACAATATGTAATAAAGTTTACAAATGTTGTCACTGAAACGAATCTAGTCTCATTCTTAATATTTGTTGGTAACAATGTTTTGGGATCATGAAAATGTTACCTTTGTGTACAATATGAAATCTTATTAACTACAACTCCCATAATGCACTGCTTTCAGTTCAATAACATTACTAGGAGGTTGGTGGTGACACAGTCACATCATTTCTTATCCACCTTAATTACAATGTTGAACACACATCAGCAGTTTAAAATTAATGGTCTCCATTCAGACTTTGAAAACCACATACAATTCACTTACCTTCAGTAGGAGTTGGAATCTATGATGTATCAATGTTTGTTACTCCAACTACAGCCTCAGTCAAAAGTGTGGCTTCCACCATTTCTTCCAGGGGAGTGTTGGGTCTATCCCTGGGTGTTCCGCCTCCAGTAAGCTTAGCAGATTTCATTCTCTTTGCAAGCTTCTCTTTTGCACGGCTGCGCAGGTCATACCATCTTTTTTGGAGATTATTAATATCGCGATGTGCCACTCCTACAGCATTGACTTTTGATTGTATGGCAATCCATAGGTTCCTTTTAACAGCCTCAGGGACCTTAAGAGACAGCTTACCAAAAAGCTGCTCCTGTCTTGCAGTCACCTCCTCAATGAGTATTTCCAATTCTTGATCAGAAAACTTAATTTTCCTTTTTCTGGCTGGCCCCTCTTCAACTGGATTCTCATTTTCCATTTTCAAATACAAAAGTGAGGCACAGACTGCAGCAACAACCTCCAGGGAAAGCTCACACAGCAAACTGCCAAACCACACCTTCAAACTAGGGAGCAGCTGCGCCTGATTGCTGTACTGGCTTTCAGGCAGTTGAGTCAATGAGATGCATCATGTGTGTAAATTCGCAATTTGCGATATCGCAAATTGCGAATTCGCGATTAAGAATTCTTAAATTTAATGTGATTCGGTAAAAAATGCGATTTTTACCGAATCGCAAAAAATTGGCGAAAAAAATGATGCATTGCCATTTGCGATTCCTTATTTGCGATTCCTTATTTTTCGCAAATAAGTAATCGCAAATTTAAACGTTGATGCATCTACCCATTTGTGTTGTTTCAATAGGGACACGTGAAAATGGGTATAGCCTCACAGCATGCAACCGTCCACTGCGCACAAGGGTAGGATGTCTCTGCCCATGAAGTAAACAATGCAGCAGATAGGCAGGGTATGGTATTGGCATAAGGAAAAAACCTGGTCTTGAAGAGTTACACGGGGAATCGTGAAGCGTAAAACATCTGCTACAGAAGTCTTAACTGGCCCCATACCAGGCGTGAGTATCTCACTTTTTCCTGTTAGTAATCGTTTAGATACTACTCTGAACCGTGACTTAATGCAGGTTAAACACTACGATGTGTATCTGTGCCTCAATGGACTTCAAACAATCTCTGTTTGTAGGCTTTGCAGTGCTCACTTCAAGTGCTCTCAGTGGCAACAGTTGATTTTACAAAACAGTACATTGTGTGATCTGTTGTCATTCTACCTGTGAAGAGTTTCCTTCTTCAGAGCTGACTTGACATGCTAAATGAACATGCAGCCCGCAACATTAAATAGAATCAGATGGAAAATTATTCAGGCATCGCAGGTTTTGCTCTTTCTGCAGTATGCCTTTTATGGCCAATTAAACATTTAAACATTCATCCTCTCGCTGCAAGTTCAGCGCACTTGTGTGTCAATAGTGAAGGTTAACCTCACAGTAGGATTTTAATGAATTTAATCAGACGTCACTTGCTTTGTATATTTTGACATCTTAGCATAGACTTTTTTTTTGTAGTTGTATATTGTTTTCCCCTGCCAGAAAGTGCATCGAACAACCTCAGTGTGCATTTTCTGAGCGGGAATTAAAAGCTGTTTTGATGGTGCGTCATGGAATGCTTGTCTTCAGCACACAGAGAGTGCACCCCTCCCTCTCATTCAACTCTAGGAAGGCAACCAAACAATTATTGTCCCAAGGCAACAGATCCAACACATTCTTGTGTGTCAGCCTCAAGGCTTGGCCACTTGGAAAAGTTGGGTATCCACTGACAACAGTAGTCCATCATTCCCAAAAACATCCTGACGTCTTTCTGGGTTATTGGTAGTTTCATTTGCAAAATCACAGACATTCTCTCCTGTGACACTTTTGAGATTCCTTTCTCAATGTGATGACCAAGATACAAGACTTCTTTAAAACAGTACTGCAACCTGCTGGGGGACACTTTATGTCCATTCTCAGCCAAATGGATCAAAAGTGCAATAGTGTCCATTTTTCAAGCCTCTAGAGTATTTGACACATCCGGCAGGTCGTCAATATAATGTACGAGGACAGAATTACAAGACATAACCAAAGACTCCAAATTCTTTTTGAAGATCTAACTAAAAATGGAGGTACTCTCCATATACCCTTATGGGATTTTGCACCATGCTAAAACATGGGTTCCTAGCCTACATGCAAAGAGGACTGACTGTCCTGATGCAAGGGTATGGAGAAGAAAGCCTGGCACACATTGATATCAGAGAACCACCCAGCCTCACATGGAATTTGAAACAATATCACAGCAGGATTCGGTACCACGGGACAACAATAAATCAATATATTGTTTATCTTGTGAAGGTTCTATAATATGCAGTACTTTCCACTAGACTTCTGCAGGTCCATAATGGGTGAGCTACATGAACTCCTCGTAATCTCTTTCAAAATGCCTTGTTGGATCATTGCCTCAATTACTGGAATTATTCCAGCAATTATTTCAGAGGTCAGATAATGATTTATGGGTTCACACTTTGCGACTCTGGGCAATAGCTTGCTTAATCTCCACAAAGGCCCCTCGCGGCGGGATGCCTGGCTTTCACCTTGCGGATACCCTGCCGGGGTTATCTCACAGGGGAATACCAGGACGGGTTCCCTAAGCAAGCGCTTAGAGACCGGTTGGTGATTTGCGCTATATAAATTCCTGTACATTTACATTTACATAATACTGTGGTGTCCTGGGATATTCTGCATTTGGCTTTATCTGTATATGGACAGGCTCAACTCCTCTAAATGCACTGAGATTAGGAATTAGACTGGCCTCAAGCATCCTGACGCTCCTGCGCAGGCTTCGTCACCATGGAAACACTTAGAAGAGTGTGTGCTCCAGCACGCTCATCACTTTCCGCAATTGTGCAGCATTCAATTGTGTCATCCGGACACAGATGTTTTCTTAAAATATACCAAGTGTGACTGTTCAAGAGGGAGGTGCGTAGGAGAGCTGCTCCTTCCGCATTTTTCCCAACCTCCAGGCCTGGGAGGCAAGGGGAGGTGGTAGGCTGAGCTGAGAAAGGTTATGGGAGGAGTTAAGGAGAGAAGGAAAGAGTTTAAATTGTCCATGCAGGCACACCCCTGCAGAAAGCATTTGAACTTGTAGTTAGGAAAGAGATCTGTCTAAAAGGATTCTTCATGTCCCTTGCAATCTCAGATGCCCAGCAGTGAAAGGAGCTGCATGCAACACACTACTCTTAGAGGAAGTGATTGGCTTACAACAACAGTGTGAGCTGCATCGATTGAAAATATTACAGCCCTCTCTTGACTAAGATACCAGCCTGCAGCCCATTGTGCCCAGCCTGAGGTCCTCAGTGACCAGTCTACGGCTTTCATTGATCTCCTTGCAGCACGCAGGCTTCAGGGCACTCAGCACTTGGTGTTCCCACCTGTGCGCCTCCTCAGCCCACAGTGACTTCCCTGTTCTCTTGCAGCACAGCCAAGCTTGGCCTTACCATGCTCCTTCAGGAGCTGAGTCTTCCAATGAGCTTCCCACAGACCTTTGTGTCTCCGGTGGATCCTCAGTCCTCACCAGCCCAGACCACTGCCAGGCCAGGGGGGCCCTCTGGAGAGGCGCCTCAAGGGTGTGCTGCTGGGGGACTGGGTGGTGGGCAAGGCCAGCCTTTAGGGAGAGTTCTATCCTTCTAACTAGGACCCAGTGCCAGTGCCTTTTCCCTCAAACTGTAACTGTTGAATTGGTACACCCAATTGGCACGCACTTATCACTCCTTGTAAGTCCTTAGTAGATGGAACCAGTGGTAGTCAGGGCAAGGGTGATAAGAGAGGTCTCCAGGGCTGCAGAACTTTGTTGTGCCATCCTGTATGTACGCCCATGGTGGTACAATAAAGTACGCCTACTGGTCTGCCATTGCAGGAGCAGCCTGTCTGCTCGAGAGTGACTCTTTGCACACTGTGTTCTGCAGAGCCACACCCCTGCCTTAATGTAAATAAGTCACTCTTAAGGTTGCCCTCACAGGCCCAGGAAGTAAAGTGCCTTATATTAAAGGTGTGGATTTATATGTTTACACATATGTATCCCAACAGTAACTTGTAAAGCAAGGTTTTACTCTACGTGACTGGCGGTCCATAGAGTAACATGGGCTGGCTACTGAGGAAACTCGAGATAGCCTGCTCCATTATGGAACAATCAAATTGTGTTGTGTTTGGCATAAAACATCATGCTTTTTCACCCCCAACACGATTCTTGTGTCAAGGGTGAGCTGGAATGCACAGGGGTGACGCCATACGTGGGCACCCCTCCAGGATACAAAGCTCCAGTGCCTTGGCGTGCTTCCCTGAGCCATTTACCACCAGTCCAAGAGTCTGTCATCCTGGTGGGATTTGGGCACACTTCCCCAGGAGGGATACTAAGGCCTGGGCAGGAAGAAGTTCAGACCTCTACCCTCTCAGGATGGCTTGTGTTTACAGTGATCAAGACGGTGAGCATCAAAGGCTTTCATTGCCCTTGATATGTAACCTCTTGTCCCCCACTCGAGGACAAAGCCCTTCCCGCCCTGTCCAGCTGACAGGTGGGAAAATTATGCAGTCAGGAGATGTACACCCCCAAAAGATTAGCCACACCCTTAAGGTGGGCTAAGAGGTGTGCACAGCCGAAGAAGGCTTCTGACATTTTAACAGACCCTAAAATAGTGTAATTTGGGTAGCACAGTGACATACACCCACAGTTTGTTGTCACTACAGAGTAGGATTAACTGCAGGGACCAGTAGCTAATTGTCACCTGTCCCTCACGCTCTTAACACCCCATAAACTAGGATTTAAGGGAGTCTCCTGGCACCAGAACTTCAGATCTATTTTGGAATCAGAATAGAGACATAAAGAAGATGCCATCACTAAAAACAGGACTTTGGACTTTGCCTCAGCGCAAAGAAAGGGCCCTGAAGAGACCATATACTGAACCCGAGTGTCGATGTGTGCCTGTGGTGAAAGCTTATTGCTCCCAGCAAGAGCGACTCTAGTGGACACCAGAAATCCAAAAAAGACTACTCTGACTGGTAGAACCAGTCACCTGCAACCTGCAGAAGAATCAATGTGCTGCTCGGCCTGTCAAGAGTTAGCTCAAAGAGAAGTGGTGTCCTGCAAGCCCAGAGTGGTAGGCAGGCTTACATCAAGTTTCAAGCCGCTAGCCAACTCCTGTCAGCCTCAAGCTGCTGAAGTATGCAAAGACTACTTTTGTCACAGCCAAGGCTTGGTGATTGTAAGTCGGGTGATTGGCCCCCTGAGTGACAACTCCAGCCCAAGACCAACTCACAGAAACCAATGTTGTAAACGACCCCGCTGCTGTTCCCCTACATCACAAAGTTGGTGTAGTCAAGTGTGCAACAAACCATCTTTGGCGCAACCAGACCCTGGTGGTTGACCGCTGCTAACAACCTCTGAACCCGCAGTAGCCTAGCAAGGTAGAATAAATTCAACTGTTTCACCTGGGTCCTGGGACCCCAAAGATCTGTAGTTTCCATGGGTAGAGTGTAATTTAGAGTGTAACTTCATCGTAAAGTGTATTTTTCCAAGTGCTGCATTTTTTACAGCTCCAAGAGAAGCCAAGTAACATCTGCACTCGGACTCCATGGGCAAAGTAATGAAGTAGTGACTTCCAGGTCTTGGTCTAGGGCCCGCAGAACCTTAACCATAAGAGAGTTCGCTTGCACTCGCCCTGCAACCATCGTTTGGCCTATGTGTTTTCTCCCATTGACTAAGGGTAAACATTTGACAGCTTTGGTTGCATTATCGTAATTCTCTGAAAATCAATAACTCTGGTTATCTGCAACATATCAAATTCATTTTGGTGTCAATATATATTTAAAAACCCAATCTATTTTTTTTAAATTGGTGTAAAGGTTTTTTTGTGTCATACACTTACTTATTATCAATGTGAAACCTGAGGGTTGGAAATAAGGTTTTTTGCTGGCGGAAATTACTCCAGTATTGAGTAATTCAAATCAGGACAGTCACATTTACTTTTGGGTGATGTTGAGTGGAGTTTTAGGAGGTTTACAAGAAGGAAGGTCACTCTCATCAACGATTCTATTTCGGATAGGCAGTTTCTTTGTATGGCGATTACGTCCATTTTTTAGGATCTTAGGTAAATATTTTTTTCATCAGCATATTGTAGCACACTAGCACCTGGGTAAGCAGAATCCCACTTAGGGACTAATTACGATGTCGGGCAGAAAGCCTCCCCGACAGTCCGAATCTTCTAGACCATGTTGGAACCCTTCCAACCAACTTGGTCGGTTTACAATCTGACCGACCGATTAGGATGTTTGAAGTCGGTTTTTAAACCACATAGTCTTTTTTAATAGGCTCTGGCTGGCTCTCTGAGAATTTGTGACAGTCGGATCCTCATCCGACAGTTCTACAGACTGCGTTTCTGACTGAGCGATTACAATGTCGGTTTCTGTTAGAACTGGCGGTCTCTAGTTGGCAATGGTATACAACTTTGACCAAATAGGGACCCTTGCTTCTAAGTCAGGGAAAGGGGATCACACTACTGGAGGACTCCTGATCACCCCCTTGGTAGCTTGGCACGAGCACACAGGCTTATCTCAGATACAGTGTGTTAAGCATTTGTGAACACATACAGTAATACAATGAAAACACTACAGATGGACACAACAAAGGTTTAAAAAAAATAAGTATTCTTTATACAGACTTAACACAAGACCACAAACGACAAAAATCCACAATACTGCAGTCAATATAGACTTAAAGATGGAAGAAGTCACTTAGTTCAAGTTGATGGTAAATGCGACACAGTTCTCACAAAAGTACCTGGATGCTTAACGCAAAACAAACAAAAGGTTCGCAGGGATGGAGTTGCGTCCGTTCCTTGCTTATGGGGAGATGATGCGTCGCGCCTCAATGCTTGCGCAGAGTACGGGATGCGTCTTAGTCCTTACCAGGGAGGAGGTAATGTGTTGAATCTCGTACTGCATTCCAGTTACGATATGACAAGATGGCGCCTCAATGCGATAATCTGGTACGATAAGATGGCGCCCTTGATGCGACCACGTGAAGACAATGCGTGCACGCCCGGCGGGTGTGCGGCAAACTCTGTAGCTTTGGAGCGGCTACAGGCTCTGCAAAATGCTTCTACGGGGATGCAACGGCGATCTCTGCGGCAGTGACACACTTCTTCGGGGGTGCGTCGGGTAACAGCTTTGACGAAGGCACGCTTCTCTGGTGATGCCGCAGCGACCTCTGCAGCAGCGCCATGCTTCTCCGGCGATTTGACTGTAACAGCTGCGACTGCAACACGCTTCTCCTCGTTGAGTCGCTCTCCCAGCGACACGCAGGGTTCTGCAGACAGAATTCCCAGTACAGAAATTCAGAGGGGAGCTGGTGGTGAAGTCTTTTGTCCCTGAGACTTCAGCAGGAGGCAAGCACAAGTTCAAGCCCTAGGAGTAATATTCTGCAAGATGATGAAAGTTCTTTGAAAGTTCCTTCTCCTCTCCTTGGCAAGAAGACACCACGGTAGGCCAACCCAGCAACACAGGACACTGGCAGGGGGGCAATCCAACTCCTACAGCTTCCTTGGTTCTTCTCCTTGGCAGAGGTTTTTCTTGTTGTTCCAGAAGTGATCTAAAGTCTTGGGGTCTAGGTCCTCATATTATACTGCAAAATCCTTTGCCCTCTGAAGGCAGAGTCCAAACCAGTTCTGTGAAGTCCTTGATCACTTTGTTACCAGGACTCCTTCTTTCCTTTGGCAGGGTGTGCCAGGGCCATCAGACACACCACAGGAGGTGGAGCCAGCATTGTGGAAGGCAGGGACAGTGCTATTCAGGTCCAGGTGCTACTCCTCCCACCCATCTACATGCAGATAGGTCTATACAGCCTTGTGCTGACTCACTCTGTCTCCTGGAGCTACCCCAGCCCCTGTCACTCACAAACCAGACATACAATATACAAGCTAGCAGAGGCAGGCTGGATGGTTAGGCAAGAAAATATCTACTTTCTAAAAAGTAGTATTTTCAAACACAGAATGTTAAAACCAACTTCACTAAAAGATGTATTTTATCATTTTGAGTTCAGGCATACTAAATTCGAATTTCTACCATGTTCCCTGGGTCAGTTAGGATTATAAAATGTTCTAATGCAACTACCCATTCTATAGTAAAAAACGAAATAGGCTGTAATTCACTATCAGGTCATACCACACACATCGGGGCATGACCTACCTTTTACATACAATGCACCCTGCTCTAGGGCCTACCTTAGGGGTGACTAAAATGTAGAAAAGGAAATGTTTAGGGACTGGCAAGTGAGTGCACTTGCCAAGTCGATATGGCAGTACTGGACTGCACACAGGCTCTGCAATGGCAGGCCTGAGACACACTATACAAGCTGCTTCTGTGGGTGGCACAATCAGTGATGCAAGCCAACCAGCAGCATTTGTGGTGCACTGTACTAGGGTCTGACAAGTAAATCAAATAACCTAATCATGGAGTCACTAATCAATACATCAATTTCACATAGGGAGCACTTGCACTGTAGCATTGAAAAGCAGTGGCACAGTGCCCAATGCATCTAATCCAGGAAAACATATCAAAAACAGAGGAGGCAATCAGTGAAAAATGGAAGGAAGGCTCTCGCCAATGGTACCAGGTCTAACAGTTTCCAACAGCCCTTCCAGGTTTGCCTGCTCGACACGAAAAGCTGTGGGAAAGTGACTTTTGGGGCCTCTAGTAGGCCCTCTTCATCCTGCAGCCTCAGGTGGGGGGGTCAAAGGGGGTACTTAAGGGACCCCTTGTAAAACCCTGCACTGTGAGGCAGGCACCATGGGGTGCCTGCGACAGGGTGCAGAGTTTTCCGCACATCCCCCATTTTCCCATAGGAGCCTGTGTTGTCAGGTGGAACACAGGTTCCCATAGTAGTCAATGGGAATACGACCGAACAGTGTTCGGTCACATCGTAATCGGTCAGGAGGAACAACCGACCGTGAGTCGGTCGGTCCCGATTCCGAGTTGGTGTCGGAAGGAGGAAACTCTGCCTGACATCGTAATAGGGCCCTTAATGTCTCTATGTAAACACTGATTAATATTGGCAATAGAAATGAGCCCAGGAAAACAATGCATGCCATTTTGGTGGTGGTGAAAGGTGAAAGTATGATCGCAAGTCTTCACCATGTGGGATCTGTCGGTCAGGAAGGATTTAAACCAGCATATAACCTTGTCTTGGAAGCCCATTCAGCGTTCAGGCATTTATAGTGCTCTTTAATGAATGAATGCAATGGCAGCCTGAAAGTCTTGCCACACAATTAGGCATGAATCCCATTTGTCCATCATACAGTATACAGTATACTAATGATGATTTTAGAATAATGATTCTCTAACTGTAATGCTGCACCTTGTGTTACATATCATGCTTCTTTCCTGTGTGGGTGATCTTCTCACCTTTCAGGAAACTATGCTTATCATCAATGTAAGAAATTGGATTACTGGTTGATGGGGGTGAAACCCTACTCAAGCAGCAACCACAATCCTTGTAAGGCTAAGGTCAAAAGCAATCCCCAAATTAATGTGTGTTCAACCCTCTGGTAGCTTGGCACAGAGAACTCAGGGTTAACTTAGAGGCAATGTGTTAAGCATTTGTGTAGCAAGTCAAACATTAATGAAGTGAAACACAGCACAAGAAAAATCACACACCAATTTTTTTAAAAAAGAGTGAAATGTAATAAACTATTTGACACCAAAATGACAAAAATCCAATCAATAGAACATAAGGTATGCAATTTTAAAGATTTAAGTGAAAACACTGCTTAGAAGAACAAAGCGCCAATTGCAGTAATCTGGTCACATCGGATTGGTACAAACTCACAAGTTCAGACTGTCTGCAATGGAGCACAGGTCGGATACAGGCACCCAGTAAGGCATGCTGAACAAGAGTACCTTAAATCCTGGTTGCGGAGCATTGCGAGATCCAGCATCTAGGATGCGTAAAGCAGTCAAGGCAATATGACGGACTGGTGGAGAGATGCGTTGTGCAGCAGCAGTTCCGGGAAGCTGCGAGGAAGGGTGTAGTAATCTCTTCATAGTTCTTATGATGTAATTCCCTTGACAATAGAATATTAATGTTTGAATGCTTGCTGTGCTGCTGTTATTGTCTGCAGTATCCTGGAAGCTGTGGAGGCTAACGGTCATTAAACTGAAGGTCTAATGAACATATTGTGTCAGCCTGATTACTTCACTGGGATGCGAAATCCTGCTTCTTCAGTGAGGATGCAGTCAATCGGGTGTTTGCGATGTGAAGGTCCGTGTCGACGATGCGTCGCTCAGCAGCGGTTCCGGTGGGCTTCAGGGCTGTGATGTGCTGGGGATGAATCATGCAGCGGTCCTGATGCAGAATTTTGCAAGGCGATGCATCTTGCTGTGTCTGTTTTGATGGGCCCACAGATGGTCTGGCAAAGCATCATCAGGCCCACTTTCAAGCATCCACGTCTAGGGTGACACCACTTGGGAGAGCAGAACTCACAGCTACCAGAGTCAAGGTGCTGTGTTCAGGGTAGTTTTAACGTGTTCTGTTCCTAAGGCTCAGATCAGGAGGTCGGAAAACTATCCCTTGGAGTCACTCTGGTGGTCCTGGGTTTAAAATGCAGGTGCAGTCCTTCTCAATCAGGCAGGAGGTCAGCAGGGCAGCACAGCAGGAAAGCAGAGGGCAGTCCTTCTTGCAGAAAGGCAGCATAGCAGTCCTTCTTTCACTAGTCCAGAGGTGTTCTAAAGATATTGGTCTGAGGATTCACTATTTATATCTGGTGCTCACTATGAAGTTCCCTTTGAAGTCCTTGAAAAGTCCTGCCTCCCATGCCCTGCCTCTAAACTCGCAGCATGAACAATGAAGCTGTGACAAGTCCTTTGTTTGAGGCAGCGCAAAGTCTATCTTGCAAGTGGGCTTGTGCCTGGCTCCACCCTCCATTCTGCCAGTTGATGGCCCATCCAGGCACACCTAATCCCTCTATTGTGGTTCTGTCTGGGAGGAATAAAAAAAGTCCAACTGCCAAGGACACCCAGTCATGTGATTCAACAGGCTGCAAGCACAAAATAGTTAGTAGTTAAAGCAGGAGAATACCAACTTTCTAAAAGTGCCATTTGTAACTTAAAACCCAACAATTTTTCAGACACCAAACATGAAATGTTCATCCATTACCAATTAAAAGTTAGCACTTTTTAAATGTAATAAGGCAACCAATGTCATCTTATGTGAGAGGTACAACTAGTAGTAGTGAAACATTAAATTTAAGGAGTTCTATCTACCAGGACATTCAAAAGTTAAAAGCACACATCCTACTTTTTAAATACATCAGACAAGGGTCTGATGTATTTAAAAAGTCCCTATGGGCTGTTTATGGCCTATCCTAGGGCTGACTTATTTGTATTAAAAAGAAAGGTATCGTCCTGGCAAAAAGTTCATTTTGCCAGGTACAAATAGCAGGTTAAGCTGCACACAGGCTGCAATGGCAGGCCTGAGACATTTTTATTAGGACTACTTACTTAGGTGGCACAATTAGGGTTGGAGGCCCATTAGGTGGAGAAGTGTGGCTCAATGGTTAGAGCGGCAGACCCTGATGCAGAGGTCTAGCCCGGGACCAGGGTTCAATTCCCCGCCTCTGCGGGTCTTGGGCTCAAAATTCCACGGACCTGATAATTCTCGCCTCGGTGCCTATTCCAATCATGGAGTCCCACTCTGCAACTCTGGGCAATAGCTTGCTTAATCTCCACAACGGCCCCCACAACGCTAAGGATGCCTGGCCTCCACCTTGGGGGCACCCAGGAGTGGACGCCTCACAGGGAAAGCCAGGATGGGTTCCACAGCGATATTCGTACAAGCGCCTTGAGACCCTTGCGGGTGAGTAGTGCACTATACAAGTATCAATTTACATTAGTAGGAGTGAATTTGCAGGCACTAGGTACATGTAGAACCACTTTACTAGGGCCTTACAAGTAAATTAAATTTTCCAATTGGGTGTGAGCCAATTTACCATATTTAAAGGCGAGACCACAAGCACTTTAGCACTGGTTAGCAATGGTAAAGTGTGCAGAGTCCTAAAGGATGACAACAACTGGTTCAGAAAATAGGAGGGAGAAGGCAAAATGTTTGTGGATGACCCTGTAGAAAGCGACAAGTCGAACAATCATCATTGCCCAGGTACAAGAAAGGCCCTTCCAAGCTGCACATTCTACACAGGCCTTATCACAAAGCCTCAACATTAGTCCTAGACACCATAATGTGGTTTGTATTAGATATCCAACAGCCAATTCCATTCAACAACATCATCACATCCCATTTTTCTAGCCTAGAGACACTCTCAGACAACACACAAAAGACATAACCCCAACACTCTCATTTGCCCAATGTCTCATCAAAGCTATTTAGTAGGTGCTGTCCATCCAACATTGCTGTCATGCACTACACCAACATTCACCAAAGAATCACTGAGATAAATCCAAAATAATCCTACTACACTCTCATCACACAACATTGCATCATACTTACTTATCTTTATTGTGACCCAGAGATAGAGAAGACTTTACTACAATGCAACAATTGGCAAATGTTCACCCTGTATACATGAGAAATTACAAAGATCTTTCCAAATCAAGCACAATATACAGTACACTAATGTTCACAAGTGACTTTGAGACTAAAAGCTGATTTAACTGTCGCATAAGATTGGTAATTAGCACTCTATAGTCTCGAAAATCATGATATAAAATATAGTGAAGATTTAGTGCCAGACAATAATATTTATTTTTAACTTAACATAACCTTTTCAATAAACAGTAGATTAATACATGACGTATTTATCTTGCCTCCTACATATTGTAAGAATTGGACATGTGAGGCCCTCTGGTGCTGGATCCTAATGTATGAAACTGTGTTTGGGGTAATATATGTTGGCCTAGCCCGAGGTGCCCTCACAAAGCACCAGTTATCCTCTAGGGTCCTAGTTCTAACTGAATAAACACGTGTCAAAGATGCTTCTCAAATAAGATCAACAACATTTAACATTAAAGGTTTCAGTCTTCGATTCATTTGTGTCTCCAACTTTGTTTCCTTCCTGCAGATACATCAATCAGTTCACGAGATAAATATTCAGTCTTGCCATGATACAGTCATCGCCCATTCCTTTATGCCCCTTTAGTATTGTATTTGGGAGTGCGCTTCTACACTTTTTATCTAGTCGCCGTTTCTCTTCGTAGATTTTCTATCAATTTAGGCATGCTGGCAGTGTACGCAGATTTCCTCTTAATTTAGGCATCTTGGCATAGTACGATTTCACCTTTTAGGCTATGTGCCTTTGACCCGTTTTTACTCTTCACGGGGGTTCCAAACGTAGTGAAATATTCTGGGTGCCCATGGCAGTTAAAATATTTAGGTGCCCAAAAGCATTCTTTTTTTTCAGGTTGCTGATTGCAGGTGAAATCTGAATTGCTTGCCCTATTTTGTTTAGCACTCTAGCATCATAGAAAGTCGCTCTCCCCGTCTGTATTTTCCTTCACAAAAAAACACAATGCTCTTGTCAGATGAGCAGGCTTCAGAATTCCAGATCTGCACATGAAGCCAATATATCATGTTCAGTGCAGCAGGCTGTCCGCGTTTATCATTCCCTTCTAAAGCCATGTGGAATACTCATCTTCGGTAATCCTTGTCTATAGTATTTCCAAAGTATTTTATAGCCTTAGAGTAACTGGCTTTAATGCTTTGCAGCAGCTGAGCTGGTAGCACACATGATATGTTAAATGTAACAATCAAAGAAGCATGCAAGATTTCGGTATTTCCGCTGGCCTGCAGATGTGTGATGCCCAGGTCCAAAAACGGCAATGTCAGGTTTAAACAAAAGAAGTTTAGAGCTGAATAACATCTTACTACCATATGTCAACAGGGGCTGGCGTTCGGAGGTGGGGGGCATCGGGTCTGGTAGGGAAATCAGGAGTTTTATGTATCGCCAGCTGACCCTTAGATTAAATTGTCCTTTTTCCTTTTGAAACAGGGCTACTTATGATTTATGTAATGGAGTTTATTGTTTCATTAATTCAGCCCAGGTGACGTATTCCAGGTGCTAAGCTTTTATCTCTTCACCCCTGCTTCAGACAATGAATTTCACCGACAAACAAGTATGTTAGTGTCAATAAGAAACATACTCCATTTCTCCTCTTTATTATGTAGAAAGATAGCTTGATGACAAGTGGAAAACGCATGAGGAAAAGTAAATAGTTAATTAAAACGACAAGTAAATAGTTAATTAAAACGACGCAGCTGGTAGTCGTGCCAGGGTAAAGTGGGCCCTGGCCGGAGAACATGCGAGAAAAATATGAAACCATTCTTCCTTCTGGGAAGGATTCCCGCCTTCTTAGAGTTCTTGTCAGGGCACTGAGAAGGGCAATATGGCTGCCAAATGAGAAGAACCAGGCCACAGGTCTTGGCAACAAGGAGGAGAGGAATCCTCCAATCAGTGCCTCACTTTTGCTGTGATCACGAAGGGGAACCCCCATTAAAGCTCTCGCCTGGCTAAACAAACCCCTACTACTGGCAGCGAGGGATGGGCATGAGATAACTGCATTAAAGTGCTCTTGGCAACACCGAGGTCCATTTGGAGTGCGGATCAAGCACGTATGTAGAAAGGCCAGGTAGCGAGTTTATTTGACATACTCACTGAACGAAAACTGTACAGAAATCAGTCTGATTGGAGGCCTAAATCTAATGCTCATTGATATCCACCTCAACTCCGGGGATAACTATAAGAAACAACGCTCTACCACACTGTACCACACAAAACGCAGTTGTGGTGTCATATAAAATAGATACCCACAAGTCATACTGACATTGCAATACAGTTTGAGGCACATTTTTTCAGTCAACCTACGACCTTGGGGAATGTGACTATCACCAGGGGTGGAAGTGTTCAATCTGGATGTTCAAAGCACGTTTCATTCTTGAGCACAATCACATTGGGTCTCTCTTATAAGAAGTACTTGACACCTTAGCAGAAATATTAGATTTGGAATGAGTCAAACAGTGGAGGTGGAGGACATATTGAGAAAGGTATGGGGTGAGATATTGGGTAGTGCAGAAGAAATGATGAAATAGGAGTAAATAAAAATATAAATCTACATAAGTACATGGAAGGTATATATTTATAAGGAAAGTAATATGTCTAGATTCAAGTTGTATTTAATAAATTCAGACTTTCAAGTGTTGCTGTACCTTAAGCTAATTCATTTTGTCTTATATTTGTTTTTTCCTTTTATCCTTTTATTAATTCAATAGTGAGGCAATTGTAGATAAATATTTATGATACAAATGTACTTATTTATGCAGTGACCTACATAAAAGTTAAACAAAGAATAATATAACCATAGGTAATATGTACATATGTTAAGCAGCACTAACAAATATCTATATATTTATAAATATAATTACTATACACATTTATAAACAGGATTATACATATCTAGATTCAAACATATAGTCCAAATAAAAGCTTATATACACAGTGATATATTGTACATTTATGTTTTGAGTATGGCAGATATGTGGGGAAGAGCCAACTCTTGAGTAGTGTTCTGAAGATTAAATAGTTATCCTTAGTTCTTATGTTTGGGGGTAAAGAGTTTTTTTAGTAAGTCAAATCAAAGTTTATTTAGACAATAGTCTATAAACCATACACATGACCATGGATCCACTTAACAATAGTAATTTTTTACATCATAGTTCAACTTAACACTCAATACACATTTAAAACCCTAAAAACACAAAATGGACATTTTCATATTTTAAAATCTTAATATCTTAAAATTTCCCGTTTTCCTTGCTTGTCTCCAATACAACTTCTCTTATTGCTTTCAAAAATTTCCCCAACGCAGTTGTAATATCTAAAAATGACATTTCTGTAAGGAGAACGACAGCCTCTGATCGTTTGTTCACCTTATACTTTAAAAATATTGGACGTAAAAACAATTTACGCACTTTTAAAATCCATTTACAATCCAGTAGTATATGTAAAATATCATTCTTCACAGTCCCATAGATTCCCTGCTTGAACAGAAAAGGATGAGTCACCTATGATTTTTTTCTTGTATGGTGGAATTTTGAGACGAGGTTCCAATCTAGAGCAGAGGTTCCTTTGTTGAATGTATTTAGAGATTTTTTTTCCTTATATAGTGCCATCCTGTTCCATGTAGCACTTTGTGGGTGATACAAAGCAGCTTGAATGTGGATTTGCTGGCTAACTGGTAATCAATGTACGGCCTTAAAGGTAGGGAAGATGTGGCCTTTTGGATTTACCTGTAGGAGTAGTCTGGCAGCAGCGTTCTGAATTTGTTGTGGTCTTTTCATAATTGTTAAAGATAATCTGTGGTAGAGACTATTGGTGTAATTGTGTTTAGGCAGTATAAGAGAGATAGTAGCCTGGACAGGGCCGGACTGGAAAAGGCAATCAGCCCTCGCAAATCGATGCTTGCTCGACCGGCCCTGGGATGATGGGTGGTACTAAGAAGCACAGCTGCTGCTATTATCAAAGGGGGCAGATATTGCAGCATGGCTGCGAAATCGCCACCACGCCCACAAAACCAGCACCCACCCCTCTGTCCCACCTGGGAAATGCCTGCTGTCCACTACAGACAGTCCAGCCCTAAACCTGGACCTTGTGTAGAAATCCCAGGAGCAGGAAGATGTGTAGCAGAGTTTTTATAGTAATGAAGGTTGATCTCTCTGGTTTGTCCACTTGTGCTTTATTGATAGTTTAGAGTCCATGGGAATTCTGAGGTTTCTTACTTCCTCAGATACTTTAGGCAGTGTTTTTCAGGCCAGGCAGCGAGTGGGTCATAGATTTTTCTATCACCATATGTGAGTATTTCCGTTTTGACAGCATTCAATTTGAGATGGCTCCATGTCATCCACTGATCAACGGCTCTGAGGCAACTGAAAATTTGTGAGCTTCCAATGTCTTTGAGGCTTTTCAGTTTGAAAAGTATTTGTGTGTCATCTGCATAGTTATAGCAGCCAAGGTGAAATGTATTGATCAGTGCTTCATATAGATGTTGAAAAGCATGGGTGAGATGCTAGAGCCTCGATGGAACACTGATTTTGTGAAGTATGATTTGGATGAGAAAACGGGGGTATGGATGACAATTATTCTGTTTTGGAGGTAGGATGTGATCCAGTCGAGAGGAGTCCTCTCTTTGACGGCTTCATAGAGTCTTTGTATAGAGTGCCATGGTCAACTGTTTCAAAGGCAGCTGAGAGGTCCAAGAGAAGTAGTGCATCAACCCTGTTCCAGTCAACTGTTCTTAAGCTCATCCCAGATAGCAATAAGGGCAGATTCTGTGCCTTTTTTCCTGGGCGGAATTTTGTTTGGAAGTCTGAAAGTATGGATTTATCTTTAATGAACTGTGGCATCTGGGTGAATGCTGCTCTTTCTATCAGTTTTCCCAGGAAAGGTCCCAAGCAAGCCTTTCTAAACCCTTCCCTCATGTATTTCTCCTAGAATCATCCGATACCTCATCTATCTTCCTAACCCAATTCTAGAGACTCTTCCTGCCCTCCAACCCTCTTTTACTCACACCAAACCTCCTCCTACTGCTATGATCCACAAATAAACTATTTCTAGACCTTTCCCTCTGCTATCGCTCTACTATCCTTTTCAAGCCAACAAATAGACTCACATGCACACCACTCAAAATAATTTCATATTTCTGTATACTAATTCACCACTAATCCATTTTGGCTGCTGGAGTAGCACGCAACTCGCTGAAAAGCGCTTCAATGCCTTATCAGGGGAAGTAAGCGCTAGATAAATGCAATTACAATTACAATAACGCTTTTCACGGCACATCATTAGAGGTGTAAATACTAATATGACTCAGCTTATTGAAAGACACTCATGCAGCGGGCATTTGCAGACGTCACAAGAATCAAGCAGTGCTCAAACACCTGGGCCTAGATTATTTAGAACTTGTGTTTTTGTTGCGTCACTTTTGCAAGTTGTATAAACACTGCATTTCATCTACATTTTTAATAGAGTTCTACTGATATGATTCAATTTGTACAGTCACATACTACATGCTGTTGGGTTGTACAGCTCCATTTTATTTGGGCATCAGGTGTAGGGTGGCTCATACCTGTGTGAATTTACACATAACATGTAACAGATCTCCGGACACTCTCTGTGTTACAAGCAATGGTGCATGAAATGTGACTTCTCTTAGTAGCACCGGCATATTTTCTGCCTCAAACACTTTTGTTGTGTAGAAACTTTCTGTTCAGTTCCATATAAATTGTCCAAGTCTTTAGTGATTGCAAAATATGATGACCTAGAATCCATCCATCCATCCATCCATCCATCCATCCATCCATCCATCCATCCATCCATCCATCCATCCATCCATCCATCCATCCATCCATCCATCCATCCATCCATCCATCCATCCATCACTTTTTGTTCATCTCAGTATATCATTGATTCATAGCATGTGATTCAACCATTCTAGATGTTATGTTTGAGTGTTTTTCATCTTTAACCAGCCTCTTTCTCTTTTTCAGTTTCAAAAAATGTAAATGGTTTTCCTATTTGTACTGTACCGTGAGCTGATGGTCTCATAGACTGTAAAAGATTGAGGGCCTGTAGACCAGTTGGCCTTAGTTAGCACAATCTCACATAGCGCTTGTATTTTTGAAATACCGCCCTGCATATGCTCAATCGACCCGAACCCTGCCAAGCGGTAAAACAGAAGAATCACTCACTGTACAAGCTGGAATGCAGTAGCAAAAGAAATAAGCATTGGCAAAGTCATTAGGTCTTGCCTATGCGAGAGCTATTGTTTTTGTCAACGTGTTTTAGACTTGTTGTGAAAGTTGTGTGGCTGCTGTGCAGTATGGCTTAAAGTTAGGAATCAAAGCGTTGTACCGCAAACAGGACTGGCCATGTCATAGGGTTTTTTTCTGGTGGGAGGGGCGGTGGAAGGGACATGCAAGAAAAAGGGAAGGGAACAGGGCAAGCAGGGGTATAAGCAATAATGAGGGTGGGGACGAGGCAAGCAATGATGCAATGATAATGGGGCAACAATGCAGGGGGCAGAGGGAGACTTTGGCACGCAACAATGGGTGAGGAGGCGAGGCAGTTTGGTAAGCAATGATGGAGAGAATGGGAAGAGAGAATGGCTCAAGCAACAATGCAAGAGGTTGGAAGGCAACAGGGCAAGCAACTGCGACAGAGCAATAACTTGGGAGGGAGAATGGTAGGGGAATATGTCAAGCTATGATATGGAGTGGGAAGGGGAGGAGGGAAGGCGGCCTGAAAACACATGTACTCTTAGCGGAGTTGCAAGTAGAATATAAGGTAGCCAGCACCAGGAAGCGTGAGCAGTTGAAGGACAATCACAAAGAAAAGAAGCAGTACTTAGACCATGCTCCAGAGGAGAGAGAAACACACGAAGAGGTTGGCAGCTGACACACCTCGACCAAACAAGAGCCTGCCAATAAGAGTCATGATGAAGCCAACCAATGGTAGGCAATGGGCAGGCTCCAGGCCCCCTTTAACCTAGTAAAATGTCTCACAAGTGACAATGCATGCGCTGTCTTAGGTGAGACCTAAAATGTGGTGGATGGAAATGCATAAATTAATCTAGACCAATCGTCATTACTCTAGGTGAATTTGATTCCATCTAGCTTGATTCTGACATTTTAAGCAGTGGGCAACCGTAGGCAAATTTGTTTTAACCTGCCCCAATGGAAACTTAACCTTGCAGCTGGAACACAAGCAATCCTCTACCAGTTGCTGCCTGTCTGGACTTCACCAAAGAGATGCAGATTGAGTCCAATGCACGGTAAATGTGGGAATCAGGCAATGTAAAGTGGCTATGAAATTAAATGCTTGTATTAATCTGAACCACTGGTGAGATATCAAGGCGCGTTTCATTCCATTCTTTTTGGTTCATTCTATTACAGACAGTGAGCAACAATATGCAAATCATTATTGGCCCAGCCCCAAAATTAATTGCTGAGATTATTTGAAACATTTTAGCTGTCACATTTTGGTGGTCTTATTAAGTATTTCGTTGGCGAGAGTCCCTAGAGACTGTTTGGAGGCTTTGAAAGTTACACCAGAAGGCTGGAGTACTGTGCATCCCCACCTCTGTGCGTATGTTTGAGATGCTGTCCTACATGCACTTGATTCTTTCACCACCTACGAACAGAAGTATCAGAGCTATAGCACAGGGAGTGATGACTGTGTGTGAGTCTCGTGCACAGTGCAACTAGTGTGTGTCATTGCTCATTTGTTTGGGTGGGCATATCAATCGGACTTGAGACAATGCCATTCATGCCATTTAATTGAGTATTATATGGAACACACTTTTCTAAGTGATGGTCATGGTTTGTTCTACTCAAGGTAGCAAGACATTGTGGAAATAGACACTAGCTAGAAACATCTCGCTGATGAAAAGGGCAAAACAGTAGTTTTTGACAGCATTATAAAGACTCTTAGCAAGATTTACCTTTTCTCCCTACGGGATCGATAGCATCTTGTTATTGAAACAGCCATTTTGGATTTTGGAAGTTTTTGTAGCCTGGTTTTCCTAAGTCTATAATAAGTAGTTACAAATAGCCTAAAACATGGCAGCCTGCTGTCTTTTGAGAAAAGTTTTGCTTTGTTAGCATCAGCTAGTCAATATCCACTGGCTTTCTACATCTATTAGACTCTCTTTTAAGGCATTATGCCTTGTGTATGAAGCTGTTTACAGTAACAGTCCAAGATCCCGCTGCAATAAATGTATTCCTAAAAGTCCGACTCATCATGTGAGGTTTGTTTCAAAGCCCGCCATGCTCTAAGTCCCACACTTTAAGCATACATGATTGAGAGGCTCCTCCTTCATTTAATGTAAAGCAATCCTATGGAAATCGTGTTCCTCGTGCCTTTGTTTCACTCCAGATCTGCAGATATTTCCCAAAACACATAAGAAACCCAAAAAGAACACAATTTTACAATTAAGAAACATACAATTTTTAAGAGGTGGGTTGATATCGCTGGTCCTAATAGGAATGAGCAAGGAAGCGGAGTGGGTATGCCCAAATTCCTCTACTATGTTTCAAATTTGAGGAGCTTATATCGCTAGTCTATCACTAGTCCTGATTGCAATGAACAAAAGAAGGGAACAAGTATGCCCAAATGTTTGTGGCAACTTTCAAACTAATGGGTCTTTAATTACTGGCCTTGTTTTGGCACGGCTCGATTACAGCAATGCCATCTATCTGGGGGCCCCTGAGTACACCCTGGCCAAACTCCAACGCACCCAGAATGCGGCGGCCAGGCTCATCATGAACCTTCCTCCTAGAGTGTCGGCTAAGCCCGCCCTCAAAGCCCTACACTGGCTCCCTGTTCGCCAGAGAGTAGAGTTCAAGGCCCTATGTACCACCCACAAGCTCATTAATGGAGCTGGCCCTGCCGCGCTTAAACATATGGTTACCCCATATAAAGCCTCAAGATCCCTTCGCTCCGACGCAGAACATCTTGCTACGGTGCCCAAATTCCGGAAGGCTCGCTCCGGCGGTCGACGCTTTTCGGTCAAAGCCTCCACAGCGTGGAACCTACTCCCCCTCAGTCTACGTCTGGAACCCTCCCACATAGTGTTCCGCAGGAAACTCAAAACCCTCCTGTTCCCCAAATAAGGCACTCCCTCTTCCCCCCTCTGGATTTCGACAGGTTGAATAGCGCGGGGATGCCTACGGGTCACCAGGCGCTTTAGAAATCGCAAAATAAATAAAATAAATAAATAAATTACTGGCCATATTTTACTGAGAATGGGAGCAAAGTGGGTAAACCTACATGCTAGGCTGATATTCCAAGAAAATATCTAAACAAAATGCTTCTAGGAGCTGAATTTCATTGCTGCCAATAGAAGCATAACACTCTTCAAAAGACCCATTAACAAATTAAGGGGGGGGGTGAAAACTAAGGTGCTGTAGAGCATGGGCTTAGCCTCCTCTGGCACAGAACTTTACAGAAACTATAGATCCCAACTAAATTGGTCAATCTAAGAACCTTCCCGTCGACCTAAGGAGAAAAGAATGATTTTGCTTTAAAGAACTCTCATCCACCAAGGGTACCCTTTTGCGGCCTGCTTCATCATAGTGCTCCTTTCTGTCCTGTTGCGGAACGGGGCATTCCATAACCTGTGAATTGCATGTGAGCACTTAGTTGGAAAAGTAATAGGTCAGTGAGTGGGGGCAGGGCTGCTCTTTAAATATGACTGTCTGGTAGAGCTAATATTTTAATCTGGGTGGCAGTTGATATGATTTAAATCGGGAAAAGTTAGGGAGTCGCTGGGCTCTAGTTACCCCTACTTCCTCTTAGGGTCACTTTTCACAATAAGCAAGCACTTCATCAACCCCATGCTTCATTTTCCGTTGCCACACTCCATGGGCCAGTGCAATGGCATCAACTACTTCTTCAAAGACAAAAATACAGAAGATGCAACACGCCCTCTTCGGCCCTACATTTCACAATAGTCACTTTTCAAATCGCTGCCTCTTAAAGAACTCACCAAATTTCACAACTTCCTCAAAGTCACCACATATCAAGATTATATCTTACTCTCATCTTTTGTCAAAGCACTCGCTAGAGAATCCCTCTCACCTTATTCACCATTGTCAGTACTTCACTCAAAGCATCTTCCCTAAAGCTTCTGAGACAGGCCAGACTTTCCACTCCTGAGAAATCCATGTTAGACTTAACTACCTACACATCACTCATTCACCCAAGATCTTGAAAAACGTAGTCTTTGCACAAATCCAAGATCCTATCAATGCCAACCATCTTCTGCACAACTATCAATCTTACTTCCGATCACCATGCTACAGTATAGGGGCATTTCAGCTGACTTCAGCACTGTTGACTACCCTAATCATTTTAAAGTCTCAAATCGTATTTTTGAGTGAATTTCTGGGTTTATTGCTTATATTCACCCCACTACCTCACTGCGCATAACTTTTGACCGTGCATGGTAGTGGGTTGGACGTATGAGCTGGTCTATGTCCACGCCCTGTGTCTAACTCCCTTGAAGGCCATCCCCCTGCTGCACTGTGCATTTGAGTATCCCTACCTGCCACCTTTTGGCTTAATTTAATTTTTACTCCACGACACAGGGACTGAGTCCCCGTGTCTTGTAATCATGGCCGTAACATTTCTGTTGAAATGCAGCCAGCCAATCAGATTACTATGTGCAGCACAAGTCCAGCTCCTGACAGGAAAAAGCCCTCTTGGCCAATCAGGTCACTTTATTTTTTTTCAATTTATGGTGCCACAGGAATACTGGAGTACTCCTGCGGGCCCAGCACTCCTGTTGTCACTATTCTTTCGTACTTAATTTCTCAAAAACTGCTTGAACACATTCACTACAAATCACAAAAAGCATATCTAGCTATGTCCAATTTTTGTGTAATTCTGTTAAGCTGTTTTGTCTAAAACACTTTAAAATTGCATATGAATGTAGGTTGGACTGCACCCTCTCTGCAGGGTCACTCCTGATTTTGCCTTCCTTCGCTGAACCCATTTATTTGGTGGTAAAGTGCTTATGCTCTACCTTCAAAACATGGTAAATTTGGCCAACTCATGATAGCTACATTTAATTTACTTATAAGTTCTCAAGTATACTAGGATCAGAGGGTACACTTCCTGCTTTCAAACCAAGTGAAAGGTGAAAATCCCAAAGTTTTTGACTCTTTGTGGTGAACATTGGCCATTCCCCAGTGATCAGTGCTCTTTATGGCAGCCATGACAGTCTGCATCGTCAGCGAGAGTCTGCATAAAATGCTAACATGAAGCTTCAGTGACAACTGTCTCTTCGCAACACTACAGCGACCGTCCTGGATGCCTGACATGCTCTTTGGATTTACAATGACCTCCTTGTGGCCCCACCAATGTGAAACACCAGCTGCAGCTCCTGGCATGGATTTGGACTTGAGAAGGAACGTTTTTCAGTGCCCAAACCTAGTCATTGTATCTGTCCTGTGCTCTTACATGGTTGGTCTTCACCTTTGATTTCGGGAGGCTCTTCCTGAGGCAGTTAGTTCACTAGCAGTAGGGTCTGCCAATTTTTCTATCATTGGTGACTTGAATCTCCATTTTGACACTCTGTGTCTTTCTTCTGTGGGAGGGATGGTGGCGGACCTTGAGGCCCTTCAACTGTTCCAGCTGGTCTCGGACCCCACTCATAGTGGTGGCCACATTCTGGACCCCTTTTTCTCTAACTTAGAAGGGGCTACAGTGGCCCCCCCTCCCCCAGACCTGGTCAGACCACTCACTCGTGACCATTTACTGTCCTCTTGAAGAAGCCCCACTTAAGGTGCCACTGCGAGCCATGCCCAGACGGCGCTGGAGTAAATTAAAGACGGAAGATCTCCATCGCCTTCTTACTGACGATCCACTGGGTGCAGTGGAGAACGTGGAGTCTGGTTATGACCATTTTTGCGGATGGGTAACCAGGGCCCTCGACTCCCTTATCCCGATGGTTTCCAGTAAGTGTGGCTCCCGCGCCCCTAGCCCCTGGTATGATGGCAATCTGAGGGCTCTGAAAAGTGTCTGCAGACGTGCAGAGAGAGACTGGAGGAAGAGGTATGACAGCAGCAAAAAAACCCTGTACATGGCTGCGGTTAAGTCTTATCACCGCGCGGTTTGTAGAACCCGGGCTGAATACTACGCTCTGGAGTTTCGCAGTAGTGGGAACCCGGTTAAAACCATCTTTAAGGCCCTTAAAGCCCTTGTGGCAAGGAAGCCTGCCGGTAACTCCATCAGCTCCAATACTCATTGTGAAGCGCTGGCGGCTTTCTTCCTGGAGAAGGTCCAGACCATATATAGGGCCTTCCCCCCGTCCACTGCACAAACCAGTATGGGGCCACCCATCCTGCCGGATCAGGTGGTGCTAGACTCTCTCCCCTCTCTCTCTTTAGAGGCTTACACGGCCTTGGCTCTCCGAGTTAAGTCTGGGTCGCCGGACGACCTGCTCAAGCCACCAATGTTCAGAGACCAGATTTTTGCTCGCCCGGTTTGCGACTTAATCAACACGTCGCTATCATCAGGCCAGGTGCCTTTGAAATGGAAGCATGCGGTAGTAATGCCCATTTTGAAAAAACCATCTCTCGACCCTACAAAATCGGAGAACTACCGCCCGATTTCGCTTCTCCCGTGGCCAGCCAAACTCGCGGAGGCGCATGTTAACACCGCCCTCACTGGTCATCTGTCGCGTGCCAACATTCTGGACGACACCCAGAATGGTTTTCGGGCTGGCCACAGTACGGAGACCGCACTGCTATCTATGGTCGAGCACCTGCGGGCAGTTCTGGATGCAGGTCAAACGGCGGCGCTTGTTTTGTTAGACCTAAGCGCCGCCTTTGACACGGTCTCCCATGATATTCTCCTGCAACATCTTGAGGAGATAGGGGTGATCGGCACTGCACACCAGTGGTTTCGTTCGTTTCTCAGGGATCGTTCCTTCTGTGTGGCGTCCCCGCCCTACCAGTCCAAATGTCATCCTCTGTCTCTTGGGGTCCCACAGGGTTCCTCGCTGAGCCCCACGTTGTTTAACATCTACGTGAGGCCGCTGGCTGAGGTTGTGAAGCTCTGTGGTATGACCATGGTGTCGTACGCAGATGACACCCAGCTATCGGTCACGATCAGCGGGGACTCTGGGGTGGATGCCCCAAGATTCAGAGAAGGACTCAGGGCGGTGGCTGGTTGGATGACGTCCAACTGTCTCCAACTAAACGCCAAAAAAACGGAGGTGATGATCTTTGGGAAGCGGACGGACCTATGGGGAGATACTTGGTGGCCTTCTGAGCTAGGGCCGACCCCCACTCCGGTTGCGGAGATCAAAAATCTTGGTGTTTGGCTGGACCCTTCCCTCAACTTTGTCGGCCACACCAAAAGGACGGCGGCGTGTTGCTTCGGCATCTTGCGCAATCTGCGCCCTGCCCTTAAATACTTTGATGCCGCAACTCGTCAATTGGTGGTGCAAGCAACGGTTTTGGCTCGGCTGGACTATGCCAGCTCCCTTTTCATAGGATTAAACCAGGCCGAGCTAACCCGACTTCAAAGAGTGCAGAACGCTGCGGCCAGAGCAATCGTAGGTCTTCCTAGGTTTTGCTCGGCCGGTCCATCTTTGCGAGCCCTGCATTGGTTACCCGTTAGGAATTCAGGGGGGTGCTGCACTCAGTTTTAAAGAAGCCTTAAAAATGTTTATCCGGTACGTGTGCTGCACTGGTATGTAGCCTGCAAACTATGTGAATATCAAATGTGTATGGCCTGGTAATAAACATTACCAGGGCACCAGTAAGCACTACTCAAATTCAATTTCTCGTTAGTACATTCTTTTAATTTTTTGCAAACAATAAACAATATATCATTTCATTTATATTTCAATATCTTGCTGAAAAACAGGTTCTCTGTCAGCATATAACATACATATAGAATATATTGAGTTCATACAACTTAAAGTCAATACGTTTCATCAACACCCAATGCATTTCGGGGCGAGAGCCCCTTCGTCAGGGGTCTGTATGTAAAAAGAAAAAAGAGGAAAGGAATCACATTACTATCGATGCGTAGGAAAGTTGAAAGAATAAGTATCTGTCATATATGAGCTTCTTACCGCTAATATGACGGAATTGTAAATTCCAGTAACCCGAATAAAATAGAATGACCTAGGTAAAGAAGAATGTAGTTTATAGATGCGCACACCAATTCAGTATGATATTTAATCTACTGTTCTCTGTGTTCATTATCCTGTTACCTGTATTGACTGTCTATGCGAAAAACTGTAAAGAAAAAGGGGGAAACCGAAAAAGATTTGTATAAGACTACCTCTGCAGCCAAACATATACATGCTTTTAGTACATGTAATAAGTAGTGACGCTCACCTATTTCATGGTATCTTTTTTATCGAGCGCCTGCATGAAACGAGAGAAGAGCTACCGTCAAAACACACTGATTGTTTAAAATGCATGGATTGTTTAAAATGCATGTGCATTCGTTTGTTATTCAAAGAAGTTTGACCGGGATTTACCTGCGAGTCCTATGTAGATTGCATCGGTCTCGACAAGCGCGCCGAATTTAAATTAACCTGTCGGGAAAAAGCGACAGTCTGTCAAGCGCTGGCCAGCGTATACTCCTTTCTAGAAAGGATAGTAGTCCGTAAATGCCTTTAGATATCCTTACCGGAACGAGGATTCACTGTGATCCGTCTCGGTTTTCCGGATGTGGATGGGGAAGAGCTTAGTCCTTCTCCTATTATTACCGCGGCAATGTCTATGGATATCAACGACGGACTATCGTTGAGGGCTAAACATTGTTTATTGTTTTGCCTGATTTTTTTAGGTCATTCCGTCAAACTTCTTGTCAATGCGTTAAGACACTAATATATTTGTTGATCTCCGTCGGGTTGATATTACATTTAGGTCAACTATATTGGGTATTGTAATTACGCTCGCCATCTTTAGATGGTAAAGAGAGATGATATTGCCCGTTCCATACTGGAATGGTGGAAAGTTATGTGCGCTACTAATTTCACACAAGAGACAAGAAAGATGGGCCAATAAATAGCCTAATAAATAAAGATATAGAATCATATAACTCTACCTACGATGTGTCATTGGTTGGAGTGGAGTGTCAGAAAAATGCAAGGTGTAGAATGGAGTAAGGCATTTTTGAACACTGCTTATGCCAGCATCTGTAAGTGTATACGAAACAATTGTACAACCTGTATTGGATCACAGTTATAACAGTCAAAAACATTTGTGATTACATATTGCTGGGAGTTTAATGATCTCAGTTAATGTTGAATAACTACTACTGCATTATTGTACGGGAGCTTTCATCCTATGAATCTCATTAACAATCTCCCAGTCTCTCAATTTATGAGGATTAAGAGGATATCCTCCAATGAAATTGAATGTGCGAACAGTCTAGAGCAACAAAAACTAAGATACTTGGTCAGGGGCTATCCCAAAAAACTATTAGAAGGACACTTGGAGAAAATCAAAGCAATGCCCAGGATTGATCTCCTACAAAAAAAGACAAAAGTGGAAAACAAAAGGATGGTATTTGTTTCAAAATACTCTTCTGCGTCTAAGGATATTCAAAGAATTATTCTTAAAAGATGGGAAATCATAACAGCGGAAAAAGACTTTGATACTCTTTTTCAAGGCAAACCCATATTTGCATATAAGAGATCGCAGAATCTAAAGGAACTACTGAACAAATCAGCTAATGACATCATAAGCGAAAAGACAATCCACAAAGGAACCCAAAAATGTTACAATTGCAAAAATTGCAATAATGCCATACTCGGAGATACTTTATTGCATCCACGCACAGGAGAAAAGATACAATTGAGGCACACAACGAACTGCAACTCAGAACACGTAGTGTACTCAATAAAGTGTCCATGCGGACTGCTATACATTGGCAAAACAGACAGAAAACTAAAAGTAAGGTTGACGGAACATAAAAGTCGAATCCGCAACAAAAATTTGACTTCACCTTTGGCGAAACATTGGATAGAATCAGGACATTCCATTGCGCAACTAAGATTCCAAATAATTGAAGTAATCCCGCAAAGACTGGGGATGGACAACGCAAAAATTCTTCTCCAAAGGGAGACATTCTGGATCCGCAGGCTCCAAACCCTTATTCCGAATGGTTTAAATGACAAATTGGATCTCATATGCTTTCTGTAAAACACATATTGCTTAAGACCATTAGTTCACCTGAAATAGAATGACACACACCCATGAACACATACACACAATAATTTCAGATAAGAGTGAACTGTTTATTGACAATACCACTTCATGGAGATTACAAATAGGTAGTTATTCAACATTAACTGAGATCATTAAACTCCCAGCAATATGTAATCACAAATGTTTTTGACTGTTATAACTGTGATCCAATACAGGTTGTACAATTGTTTCGTATACACTTACAGATGCTGGCATAAGCAGTGTTCAAAAATGCCTTACTCCATTCTACACCTTGCATTTTTCTGACACTCCACTCCAACCAATGACACATCGTAGGTAGAGTTATATGATTCTATATCTTTATTTATTAGGCTATTTATTGGCCCATCTTTCTTGTCTCTTGTGTGAAATTAGTAGCGCACATAACTTTCCACCATTCCAGTATGGAACGGGCAATATCATCTCTCTTTACCATCTAAAGATGGCGAGCGTAATTACAATACCCAATATAGTTGACCTAAATGTAATATCAACCCGACGGAGATCAACAAATATATTAGTGTCTTAACGCATTGACAAGAAGTTTGACGTAATGACCTAAAAAAATCAGGCAAAACAATAAACAATGTTTAGCCGTCAACGATAGTCCGTCGTTGATATCCATAGACATTGCCGCGGTAATAATAGGAGAAGGACTAAGCTCTTCCCCATCCACATCCGGAAAACCGAGACGGATCACAGTGAATCCTCGTTCCGGTAAGGATATCTAAAGGCATTTACGGACTACTATCCTTTCTAGAAAGGAGTATACGCTGGCCAGCGCTTGACAGACTGTCGCTTTTTCCCGACAGGTTAATTTAAATTCGGCGCGCTTGTCGAGACCGATGCAATCTACATAGGACTCGCAGGTAAATCCCGGTCAAACTTCTTTGAATAACAAACGAATGCACATGCATTTTAAACAATCCATGCATTTTAAACAATCAGTGTGTTTTGACGGTAGCTCTTCTCTCGTTTCATGCAGGCGCTCGATAAAAAAGATACCATGAAATAGGTGAGCGTCACTACTTATTACATGTACTAAAAGCATGTATATGTTTGGCTGCAGAGGTAGTCTTATACAAATCTTTTTCGGTTTCCCCCTTTTTCTTTACAGTTTTTCGCATAGACAGTCAATACAGGTAACAGGATAATGAACACAGAGAACAGTAGATTAAATATCATACTGAATTGGTGCGCGCATCTATAAACTACATTCTTCTTTACCTAGGTCATTCTATTTTATTCGGGTTACTGGAATTTACAATTCCGTCATATTAGCGGTAAGAAGCTCATATATGACAGATACTTATTCTTTCAACTTTCCTACGCATCGATAGTAATGTGATTCCTTTCCTCTTTTTTCTTTTTACATACAGACCCCTGACGAAGGGGCTCTCGCCCCGAAATGCATTGGGTGTTGATGAAACGTATTGACTTTAAGTTGTATGAACTCAATATATTCTATATGTATGTTATATGCTGACAGAGAACCTGTTTTTCAGCAAGATATTGAAATATAAATGAAATGATATATTGTTTATTGTTTGCAAAAAATTAAAAGAATGTACTAACGAGAAATTGAATTTGAGTAGTGCGTACTGGTGCCCTGGTAATGTTTATTACCAGGCCATACACATTTGGTTACCCGTTAGGCAGCGGATCCACTTTAAAGTTTTGTGCCTTTCCTTCAAGATTCTGAAGGGCCTATCGCCTCCCTTACTGCGCCAACTTTTGTGCCCTTATATCCCGGGCCGCACTTTGCGCTCGCTGGACCAAGAATTAGCGGTAGCCCCTCGGTTCAAACTCAGTCGGGTGGGGGGTCGCTCCTTTAAGGTGCGGGCAGCCGCACTCTGGAACGCTCTCCCTTTGAAACTTCGGACCCTTGGTGACCTGCTTTCCTGCCGCAAGGCCGCTAAAACCCATTTATTTTCTGAGCTCTGTTAAATCCTTCACTCCCCTTTTTAGTAATATTTTCTGTTCCCCTGTTGTGTTGTGTTCGCCACCTTGTCGGTGCGCCGGGACGCTCCTTCGCTGGAGCAGCCGTGCGCAATACAAATAGCACTAACATAACATAACATAACATAACATTTGACTTTCCTCCAGTCCAGCGAGACCAGATAAACTCAAGAGGCATTGTCTGCTTTTAGGTGCAATTTTCACCTGAAAATATTAAAATTCATACCTCTGTTTCTACTGATTGGATTTTTGTTGAACTAGTGTTATTTTATTTATTACATTTTACTCTATTATTCCAAATTGGGTTGGGATTTTTCTTGTGTTGTATTTTCACTTTATTACTTTTTAAGTGCTGTATAGGTACATTTGAAATTGTATCTGAGTTAATGCTGCTTTTGTACATAGCTACCAGAGTATTAAGCACACTTTTAATGAGTCACTTTTGTGGTTTACCCTGACAAGGATTGTGTTAAGTGGCGGCTCGCAGTGGGAGTGCTGCAGGGCGGTGAGGTGGGGCGGGTGCTGGGCATGGTGGGGGGTAGTGGAGTCAGACATATGACGGCAAGGAGTAAAGTAAGTAAATAAATAAATAATACTATTCACTGTGTGCTAACTGCAACGCCAACTCTGTGCTGCAGCAAGCGCAAGGTAAATCGTTTTATTTATTTATTAACTTACTTTACTCCTTCCCGTCGTATGTCCAACTCCACTAACCCCCACCTTGCCACACCCCCGCCCCGCCCTACTGCCTTCAACACTCCCTCTGCGAGCCACCACTGATTGTGTTTATTATTTGAGTGGGTCTTCCATCCTTCACAGCCTAACACAGCTCCATTTGTGTGTTTGTCATAGATACATTCTCTTCATGTAATATGTATTGAAAAGCTTCTTTTCCATGTGCCATGTGATTTATTCCTTTGCTTGAATGGGTCTGAAATATCTACTTCTTGGTTAGAAAGGTATTAAAGGTTCTTAAGCTATGCTTTCCTGATTGAACCTGTGTGAGCAAAGATGTGGAAATTTGAGAGCAAGTCCAGCGATTCAACATTATAGTCAAACAACTAAATTCACAGTTTCATAGAAGTAAATATTTATTTGTTTTCCTTGGATACCAAAGTAGTTCAGATGTAACTCCTAGTGGCTGAATCTAGGTAGCTGATTGATTAGTGGCAAACTTTTAGCTGTTGATGTCCTCAGTGAATGCACCCTCATGTGTGTCTTAATGTTTAGTGCCATTTTGTGGTGATAGTCCCATAAGGGCTATATCTGTCACCAATTAAAAAACATCAGCATCAGATATCGCTCCAATTAATATTTTCTCTCATTCGAAACTTTGATCTAAGTACCAATTAGAAATAACAGATAACTGTGAGTTAGCTTCTCCTGATCCTCCTTTTAGCCACCAGGACACACACCCCAGTAATAGTTTTAGGTCTTGCCTGAGACAGCAATGCAGCAAAAGTCAGCTCTTCCATCTGACTAAAGTTGCCACTGCCACTGGTTTAAAAGGTTTCTGGAAAGTGATTAAAAGTTGACCTGAGGGTCCAACTGAAACTCTCTAGTAAATGCTCTGTATGCTTTCAAACATTGGACAATGAACACTTTTGCTTTACTCTGAAAAGCCAGGTAAGAAATGTGCTTGTTATTCAACCATGTTAATCTAGAAATGGAAATAGAAACACCTTCTGGAAATCATACCCTTATAGAAAGATCCAGCGTTTTGGCATTCCAAAATCCTTTGCAGGAAATTAAGCAGAGCAGTATGGTTAGTTTTGCAGAAAGTTGCATGAAAGATATTTATTATCTGACCAATTGTCAAGTAAATTGAGAACTATATTTACATCCCATAACACTATATATTGTGGTTGCGGAGGTTTAGACATTGTAATACCCTGAATGAGTTTGCATACCACAGTTGTTAATGGACCTATATGCCAAGTCTGATGTTGCCAAAGAGGATAAGAAATTGATCACCAGAAAAAATCTGCCCGCACTAGATCAGCACTCAGTTTGTTGCATCAACCACACTATCTTCTCCATGACGAAGCATAACGCTTATGGGTGCTAGCAGACCAGGCTTGTCTGATATAGGAAGCAGCAATCTGCAAAAGGCCTGATATACTCCATCTCTCCCTGAAACCCTCCATGGCAGAAGGGAAAGCTTTTATAACAAGGCTAACAGGTGAGGATTCCCCCTTGGGTCCAGCAAGAGGTTCTGAAGGAACATGATCTGCACCAGAGGAACATACAACATTTCAGGAACCATTGGGAACCATGTGTAGGGTCCTGCCCAGCCTAAGTACATGCAAAGGATCACATCACACAGCTTTGTATTACATGACTTTATCCCTCATTGTGTAACTGTTAACTAAACATTCTACATCATTAATTCTATCACCAACACCCACTCACCTATGTTACTGTTCTGTGGAGTCCCTCAGGAACCAAAAGGGTTGTGTCATCTCTAATTGACAAGACCCTACACAATGGTTGAGCTTTCCACAATGGGGTCTTTAAAATAAGCTCCACTTTCTGACGTCACACTCTGAGACAGAACTCTGTGATCATTAGGAACGAAGGGAATACATACCAGAGGAATTGAGACCAATCCTGGAGAAAGGCATAAGTTGCATGTGCATTTGGGTCTGGGCGCCAGCTGAAAAACTGTGGTATCTGATAATTGAGGCAATAGGCAAACAGATCGCTTAGCGTGGACCCCAGCTTTGATTGAGTGAGTAAGATATCCTCAGATGAAGTCTGCAATCACTGTACTTTGTGGGATAGCAAGAGTGCCAATCTGCTATGGCATTTCTCTTACCAGGGAGATATTCCACCATGATGAGATACAGTTTGCTGACATACCGCACCACTGAGTTGCTGTCTATGCTCAGCAGAATGCAGCAATCCGATTTTGTGGGGTGAGACTCTTGATGGCAAAAGATCCCACCAGAAGTTTCAGGCAATTGATATGAAGGTACACTTCCGATTCTGATCAATGGCCCCCCATGGAGATAAGGCTGCACCTCGCACCCTAGCCCCTTCTGCTGGAATCTGACTCTATGACAATCTACGGGTAGTTTCCAAAGATCAGTTTGCCATTCCAAGACTTCATATGGTTGAGCCACTGTGTCATTTCTGACCTGGCCTTTTCCAATAAGAGGATCTGATCTGCGTAGGTCAGCTATTCTGTAGGTGGTCAATCTTGAGTCTTTAAGGAGCCCCGTAAAGCAGAGGTCTGGGAAAGACCGCCTGAATCAATGAGGCTAAAAAACCCACAATTCTGGCTACAAATATCAATGAAATAGTGGGAGTGGTCAAAGCAGACCTCAACTCTCTCTTTATCGCCCAAATCTTCTGAATGGGGAGGACTAACTGGGACCAAACACAGTCTATGTGGAAGCCCACGAATTCCAGATTCTGAGAAGGGAGGAGAATTGACATATGCTTGTTTATGACAAATCCCAGGGCCTGCAAGAGAAGACTCGTCCAAGATAGGTGATTCAACAGGGTCCTACGTTCTTGAACCATTAAAATGAGATCTTTTAAGATAAATTACCAGGCATACTCCTTTTCCACTACTGGTCGCATCACCTTGGTGAAAAACCAAGGGGCTGAGGACAGACTAAGGGGGAGGACTTTGAACCCCAAACATTGCCCTTGCCACATGAATTGAAGGAAATGCCTATGGGCGTTGAAATTGGGAATCGTCAAGGAAGAGTCATTCACATCCAAATGGACCTTTCAGTTTCTCTCTTGAAAACTATCCCAAAAGAAAGGAACCCCTTCCATTTTCAAATGCCTGTAGATAATTATTTACAGATATTGATATCTTTCAGATTCAAGACCAGACCCAAACTGCCACCCCTTTTCTCTACCAAGAAAATGGTCCTGTGAAATCCCTTGGGGTGAGGAGAAGAAACACAGATTGCATTTTATTGCAAGAGTACCTGAATTTCTTATAAGATGAAGCTCTGTTCATGAAGCGAAAAATACACTTCTTGTGGAGGATGGCTCTGGTGAAGGGTTTCATATATTTCTAGTTTGTACCCCTGGACCCACTCGAGGACCCATGTGTCTTGGGTCAAAAGATGCAAATTTGGCATGAATAAACTGCCTCCCAAAATTACCTCTGAAAGGGGAATTGTAGGTAAGTGGGTTTCTGGTGTAGTAACCCCCTACTTTTTGCCACATTTCTGATGCACTTTAACTTGAAATGCCCTGGGTCCCTACTAATCAGGTTCCCAGGGCCTGTGTTCTTTCCCCAAAACTGTACATTTGTTCCCACAATTGGCACCATTCTGGCTACATGTAAGTCCCTTGTGAAAGGTACAATAGGTACCAAGGGCACTGTGACCAGGGAAGGCCTATAAGGGCTGCAGCACATTTTGTGCCACCCGTAGCGGTCCTGTACTTTAATCCACACACATTGCCATTCCAGGCTGCATGTTTTGTTGCAGAGAAAAGTGAAGAGTCGACATGGCACACATACCTGCGTGCCATGCCTGCAACCCACTGCCTATGGCAGTAAGGTAAGTCACACCTCTAGCTGGGTGAACTATACCACTGTTGAGGGTACAGTTGCATGAGCACTGTACCCCTACAATGTCCAAGTCCTTTCTTAGACATTGTAAGTGCAGTAAAGCCAAAAAGAGTATATGGTTTGGGAGTTTGTCATTAGAACTCTAAAGCACCATAATAGCTTCACTGAATACTGGGAAGTTTGGTAGCAAACCTTTCAGCATAATAAACTCACACTGATGCCAGTGTGGGATGTATTATACAATTCACTCAGAGGGCATCATAGAGATGTCCCCTGAAAAACAACCAGCCTCTGGTAGGCTTGCTAACTGGTAAACACCAGCATGCCATCACACAACACGTTTCTGGACCCCTGGAGTGGGAGCCTTTACTCTCTGGGCCCCGAAACAAAGCCTTTCCTGGGTTTGCCTAAAGTTCTTTTTAAAGGACAACTGTGCTTTATCCAACGTGCTGTAGATGGAGACAACTTTGGCACATGTCCTCCACAACAGGTCCTCTAAAGAGGAGCCCCTGGACTGGCTTCTGAAGTGGCCAGATCATTCAACTTAATCATCAAAATGAATCATCTGCATTCTACGGAGATAGCACAGTTTTCTTTTCCTAGCTGACCAACAGCATGTTGGGCCCAACCTATCCGAATGTCAGGGTATTTGGGGGTATCAGAATCCTTAGCCTGATAGTCAAACCCAACAATCTTAATCAGGGGACCCGACAGTTATGCCAAGCTCTGTTCATACTCTTCTTTGGGTCCTTGGAGTACTTTTTCATAAAAGGACCATAGTAGGGTCTAGTTCTGTGGTCTATGTGATTTTACCAGGGAGGTCAGGTCTTGAGCATTCAAACCAAAACTGGACTTTTACGTGTTTTCAAAGCTCTGTCTGATTGTGGCTGTTCGTAGTCTGTCACCTCTTGCTGGGGAACCCAACTAGACGACCTGGGATGGAAAACACCACTATGTTCATAATCTAGTACATTAAGGGTTTTAAGGACCATTTAGGGAGCATCTCGTCGGTCAGACATTTCCTTTTTGATTGGCCCAGGCTCACCTTCTTGGGCACTATCTCAGGATTGAGGAGAGGCTGATTCTGTATCCAGATATGAATCAGTCTTGTTGTGAAAATCAGAAGGGGGAAAAATACTCAATGGCGTGGCACAGTAGCCATGTTCCACAACCATCATGCACAATAACTTCTCAGAATTAGGCCATCTGGTGGGCTTAGATTTGGCCTTGCGTGGTGTAGAAGGAGGAGCAGCCTAAACATCCTGGGGTTGGGGGACACTACAATGTTGGTTAGCATAGACCTACAGTTGTTGGGTGAAAGGCCTTAAGGCCCGGGACAGGACTCTGTTAACAGACTGTTGCATGCTACAATCCAAGGACTCCATCAGTTCTTGTTCCACGATACCCTCTGGTTCGTCCTGGTAGAGGTCAAAATCGGAATCAAGAGTGTCATATTGTGCCATCCTAAGTATTTTAATGGTGTGAAATCATCTCTACCAAAAAGGGTAGTGTAAGCCCCCAAACAGGCGAGTTTCAAAATTAGAGTTTGGCGACAGCTGCCTGGAAACACTCTAGGTGATGCCTAAATAAACTTTACTGGCAGGCTCTGCTACACACCTGGGCGGGCAGGCTCTACAGAATCATGGAATTACTAGAGAGCAATGACGGACTGAAATGAAGAGTGGAGGATGTCCTGAAAAAAACTCAGCTCTCAATTGAGCCAGCAGAGCACTCATGCACATGCGTGCGAAAGCCCCAAAAATAGGAATGGGACAACGCCCGTTGGGCCAGAGCGGCGCATTCCGCTCTCACTCCACTTTGGGGCACATCATGGTGTCGGATTCCAACCGCTGATGCACAGGAGGCGTGGCGCACTCTCCCGAAAGAAACAGTAAATCAACTTTACACAGAAAATTTCTGCACAACAGTGATGCCTGAGTGGCAGGCCACTAAACGTTCAGTGAAATGTTAGCGGTGAGATCCCAAAGGGAGTTATCATTAGCGTAAAATGGCCCCAGATAACATATAGATAAACATTATACCCTTTGCAAAATGTACTTAACTGGCTGCGCAGTAGCAAAGAAAGAGGATCCAAAAAAGGGGTTCTTACTCTTAAAGGGCTAGCTTCATGGTGATTGGAGCACGTGATGTGGTTATGATTATACTGATCATGGGAAGCGTAGTTAAAAGTTTTCTTGATCCTATTACAGGACCAGAGGCTTCGAATTATGCTATCTCTTTCTTTACTGTATAAAACACAGAAGCCAATTAAAACATTCAATTAGTTATAACAAACTACATTGCACATGATGCTTTGCAATGGTAACGCCTCCTTGGCCCACCATAAGAGCCCTGAGTCCAATCCCATCATCCTCTTTCTTTGCTGCTCACAGCAAGAGATAAGTGCCCATCTATTACTCTGACTGAGAATGCTTATTTCTCTTTGATATGTCGACTTGACTTATGTGGATGTTTCTAGTTTATTGTGTTATTTTACACAATTGTTATTGCCTTGTTTCTATGCCCTATTGCATTTGTTATACATTAATTACAGTTACTTGCTGTTTGGTTTAGCGCACTGTGCCCTGTCACGGGACTTTGTCCTCAAGCTCCAGCGCCGCTGGAGAGCCCTCCACTTTGTGAGAGGAGCGCGATCATTGCGTGCGTGTACCGGGCCGTGTCGGCAGTCGTTGGTTTCATTGCCGGTAATCGGCAGCGCGTTCAAGCGCTACAGTGCCCCGGACTCCCTTAATCGCCCGCACGCAACGCAGGAGCCGAGTGCCTCACAGCAGGAATGTGCTGCACAAGCGAACCCATTTGGGCTCCTTTTGGGCTGTTTTGGGCTCGCTTTGGGCTGCGCATGCCGCGCTCGTGCTAAGAGTCATTTCTTCCCTGCATATTGAGATAATTAGTTGGTGGAGTTGACGCCTGGTCGGCTGAAAGAGTATCTGCCTTAGGGAGTGAGCACACTCTCCTGGAAAATATTTATTTGGCTCCTACACCTCTTTATTAAGGTGTTGAAAGAACAGTTGATTACAGCTTTGCTGAGGGGGCCTGGTACAAACTTTGGTTGGCCATCAGTGCTTGTGTGCAACATGGGCTACCCCCCCTTACTCCTTAGTATTAAATTGAATATATTATATACAGATTGCCTGCCAATTATTCTGTATAGTTCACCACAGTCTTTTAGAAATCATGGATGACTGGGTGACATATGAAGAGGAGGTATATTATGAAGGACAACAGGAGACTATACTCGAAGATAATATTGTAGAGGCTCTGGATGCTTCCGTCCAATCCTCAGTCAATAAGGCTATTGAGAGCACGGTACCTAACACTGTGCAACAGGCTCTAAGTACTGCACTTAAACCTATCACTAAGCAGCTGGAAAGCTTTGCTAAAACGCATGGGTTCACTAAAGATAAAGCGAAAGGTACTCCACCAACTGCAGGCGCAGCGCAGGAAAGTCAGTGGCTGCATGCCAGCGCTTTAAACAACCTACCACTTCTTCTACGGCGGACCATAAATATTCTACTGGTGGCAAGATGAAGAGTAAACAAAATGTTTATCCCGACAGAACTAACACCGATACGGATACTACCACTACGGAGGAAGAACCCCCTCCTAAAAAGAGAACAAAGACGGCGACTTCCACCGCCCCTGAAACTGCAACCAATACCCCGATCACTTTCAATCCTAGTGACCCCAGTTGACCCGGATATATTAGAAGGTTGGACACAGAGGGCGATTTGCCTAGTAGGCAATGCAAATTGTGCCATATCCACCGAAAGGCGTAAGTCCTTGCTTATGCGCATGAACACCAACCTTACAGATCTCGCAGCGGCGGAACCTGGCCCCTTGGCCGAAGGTAATCTCTTCGGAGACCGCTTCGTAAAAGATGTTTCAAAATACATGGGAACATTTACATCCCTGGATAACGCTCAGTCAGGTATGAAGCGCGTCTTCCAACAAGGCCTTTTTAACAGGGCCGGACAAGGCAGGGGACGCTCGTCAGGCCGTGGATACAACCAAGGTCCCCCCAGAGGGGACTATGATTGTGGATGAGGAGAATGGGATTCAATAAGAGGGGGCACCTTCTACCCTACTCGTCGACGCTTCAACAGACGCCGTTTCCATGGAGGTGGAAACAGAGCAGGTTTCCAGGCACAGAATTCCTCAGGTAAGCTTATCAGACGTATCTCTACTACCATTTGGGGGTCGAACTCAGTCATTTGTTCATAATTGGCGTATTCTAAAGCAGGATACGTGGGTACTTCAAACAGTTCCGGGTTTCCATCTGGAGTTTTATATGACATACCACGTCAGGACAGTTTGCCCAAACATCTCAATATTTCCCGACAAAAGTGCATTTTTATAGACTTCGAAATAGCAGAATTCCTGCAAAAACACGTGATTACACCTTGCGACGGCAGGCCTCACGGCTTTTGTAGCAGTGTCTTTTTAGTCCAAAAGAAAGGTGGTGGACACAGACTGGTTTTGAATTTGAGGGAGTTCAATCAGGACCTCATTTACAAAATTTCAAAATGGAAGGGATCCATTTTCTGACAGATCTACTAAAGCAGGGGGACTGGATGGTAAGGTTGGATCTCAAGGATGCCTACCTGTCCATACCCATTTTCCCTCCAGACCGCCTTTTCCTGCAATTTCAATGGAAAGTTCGGTGGTACGAGTATTCGGCCCTTCCTTTTGGGCTTTCCTCTGCTCCTTGGTGCGTTACCAAGGTGATGAAGCCTGTTGTGGCCCACCTAGGGGAGCAGCGGATGCGCATGATTATTTATCTGGATGACATTCTAATCATGGCGCAGAACCCGGAGTTGGCGGCTTATCATCTTCAAATGACAATGTCCCTATTGCAGAGTCTGGGCTTTGTGATCAATCACACCAAGTCTGCGCCAGTTCCGCCACAGATAACAGACTTTCTGGGGTTTGTGATAGACTCTTGGATGATGTAACTGAATCTTCCCAAATTGAAGTTGAAGGATCTCAGGAAAGAGATTACAATACTTCTCAGCAAGCAGCTGGTGTCTCTCAGGGTTATTGCCAGGATAGTGGGTTTGCTAGCTCCATCCATTCAGGCGATCTTCCCAGGGCCACTGCATTACAGAGCGCTGCAGAGACTGAAAAGCCAACACTTACAGAAGGGTCTCACTTACACGGATGTGGTTCCGTTAACCCAGGAGGTGAGAGAAGAGATGCAGTGGTGGCTGGGCCATGTGGAAGCGTGGAACGGCAGAGCCATTTTCGGCTCACAACCCGAGGTCATCATCGAATCAGACACCAGCCGTTGGAGTTGGGGGGCGCTCTGCAGAGATATCTCCACAGGCGGTCGATGGTCGCCCCAAAAACTTTCATAACACTTAAATTGTCTAGAGCTCCTAGCGAGTTCTTTCGCGATTCAGACTCTATCCCCCAAGCAGACTTCATGTTGCATCCTTCTACGGATTGACAACATCTCAGCGGTGAGATACATAAACAAGTTTGGGGGGAATGAGATTGTCTCTTCTAGTAGAGATTGCCAAGGATTTTTGGCACTATTGCCTGAATCGACAGATCACGGTGATAGTGGAATACATTCCGGGTCAGTCCAACCTAGTGGCGGACTGGAATTCGAGACACCTCAGGGACTACAGCGATTGGCAGCTGAATTTGAGGGTGTTCCAGTGGTTACAGAACCTTTGGGGTCAATGTCAGACGGACTTGTTTGCGTCCAGGTTGAACCATCAACTTCCCAATTCTACATTTGGAGGCCAGACCCAGCGGCGGCAGCAACCGATGCATTCCTTCAAAACTGGTCGGGAGCATTGAATTATGCATTCCCTCCATTCCTCTAAATACCCAGGGTGATGTCACACATTTTCAAGCAGCAGGCAGAAGTAATATTGATGACGCACCCTGTGGAGATCGCAGCCATGGTTCCCAGTGTTACTGGAGATAAGCTGCGACCTCCCCAGGATGCTACCGTGGTCGGAGTCCCTACTCCTGGGACCTCACTGGGAACAGCATCTGTTGACCCTAGAGGGGAGACTGTCCCTGATGGCATGGCCGCTTTCCGGCAACAGTGGGAAATGCCAGAGTTTTCGGAGACAGCTTCAGCATTCATCAAGCAGGCTTATGCTCCGTCAACTAGAAAGCGATATTCTTCGGCCTGGAAGGGCTGGATGGGTTGGTGCTTGGAAAGGCACTTGGATCCCGTGGGGGCAGACCTGCCCCATGTTGTAAATTTTCTTTCTGACGAAGCAGCGTGGCATGCCGTTCAGTAAATAATTTTAGATTGGCCATCTCAGCGGGTCATAACCAGGTAGACGGGAAACCTATTGGTATGCATCTGTTAATATGCAAGCTTCTTAAAGGTATCAGGGTGGCGAATCTGCCTAAACCAAAATACTCTGGCTTATGGGATGTATCACTAGTTATTTCTTTATTTAATAACTGGCCAGTGAATAATCTTCTATACCGAAAACAGTTGTTTGCCAAGTTGCCAATGCTTTTATGCCTTTTAGCATGCAGATGCTCATCGGACAATCGGGCCTTGGAAGTTACAAGTAGAGTATTTACTCCAAATGGAGTTTTTTTTACTACCACAGGTCGTACGAAAACTCTATTTAGATATATTGAATACAATGCTTTTCCCAGCAATGAAAAATTGTGTGTTGTGCACTTGTAAAGGAATATGAGTAATGTACTAGATTGTTGAGACCAGAAGGCTCTACTCAACTGCTTATTGCAGTGCAGAAACCTTTTAAGCCGGTGTCGGCAGCAACTATTGCTAGATGGCTTTGTTTCATTACGACAGAAGCTGGTATTGACGTTCAGAAATTTGGGGCACATTCAGTACGGGGTGCCATGGCATCTAAGTCTTACATGTTAGATTCTAACATTCAGGATATTATGCATTGTGCTGATTGGTCTGCAGAATCAACTTTCAAACAATTTTGTTATAAGCCGGTGGGAGACATAACATCAGTTGTATTTAATAAAGCGTTAAACTAGCATAATACGAAGCCTCCGGTCCTGTAATAGAATCAAAAATTTGCTAGCATTCGGGCCAAGAATTTTCAATTCTTTTAAGGACACGAAGGCGAGGATTATGTACAAATTATTTTTCATATTACCCACCCGTGCATAATGGAATGATGAAGATTTATGATAAACAGATATTACGGGTTATTCATTTTTTTCCTAGGCACAGACAAGAACTCTGAGTAAGAAGTGCTTCCAGTTGAAGACTACAGCTGTATTTTGGTTCGGTATTAACTTCCATGTTGGAGGATGTTCTACAGTATTTTGTTGATATGTGGACTGCTGCCGTTTGATCAAAGAAAGAGGATGATGGGATTGGACTCAGGGCTCTTATGAAGTGCCAAGGAAGTGTTACCATTGCAAAGCATCATGGGCAATGTAGTTTGTTAGAACTAATTGAATGTTTTAATTGGCTGGAGTTTTATACAGTAAAGAAAGAGATAGCATAATCCTCTGCTCCGTGTACTAAATAGAATTGAAAATTCATGGCGCGAATGCTAGCAAATTTTTGATTCTGATTAGCTACTGTAAAAAATATGCAGTAAAGATAGATAAGCATATTGGAGCCTCTGGTCCTTACATAGAATCAAAGACGCTTTAATCCCTATTCACTTTGTGTCGACCCCTGTGAACACTGCAGAATCAGTAAAACATATATTTGGAGCATTTATGGTGCCAGGCGTGCACAAGAGTGTTGTACCTTTAACTGAAAACACTAGTGAATATATATTTCTAGGTATTTGGGTAGCCCTAGTAGGTTGCCTTATAGTTAGGAATTCGTCAATGGTTTGGTGCAAAATATTTTAGCAATATATTACATTATTTGACAACATATAATTAATTTGTAGAAATCATGTAAGCTCCGATAAGGTTTCTGAATGCACATCAAAATGCTTAGATTTGAGGAAGTTAATAGAGGAAAGATTTAAATTTCCATTTTACAGATGAAGGCAGAGTCCAATCTGTACCTATTGTGGTTCTTATGTCCTTCATTTCTGTGACCTTTTGTGGCGTTGTTGGTTGTGATCCATCTGTCAAAGGATGGGTATTCTCTTGTGCAAAGCTCCTTTTAGCTAAAGGATTGTCTGAGGAAGTTGGTTTCCAGAAGCATCCTAACAGGGTTGTAGTTAGATTCCCATCACAAGGTTATATTTGAAACACTCTATAGCCTTGGGTCTTATACTCTAAGGCGCTAGATTATTTTATTATGTTGTTACTGATCGGCTATGTCCAAGGTGCTGGACCATCTAAAGGCGATGGACATCTTTTGTTCCTCAGTATCTGAATTTAGGTGTCATTCAGGTGCAGAAATCTGTCCTTCATCCAGACGTTGGTGCAATGTCAACACATAGCTATGCTTACCTAAATACTATTCTGGCAGTGGTGAAGCCGGGCGTCCTCAGCTTTCCTGTGGATTTGCTCTTGGATTTGTTTTGAAAGTCTGCTAGTGGAAGCATGTACATAATGAATAAAAATGGTGAGTTGCAGAATGCCTATAGTTCAAAATGATGACTCTTGCTTTTGAATAACGCAACCGATCAAATTCCTATTTGGATGTTGCTGGTTTGGTTGAGCACCTGCATCCATGTAAAGATGGATCTTAATAGTCTCATTGTCAATTTCAGCCTTTTAACTAGAGTGTTTTAGACTGTAGAAAGATCAAGGAGTACAAATAACACTTTGGTTTTAGCTAGAGCTATGACAGGATCCTACGTCTGTCATAACTGGCATGTCATAAGGATAAGATGGCCACTGAGTTCTTTTGTGAGCTTTCAAAGATATGCTTGTACATTGCTCAAAACTTCATCTAGCTTTAAGACTGTATACAGGCTCCAATTCACCCCATGTGGAAGGTAAGACATCAGCATCTACCCTATCTCTCCCCAGGTGAAGTCTTCACCACTGCCTTCCCTTTTACATAGTAGCAAAAGTTCTGATTCAAACTGTCTAACTAAACAGGATACCTAAGCACGCCCAGCATCATAAATAAAATGTAATTAGGACTAGGAACTCACCTAAATTATTATTATTATTACACATGATTTATAAAGTTCATGGCTACCTTAAAATATTTCCCAGCACTGGGCTCATCTACTGAAAGAGTGCAAACCCGCCCATCTTCGGGGATGATAATATTATTTAAAGGGGTTTCAAATGCTGAAAAACACGTTTATAAATATTTACGAAACAGGGGAGAGTTTCTGACACACTCTTAATCTGGGTGGGACACAATACCACAGTATCGCACCAAGAAAAAAAAGGGCATGTCCCCCTTAGCGAGATTTTCCAATTCTGGAAATCGCAGACTACTTGTTATCACTCAATTGCAAAGAGTGAGCAGGAGTGTACGAAACCAATGCTCTAAGGTAGGAAGGTCCTGAGTTTGCCATGCATTTGTACATATAACATAGAGCCTTCAAATGCACCCAACGCTCAATGGGTAATCAATGAAGCTTCCAAACCATAGTGGCTGTAGAGATACATTTTGGAAAGCAAAGCAGAAGCCAGGCAGCAGCATGGAAGCGTTTTAAGAAAGTTTTTTCTGCCCTAGATACAGCACATTGCCATAGTCCAGTCTGGAAGCCACCAACGCCTGGACTACCGTTCTCTTAGCAGCAAGGGGGAGACAGTATACCATCTTTCTGAGGCATTTTGTAATGCTAAAACAGGTGGCAGTGACCATATTGGTTTGGTGACTCATAGTGAGTTTATTATCGAGCCACATTCATAAGTTTTTTACGACAGGCACTAGGACGAGGAGGTCAGCCCATAGATGAGGGCCACAGCTGGCAGTCCCAAGGAATAGAAGGATTTCCCACCAACACTACTGTAGTGTGAGCCAAAAGATGTGAGGCGCAGGCGATGGATTAGTCAGGAGGATTCATTTAAGTTCAGTAAAATATATCAGACCCCAGCCACAGTTGACTGGCACCAAAACACGCTCTCTCGCAGTTCCCCGGGGCTCGCCTTAGAACGCTGTCCGTGGTGACATGCTAAGTGATGTCACCACAGCGCGTTCCAAGGTGACAATAGGGGCAGGGGTGACTTGACACATGCGGTTATCTTCCTCATGTGATGGAAGATACCACACATCCCTTCTCTACAAAACTTCAGGAACACACAATAATAAAAACAGAAGACCAATAATTGTAATCTACATGATAACATATTGCTCTAGGTGTTTTGGGCGACTAACCACTCTTTGGCTAGTTCTGCGTGGTGCATGCGATTCTCCCATGCGCACCCTCGCAGGCAGGCTGTCCTCCCTCTGTGACAGCTCTTGCCTCCTGACCTCGTCACCTCTGGTCTCGGGGGCGGAATGGTACCTTACAACTCTTCCCAGGTTCCATATATTTCCCTCCTGGGTTTTTACAGCATTTTTGAACAATTTTACAATTCTTGTAGGTTTGGTAAACTCCGACCAACTTGCCCTGCCTGTTGGTGCTCTGATTTTTATAGTGTCTCCTACTTTGAACCCTACCTCTTTCACGGAGTGTAGTTTATCAAACCTGTCTTTCCTCTCTATCATGGCTTTGTGCTGTCTGTCCAACCCTTGTAACTTCCTAGCGTGTCCCGTCACCCCTTCTGCCACCCCATCCAACCCGTTGAAAGTCTCATGTTGGGCCTTCTAGCTCTGAGTAGTTCGAAAGGGGTGACTCCAGTTGTTTGGTGAGGGGTCAGGTGGTACGCTTCTAGACGTTTTCCCGTCTCTTCTTTCCAATTCAATCCATTTGTTCTTGCAAGTTGGATGCTCTCCTTGGGAGTTTTATTGAATCGTTCGACCATTCCGTTGGTTTCGGGGTGTCGGGGTGGTACAATGCGCAGCGTTTGTGCTCAATCCCATTGCTCTCGAGGAAGTCCCCCATTTCTTTTGAGCATAGCTGTACCCCATTGTCCGTCAAAAGGCTACTGGGCAGACCTTCCCTGAGGAATAGTTCTTGCAGGAACTCAATGACCACTATGGTGGTGATCTCCAATACAATCTTCACCTCTGGCCACCTAGAATATAGGTCTACGAGCACTAAGATATAGGGAGTGCGAATCTAGCCGGCCAGTGGCCCTATTATGTCCAATGCCACTTCTTCCCAAGGCCCCACCGGTGGCGATCTACATTGCATGGGAGGTGTGTGCTGTTTCAAGACCTTATCGCTCATGGTGCATGGTATGCAGTCCCTAACTTTCCTCTCAATCACTTTGTCCATGCTTGGCCACCAGTAGTCTTCCCGCATCCTCTGCTTCGTCTTGGTGATTCCCATGTGCCCCTCATGGGTGAGATCTACTAGGTATTCCCTAAATGCACTGGGAGGGATCAACCTTGTGCCGCAGAACAGACAATCATCGGCGACAGATAGTTCATCCTTGATCATCCAGAACGGCCGTAGCGCATCGTCCTGTTTGTCTTTGAGGTTCCAACTTCCTTTTACCCTCTTGTACACTTTCATCAACTGGTGTATGGGCTTCTTTCCAGCTCCCTTCTCCAACAGCCCCTTGGGTAATTACCCAGACCTTTTCTGCCAGAACCTCGTCCTTGTCTTCTTTGTTCTCATCGCCTGCTTCATCTTCCTTTGTTTCCCCCACAAGGCGCGAGAGGCAGTCTGCTTAAAAATTCCTCGTTCCAGGTACATATTCTACATTGAATGCATACTCGTGAAGGTTTATGATCCAATGTCTGATTCTACTTGAGATCGCGTCCAGTCCTTTTTTGTTGAAGACCTCGACCGGAGGTTTGTGGTCAGTCCTCAGGTTGAATTTAGTTCCCCAGAGGAAGTCCCGGAACTTGTTCATGGCCCAGTATACCGCTAAGGTCTCCTTCTCTATTACCAAGTAGTTAACCTCGGATTTCCTAAGAGATCTTGATGCGAAGGCTATGGTCTCCTCTCCACTCACGCCCACCTGAGTAAGGACCGCCCCCGAGTCCCTTGGAACCGCATCTGTTGTCACGACCGTCTTCCTGTTTGGTATGAACGCTTGGAGGCTTGGGGCCTCTGCCAGTGCTTTCTTCACCTCCTCGAATTCCCTTTGGCACACTTCATTCCAACCGAACGCCACATCCTTCTTAAGCAATTGGCGTATTGCATAGGTCCTGCTTGCAAAATTCTGCACAAACTTGCTGTAGAATTCCAGCATACCCATAAATGATTTTATTTCTTCCTTGTTTTTCGGTGGAACCAATCTGATTATTGCGTTCTCAAGTTCAATTTTGGGCCGAATTCTGCCCGGTGTTACCTTGTTTTCCAAAAAGTCTAGCTCTTTACATCCAATCTTGCATTTTTCTCTCTTCACTGTCAGGCTTTGTTCCCTGAACCTCGCCAGCACCTGTCTCAATCTAGTGTTGTGTTATCTGTTGTCCTCGCCAAAGATCAGCACGTCGTCTTGGTAGCACAACACTCCAGGGATGCCGCTAAGAATACTGCCCATAAGTCTTTGGAATACCGCTGCGGCCGAGACTAGAACGAATGGCATTCTCTTGAATTTGAGAGCTCCCATCGGGGTTACGAACGCCGTGAGTTCTTGGGAATCTTCATGGAGCCTGATTTGGAAATAGGCCGAGGTTAAATCTAAAGTCGAGGAAATTTTTGCTCCTTCCAACATGCTCATCATCTGGGTGATGTTGGGCAGCGGGAACTTGTCGACTACGTCCTCTTTATTCAGTGCCCTGAGGTCTATGCATAAACGGACGGAATTATCCTTTTTCCTTGCTGCGACAATCGGCGCCAGCCACTCCGTTTCCTCCATGGGTTCTATCACTCCTAGGTTGCACAATTTCTCTAGTTCCGCTCTTACAGCTTTTTGTATAGCTATGGGTAGGTTTCTCACTTTAGCTACTACTGGCACTGCGTGCTCCTTCAATTTTATCGTGTGGGAGTAGTTTTTGAGGCACCCTAGCTCCCGCTGAACACTTCTTTGAACTCTTCCTCAATGCTTCCGCATGTCTCACCTACCTCCTGCACTAAGATTTGTGGGGTTTTGTTGGGGTTGAGATACACGCCTAGTTCCTTTTGTGCTTGCCATCCTAGTATGTTGTCCCCCTCTAGCGATACATAAATGTTAGAGACTGTCAATCTGTCTTTGTAACTCACTGTGCCCCAGAAGTAGCCTTTCATATTAATAGGTCGACCACCATAACCCCCTGGTCTGACATCCATTTTGTTCACTTTGGGTTTACCTTTGTCCACCCTTTCAAATTCTCTTGCATTTATGATATTAATCTTGGAACATGAGTCAAACATAGCCTCCAGCTCAGTCTCATCAATCTTAATGCTGTCTTTGGGATTGCTAATCTGTCCGCTCTGCACATGCAGGACGATTTCATCACACACTCGTGTAGTGTTCTCCTTCCCTTGCTTCTTGTATCCTGACCACTCCTGCAGTACTGTCTAAAGTGGCCGTTGTTGCCACACTTACTACATATATATTTCAATGCAGGGCAATTTTTGTCACTTGCCATGTGTCCTTGCTTACCACATCTATAGCAGTTGCCCTTAAAGCTCCATCCCCCTTTACTCTCCATCTGTTCTTTCTGCACATTCTTTTGCTCTTTGACTGCTAATACACCTTCGCCTTCCGTCACTACTCACTTTAGTCTTGTTCTCACTGACTTTACTTTCGCTGTCTTGCTTTATCTCGTTAACACACAGCATCATGTGTTCTACCTGCTTGGCTACAATAAGCACGTCCCTGCTTGAGTGGTGGATCATCTTTTAACCACAACTCCTCACGCACACGCTCCATTCTGCATGTTAACACAAACTGGTCTCTAATCCTCTCCTCACACGCACCTCCAAACTTGCATGTGGCAGCTAATTTACGCAGATCTGAGACGAAGTCTTCAATTGATTCCCCTTCCTTCTGCCCTCTTTTCCCAAAATGGTATCGTTCCATAATGGTGCTAGTTTTGGGGAGGTAATGTAGGTCTAGTTTTTTCAGGCTAACTTCAAATGTATTCAATCCCCTCGCCTCATGTGCACCCAGCTCTGGGAGATGTTCTAACACTTCCTCTCCCTCTGCCCCCATGTAGTACGACAACAGTGCAACTTTTCTTTCCAGACCTAGATTGGGCCCACATCCAGTAGCATAGTTCAGGAAGACCTTCTTTCATTTGTTCCACTTAATAGCTGGTTCCCCAGGACTGGCTTAAAAGAACGGTGGGGGTGTTACGTTTTGCATACTTGCCTCTACTTAAACTTTGTGACTACATCAAACACTGTTATCCGTGTACCCACCGACAGTAAAAACTAAGTATGGGCGGAAAATCCGTTACGCTCGCGGATTTTGCGGATTTTCGGTAAATTCGCAATCCGCGAGATTTGCGAATTTCCCGCAAAATCCGCAAATTCGCACGCAGCGGATTTTTTTTTTCTTGGTGATACAATTTTGCGGCGCGCAGCATTTATCATCGTTTGCCGAGTTACTTTTCTTGATATTTTGCGAGTGCTGCGCCATTTTGGATCTTGCTGCGGGATCCCGCGGGAATTTGGCAAGCGCGATTACGTAATCGCGGCTTGCCAACTTTTACAGCGAGCGTTTGTCAACGCGAGTACACCGTGATCACGTATCGCGGTACTTCGCAATTGCGAGCTTTGAGATGCGGCGAGCAGCAACAATCTCGCACACGCGAAAATATAAAATTTGCAATTCTGCACAAGAAATCCACCAGCAAGCAGCATAAACCTTCTTGAAATGATGATTTTTATCTGAATAACTCCTTAGGTTGACATTTGCCTGCACTTTTTCTGCGAGGAGTCCATTTTTGGGAGGGGGGGGTGGGAGGAAGGAAGTGCCCCACAGTCTTCAACTTCCTGTTCCTGTCCAGCAGGCTACTCCCAGTGCTTTGTCCATCTCCTGGTCACTTTTCATTTGGATCTGGAGCTGGAAGGATTACTTTTTGTGGATGCTGCTGGATATTTGGATTTGAGGCCTTTTTGACTTTCTTTGGATCACTTTTGGATTAAAAATTTCACAAGTAAGTTTGTTTGGGGCATTACAGTTGCTGCAACTACAATTTTGGAATTTTCGATTTTTGGGCTGTTTTGGGGCCTTTTGACTAGGGGTACTCAGTGGTGGGTGGACTGAGTCTTTCTGTGGGGTGTCTGGAACTTAAACATCATGGAGGGCATGGATGGAATGGGATTGTGCTGATTTTTCAGTGATTTTCGTTTTTTGGGGCTGTACTTGTGGCCTTTTCACCTGGGGTATTAAGTCTAGCATGGGCCTAGTCTTTCTGTGGGGTGTCTTGAACTTAAACATCATGGAGGGCATGGATGGAATGGGATTGTGCTGATTTTTCAGTGATTTTCGTTTTTTGGGGCTGTACTTGTGGCCTTTTCACCAGGGGTATTGAGTCTTGCATGGGCCTAGTCTTTCTGTGGGGTGTCTTGAACTTAAACATCATGGAGGGCATGGATGGAATGGGATTGTGCTGATTTTTCAGTGTTTTTCGATTTTTGGGGGTGTTCATGGGGAGGGACAGGCCATGTGGCTGGGGGCCATTTTGAGTGCTGCTACAGGCCCTGGCCATGTGCTGGGAGGCAAGTGGCCATTTTGAATGCAGGCATTGTTGTTAGGCCTGCAACCATTTTGCCTACTTTTCAACCTTTATGCCCAGGGGTAGTGAGTCTTGCATGGGCCTAGTCTTTCTGTGGGGTGTCTTGAATTTAAACATCATGGAGGGCATGGATGGAATGGGATTGTGCTGATTTTTCAGTGATTTTCGTTTTTTGGGGCTGTACTTGTGGCCTTTTCACCAGGGGTATTGCGTCTAGCATGGGCCTAGTCTTTCTGTGGGGTGTCTTGAACTTAAACATCATGGAGGGCATGGATGGAATGGGATTGTGCTGATTTTTCAGTGATTTTCGTTTTTTGGGGCTGTACTTGTGGCCTTTTCACCAGGGGTATTGAGTCTTGCATGGGCCTAGTCTTTCTGTGGGGTGTCTTGAACTTAAACATCATGGAGGGCATGGATGGAATGGGATTGTGCTGATTTTTCAGTGTTTTTCGATTTTTGGGGGTGTTCATGGGGAGGGACAGGCCATGTGGCTGGGGGCCATTTTGAGTGCTGCTACAGGCCCTGGCCATGTGCTGGGAGGCAAGTGGCCATTTTGAATGCAGGCATTGTTGTTAGGCCTGCAACCATTTTGCCTACTTTTCAACCTTTATGCCCAGGGGTAGTGAGTCTTTCATGGGCCTAGTCTTTCTGTGGGGTGTCTTGAATTTAAACATCATGGAGGGCATGGATGGAATGGGATTGTGCTGATTTTTCAGTGATTTTCGTTTTTTGGGGCTGTACTTGTGGCCTTTTCACCAGGGGTATTGAGTCTAGCATGGGCCTAGTCTTTCTGTGGGGTGTCTTGAACTTAAACATCATGGAGGGCATGGATGAAATGGGATTGTGCTGATTTTTCAGTGATTTTCGTTTTTTGGGGCTGTACTTGTGGCCTTTTCACCAGGGGTATTGAGTCTTGCATGGGCCTAGTCTTTCTGTGGGGTGTCTTGAACTTAAACATCATGGAGGGCATGGATGGAATGGGATTGTGCTGATTTTTCAGTGTTTTTCGATTTTTGGGGGTGTTAATGGGGAGGGACAGGCCATGTGGCTGGGGGCCATTTTGAGTGCTGCTACAGGACCTGGCCATGTGCTGGGAGGCAAGTGGCCATTTTGAATGCAGGCATTGTTGTTAGGCCTGCAACCATTTTGCCTACTTTTCAACCTTTATGCCCAGGGGTAGTGAGTCTTGCATGGGCCTAGTCTTTCTGTGGGGTGTCTTGAATTTAAACATCATGGAGGGCATGGATGGAATGGGATTGTGCTGATTTTTCAGTGATTTTCGTTTTTGGGGGCTGCACTTGTGGCCTTTTCACCAGGGGTATTAAGTCTTGCATGGACCTAGTCTTTCTGTGGGGTGTCTCGAACTTAAACATCATGGAGGGCATGGATGGAATGGGATTGTGCTGATTTTTCAGTGTTTTTCGATTTTTGGGGGTGTTCATGGGGAGGGACAGGCCATGTGGCTGGGGGCCATTTTGAGTGCTGCTACAGGCCCTGGCCATGTGCTGGGAGGCAAGTGGCCATTTTGAATGCAGGCATTGTTGTTAGGCCTGCAACCATTTTGCCTACTTTTCAACCTTTATGCCCAGGGGTAGTGAGTCTTGCATGGGCCTAGTCTTTCTGTGGGGTGTCTTGAATTTAAACATCATGGAGGGCATGGATGGAATGGGATTGTGCTGATTTTTCAGTGATTTTCGTTTTTGGGGGCTGTACTTGTGGCCTTTTCACCAGGGGTATTGAGTCTTGCATGGGCCTAGTCTTTCTGTGGGGTGTCCTGAACTTAAACATCATGGAGGGCATGGATGGAATGGGATTGTGCTGATTTTTCTGTTTTGTTTTCCGATTTTTTTGGGGTGTATAACTGAACTGATGTTCCTCTGTCTTCCATTGCTTTTAGGTGCAGAAGACTCAAGAGAACCACCAGTGCCAGGAAGAAGTCCTGCAGCGGTGTGTGTGTGCAGCATAACGTCACGCGACGTCACGTCTGGCCTCAGACAACTCTACAATTCGTGCAACTGCGGCCTGCTGTCTGACCTGCTCTGAAGAAGATGGCCCCAAAAAAAGGTCTCCGTAGCTCCTCTAGCAAGAAAGTTGCTAGTAAGGAGCAGAAGAAGCAAGTTACAAAGAAGGCTGGTGTGCCGGCCGCCTCGTTTTTTGGGAGCAAAAATAAAAGTACGCCTGCAGCAGCAGCAGGATCTGCTGGGGACCAAGCTGGGAGCAGCACCCCCGCTCCATTGGGTTCAGTGCCTCCACCACCACGCCAAATTAAGTCAAAGCCCTTGAGTGCTTCAGAGGCAGTCAGTGTACTTCTCCAATCACCATCGACCAGTGACGTTGGCTCATCGCAAGAAAGTAGCAGCAATGTCCCTGAATCAACACAGGTTGTTGTAACTCATCTGACAAGTGTTGAACAACCACAGCCGCAACAACAACACCATGTGCAAGTACAAGCCCAAGTACATGTGGAAGGAGAGGCAGCGCAAGGAGATGCGCAAGCAGAGGTGCATGGAGGGTCACAAGTGCCCACAATAGTTGTTCCTCCCGAAGTAGGGGCACATCAGGAAATCGACAATCAAGCCGAGGTATCATTGGAAGCCACTCCTCCTGATGATCATTCATTGTCTTCCACATCCCTAGCAAGGAAAAGATCAAGGTTGGTGTCTACATCTTCTTCAAGCCCACCTCCTTCTGATGATCCCATTCTGGATGAAGATTGGGAACCATTATCACGGCAGTCTGAGAGGGAGGCACACCATGATCTGACAAAGGTACCTAAGCGTAAAAGGAAGGTCGTCGAAAAACTCATAGCTATGGAGTGTGATGAGGCTCAACAAGAAGTGACGGATACTGCTGCTGGTGAAGCCTCTCACGATGACGTCGAGCTAGTCATCATAAAGGTCACTGCAGCCCCAGCGGGCATGCAGCAAAGAGACATTTTGGCCCCATCCCGAGAAGCTGCTGAGCGTGATGATGATGTCGACGAGGAGGCAATGGAAATGGAAACACAACAATCATTAGATTTGGAGTTAACTAGTACACCAACACCTACCGCTTCCATATTTCTTTCCCGCAAGAAGGGACCTCCATCCACCTCGACCTCAATTCGTGGTGGTGACAGTGCAAAACGTACTGAAGTTCGGCAATCCACATCCTCCACTTCATCTGGCATTAGCAGCAGGACCACCAGCACCAGTATCGCCGCCTCCTCCGGCCCCCAAAGACATTTCAAGTCTCCAATTTGGGACTTCTTTAGTGTTTGCCCAAAAAAGGAAAACGTAGCCCTTTTTAGCATTTGTAAGCTTCGAGTTAGTCGTGGTAAGTTTGGTACCAACTAGAACGCACGCTGTCCAATGGTTTGCGCACCTAGAGGCGGTCAAGGAAGCCCGAATTGCACGTAATGAAAACGTTGATTTTTCTTCTGATGATGACGAGGAGGAAGAAGACGATTCAAACACTTCACTTACACCCAGTACCCCTGTCAGCAGCACACCCCATGTGAGCCACACTAAGAGTGTGGGAGAGAGTGAGACATCAATGCGAAAAAGTTCATCAGCGAGCGTAACTGGGTCGAAGATATCATCATCATCCCGTAAATCCTTGGTCCAGGGCAACATTAAAAAGATGTTGTTTACAGAAGCGCAATATGAACGCAACCACCCACTGACGCGTCTGTATAACACTAAGCTGGCTAAAATGCTAGCTCTGGACCTTCTCCCTTTTTCTTTTGTAGAAGGGGTTGGTTTTCTAGAATTAGTGGCAGCGCTTTGCCCTAAATGGAAGGTTCCTAGCCGGTTCTATTTTGCCCGAGTTGCGGTTCCAGCACTACATGAAGATGTTCTGGAGGTGATTGGGGCAGCTTTGCAGAAGAGTGCTGTTCACACTATACATCTGACAACAGACATGTGGACCAGTGGCGCAGGCGCTGATTACATGTGCATCACTGCACACTGGGTCTCTTTTTCAGGGGCTAAAGCAAAGCTAAACACAGGTGTTGACCCAGACATTGTTTTTAAAGCTGCTCGGAAACATGCAACACTAGCCATGTTTGGTTTGGAGAAACGTCACACAGCACAAAACATTTTGGATGTCTTTAACACAAAGGTCCTTAACTGGCTGTCCCCAAAAAAACGCCAGGTTGGTTATGTTTCCACGGACAATGGCGCCAATATAGTTAAGGCCATGAAGCTGGGTGACTATTTCAGAGTGCCGTGTTTGGCGCACTGTATAAACCTGGTTGTCCAAAAATTCTTGGGTAATAAAGACAGTGCAGCGTACAGAGTACTGGACACCTGCCGAAAAATGTGCAACCATTTCAGCCATTCTTTTAAGGCCCAGAAGCAGCTGAGGAGCCTGCTATATGAACGTCAAATGCCAGTGAAAGCACTCATCCAGGAGGTGGTAACACGTTGGAACTCAACCTTCTACATGCTTGAGCGTCTGTATGAGCAGTATACGGTACTCGATTACTATTTCTTAACACAAGGTACAGCTCAGAAGGAGGACCTGAGGATGGGTGCGGCGCAATGGAACATAGTTAAAAGCCTGACACGCATGCTTCGTCCTTTTGAGTTCTTCACGCGTGCAGTCAGCAAGGAGGACTGTAATTTGGGAAAAGCTATCCCATTGTTGTACATGCTGGAGCACCAACTGAAGGAGGTGTATTCTGTGTTTGAAAAAGATGAAGAAAACCAAGACCCTTTTGTTCTGGCTGAGAAATTATTAGAGTACCTACAACGTCTTAAAATGATCCACTCAAACCAGCATTACATTTGTGCTACTATTCTGGATCCACGCTACAAAAAGGAGCTGGCAGGCCAAGCATTCTTTCCTTTTGCTGATGAAGATGTAACAAAGTACAAACAGTGGATAGTCTCCTCAGCCAAGAGGTTTGAAAGAGAACGGCAGCAAATTGAAGGAAAAGGCAGTACATCAGCATCAGCAGGCCATCCCCAGTCACAACAATCCACTTCTGCACCTGTGGCTGCGGCACAAGTGGCCTCTCAGCCGTTAAAGAGACCGGCAACCGGATCATCTGCACCACCAGACACAACAGTAACATTGGAGGCTGAAGAGGATTGGCTAGCTCAGCTTGGGTTTGGTTCTCAAAAGGTCACAGCAACAGCTAAGCAAAGTGGAGGAACCTTGGAGGAGAACCTTGAGTCGATGGTGAAGGACTATCTGAATGACTCAACAGAGGTCTATGTTAATGCTGACCCATTGGCGTGTAGATAAGGTAGCAAAGGCCCAAGGGTTTCAAGGCTTTGGACAACACTTAAATAAGTATGATTAATTGGTGGATGGAGACACACTCGAAGCTCTGGACCTCTTGGGCTTCAGGTTAGAAAAACTGGTTTAAGAAGTTGTAAGTGTGATCTCCACATGAAATTAATTCAGTTTGCCAGGATTAATATCCATTTTTTCCAGCTCGTAATATGGAGGACAGAGACATTTCTGTTTGCAGCAAGATTTCTTTATTTTGATTCATACAGCAAGGACAGCCGACACGTGTTTCGCCCCCTCTTGGCGATTTGCGCTGGGGCTTTCTCAAGGCTGTTAAAGAGGAATGAGAGAGAATGTTTTAAAATAATGTGGTCTAAGAGCAGTTGACCCCAAGAAGAACCAAGAGAACACCAGGTGTGCGGAAGTGCTTAGAATAGTTCTGTGATACTATATCACCTTAAAGATCCGGTATCCGTGCTTAGAGCAAGTGGTAGTGCCTAAATAAAGTGCAGTGATTTGGAGAATTCCAAAGAACCACGAAAAATAAGATTCAGAAAAACAGTGTAGATGTGTTATAAGTATGATTTTTAAAAAAAAGAGCAGCAGGATTAGGTGAGCGTAAAAGGAAATGAAAGAAAGAATGTCACTCTATTCAGTTAGTCAAGCAAAGGAATCCCAAAGTATTGAAGTAAATAAAGATGAAGGAATAAAACAAAGAATAGTCTGGTCAATAAAATACAATCATAGTACCTAAATAGGTTAAGTCTCGTAGGAAAATCTCGTTTCAAGATGTGTACAGTGTCCGAAGTATAAAAATATAAATCTTCAGTAGTAAAACATTTCCTGTTAATTTAAACGGAACAATTCATAAGTGCAATAGAATATAGAAATGGCCTGCAAGAACTGATGACTCTTGATTCTTTTAACTCCATCCATTGGCTAGTGCATATTAAAAAATGGTTTACACTCCTGGGCTAATATTCAATGTGGGAGACTCCAGACAAAATGCCCACATTTTCCAAACTAGTAGTTAAGCGAGCCTTCTGGACCCACATGAGTGGAAAATTAGTGGATGGTAGTTGTGTTGGTTCCGCAGTCCAGGCCTTCTTATCATTTAAGGATGAATTCCGTTTTGAAACATTCTTGGACGAGATTGAGCCACCCATTGCAAAAACCCTTTACTTAAAGTTCAGATACGGGATACTTATGCTGAATTACAATACCGAAAGATGGGCACAAAAAAGATTGGGAGAATCGAATGTTAAAACTGGGTGTTGCCCTATGTGTTCCAATGTTTGTCCTGAGAATGAGGTTCACATGTTTTTTGTTTGTAGCGCATACATGAATGCTAGAAAGAAATGGCTAAAACCAATGTGTAACCTCTTGGGAACCAGGTCCTGCTCAATAGCCTTTAGGATCATGAAAAGAAATTCGACCCAGTACATTGTATTTAGCATAAGTAAATTTCTATATTCTGCTTACATAACCCGTAAAAAACAAGGACATGTACTTTGAGTTGGAAAGGTGTATATGTTTACAAAACCCTTACATTTTTAATATTTTTATATATTTTTAAATTTGAAATGAAATATATTGCGTGTTTGTTTTTAAAAAAAATGAATTGTAAAAGCTATTCTTTTTCCATGTACCATTTTCTTAATTACTGCCATGCTTACTGCTTAATTTTCTATGTATGTATGTGACTTTTATGGCCAAATTGGCCGAAATAAAGTAATAATAATAAGTGCAATTGTGTTGACATCCAATCTTATATATAGCATGTTAATTAAAACATTATGTCAGACAGGCTTTCAATATATAAAAAACAATGTATCCAAAAAAGACAGGTTTCCAACCGAGATACCCGGATTCATGCTGTCAATTCATAGGGTTATGCCATCTATATTGCAAAAAACATATTTACCTCATTTCAGCAGTATCTGATTAGTTATATTCTAAGAGGCACACGATTAGAATTTGTTTAGCTAATCTACATATTTCCATTGCACATAATGTTTTCACACAGTTTTTTTACACATTTTTTTCACATTTAGTAACATAGTAAATAACGGTATATACTGATAGTCTCTTAGCAGCTGGCTTTATTTTGCATAGCAGTATAGATGTTATTGAATGCTTTGGGTTGTTTTTATTACGGTGGGCAAAAGAGGTAGTGGGGGTTGCTAATCCTCATATCCGGGCATATGTAAAGGTGATTAAAGGAGGCAAAGTCGCCCTATTTCATTAGCCAGTTGGGAGATATTGTGTGACTGACTGGCATAAGATACTGTTAGTCGTATTAATGTTAAGCAGCCTGAAAGTCACAATACGTGGGCGAATATATAAGTGGTTGTAAAACGACCTATCAATGCAGCATGCAAACGAAGTAAGCCATAGTCTACAAATCTAGTCAAAGTGGCGCTGTGTTAAGGAAAAGCAGATTGCGAGCGTTTCTGTTCTAAGAAAACGGGGATGGAAATCCACCGTGTTTGACACAAAACTGCTGGAGCAGTTGAGCGCAGTTTTTAAAAAACAAGACCAACTATTTAGGCTAATGCCCTCGATATACAAATGCAGACGGAGTTACGCGTTGTTAAGGAAAATTAAATTGCGAGCGTTTCTATTCTAGGAAAGCGGGGATGGAAATCACCCGTGTTTAACACAGAACTGCAGAGAGTAATTGAGCGCAGTTTAAAGAAACAAGACTTACTATTTAGGCTAATGCCCACGCTCCTAGAGTCCTCCCGGCATGGTGGTTCCTAGGTCAGTGCCTCCCGCGTCTCGTAATCGCGGGATCCGGTAGTTAAGGAGGACAACCCGGAAGTAGGAGTCTTCAAAGAGCGGGTCGATCTTTTTGGTCGCTTTCATTTAGGGTGTTTTTTATTTTAATTTATATTATTGACATAATGGTCAGATAAAGGTTCTCCGTACTGATTTAAAAACAGTATAAAGCGAAAAAACGTATCATCACAGCGGAAGTATTTTAAGCTGGAAAGATTGTTCTTAAAAGTGTCCTGATCGGTTCGGTAAGGCGGACGCCATTTATAAGTGGTGAAAGAAGCCGACCAAACATGTTGTAAAGTTTGGGCAGCTTTTTACTACCAGTCGTGGATGTACCCATTAAATCATGTGATTATTCAGAGTAGCCAGAAAAAAATATTGAAACGACTTGTTTTGAATTACAAGGTTGGCCTTCACTATTAGAATATATTACCACCATTTGTCAAAAGGTAATGGATTATCCTCAGAATGTGGAGGCGGAGGTAAAAGTGCACAGTTCTTGAGCATCCAAAATTGAGTCATAGGTTGTTTTTTTGGTTTGTTTTTTTATGGTTTGTTTTTTATGGTTTGTTTTTTTATGGTAATATGGCCTATTAGCATTTTGGAACACCCTTGGCCATACGCATAGATTGTATTGTGCCATGGTAATATGACCTATTAGCATTTTGGAACACCCTTGGCCATACGCATAGATTGTATTGTGCCATTGTGTCTCTGCATTTTCCTAAGGGGAATAACAGTGGGAAAACGTAATCCAACATAATGGCTTTTTTCTGGAAGGATTATACAGATCATGAACCCAGATGTATTTGTGCATCTCATCTATTATGTGAGTGTTTTTATCCATGCTGATATTTCACTCTTTTACATATGCGAGAATGAGAAAGATTTATAGTCTATAGTTCATAACCATTTTTACAGCCCTAGGTCTATGACTATGAGAGTATAGTGTCACCTTTACATTCACAACATTAGGTCAATTATAGCCAATGATGCCACTCATACTCTTGATTGAGGCCTTTTGTTACAGTTTCCATTCCAATGATTAGTGAGCTCTCTTCTCGACGGAGCATCTGGTCCAAGTCTCCTCCTCGTTTGGGAATTTTCAGTTTTTTTAGGCCAACAAACGTGAAACTCAGATTGTTTTTGTGATACTGAAGGAAGTGATTTACAAGGGACTGTCTAGTATCTGTACCATGGATGTTCCGGTAATGTTCCTGTATCCGGACTTTCAAAGGTCTTTTCGAGCTGCCAATGTAGTGTTGTCCACAAGGGCATGTTATTAAGTAAATAACATAAGTACTTTCACAGTTAATGACCCATTGGCGTATTGGCATGGAAAAAAAGAATTGTGGCCACAGCTCACCAACCTGGCTTTAAACTACTTGTCTTGCCCACTCGCAAGCGTGTCTTCTGAACGTGTTTTCAGTGCTGCTGGTGGCATTGTAACTTCCAAACGGAGCCGCCTCTCGCCCAAAAATGTGGAGAGGTTAACAATGATCAAGATGAATCAGCACCTCATACCACCAGATTTCAGAGTACGAGAAAGCGCGCCGGATGAAGACGAGGTGGACAGCAACATAGATGAGGGAATTTCTTCTCTGTCAGGTGACACTGAGCTCACCCTGCCTGAATTCCCAGAGTATGATGACGAAGCCTTATTCTTATTCATGGACCGTGATACCGAGCCCTGAAAATGAGACAACGAATCAATAACTTTCTTTTTCGTCCTTATTCACTTTTATTCCTGTGTGTCTGTCTTTCTTTGTTGTGCACAGTTAATATAATTCAAACTTTAATCAGATAATCACAAAAACAAGCCCATCAGCAGAACTGTCTTCACTTGTTTGCTAATTGATTTAAAAGTGCCGCAGTCTGCATTTCTCAGGTTCACAAGTTCAGAAGAACATGCTCCTCTATCCTCCTCCTCCAGACTCCTATTTCCATCAAAGCAGAGGGCTGGTTTACGCCCAATGAAGAAAGACTCAGCACTTGTGGGGGTGTTGTTCTAACTCTTTGCGGGTGAGTTGACGGCTCTGGGGCCATTGCTGGGAAGCTCTAATACCGGATAAAAGTGGTTTGGACCAAATCCGAGGCGGACATTTTTTTGTGTTTTTGCTGACTTGCTTGCCTTTGAGGTGCTCTTTGAGGGGGTTCCGGCTGTTTGTGGGTGAGTTTCGGGGTCTGGGAGCTCTGCTGGGACACTCTAATCTTGATTGCATTTGCTTTTCAGGAAATCCGTGGTGGCCTAGCTACGCAGCGCGTTTGGACCGAAGGCCGAGAAATATTGTAAGTAGGAGATGTTGCTTTTGGCCTGTTTGGGGGTGTTATGCTTTTTGGCGGGTGGGTTTGCGGGTCTTGGGCCATTCCTGGGAAGGTCTAATACCCGGTAGAAATGGTTGGGACAAAATCCACGCAGATTTTTTTTTTGCTATTTCTGACATTTTGCTCAATGAAGCGTTTTCGGGGGCCTGTTTGGGGGGCTTCCTTGTGTTTGTGGGTGGGTTTCGGGGTCTGTGAGCACTGATGGGACACTCTAATCTTGATTGCATTTGCTTTTCAGGAAATCCGTGGTGGCAAACCGGACTTATGGCCTAGCTACGCAGCGCGTTTGGACCGAAGGCCGAGAAATATTGTAAGTAGGAGATGTTGCTTTTGGCCTGTTTGGGGGTGTTATGCTTTTTGGCGGGTGGGTTTGCGGGTCTTGGGCCATTCCTGGGAAGGTCTAATACCGAGTAGAAGTGGTTGGGACAAAATCCAGGCCGATTTTTTTTTTGCTATTTCTGACATTTTGCTCAATGTAGCGTTTTCGGGGGCCTGTTTGGGGGGCTTCCTGGTGTTTGTGGGTGGGTTTCGGGGTCGGGGAGCATTGCTGGCTATGGATACTTTACTTTGCAAGAGGTTTGAAGTAAATCCATGGTGGCAGAGGGGAGTTAGGGCCTAGCTGCAGAGCGCGCGCGTAGTGATTTGGGAAATTTGGGAAAAAATGACTAAGTCCCCATTTTTGTACTTTTGCTCTTTGGCTGTTTGGGGGTCTTCTACTCATTTTCTCCTGGGTTGACGGCTCTGGGGCCATTGCTGGGAAGCTCTAATACCGGATAAAAGTGGTTTGGACCAAATCCGAGGCGGAAATTTTTTTGTTCTTTTGCTGACATGCTTGCCTTTGAGGTGCTCTTAGGGGGGTTCCGGCTGTTTGTGGGTGAGTTTCGGGGTCTGTGAGCACTGATGGGACACTCTAATCTTGATTGCATTTGCTTTTCAGGAAATCCCTGGTGGCAAACCGGACTTATGGCCTAGCTACGCAGCGCGTTTGGACCGAAGGCCGAGAAATATTGTAAGTAGGAGATGTTGGTTTTGGCCTGTTTGGGGGTGTTATGCTTTTTGGCGGGTGGGTTTGCGGGTCTTGGGCCATTCCTGGGAAGGTCTAATACCGGGTAGAAGTGGTTGGGACAAAATCCAGGCCGTTTTTTTTTTTGCTCTTTCTGACATTTTGCTCAATGTAGCGTTTTCGGGGGCCTGTTTGGGGGGCTTCCTGGTGTTTGTGGGTGGGTTTCGGGGTCGGGGAGCACTGCTGGCTATGGATACTTTACTTTGCAAGAGGTTTGAAGCAAATCCATGGTGGCAGAGGGGAGTTAGGGCCTAGCTGCAGAGCGCGCGCGTAGTGATTTGGGAAATTTGGGAAAAAATGACTAAGTCCCCATTTTTGTACTTTTGCTCTTTGGCTGTTTGGGGGTCTTCTACTCGTTTTCTCCTGGGTTGACGGCTCTGGGGCCATTGCTGGGAAGCTCTAATACCGGATAAAAGTGGTTTGGACCAAATCCGAGGCGGAATTTTTTGTGTGTTTTTGCTGACTTGCTTGCCTTTGAGGTGCTCTTAGGGGGGGTTCCGGCTGTTTGTGGGTGAGTTTCGGGGTCTGTGAGCACTGCTGGGACACTCTAATCTTGATTGCATTTGCTTTTCAGGAAATTCCTGGTGGCAAACCGGACTTATGGCCTAGCTACGCAGCGCATTTGGACCGAAGGCCGAGAAATATTGTAAGTAGGAGATGTTGCTTTTGGCCTGTTTGGGGGTGTTATGCGTTTTGGCGGGTGGGTTGGCGGGTCTCTCCTGGGCCATTCCTGGGAAGGTCTAATACCGGGTAGAAGTGGTTGGGACAAAATCCACGCCGAAAAGCCTTTTGGCACTTTTTGTAACTTAGGGTTTGTTAGGGTTAGCCCTAGCAGCAGGATTGCATGTATTTCGGGGTGTTCTAGATTTTTGCAACTGAGTTCTGGGGTCTTAGAGCACTCATGAGAATGTGTAATTTTGGTTGCAAGTCATTTGAAGAAAATCCATGGTGGGAAAGGGGGGATTTGGCCTAGTTAAAGAAAGCCTTTGCCACTATTCTTAACTTAGGGTTCGTTAGGGTTAGCAGTATTTCTATTGCATGTGTTTGAGAGGGGGGGTTTTCGAGTCTTGGAGCGATGCTGGCTATGGATACTTTTGCTTGGTTGCTTGCAAGTGGTTTGAATGCAATCCACGGTGGGTAAGGGGGTATTTGGGCCTACTTTTACTTTCAAAGTACGTTTTGTCACCAGTTTTCTGCTAGGCCTCGTTTTTTGCGATTTGATTGGGGGTCTCCTACATTTTTGCGACTGGCTTTAGTAAGGGTCTGGGTGGGAGCACTGCTGGTAAGATCTAATTTTGTTCTAAAACACAGTTTACAGTACACCTAGCTTGAGGGGAAAGATCCGCTACATTAATTTGCCCATACTTATTTATCCTTCAAAAGGGGACTCAGACAGAGTACGCACTGTCAAAAATATTGTACTGTCTACTAGGAAAATCAAAGTGTGAGTTTTTGCACTCCACAGCCTACATACCTTATATTTATTTATCAGTGGTGTTGCAATATTATATCACTTCCTGTTTTTCGTTGAATAATTACAGGCCGGGTTTCAGTCTGTGCAATGGGGAAAAAAGGATGGAGTCAGGCTTCACATTAGCGACCCGCAATTCAGCATCCGCCAGGCAGGGAGTGGACAGGGTGTCTTCTGGTCACCAACATTGATGGACGAAGCGTCAGATGGAATGGAGGAGTGCCGCTAATAAGAGGATTTTTTTTCTGCATGCAACTTACTTACCAAATTCAACAGGACAACTACAACAACATACAGATACAGTATCCATTGTGTTTTTCTAGGACTGTGACTGCATTTCTTGGATCTCTCTCTGCTTCTAAATTGATCCTTTAACACATCACTTAGTCCCCTCTACTATCACATCTGCACCACACATAGTCATTTGTAAGTGCTCCTACGTAATTCTTCGCAAGTCGCAGCACGCCCCAGCCCGTAGAGGACTGGGATGGCCCCAATGATGAAGCATGTCACCAAGGGGCAACCCTGGTGAGTGAGGGGACACCTAGAAAAAGAGCAATTTCTCCTTTTCTATCTACTACACCTTCCAGACCAACCCCATTGAGTGTTGTGAATGGATTTATAGTGACCAGCAAGGCTCTCAGGTATCTGGCAACAGAGACCTTATGTTGAATATAGTTATCAATAATTCCACACACGCCCTGTACTGTCACATTCTTTCTTCCACAGTTGTCGAAAGTACTACTTACTTTTCACTGACATGCATGCACTAGTGCATGCACTTTCAAAGATTGATGGATAGGTTTGTACCCAAAGCTTTGTTTATGTTCAATTGTTTGTCCATGCTGTGCTTTTTTTACAGGGTGTCTTCTGGTGGTGACCAACATCGATGGACGAAGCGTCAGCTGCAATGGAGGAGTGCCGCTAATAAGTGGATTTTTTTTCTGCATGCAACTTACTTACCAAATTCAACAGGACAACTACAACAACATACAGATACAGTATCCATTGTGTTTTTCTAGGACTGTGACTGCATTTCTTGGATCTCTCTCTGCTTCTAAATTGATCCTTTAACACATCACTTAGTCCACTCCACTATCACATCTGCACCGCACATAGTCATTTGTAAGTGCTCCTACGTAATTCGCAAGTCGCAGCACGCCCCAGCCCGTAGAGGACTGGGATGGCCCCAATGATGAAGCATGTCACCAAGGGGCAACCCTGGTGAGTGAGGGGACACCTAGAAAAAGAGCAATTTCTCCTTTTCTATCTACTATACCTTCCAGACCAACCCCATTGAGTGTTGTGAATGGATTTATAGTGACCAGCAAGGCTCTCAGGTATCTGGCAACAGAGACCTTATGTTGAATATAGTTATCAATATTTCCACACACGCCCTGTACTGTCGCATTCTTTCTTCCACAGTTGTCGAAAGTACTACTTACTTTTCACTGACATGCATGCAGTAGTGCATGCACTTTCAAAGATTGATGGATAGGTTTGTACCCAAAGATTTGTTTATGTTCACAATTGTTTGTCCATGCTGTGCTATTTTTTCTTGTCTCCCAAAACCTTTCCCAAAAACCCCCGTACCCATCCATTTTTCAAACCCTAACCCTCTTCCCCCGGGCTGTGTGGTTTTGATTGATGTGTGACTAAATTACAGCAATAAATCCACACACTTGCTGGGGAGGATAAGGTGATAGCAACAGGCTGGTGAAGAAATCCGAGGATATATTCTTACTCTGCTTGACAAAGACCCATGGCTAATGTCAAAGAACTTCAACCGAATTAGTAGTTATACTTTACCATTTGTTAGGCTACAATGTGGCACTGTTCTAGTGTACTGTCACCTGCTATATTCTCTATTGTACCGTTGTATTGCTCAGGAGGACAAACCAGATTTCATTTTCTTTTTTTTCATAGGCATGCAACTGCCACAGTGTCACACCACTAGTACCACCGCTATGAGGAAATTTTATCCGCCCAGGATCGCCAACCTTATTCGCTGTTTCCCCTGGAGCCAGCCCTGGGTCTAGCCCTACTTTAAAACACAAATTACAGGTAAGATAAGCGTTTGGTGGGAGGGAGTACAATGGAGTATTAGGAGAGACGAGAGACTGACAGTAGTACTACTAAAGTCCTAGGACTCTTGAATTCACTTCACTTACTCTGTGAGAGGCACTTAGTGTTGAAAACATTTGGGCATTTACACTTAAAGGAAGAAAATTGAACTAAACTTTCAGGAAAACAAAGTTACTGTTAAACCCCCACCCACCAGGCAAGCAGTAAAAAACAGGTATGCTCAGATAAAGTTTGAAAAAGTATATTTATATCCCTAACAAAATAATCTCCCGCAAGACCCTCCCTAACCCCAACGGTTGTCCTTTAAAAGTCCCAAGCCCAACTCCCGATTCCCACCCCCCAAAAGTCTCTAAAAAAGGGGCAAGGGACACTATGGGTGGATGCTGTTTACTTTTTGGGCCAGGGCATCATACTCCTGGCGGAGCAAGGCGTGCTCTACGCGGAGCCCCTCCAACACGTTTGTGAAGTGGTGGAGCTCCTGCTGAAGGCGGGACACCCTAAGGGTACTGCGGCGCAGGCGTGCCTTGCAGTTACAATGGCTGTGAGAGGCAGCTGTTGTCCTTGCTGCTCGGCGGTGGCGTTTGGCTTTGGCAGCCCGGCTCAGTCTGGCTGGAGCACTGTGCTGGGTGGCAGCCCGTGGGGGCACGGAGGCCGATGCAGACGACGTTGTTGTTGTGGTCGACTGCACACTTTCATCGTCCTCCAGGGCCACCAGCTGCCAATACTCTGCAACAGTGGCAGCGATCCTCCGTTGCCGGGCCGCTCTAGCCAGCTCCTTCCTCCTTGTTTGTTTGGAAGGAGCATCTATATGAAGAAAGAAAGACATAGTCTGTAACCAATGCTCTTTAAGATTAACTCAATCATTCAGCAGAAATTTGTGTTGCAGTACAACTAGCAACTTGCAAGCGCATTACATAACTATTGAGGCCAGTATCTATCTAACCTCCCACTTCTTCATCCTTGCTCTAACATTAGTGGGAGATTAAGGAACAAATTCTACGAGCACTATGGACTTCCATTGGAGTCGACTATGAAAGTACACCAGTCTTATTCTTCTTGTCTCTTGTTTAGGAAAATTGGTACGTTATCTTCTGCAAGCCGGCATAATGCCAGCGCAGTGAACTTGCACCCGAGAAAAAGAGACGCACGCCATGATGAGTGACCTAGACTTGCGTTACTGTACCGGTCCAGTACATGCAGGTGGTGAAGCTCTTACTTTTCTATTACGGGTGGCACTGAGAATACTCTGTTACAAGGGCTACTGCTTAATTAATTAAACTTTCACCCTACAGTGCAAATGAGTACTAGAAATGGAAAAATGAAGAAGATAAATAATCTGATTATCTATCACTTCACATGGGAAGTTTTTGCTTACATATGGGATGACTTTAGGTGCTTTGCTTTTTATTGAGTGACCAGTGATACATCCACACATGAATGACTGAGTACTACTAAACTTATTAAGAGAGGTAGGGAGTGGCCACCGTAATAACCGGATCTATGCTGTGCTTGCAATACAAACTACTGCTACTATTGATGGTAGTATTTGGACAAAATTACAACTTCTTTTCCTTGCCTTTCCTACACTGGAACGGACGTGCGGGTGCTGTGTTACATGCTCTTCAAAGTTACACTTAGTTCATCCACTGACCGTCTACTCTCTCTAGATCATGGGTACTCACAAACTTTCTCTCAGGGGCTAAATTTACAGTGTAGTTTGTGGCCGAGGGCCGCACTGGTGGGGGCAGAGTCAGAGGGGACGGGGCTAAAGCAAAACGAAAACTTGTGACCATGAGGTTGCACACAGGTCCCTGCAGCAGATGCCTTCATCCACTGAGCCACCAGACCCAGCATTTACATACATCTCTCTCCCTCCTGCTCTCCCTCCTGCCCTCCCTCTCTATCTCTCTCTCCCTCCTGCCCTCCCTCTCCCTCCCCCTCTGTCATCTCACTGTGTGTGTGTCTGTCTGTGTCAGCCTTCAGCCCGGGCTGAGACAGCTTCCTCAACGCGCACACACAGACAGCCACACCAAAGTACTTAACAGGTCTTTAAAAGACCATTAACATATTATTGAGGCTTTGTTTGTTGTAGCGCCCCTGCATCTCCACCCTGACAATCACTGCTTGCCCGGCCCCACAGAGCAGAGGCTTTGTTCTATTTCACCTCTTTGTGGCCCTGCATCTCCACTCTGCTCTGCGGGGGCCGGGGGAGCAGTGATTGTCAGAGTGGAGATGCAGGGGCGCTAACAGGTGAAATACAACAAAGCCTCTGCTCTGTGGGGGCCGGGGGAGCAGTGATTGTCTGCAAGGTCTACGCACCGCCAAGGAAGGCTTGCCGGGCCGCCACCGGCCCGCGGGCCGTACTATGAGTACCCCTGCTCTAGATACACATATGCTATCTAAGAGTCAGATAGTAGCATGATCCAGGTATATTATGGACACATACAGTTTCTGTGTCACCCACCCAGGCTGTTGTCCTTCCACCAATCATTGCTTCATGATTCACCCAGCCATGCATCTCATATTCTTTCCTTCCCAGCCACGTCTTCAATCTCAATAAGTAAGGAATATATAAGAGCTTACCTCTGCCCGCCACCACCACCGTCTGAACTCTCCCAGCCGGCACTGGAACCGCCGCATCCTCCCCTGAGGAATTGCCCTCCGCCTCCGTGTCGAGCACCACCACCTCCGCGTTGGCCCCGCCACCAGATGTTCCACCTACAAAGTACATTTAAAAATGTTAGAATAAACCACTCACTAGTATTTGGTCTAGGAATGAAGACATGTGAAAACAATGTAATTTGTGACTGTGTACTCTAAAGTAAAAAAAAATGTCCCTTTTTCCAGGGAAGGGTGTTGTCTTGCTGCACTTTTTGGCACAACTGATGAAGGCTGGCTTTTTAACACGCACCATTTTTCTCCACACAGACAGAAGATGGACTTCTAACAACAAGATCAAGTTGAAACAAGGTGAGAGCTCGGCTCGACCACAAGAAATGTCTTCAATTAATCGTCAGCACTAACGACTTTTCCAGTCTCAGTTAAACGTTTAGATTTTTTATTATGACTTCATTTTAATAAATGTGCTTTTAAACTTAAATAGACTCTGTCTTTTTTGGTCCAGACTAGAGTGACTGAGCGAAAGGTTTTGCAATTTTTGCAAGCATGAGTCCGTGCCTCTGACACTTCTTGACTCTGACTCCGTACTCTTGAGCTACGTTGGATAATCATCATTGGGGATCAATCATGGATCAATTCGGGAGGTAAATGACTGTGCCACACTATGTAGTCACTCAGTAAGGACATTGGGGGTTCAAAGTCTGTTATCACAGAGGTATGTGAAAACTCTAACAGCGCCTATTATAATTGATAAGCAATGCACTATTTATTGTCCATAGTTGTTTCTGCAGAAGAATTGTCCCCTCAACAGTAGTGGTATGGATTGTCCTCCTATCCAAACCAAAAGGTAGTATCTTATTCTTTCTTGGTGGTCATTCACATTTTATAGTTGGGAATTTTCAAAGCAGATAGAACACTTCAAAAGACATTATGGACAATCCCAGAGGACTGCACTGCACTAAGTTGATAGAGCTATTGCTGACTAGAATGGGAGTTTCGCCAACCGTGCAATCTTAGTTAGCTACACAGACAGACTAATAAGAATAATCTAGTAATACCACAGGGAGTCAAAGTAGAGGCAGGATAAGAATTTAGATACAGTCTACAAGAAGATCAAAGACGATTTTGAAAAAATCAAATGAGGAACGCTAGGAAAAATAGGTACTAGTCTAAAATGAAAACTTACTGGGGCCAGCAAAGGAGCCCTCGCCTGCCTGATCCTGGCCCTGTTCAACAGCATCCGCCGCTTGCTGCTCCTGCGTCCCTTCGCCCCTGGGGGGAGCTGACGTACAACATGAAAGAAAGAACAGAAAACATGGATGATTGTTGCTTGTCAATGTCAACCAAATCAAACATTTCAAAACAACAATAACAAAATATTTCCGCGAAATTATATTGATTGAGGTTAGTTTTCATTGATTTGCGGACCTGCGACTTCGAAAGTCACGTAACTCACTAAACAAAGTACTGAAAGGTTCACCTAGGACTGGCAGGCAGCAGTCCGCAGGCAAGACGCAAAGTGACAGACAAACTCCATTGTGATTTCAGTCAGATCAGTGACAACACTAACAGTTGCCTGCTACATAACCAGTCATTTAAATAGTCAAACTATCAATCCACCGCCACTATTTTTCTTATTGTCAGGGGTACAAAGGAAGGGGCAGATTTAAGCCCCTTGCGGCTCTTTTGCTCCGTTCTTGCGTGAATTTTGTGACGCAGCAGCTAAACAAAAGAGGCGCCATGGTGCGGCGTATAATATTATAACAACGTGACGCATTTGGGAGATGCATCCCGTTATAAAGCCCTGCGCCATCAGGGGGCGTTCCGGCGCAAGGGAGGGCATTCCTGCGCTGGAACACATCCTAAAAGTGGCTGAGGGAAATCTACAAAATTTCAATCAGTCACCTTTAGGACAATGATGCGTCACACAAACCCTGCACCTGCTTGAAGCAGACGTACGGCTTGACCCAGCATTGGGGAGATAGGGTACCCCAGAGCATTGCTGGAGCTGCGCCATCGTTGCGACGCAACTCCAGCAGTAAAGCTTCGGTGACGTTTTGGGCCCATGGTGCGCCGCATTGCAAATACGGCGCACCATGTTTGGTGGTGGTAGCGGGCCGCACAATTACTGGCGCATCCCTGCTACTTTGCAGGGATGCGACGGTAATTGCAATTCTGCCCCTTAGGGGCATACTTACTTACTCGTTCTGGCGCATCTCCAGAGATGCGCCAGATCAAATGCGTCACGAAAAACTACCCTTGCGACACGGCAGATGCGCCTCATTTACAATGCGGCGCGCCCTGGCGCAAGGGTAGGCACTTGCGTGACGCATCTCGTCACGTAAGAGCGGCGCATCGCTGGAGTCACGTCGCCAACGCAATGCAACTCCAGTAATGCTCAGGGCCACCCAATACTTAACATGCTGTGTCAGTCCTTACGCCTGCTTCAAGCAGGCATAAGGAATTGAATGGACGTAGCAGCGTCGCAGAAGTGCCTGCGTTAAATCTTGTAGATTTCATGCAGGCACTTTTGCGAGGCGCACAGCCGCAGGACCGCCCACCCTGAATACTAGGAACGCATTGTGGCGCAGGCCCATGGCTTTATAACGTGACGCATCTCCCTAGATGCGTCACGCTGTAAATGACTCGCAGGGATGCGCCACGTTTACGCCGCTGTTGCGTCACGCAAGGCAACGTAAACGTGGCGCAAGGGGCTTGTAAATGTAATCTGCCCGCTAGTGTCTAGCATTACGCAGTTCTGTAAAGTACACTCATACATAATTGTTACTCAGGCCAATGAGACCACAAAATAGAAAACAAATAAGCATAGTAGCAACGCCACTAAGAAGGAGAGCAGTGCACCTGAAATGCACAGAAGATTTTGAAATATAATTTAACTACAATGTAATCGTCAGCGGCATTATTGGCTTGCTCCATGTAAAAAACAAATATTTGCAATACAACAACACAGAGCAGGAGAAAACATAGTAGTGAGTGATGAAATAGCTACTACTACTCACCAAGCCCGGGGATCTCCAAGCCGAGCTGGTCCAGCAGGTCGCGCTCCCAGTCCAGGACGTCCGTCCAGTGGTGAGTGACCTGGCTGTAGGTGCGCTGGACCCCGGAGAGTTGGGACATGGCCCAGCACACCTTCTCCCACCGCTTCCGGCGCTCCCGGATGTTGTAGCCGGCCGCGATCCTGCCGCCTCCCGCGATGGTCCTGGGCAGGTGGCGCTGGACGAAGTAGACCAGCGCGCCCACTTCCTCCAGGCTGAAGATCTCCCGTCGGGTCACCTGCTCCCCCCTCAATCGCCCGCATGCTGTCCTGGCACGAGGTCCAGGACTCCTCCTCCCCGCCACCGCTGCGTCCCTCAAGTTCCTGGGCAGCTTCACGGCGTCTGGCTTCACCATGGTCTGGGCAGGTAAGGTAGGAAGTAGAAAATTAAGAAGGAATAGGATAGGGAAGAAGAAAAGAAAAGAGTTTAAAAAGTAGTTTAAAAGTAAACAAAAATAGCAGAAAAGACAAAAATATACAGCTAGGAAAAGAGAGGGATAGATAAGAAGCAAAATCGTTTGAAAAAAAACAAACTGAAAACAAGCAAAGGATGGCAAAGATAGCAAGAGGATAAACACCATGCCCAGACACAGGAAATGAATGAAAAACAAGATGGCCGCCCGTTCACGAGCGCAAAAGTAAGTTCGCACGCAATTTTCCTCGCGATCTCGTGCGAACTTGTACTCGCAATGCGCTTACCTCGCGAGATTATACATAGCGGGTGGAAACGGAAATACGTCACGCAAACAAAATGGCCGCGCCCGTACTCGACCTTGGGGTAAATTTGCGTGTTGCGCTGCAAGCGGCTCGCGAATACTGCAAAAAAACTCGTGAAATAACACGCTGCAAAAAAAATATAAAGCTCATTCGCACGAATTGGCGGCTTCCGCGGTCGGTTTCGCACGACGCCGAGCCTCGCAAATAGCGCGAAATTACCGAAGAACGATTTTTGCAAAAGCAAAACAAATGAGCAGGTGCAAAAGGTCAATCTCATGATTTGTAACGATTCCCTGTTGTGCTTCCTGAGGGGGCCCTCCAGAATTCGGTTGCCTGCTTGCAACAATTGTGTGACCCTGCTATGACCTTAACTGTATGCCACAAAGGTCCTGACTCCTGATTTACAGCTAAGGGAGCAGACAAGCAGGTGCCAGGCTGGAACTTCAAATTCAGTGACACATTAATTAGCCCCTAATTCATTATTGTCAGTTGGGGCAGGGCAGGTGTTGTTAATAAACTAACCCCAAATTAATTCATGTCAGTTGAAGCAGGGCAGGTGTGCTTGCTTTTCCCTCCCATCTTCTACAGTGATGATTTATTTATTTATTTATTTTTAAAGTTTTATATAGCGCAGACAAGATCTTTGCAGATATCAGAGCGCTTTACAGAAACAGTAGGTAGGATAAGCAAGACTCTTACATCAATATGAGATTCCGTAGACAGTGAGTTGCAAGAATAGGGTATCAATCATACAAGAGTATACAGAGTAATAACAATCAAGAAACAATAATATGGAAGCAGTACAATGTCTAAAACGGATAAGATTATAGCACCCCAGAGGGTGAGTAAACACAATATTGACAGCAAAGCAGTAGACAGTAGTGGGTGCGTTGCAGGTTGTTGAGGCACTCAAGTCCTAGTGTACAAAGGTAAGTATTCAGACAGCCGATAATGAGGGAGCCAAATACTGTCATTGTTCCAGTATCAATAGTGTTCAGGTGTATTTAGCCATAAGGATGGCCTTCACCTCTTTCTTGAAGAGTATAGTGGACGGGATAAGCCTGATTTCTGGCGGGAGTGCATTCCAGATCCTAGGTGCCATTCCAGAGAAGGAGCGTTTGTATGTTTTTTCCTTCCGGAATCTCCGTGGTTTCAGGAGGAGAGTGTTTGTGCTTCTGTTGGATCTTGAGCCTCCTGATATGGTCAGCTTATGAGAGAGGTAGTTGGGTGCCTTGTGGTGTACGGCCGAGTGTGTCATACAGGCAATTTTCAACTGAATTCTGGCTTCAATAGGCAGCCAGTTCAGGGCTTTTAAGTCAGGGGATATATGTGAGTGTTTTCTTGAGCCAGTGATGAGTCTCACGGCCGCGTTCAGGGAGGCTCTTAGGGGAGCCGTTGTTGTCAGGGGGAGACCGCTGAGAGCCACAATTCCGTAGTCTATGCGAGGAATGACTAAGGCTTGTACCACAGTTTGGAAGTCCTTGGGTGGTAGGAAGGGTTTGAGTTTTCTCAACGTATTGATTTGGAAGTTGGCTCCTTTAGTTGCTATGCTAATATGCTGCTGCATGTCGAGATTGCAGTCCAGTGTGATGCCAAGGGATTTCGCTGAGTCCACGATGGTGGGTTGGACATTGAGAGCGGTTAGATGATTGAGCCAGGTTTGGGTGATGGCCTTTTTCGCAGGAGCAGAGATCAGAAGGAACTCAGTTTTCAGAGCATTTAGTTTGAGGTGATTGTCGGCCAGCCAAGCTTGGGTGTTTCTTAGTGTGGCATTCAACAGATTGATGTCTTCAGGGGATTGAAGCTTGAGGTATAGCTGAGTGTCATCGGCGTACATATGGAAATGTACCTTAGAAGATTGAAGCAAGGTGGTGAGTGGTTCCATGACGAGGTTGAACAATGTGGGGGATAGGGAGGAACCTTGCGGAACGCCCAGTGTTACTGGCACAGGCGAGGACAGTGCGTTGTTGATCTTGAACCTCTGAGAACGGTTGTGTAGAAAGGACGTGAACCATTTGAGAACCGTCCCGGATATGCCCATTCTGGTATTTAGGAGCTCCAGAAGGTTCTCGTGTTTGACCGTATCAAATGCTGAAGAAAGGTCAAGGAGGATGAGGAGGCAAGACTCATTGTGATCCAGGATTTGGAGGGCATCATCTATTATGTGTGTCATGGCCGTTTCCGTGCTATGCTTTGCTCTGAATCCGGATTGGTGAGAGTTGAGGAGGTCAAACTGCTCAATGTGTTTTGTCAGTTGGAGTTGTACCCTTTTTTCTCTTCAGTTTTGCTAGAGTGGTGATATTGGTGATAGGACGATAGTTGTTTGGGTCGGCCGGGTCAGCTGTGGGTTTCTTGAGTATAGGCGTGACTTGCCCAATCTTGAGGGAGTCTGGGATGAGCCCTTGTTGCAGGGAACAGTTGATGATTTTAGTCCAGAGTGGGAGGAACAGGGGGGTGAGGACTTTAACAGCATTGGCAGGTAGGGGATCTGTGTGATGATTGGCGGGTTTCAAGGTGACCAGCAGCTTGTGAATTGATTCTTCGGAGTAGGTGTCGAAGGACGTCCATGAAGCGTTGTTTTTAGCATGAGTGTTAGTTATGCATATGGAGCCGGCGAATCGACTTACATCCTTGATGAGATCGCTTCTTATAGTGTCGTTCTTTTGCTTGAAGAAAGCAGAGAAGTCTTCGCAACTTGGGATAGCCTTTGTTAAGTTGTTGGGTTGTGGAGGTTGCGTTTTGGTTTGGGTTTTGACTAACTCGAACAGTTTTTTTGGTCGGTTTTTAGCTTGATCCAGCTGTTGGCTAAAGAATATTGATTTCGAGCGTTTGATTTTTCTGAAGTAGGCGTTTCTCTTACTCTTAAGCGTTCTAAGGTTCAGTGCTGAGGGGTCCGATCTCCACGCGCGCTCAGCTAAGCGCATCACACGTCTGTCTTCATTGAGTCTGCCATCGTACCATGGGTTCGAGTTCTTGGTGGAGACTCTCTTCAATTGCAAGGGTGCGGCTTCATTGATTATTGTAGACATGGAGTCTAGGTAGGGGTTGGTCAATGAATGCACATCAGAGTCGTCCGTCGGGGGAAGAAGGAGACTGCCAGTGTGGGCAGGCAAGGACTTTGGGTTAAGGTTCTTCAGGTCCCTCTTCCAAATCTTGGTTTTGGTAGGTTGCGCCGGGTTAAGTTTGACTTTTTCGTTGATGAAGAAGGTGATGATGTGGTGGTCTGACCAGTCACATGGTTCGATTGCGACTAGTTGGGTAGAGTCTTCTTTGGCGATGATAAGGTCAATGATAGAGCCTTTTTCATGTGTCGGACCGTTGCAGATTTGGGTGAGGTCAAGTGCGTCGAGGAAAGTCTTATGGCTCTTCACCACAGTGTCTTTCTGGTCATTCCAGTGGAGGTTGAAGTCTCCCAGGTAAATTTGATTGAGCTGTCGACCGGCGTTGGTGGATATCGTGTCCATTAGTTGTTGTAAGAAGATGAAGTTATCACCGGGTGGGTGGTAAATAACATGAAGGGAGCACACAGGTTTGCCCTCACTAGAAATCTCAAGGCAGATGAGTTCGCAGGAGGAGAGAGAGGGGGAGGGGCCTTCAGTGACAGCTAGGTTGCTCCTGTAGATGCATGCGATGCCCCCGCCCGTCTTGCCATTCCTGTCGAGTCTAATAATGCGATAGTTGGGGGGGACTAGTATGTCCATTATAGGTGTGGATGTTTCAGTTAACCACGTTTCAGTCAGAATGGCTAGATCAATGCCCCTTGATAAGATGAGCTCCGCGACGCCAGAGGAGTGTCTCCGGGCCGATCTGCAGTTGAGCAGGATACACTTTAGTCTAGGGGTGAGGAGGGTGGGAGAATGTTCTAAGGAGAGGGGGATATTTTTGAGATTACAAGGGACAGAACTTCTGTCGCTCAGTGTGGGTGGCCTGAGGGGATTTGTGGGAATCGTGGGTATGGGGAGGTGTGTTGTGGGAGCGCGTTTTGTGGGACCTGGGCCATAGGAAGAGAGTAGATTGTGTAAGTCTCGGCCCGATAGGGTGTTTAGGGTGCGACGGGGACGGCCGGAGGCCTTGCGATCAGGGATAGAGAGCCAGCGCGGGGAGAGCAAGGTGGAACGGTTTGAGGGGCGAATGGAGTCCTTGTTGGGCGGGGAAGAGTAGGGTAGTGGGTGCCTGGGGTGTGTGAGAAGAAGTTCCTTGATGGTGTGGAGCTCTTCCTTGACTTGTAGGAGGGTGGAGATGATCGTGTCCAGTGTTGGATTGGGGATGGAATTGGAAGTGAGAGCAGTGGGTGAGTGTTTGAGTCGGGTAATGGGGTGGGAACTGGATCGGATGTGACGTGATGTGCGCGCGATGGAGCAGAGCTCTGCGGTCCGAGTAGGTGGGGTAGCGTTCGAAGGATGAGAGAGTTTGTGAACAGGGGGCGGGGATGAGGACAGGGGGCGGTTGATAGCGTGCGTGATGGCGCTTGTGGTAGGCGGTGTGGGTGAGTTGAGGGATGAATGTAGACTGGAGGGGGAAGGAGTGACAATAGGGGGGTGGGGGCTAAGAATGGGAGGGGATAAAGGATAAGGGGTTATGTTGAGGGAGGTGGCGTGTTCCGTGAGTCTGGCCGATGGGGTGGGGTAGTGGGGAGTGAGAGTGGGGGGGGAGAGAGGGTGAGGGTTGGTCATGTCGCGGGACGCGGGAGGTATGCTTAAGGTGGTGGAGGTGGGTTCTGCGCGACTTGTGTGAGGAGAGGGGTGGGGAATAAGGAGGGTGGGGGTATTGGTGATGTGTGAAGGGGGATGATAATCGCCAGTGCATGAGGGGTGTGGGGAAGTGAGATCGGATGGGTGATCGATTACAGCAGCATCTGCGAAGTTCGCAGAGGTTGTGTGGTGGGGGGTGAGGCGGGTGGGGATAGCCGGAGTGAGCAAAGGGGGGTGATCTTCGCTAGTGCATGGAGGAAATTGGGGGATATGAACGGGTGGTATGCAATGGGAAGTATGATCAGGAGGGTGACTGATTACCGCGGATTGGGGAGGGGAGAGCTGTGAGATGTTCCTCAGCTGTGATGGGGTGCGGCTGGTGTATATGGAGGAGAGGTCTATGTCTGTGATTGAGAGGTGTGGGGCAGCTACAATAGGTCGGTGGGTGATTAAGGTGCAGGGGGTAGAGGGGGAGAGATCTATGTCTGTGCTTAAGGAGTGTGGGGTAGCTACAGAAGGTGGGTGGGTTATTAAGGTGCTGGGGGTAGCGGAGAGGTGCATGCCGTTTTGGGGCTGAGCTATGTTAGCTGGGTTGTGATTGGAGGCTGTGCGTTTGGGGATGAGAGGACTGGGGGTGCTGTGAGTGGGGGTCCGTGAATTGGAGAGGTGCTGTTTGAAGGTGGGGAACATGTTGTCTAGTAGTTCCAGGTTCCTGTCTGTGGATTGAATTAGGACAATCCCGTTATTGTAGATAGTGATGGTGGTTCTGCCTGGGAAGAGTTGAGATGGTGTGATGGAGAGTGTTGAGCAATGAGCGGATTTCCTGGTAGAGGAGACGGTGAGTAAGGTGCAGAACACTTTTCTCCATTGGACTCTTCGTGTGGTGTGGAAGATGATGTCAATATTCATGGATCCATTCACCGATGAGAAATAGGTGTCGACAAAGGGGGTTTCAGGATGGGTCCTAAGGAAGTTATGTTTAAAGCGCTAAGCGGCTTTTTTGTTGGGTAATGGTGGGTAGATGATTTTATATGTGTGTTTGCCGATGAGATCCATGTTGGGTATAGGTAGGCGTAGGAGGGTGTACAATAATAACAGGAGCAAAAGACAAGTGCAAACAAAAAATTACATGTAACGATAGTGACAATGGTGAGCAGACTGAGTATATGAGGTAGCAGTCAGAATCAAAAGTGACATTAGTGACATTAGTGAGCAATCAAAATATATGAGGTATCAATCGGTACGTCCCAAGAGAAAGTGAACTGGGTGCAGGTTACACAAGTGTATAAAATACAAGTAAAAATATAATAGTGATATGCGAGGTAGCATTTACATTAGTGCGCAATCAGAGTACATGAGGTAGCAGTTGGTGCGTCACAAAGAGAAAGTGAATTGGGTGCAGGTTATAGGTGTACAAGATACAAGTAAAAATATAATATAGATAAAACCTTGTCTAAACATTAACAAAGGCAAAATCATTGTCTCTAACACAAGAGGTAGTGGATACACATAGGTATGAACCCAAATAAAGAGGTAGCAGCCTGTGTGTTACATGGGAAAGTGAACAGAGTGCCAGCTACAAAAATGTCTAACAGACCGGTAAAGGTATAATACTGCAAAAATGTCAAAAAGACAGGTAGAGGTATAATACTGCAGGAGAGAACAGGCATTATGTTACTAGTGAACATAATACAAATAGAAAGATAGTATTGCCATACAAGAAGGTAGACACTCTATCCAGAAAATGGTGTAAACACATGGGTGTAAACCCCGGCTAGCCCCCCCCGAGAGAGAGACTAGGCAAAGATGGCCGCCCCATATGAGGAGAAGAGACAGTAGTCCTCTTTTTATTTTTGTGGCTTTGTGAGCAGGGAGGGCAGTTTCGTTTTCAAGCTAGCCCAGTTCCTGAGTTGCTGTGAGGGAGTCTTATCTTGCAGGGGCCTCGTGGGCATCTGAAGGCACAGGAGGTGATTTATTGCCTTTCTTTTTAGCACCCCGCCATTTTGAACAAAGGGTTTTGTAAAAGTACAGCGATGGTCAAAAGAAGTACCTTTTTTGTCGAGAAGCCTGTCAGTTAGTGGGGGGGGGGGACGCGTCCACTGCCGCCCGTGAATCTCCGCGGGGTTTGCAGGTTTCCTGGTGCATTAAACAGCGACCCCGAGCCCTTCCACTGCCCTCAAGACTGTGGGAATCCTCTGATGTGGGGCGGGGGGTAATTGTGACCTGTAGGAACGGGAGACCTGCTCCCAAGGTCCCGGTGGCAGCCGGTGGGGGGGGGGGGATCGCAGGGGGTCACAAACGCAGAGGAGGAATCCCCGCTCTTGCCTGCAGGGCGCTCTGAGCCTTAGTGCTGCAGCCCCTTCCGTCACACCTGACGGCGCTGTTACTCCAGTTACTTTTAAGGCCAATCCAGTTACTCTGTATAATAATCCAGTTACTCGTGTTTGATTATGTGCGCAGAGATGGGTGCTTTTTGGGGATAAATCCAGAATAGGGATCCCGAGCACTGGGAGCTCCGGACAGGGGCTCCTACCGGGCGGCCATCTTGGAGTAACAGAGGGTGGCATTGATGTAACAGAGGGTGGCATGGGTCAAAGAGAGGGTGGCAGTGGTGAAACAGAGGGTGCTGGGAGGCTGTGATGATGAACCAGACGTAGAAACAACATAGTCGCGACTGTTGCGAGCCGATAAGTAAGTTCGCAATTGCGAACTACTACCAAATCCTTGCGAACTGGCAGAAACACTTGCGAACACAAAAAAAAAAATCCGCAAATTTGCAGGAATTCGCGGATTTTGCGCATTGCGAGTTCGCAAATCCGCAAAATTCGCGAACGCGAAATTCGCAAAATTCGCCCATACTTAGTAAAAACCCTTTCTTGTGAGATTTCAATTACAGTTAGAGTCTGAGTGTAGAGGTTCTCTCCACTTTCCTTAAGACGCAACAATTCCTTGTGCAATATAGAAGATTGGACTTGCTTAGCTTGGAAGTCCACTAGATGGCGCTGTTTCTCCCTTTAGTTTCATCTGAAAACTCCTTCCTTAACGCAAATAAAGTTCCTGTTTACTTCCCACAGTTCCTTTTCCTGTCAGGTGACAGGAATTACTGGAGTATATTGAGCTCACTCCTCTTTACTCCTCGGGCTATTGTCCCCGATGTTTGTTTCAGCGTTCTAGATCGCCTTAATCTTCATCAGATATACTTAATGACCACATCCCTGCATTCTGCGTGGCGTTCTATACGAACTCCTGTCAGGCACACTGTTACTCCTGGACCTCCCAAAGCTTTTCTCCAGACCCACCGCAGTCTCTTGTCGAATCAGGCGGTGACAACCATCAGCTGCTCTTCTCCCTCGCAAGCGCACCTCCGCTTCCAACTTCCTCAGTCTCGCGCCTCACTGCGGCTTCACTGTTTCACCTGGATTCTTCCGCCACAATCACCAAGCCAGCGCTGACACTTCTCTGCGGCTTCCTATTCTTGCTCAATATCACTCGTCAGCTCTCGGCATGCCAGTCACACCATCAGAACGAAGGCACCTCACTCACCGTGAAGTACGAGCTTTGTCTGCCTCCTGTGCTTTTCTTCACTCATTATTCGTGGTGCTCACACAGCATTCTCTTAATCAGTTTGCAGTCCTTGTACAGCACTAATCTCTTGTCCAGAACCGTTCCCCCGCCGAGATGATGACACCATCACTCCACACTCCTCACCCGGTGAGTGTCATACAGATTTTTCCGTGAATTCTTACGCTGTAACCTTCAATCTTCTTTGCTTGCCCTTTTTTCTTTTAACGTGTTGGGTCAGTCTTTTTATTCCGATTTTCCCTTATGTCCTCATCGCCAGTGTAGTGTGAGCCAAAAGATGAGAGGCGCAGGCGATGGATTAGTCAGGAGGATTTATTTAAGTTCAGTAAAATATATCAGACCCAAGCCACAGCTGACTGGCACCAAAACACGCTCTCTCGCCGTTCCCCGGTGCTCGCCTTAGAACGCTGTCCGTGGAGACGTTCTAAGTGATGTCACCACGGCGAGTTCCATGGTGACAATAGGGGCAGGGGTGACACATGCGGTTATCTTCCTCGTATGATGGAAGATACCACAACTACCTCATATTTGTCCCCAATACGTTGTAGGGAGGTGGCACCCATCGATGCTGACAACTGATTGAGTCAAGCATTGAAAGTACGCACATTGTGGCTGTCCTTGAATGACTATGATACAACAATTTGTGTGTCATCCACATAGTAGAAAAGAGTCCTATGTTTGCAAATATATCTATCAAAGGCCTGACATAGAAATTGAAAAGCAGTAGACTTAGAGTTTACCCCTGGGGCACGCCTGAGCTGAGCGGGAATGATTCTGATAGGTGCCGATTGGTATGAACCTGAATGTTGCAATCCTGCAATAAAAGATCTAAACCGTGCAAGGGCAATATCCTGTATTCCCATGCCTTCTAATCTTTGCAAGAGGATACTCTGATTCACTGTGTCAAATGCTGCACTGAAATCTAAAAGAATAATTACAGCAGCTCCACCATTGTCCTATTGGTATTGCAAAATGTCTGTGAAACCGAGAAGGGATGATTCCTTGCTATGATCTGAAGAGAACCTAGATTTTGAGGGATGAAGAAGACTACTCCATTCTGTTAGTTCAGTAAGCTGTTGATTCAGGTTTCTCTAACACCTTACAGAAGGTAGGTAGAAGGGGGATAGGCTTATAGTTGGACTAATTAAGAGGGTCCAGATCAAGTCTTTTATCCAAGAATCATTAGATCCTAAGGATACTTCAGTGGAGAATCCAGAGCTCACAATTTAACTGAGAGTATAAGGATCTGTGGCAGAAGTGGAAGTGAAGAAGAAATCTGCAGCTCCTGACAAATATGTACAAATGAGAAATTCTGAGCTCAGAACATCATAAGGAATGGCTCATCTTTGCAAGATCTCCATCACCTATGATGTTGGATGATTGTCTTGAGTAGTCCCGATAGAGGCATTCAAGGTGAAGGATCCTTGAGCTTAAGCTGGTACACTTAGACATGTTTCAGTTTGCCAACATAACCAACCAATCATTTAGACAACACATCAGAGAGCTACTGTTATGGCAAATGGCAGGGTTACAAAGTATTTTGGCCTGATAAAGACCCTTCACACTAAGGAATCCCCACTCATCCAAGTACCAGCCTAGATGAATTTGAACCACTCTCATGCTAGCCTAAATGCTAAATACTAAAAGCACAGTGATTATAGAAGTTAGGAGGCAACAAGTGCTCTTTCCACAATAGCTACATTAATATGGTTAACTTATGCTAGTTTTTATTTTACTGTTTGCTGATAATGAGATACTGATGGCTCCTACTGAGTATGGTCTATATATATAAATTGCTATTAGAATTTCACAAAATATTGATGAAGACAAAAAAGCTCCCAATTAATTCAACCAAAAGTAAGGTGATGATGACAGTTATCAATGAAATTCAAATATAGACTTTCAGTTTGAACTAAGATATTTGTAACTTTTCTCTTCCTTTAATTATTTTAATATGATTAGTATCTTCTGGATCCAGGCTTCTTTTGCTGAAAAAGAGAGATTACTAAGACTTGATCATTGGGTAGCATTCTGAAATGTAAGCAGTATTTTGGAAGTCACCCCATTTTTAGCACCCTGTCTGTTCATCTAGCTAAGCGAGTTGCTACTACTTTTAACTGAATAAAATTATGGATTTCAAGAGGAAGACGTGCTTTATTAAAGTGGAGAATAGTTTCCTGGGAGCATTATTCCAGTTATCTCAACTATCTCAAATATTACCTTTAAAAATTGACCTTTCTATGAACATTATTGGATATTTAGCTGGTCTCAAGGTTCTCTTGTTTTGCCCAAATGTGTGGGCGAACCCTTTAGCTGGAATCCATAATTTATAACTGCCCTGATTTTACTGCTCAGTTGTGCTATTGCCTCTTATGGTTTAAATGTGTTGAGTGCCAGATCTTGACTTGAGCCATATGTAGGTCACTTGAGAACACATAGTCAGCAATCATATACAAAATTGAAAGTAACATAGTGGGTGTTATACAATCGTCTAGTCAGATAGCCTGTTCATTTTATTTGTCCCAGACCTACTGTCTCATTTGTCAATATCATGGGTACACAAATGTGCGAGTCCAGCTGTGAGGGAAAACAGAGAATCAAACTGCCCCAACAACTGGCGAAAGTCCCTCTGCTGCTCTGGAATCAGGGTAGGAGAGAGATTGACACCTAGCACTGACCCATCAGCTTCTTGGAAGATAGGAGGTTGGTAGAGGTTCACTTTCCTCTTCCACCCCATCATCTGTCAGTAGGAGCATAATTACTTCCGACCTCTGAAAATGGGATTTGAGGCAATTGACATAGAGTACCATTGAGGGAATTCTGGGGGTTTGAGCTCCACCAAGAAGGTCCCGTTTTCTCCATGGCACTGTAGTCAAGCTAGCCAGGCTGATGAGGGGTGAAACTCTGAAACCGGTCCCTGTATGCTTGTTTCCGTCCAGGGAAGACCTGGCCTGACAATTTGGACTGGACTGTTCCATTGGGGTGCAGGGAGAAGACTAATTTGCATATGGCTGGATTCAAACTAAAATGGCATGGGGAGCAAAAAAAGACGAATTTAGGCCTAGATCTATATACTGAGGTGAATGTTTAACATTGTTCAACATTCTGATGATCAACTATTCGTTTTGCAATTGGTTCTCTGAGTGGGTCCTGTGCTCTCCATGCCACTGAAATCAAGTGGGCTTGGCTGATGAGGGATGAAATCCTGAAACTGGTGCCAGGATGCTTGTTTCCAGTCCAGGGAGAACCTACCTGGCAGTTCAGGCTGGACTGTTCCCATGGGGAGCAGGGTCAAGACTGACTTGAATATGGCTGGGTTCAAACAGAAATGGCATTGGGAGCAAAAAACACAATGGATTTAATCACAGATCTCTGCACTAGGGTGAATGTTTGGCATTGTTCAACATTCTGTACATCAATTGTTCTTTTTGAATTTGTCACTATATAGGTCATTCTCCCAACAGATCAGGTGATCTCCAGAGGTGTCACACTAGCTGACTAGGCCTCAGCTTGCAGGTTCAAGCCCTCTAGAGTTGAACACTCCTCACTGGTGCCTCCATCAAATTGCAATCCAGCAAGCTCAGGCAGGTCTCTCAGGGATGCAATATCCTCCCATGTAGGCTCAAGGGCAGCCTCCTCAGGTGCCACCTTCAACCTGGACCGCTGGTGATTCAGTGGCTAGTTTCCCATGCCCCCCTGTTCTTCCTCTTTTTGGCAGCTGCCTGGGATATTTTTCCAAGCTCCAGTTCTCCTTGTCTCCCCTCTCGGAATGCCATTGACCTTGTGATCAGGCACACCCACTCAGGCAACCCTGACATCTGCAAGTGTAACCTAAGGTCCACTACTGTAGTTGACAGTATGCTGTAGGTCATTCCCCAGCAGACAATCAACAAGCATGGCAGGACTCACAGCTACTGCCAGAGAACTAAACTCACCCCTCTACTCAAATTGATCCAGAGCCACTGGGTGCCCTTAAGGCTGTCTGCTCCAAATCCTGGTGGAATGTGTTGGGGATTACCTGCTCTGTGGTCACCAGATGACACCTTATAGTTGTAATGCTGGCTTCCTCAGAGCCTGCATCATCTGCTCATTGATGGTGACCCACTGCTTATACTTGGAATATTAGCAGGGATGCAGGCTTTGAACACCATCTCTGTGTCACTCAGGCACACTAGGGTAACCTTGGCTCCCTTCCACACAGCAACTTGGGCAATCCTCCCCCAAAGTGCTACACTGGGCAACATTTGGATCTACCCTCTTGGAACACTGGGCACCCCCTTTCACATGCCCAGACTTGTAATTCTATAAAACGTGGGCACATACTCTATCTCTATTCTATCACAGAGGTAAACGTACTAGAGCGCAATTTATAGTGGCACACATAAGTTAGACAAAATAATTGGCTAGATCAGGACTTAACCAGAAAAGCGCTGATCACTTCCTCCCTGTTCTCATAGAAATTCACTGGTTCCCATTGGCCCAATGATTAATGTTCAAACTACTCAGCATGACTTTCAGAGCACAGGATAGATTTTCAGACTAATTATCCACAAGGTGTAAAATCAATCTGGGGAGAGTAGTTGGCCGAACGGGTAGGGCGGTCGACCTTGAATCCTGGGAGCCAGTTCGAGTCTCGGCAATGCTGCTGAACATCCTGTAATTCTGGGCAAATCACTTAATCTCCCCGTGCCTAACAAAAATGAATGTGTCCTCATGTAATGCAACTGGTGCTATGTAAAGCGCTCTGATACCCGATACCGGGTAAAGTTCGCGCTATATAACACTCCGTAAAAAAAAAACCTACATTCCCAATCTCAATCTGAGTTCAGCCAAAAAAAGTCTTCTTGCATCAATTAGAATTACATTACTTGAAAGGGAACAAAACATCACAGTAACAGGTGCCCATTTATCAAACTCTCAAAGCCTCTGCATGAGAAACCAACCAGTCATACTTTAAAATAAGTTAGCAAACAAGCCTGCTTTAGATTTCTGCCACCGGCTTATCGCCTTCCTCCAACAGATGTAAGGCCCCAAAAAGAACACTGCTCTCTACTGTGAAGCACAGTCCTAATTACATACCAGAATGTCCTCCTCACCTGTTGCTTGATTGACAACTGATGACTCAATCTGTATATTGATTTATGAAGTCAATAAAAGATGCACCTGAATTTATATTTCTTAGTTTCTGGATTGTGTTGCTTTCTTTAATTTAAATCAATCCATGTGATCAATGGCTTAGGCATGTGTCATGCCTATTAATACGAGATTGACTTTATCAGTGGTTCCTAACCTTCTGACTTCTGCGGACTCTCACTCAATTATTACATGAATCCGGGAACCCCCATTGAATCATTATTGGAATCCAAGGACACTCACTGAGTCATCATTAGAGCATGAGGACCCTGACCGAAGCAATTTTGATGATTTAAATCACAATCAATATAACAAATACGAAACAAGCATTCATCAAACATATTTTATTTTATTCACAAACAAATCTAAAATAATCAAATATATATATATTTTTTAAACAGATTTTATTAATCAAATGACACATATAACGCAGGGCTCTGTACCCCAGAGACCTCCTCACAATCAATAGACAACATCATGACTTTGACTCTTTTAAGGAAAAGAAATGAACCAAGGATATAGAAGTGCAATGCAGATGAAAAAACCTTTTTAGAAACGCCCCACCAGCTACCCCCCACACCCTCCAGTTGCACTAACAATCTCTTAAGCACATTTAGAACAGGGCCACACCCTCCGTCCCCACCCACCTATATATACAATCAAGTACCATTTGCACCCATGGGGTAAGATCAAACTGGGAGGGGGCATCCCCCTCTGCAATCGGCTCCATCATCAGCCCTCGAGAGCCTGCCCACCTCTTCCAAATTTTAGGGAGTTCTAATCCCATACAAAAGTTCAGGCCCCTCTTCCATATGGACACCAATGGTTGTGCTGGCTCCTTCCAAGCCCTAGCGAAATCCCTCTTTGCCAATGTAAATCCCAACATCATAAGATGGCGTTTATAAAGGTTACCCCAGATCACTTCCATGACGTGTACTAATACCAACTTCGGTGACTGGGGTAGGTCCCACCCTAACACCTCTGAAAAGACAGGATATCACACCTGTCCATAACTGCGCCAGGTAAGGGCAATGCCAGACCGTGTGTATCAGGGTCCCCTCTTCCTGTTCACATCTAAGGCATATCAGAGAAGCCACTATGTCCACCCTCCATAATCGGACCCTTGTAATGTAGACCCTGTGGAGATATTTGAATTGGATAAGACGTAGATATACCGCTATGGCTGACCCTCGTGGGGAGGCCAGAGCCTCCATCCAGTCCTCCTCATCCAAGGAACCCAGGTCCTCCTCCCAAGTCTTTCTAAGGTTTTGTATGGTGGGGGACCTGTGTATCACTGATGTCTGGTAGATCTTGGAAATTTTGTGGTCCTGAAGATCCCCCATAAATATCTTGGCTTCCACCGGGCTGAATTTGGCAAGTGTCTCCAGACTCACCAGACTAGGAGAAAGGGCGTGGCGAAATTGGAGGTATTTATAGAATTGGGACTTAGGCATCTGAAAGTCGCTCTCCAGGTCTTGGAAAGTCTTCAAGGTGGTCCCCTTCATGACATCTCCAAGGGTAGAGAGATGCCGATGTTATCCCAACCCCGAAACCCTGGAAATGCAGCTATCTGTGGCAGGCGACCGTTGTTCCACAGGGGATCTCCCAGGTTAGCTTATTCCACCACCCTATCTGCCGCAATGCCTGCTGGCAGATCCGGAAAACCACCAGAGTCACTGACGGCAGAGCCCTGCGTGCAGGTGCAGAATATAGGACCATATGGAGAGAGAGATCTCCCATGAGGCACTGCTCCACGGCATAGGCTGGGTCGTCCCGACTCCCATATCACCACTCATTTAGGATAAGTAGCTGTGAGGCCACTTAATAGGACATGAAATCTGAGGTCGCCAAGCCTCCGCAATACATGGATAGGAAACATGTCCGCAAAGCGACTCTCACCGCACCTCCTGCCCACAAGTACTGCCCAGGGCCGAATTTACTTGTTGAAACCACCGGAGGGGATTGGGTAGGGATAATTCTGCAAGTGATACAGTAAGCGAGGGAGCGCGACCATCTTAAATATGGCTGATCGATCATAGATTGACAGCGGCATGCACGACAGGACTTTCAAATCCTCCCGAACACGTTCCCAGCCACCTGAGCGCAGCGTATATTGTGTTGGGCCGCCCACTGGGGCGTAAACCCGGATTGATCTGGGTGGACAAGCATAGTGATATAAGCCTGCAGGTGGATAGCTAACGCCTTGGCCAAAATGTTGGCTTCTACATTGAGGAGTGAGATGGAGCGATAGGAGGCATGCCTATCCGGCGGTCTGCCTTGTTTATAGAATACCACAACTTCAGCATGCCTCCAGTCCCGTGGAAGGCAACCCCGCTCCTGCAACTCCTTCACCACCCTAAGATAGTGGGGTCCTAACTGCAAAAATAACTTCTTAAAAAACTTGCAGGGGATCCAGTTGGGCCCAATGCTTTGCCCGAATTCAGGTCACCGGGGACTGCGCCCAATTCCTTTTCCGTAAGCAGAATATCCAGCTCCACGCTCACATCATCAGATAGAGCCAGAGGGGGAAGGCCATCTAAAAACCTTGCAATCTCGTCCTCACGAAGACATTATTTGGGGGCATACAGGTCTGTGAAATATGTGGAAAAGCTTTTGGCTATCTCTAGGGAATCCGTAAGGGGCAGTCCATCCGGGCCCACTATCCCAGGAAGGGGCTGAGTGTGTAACAAACCTGACAAAGTCTATGCAGCATCTTACTGGATTTATCTCCCCATTGATATATTCGGCTGCGAGTGGCCAACCAGGCGACACGAGCCTCATCCATAAGAAGGGCAGCATAATTCTGTTGCGCCTGTAATAGCTGCTGCCTTATATGATATCCCTCCCCACTCCGCCTACAATGTTCAAGATCACCAATGTTTGTCTCCGCTTATAGCAGAGCCTCCCTCTGAGTCTTACGAGCTGTCGCACAATAGGAAATGTCTACAACCCGCAAGGTAGCTTCATCGCCTCTCACAGAGGTTCAGCTTCCGTAACCGACCCCACATTAAGCATCAAGTATTGATCCAGAGCACTCTCAAGGCACTCCCTATAATCTGTCTTCTGTAAATTCCACATCGAGAGACGCCAGCGGAAGGGCTGTCCCGCCCACCCCATTCGCAGAACGGGAATAATCGGCGAGTGATCTGATAGGCCTTTTGGGAGGATATCCGCCTCCATCACCTGGGCTGGTAACGCACGCAGGACAAACAGATAATCAATACGAGAGAAGGAGTTGTCTACAGCAGAAAGGTAAGTGTAGCCCTGGGTCAGGCAATGCATCCAGTGCCAGGGATCCACCCAATCAAGCCCCAACACCAGTGCCGAGAGTTTCATCTTCTGGTGGACCAACGTGCCCTCCCCGGGACTCCAGCGATCCAAGGCCACATCCAGGACATCATTTCAATCCCCCTCTATTATAATTAGGCCATCGGGCATATCCGCCCATATGGCCATGAGCCACTCAACCAATACCCAGGACAATGGAGGGTGGGGCATAGACACATCCCAACACCACTGGCTCCTCCCTGATTGTGCCCAGCAGGAACATATAGCGCCCCGAGTATTAACCCACATCTTAATGTGTGTATAAAGGACAGGGCGATGGATCAAGATCGCCAACCCCTTGACCCCCGTATAAAGCCAGCATGAAACACCTGAGGAAAACCATATCTCTGGAAGCAAAGCGCCTCCGAGCCCATAAGATATGTTTCTTTTATCATAAGGATATCGACTTGGGCCCTCTTAGCGTACTGAAGAATTTCCCCCGCTTGATCTTATCCAGGGCACCTCTAACATTCCAGCTTACTAGCCTGAGGGTCTCGAGGGAAACCCGGGCCATCTCAGGTAAACCCGCCATGGACAACCCTGAAGAAGAGTGGAGGTGCAGAAAAAGGTAAGTGGTGTGTGCCCAGTGATCTAGTAGTGTAGCAATGCAAAACAACAACATAAACCAAACCAAATGCACCCCAACAAGCACCCCACCCTACACTTCAAGAACGATGAAGCATCTGTTGCGGCAGGTGAAGCCTGCAGACCCCAACAAGGAGTCCCGGCACACCTCAGCCAATGTATCCCCAATGTACAGCCCATAGTCGGTGGGCAGCCCCTCTGCTGGAAGCCCAACAGAGAAGCCGGCCTTCACATGAACTCCTCCGATCCTGTCAACAGTATCTGTGTCTTCAGGGGCCTACAATTCTCCTCCAGCTCAGGAGTCTGAGGAGGCCTGCCAGCCCGCGCAGAGACACTGCAGGTGCGAGACCGGCAATGGGATCTCGATCGCCTATGATCTTTAGGGTTCAATAAAGACTGCTTACGAGCAGCGTCACTGGATGAAGAGTCAGAGCCTCGCCTAGGCAGTGAGTGAGGACACAGTCGCACTGTCTCATCTGTCCATTGAAACACCTCCTTCGGTGTGCCAAAGAAGAGGGTCCAGTACACAACCCACAGCCAGGCTGGATACAGCAGGACATATGGAAGCTTGAGATCCCGAAGTCATGCCTTAGCCTCCAGGAAGGACTGTCTCCGTTGTTGGACCAGCCTCGTGTAGTCAGGGAAGATCAAAATACGTGAGTTTTCAAAAAGCTGTGGTTCTTTGGCACTGGCTTGTTCAAGGATAACATCCCGGTGTGATAGGTCAGCAGCCTTGCGATGACTGGCCTCGGGCGGGCTACAGGCGCTGGTTTTTCCAGGAGGGCTGGATGAGCCAGCTCTATTACAAAGCAGCGAGACAGGGAATCCGGGGGGAGCCAACCCTCTAGCCATTGAGTAAGGAACCGCTCCATGTCTCCCCACTCACAACCCTCTGGAAAGCCCACAAAGCGAAGGTTATTGTACTGGGCCCGGCACTCCTCATCCTCCACACGTGCCGCCGTGGTCCGCTGGGTCGTTTCAAGGGTGGCTACCTTTCTCTGTAGGACTGTAACTTCATCCTCCGCCCCCAAATCCACGTTTCGGTCTCTGTAATGCAGGCCACTGCATTCTGTAGGTCCTGGCGGAGGAGCATAATGTCCGAACCAACCGGCTCAATCTTGGCATCCAGGGCATCAGAAGACTGTGTGATCGCGGCCATGAGCACAGCATTGTCTGGCATCTCCAGGACCGCTCCTTGACCTCCCACCAGCATCGCCGCGGTGGTCCCAGGGACCATGAATATGTCCAGTGTACTCTGCTTAGCTGAACCCCCCCCGGTTTATCGTGTGTTATTGTGTCCACGGAGGCCTCCTGCCGCACGACCACACCGCGCCAGCCTGGCCAGCAGCGGCTCTCCTGGACCTCTGGACCATCGACATAGAAACAAGAGAGGACTCGGCGGGGAGGGCCCAAACACTGCAGATCCAGAAACACTGCAACCCGATATGGCCACTGAACATGGGCTCTCCACAGACATCAAGGAGGGGCCCTTTAAAGAATGCACCCAACAGCACTAAGGAAGGGCGATGGCCAACTCAAACAGGAGAAAAAAGGGGGTATGCACCTCGCAGGCCACTCTACCTTCACCTCAGGTTGTGCTAATGGTCCGAGCCAATCACAAGGGCCAAGTTCAGGTGGGCCCTCCATTCCCCCTCCAGGCTCCGAAATATGCATTCCCCGTTGCTCCACTGGACTCCGGGGAAAACCAAGAGGCACAGAGGCACTACCGCAGTGGCACCACGTAGTTACTTTACCGCCCGCACAACCCGAAATGGCCACCGGTGCGAGGGCACAGCGGCACCAGGAGAAATCCCCCCAACTTGCAGCCCCCCAGCAGCGTTAGGGCGTAGGCTCAGCCTGATGCGGGGCAGTCCCAGAGCTGGAGCCTGCAGATCACTATCAGTGCTCACCGCGGCTCGATAAAAATGCCGGGCGTGTACGCTCAATTTCTCCGCGGCCCGCCTCAGGCCACCGACAGCTCCGCTGCCATCCCAGAGCATGTAGGGGGGCCCCACCTCACACCACCGACACCTAGAGGCCACCTTCCACTCCCAAACCCCTCACTGTGCAGTCGTCCGTTGCGGGCGGCCCTTCCGGCCCAGTCGATGCTCCAGAGCCTCACGATTGCTCCACACCGCACACCAGCCACCGCCACCAAAAATGGCGTCTCTCTGGTTCCTCCGGGCCGCGCCCCAGTCTGTCTCAGCCGCAGCTTCTCCCTGCAGGATAGAAGGCCGAAAGAAGGATCACTTTCATCCCCAAATGCACCCCTGCTGGGACGCGATTAATTTGTCCCAAACGAAGTCGGAGGGAAGGATAAATCAAGGATAATTGTGCAGGCCGGACGGAGCTCGCCTAGCACTTGTCCATCATCTTAGCTGCTAGGCCACTCCCTCCCCAAATTTTTATTTTTATTTGGTGCCTTTTATAATGTGTTTGAAGTCACTCATCACCCATACTATAGTGTTAGCGCTTGCACTGCTCCTACAAACCAATCCGAGGATCAACTTAATTTTTAGCTTCCAATTTCAAAATCCTTAACATTTGCTGAACCTTTAAAATGTTCAATTTTCATCTGTAGTTCTTTATTTATATGCGCTGTGCTAATCTGTTAATTTTATTTAATTTTCTAAGCAGTTGTAGATCCCCTGAGTAGATGCCATGATGGTCCTTCAGGGGTCTGGGACCACAGAATAAGAACCTCTGGATCATATCATTCACCAATGCCCAAATACGTAAATGTGGGACAGGAAGAGAGAAGAGGCAGCTTTAATGGGTGAGTGTGCCTCGAATTAAGGTTCTACTAGCATGCCCTGAGAGAGCAGTCTCTGTGTGAAATGCGGACTACTTTCAGTCTGCAACCTAAGGATAATGGACACCATGACAAGCCCATGCCTTCTCCATATGGTTGCCATGGTACTTTATTTCATTTTCCCTGTATATAACAGAACTTCAATACATTGGGACTCCTCGGCAGCCACGGGATCTAACATAGAACAGGTGTACGACTGCGCGCCAGGTGTTAAGGTAATGCAATCTCAGAAAATATGAGCTGTATTTTTTATTACAAAAACAATAAAACATTTTAAAGGACGTGCTTATTTGAAAATTTGCACACAAAGGAGAGAGCCTTAACTATAAAACACACATTTATCTCAAAGCACATGTTCACGATGACTGCTATTTTCAAACAGATAATTAAAAACAGCAGACTGTATGTCAAATCTAAACATTAAAACTATCGGACAAGTTCTCGGGAAATATTTTTGCACATGAGTTAGAACATAACATTTTCAACATATATGATCACCTAATATTGTGATCAGAGTCAAAATTACTAGAATCATTGTGCAAAAAAAAAACCAGACTATCGAAGATTTAGGAATTGTGTTTCACTAATTACAAAACATTTCACTTTCTCAACCAAAAACAAATCCCCAAATGAAATCTTCAGCAAAATCCAATGAGATAAGAATTTACAATTCTTCAAACCGCTAAACGATGTAAATTGCTTTGTAATATGAAGAATTATGTAGGAAGGCTGCATGGCTAAGGTGAAACGGTCTAAATAAAAGTGTCCTAACATAATAGCAAGAGGTAGATTCAAGATGGTCTGTTATTGGGCCAAGATTCATCCTTCCTCAACATGACAAACGGGGGAAGTGCAGTCTTAAAGTTCATTTAAAGTAAGAATTACACCATTGCACCTGCCAGTAAAACAAAGATTCTCTTGATTCCACCTAGTCGCGGCTCCTTCTAAACATTGATTATGCCTTTGTTGATGCTGCACGTTTGCTTGTTTCCAAGATTTTCCTTTCTAAAGAAGTCATGAAAGTAACCAGCATGCACTGAACTGATTTGTGGACCAGAGTATGCAGCAGTGACCATGAATTAACCAATACAAGCCTGAAAAATACAAAATGTGTAAATCACTCAATTGGTTACGGGCTTGAGTAGAGCACCTCCAGATTACTCATCAATCTGGATAAGGCAGAATCACATTAATCCACAAGGGCAAGTTAGGTGGCTAGCTGAGAGAGTTATAACTTCAAGATCAACTTTTTTCCAGGGAACAGGAATTTTGTCACAGACTGCCTTTCTCGGTTACTGAGAAAGGGAAGTGTAATGGAGAGTGGTAGTTGTATGGATGAGGATAGTACGGATGAACCTATCCTGACTGTGACCTGCACTTGCATCTCCAGGGAGGAGTGGATTGAGTGTTCACAAAATGATGCAATCCTTTCTTCTTTAAGGGACAAGATTGTTCATGGGTGGCCGGCTAAAACCTTATAGTTTACATGAGGATATCTGCAGTTATTGGGAGGTGAGACACGAATTGTATAATTAAAAGAACATGATTATGAGAGGTGAGAAGATTATTTCTCTGGGAGATCTCTGGGAGAGAATTGTGGACCTGGCACATGAAGGGCATTTCAGGCGCATTATTACCAAATCCAAGATCAGGGCTACATACCGGTTCCCTGGTATGGACATTCTCGTGGAGGACAGGTTCAAGGATTGCCTGACATGCTCCATGGGAGAGAAAAGCAAGTATATAAGGAAGGCCCCCGGTGGAAGTACCATCTAAACCATGGGAAAAATTAGGAATAGACATCATGGGTCCTCTCAATGGTGCAAAGGAGTCTGGCAAGTTCATTATTGTTTTAGTGGTTTACTATTCCCACTGAATTGTTGTTAGAGTGGTCAATCATATTACTACGTGTGACATGATTGATTTCTGGTCAGGCACTTTCATAATTGAAGGTATACCCAGTTCCCTTATCATAGATAATGAGGTTCAATTCACCTCTGTTGTGAATGATTTTATAAGAACTTATCTATTGTACACCTTGAAACTGCTCTATACTCTCCTAAAGCAAACGGGCTGGTGGAGAGAGTGAACCGTATGTTAAAGGAGTGTATTCAATCAGCTCAAATCTCCGGGGTATCGGTAGATCTTGCAAAAATCTAGAAGGGGTAATGGACCCAGTATTTTGCCAAACCTGTTTGTCAATGAAGAAGTTTGTTATGGACCAAATTCAACATCTAGTTTAGTACTAGCTGAAAAATGAAACTGGAAACTCGTATCTTCCCTTGGTTTCTACAAAATGTATTTGAGGTCATTAATGAGCATGGTAAAGAAACTTTTGTGAGGCACAGCCAACACATGTTTCACTACCTGTAGCCCATAGTCTGGGGCTTTCTTAATGTGTTGGGTCGACAAGGTGAGAGAATGCCAAAGGTTTTCACACTTCTAATGAGAGATCAGTTGCATTCTATTATCAAAAAAGTGTGGTTCGCGTAGGTCGGCTAGTTACAAATGAGGATAGCGGTTAATTAATGTAAGATTCAAAGGGTGTCCTTGTCCATCTCTATCGGCACTAACGCCGATAGACATGTGTGGTGCTCCCTTTTCAGAGTTAAAACCTTGTGCTTAAACACTAGTGTCTACCTTCAAGGAGCAGCCTGAATGCTCACATAGTCCACGTTGTCTTCAAGCTCCGGGGTGGCACAGCAATTATGTTTTCCAGTGAATGTCTTCTACAATAATTGAGAACAGTTTTATGTATTGTGTAGGATTTTTATATATACCCCTTCATTCTTCTGTTAAGAAAAAAATGTATAGGAAGGAGATGCGTTGTAATCTCTATTCTACTCATATTTGTTCAAGTATAACTTTCCTTATACGCTTATGCCCTCTTTATACTTGCGTTGTTTATTGCTATTTACCCTTGGTCTCCCCCATGTACCCCTTCCCCAAGCCTTTGGACTCCTTCTTTGATCTGGTCCTGTGGGCTGACAGTTTAACAGTCACTGCAGGTTGAGGTTGTGCTTGATGAACTGAATAAAGATTCTCTCCATTATATTTTGCCTCTTTGAACTTTTTAACAGTGGATGTGACCACTATTTACAAAAGATGGGTGCAGAACCTGTGAGTGGTTTTTGTACACTAACTGGTTTGAGATTTGGCCTAAGCTTTATATCCAAACTGAAGTACCGATTAGTCACAATGCAAAACCACTATTTAAATTCATTCTATTTACAGGGAGTGTCAAAAGCCCCTTCCTCCTTTATATGAATAAGGTAGAAGTCGCTTTTGTGACTCTCTGTGAATGGTTGACAAGCATGGATGAATGAGGTAGGAGTCTTTCTGTGACTCCCTGTGAAATGGCTGAAAAAATGGATGGGGGCCTGTAAAGGATCCAAACCAAAAAGGAGAAGCGTAGAGGTACTGATAGAATCACCCTCCAAAGTAAGTTTTTATAACCACAGAGATTCTATCAAAAAAAGTGAATGAGTGATGTTTTTATAATTTTTACCATTTACAACAGGGTGCTAGGCTCTCTCTTACACATGGAAAGATGGGAGCACAATGTGCTTGTTAAAATACCCCTCACACTCTAAAAAACCAAGTAGAGTCATGCTTCATCATAGGGGTCTTCCCGCCCCTATAACGGGACGGGGCGTGCTACGACCAGACGAAATACGCGGGAGCACTAAGATGTGACAGAGGCTATGTGTGGGTGTATAGGAATCAGTGAAGGTGTAGGGACCTAACAATAGTGAGTGTGCAAAAAGTGAAAAAAATGAAAAAGATTTAAAAATTCCCTGGCTTGGTAGAAAAAAACAAATTTATTAGCTTCTCCAGCTGGGAACATTAAGAAGGGGTTGTGTGGTAGAGCATTAGCCACTACCTTGTCGACATGTTTCGTAAGCAGTCCCCTACTGCTTACTCACCAGGACCAAAAGAACAGTCCCTACTGTTATTTACTCAGTTTCTAACAAGTAATGCCTACTGTCCTATAAACAACCAACAAAAATAAGTTGGCTGTTTAGGCCTCAGGGCATGAGTTGGCCCAAGTGAGGCAGAAAAAATCGACCTATTATGGTCTTTATCTCAGCAGTTATCTATGCCCCATGAGGTTTTGCAGGCGAAGGGTAATCTGCGCAGTTTAGTCTCTGCTGCAAAAAGAAAGCATTGTTCCTACCCCCGTGCACCTCCAGGTGCACGGGGGTGCACCTCCAGGTGCACGGGGGTAGGAACAATGCTTTCTTTTTGCAGCAGAGACTAAACTGCGCAGATTACCCTTCGCCTGCAAAACCTCATGGGGCATAGATAACTGCTGAGATAAAGACCATAATAGGTCGATTTTTTCTGCCTCACTTGGGCCAACTCATGCCCTGAGGCCTAAACAGCCAACTTATTTTTGTTGGTTGTTTATAGGACAGTAGGCATTACTTGTTAGAAACTGAGTAAATAACAGTAGGGACTGTTCTTTTGGTCCTGGTGAGTAAGCAGTAGGGGACTGCTTACGAAACATGTCGACAAGGTAGTGGCTAATGCTCTACCACACAACCCCTTCTTAATGTTCCCAGCTGGAGAAGCTAATAAATTTGTTTTTTTCTACCAAGCCAGGGAATTTTTAAATCTTTTTCATTTTTTTCACTTTTTGCACACTCACTAGTGTTAGGTCCCTACACCTTCACTGATTCCTATACACCCACACATAGCCTCTGTCACATCTTAGTGCTCCCGCGTATTTCGTCTGGTCGTAGCACGCCCCGTCCCGTTATAGGGGCGGGAAGACCCCTATGATGAAGCATGACTCTACTTGGTTTTTTAGAGTGTGAGGGGTATTTTAACAAGCACATTGTGCTCCCATCTTTCCATGTGTAAGAGAGAGCCTAGCACCCTGTTGTAAATGGTAAAAATTATAAAAACATCACTCATTCACTTTTTTTGATAGAATCTCTGTGGTTATAAAAAGGCCTGTAAAGGATACCATGGGCCATATGTTTTAAGCCTTTTGCGATTCGTTAAGGCCGAAATTTGCAGAATTTCGGCCTTAGCGAATCGCAAACAGCTTTTTTACCGATTTTGAAATGTAAGAAACATTAGCAAAATAAGGAATCGCAAAAACTTGCGATTCTTTGGGCCATATGTATAAACAAACGCTTTTGCGATTCCTAAATAGCGATTTTTAAGGAATCGCTATTTAGGAATCGCAAAATGGTATGTATGAAGAAATCCGCTTTTTTTAGCGATTCCTTAATCTTCCTTATTTGTGAATTCGCATTTTGCGAATTCGCAATTAAGGAATAATTCTAATGCATTCCTATGGGCCCATAGGAATGATTGCAAAATAATTCTCAAATTGCGAATTCGCAATTTGCTAATCTCAATTTGAGAATTATTTCAAGGGTGCAGGGGTGTCTCAAAGACACCCTGCTGCACCCCTGAAATTTACATGAACGTGCATATGGCGCACATACATGCCCTATGGGCATGTGTGTGCATCACATGCCACCTTCAAAAATGCCAAATTGTGCATTTTTAGAAAAATTCGCAAGTTACCATCAACTACAAGTTGGTGGTAATTTGCGAATTCTTAACCATAATTCGCAGATCAAAAATGCTACATACATAGCATTTAAGGAATCGCAAAATTGCGATTCCCTAAATGCTATGGCAAAATAAGGAATCGCAAATCTTTGCTATTCCTTATTTTGCAAATATTTCATACATACCAAAACATGCAAAAAGGCCTTTTGCGATTCGCAAAGGCCGAAATTCAGCGAATTTCGGCCTTTGCGAATCAAAAAAGGCTTGATACATATGGAGAGTTAAAGAAAGGTCTAAGAAAGCTGATATAGAAAGACTGGTGTGAGAGAGCTCAGAGAGAAAGAGGCGAGAGAGAGGGAATAGAAACAACTGAGCAGAGAGGGAATGGGCAGCTGAGAAATATTTCATAAAGAGACCACTGAGAGGAGCGGGGGAAGTAATCTAGGGGCATATTACCAAGGGCATTATTGCCGCTTTAGCGGGAATTTTTCCCGCTACAGCGGCGATAATTGTATTGCATTATTACCTAGCTGTCGCTAACACCAGTTAGCGACAGCTGGTAGGAGATAGCGGGCATTTAGGTGCCCACTTTGCATCTCAGCGATAATTATCGCTAATGACATGCAAAGTGGGTGTGCCAAGATGTTAGCGACTGGAAACAGTTGATAACATCTCTATCTCCTATTACCAACTTTTGGAAATAATCTCGCTAACCGCAATTATCTCCAAAAGCTAACGCCTGCCCAGAGCTGTTCTTAGCCATGTTATCCAATGGTAGGTGGATAACATGGCTAAGAGCATTTGCTCGGTAATGCATGAATATTGCTGACTTTACAGCGATATTCATGCATTTCGGCCGATTTTTATCGCTTAGGAGATAAACCTTGATAATAGCAAGGCTCCAAAGCGATAAAAATCGGCGGAGCTTGGCGATATTGATATTGCCGCTAAACCAACATAGCGATAATCATCTTTAGTTGTTGGTAATATGCCCCCTAGAGAGGTAACAGGCATATGATACAGAGAGGTGGGTAAACAAACTGGTGTAAGGTAGATGAGATAGAGAGGGTGGCTAGAAAGAGATGGTTGAGAGGTGTTCGAAAGTTAGGAGAAGTGATAAGGAGTCAGGTGAGAAAGACAATTCAGAGACTGAGGGAAAGGGGAGAGACAGATGGGGAAGACTTTGTTAAGATGGTATGAGATAGGTGAAGGGGAACAGAGAAACTGATGCGATACCTTAGAGAGAGGGAGACAGATGAGAGAGTGAGGGGGTGATGAAGAGATAGCACTTTAGATACAAATAGCTGAGAGAGTTAGCTGTAGTGAGATGTAGATGATAGACAGCTGCAAGGGGGAGAGAGCAGAAACAGAAATATAACAAGTTGGGTGATAGCTGAGAGGAAGATGTGGGTCCTTTGATAAAGAGGCACGTGGATGAAAAAGAAACAGCTGGATAAGAGAGAGGGAAGAGGTAAGAGTGAGATCATAAAGATAGTACCTAATCTCTGTATCAGCCATGCACTTAATGCATGATTTGGAACTGCAGTGATATTTCTTCTCATGGTGTCATCAGAGTAAAATGTCATGTGACATCTCTTCCTAGGATGATATTAGGTAAAAGTTCGCATGGTGTTATGTACTGTAATGTAAGGGGGGGTGATCAAAGGGTAAATCTTGTCACATACGCTACCCCTATTATTTTGGTGAATTGTTGTCCATGACAGTGGTTAAGTTTTGTGCTCTTTCAGCATTGTATTCTGTTATGAATTGGGGTGACAGAGTATTTTAACTATCCTCGCCTGGTGGGATTTCTTTTTTTTTTTTAAGTTTGAAGTTTATTAAGGCATAAAGAGGAAAAGACAGGGCATGAAGAAACAATCAGAGGTTATAAAAAGCAATAAAACTCTCTTACATCAAAATAATATTTGAACAATAAAGGATGTGAAACAAAAAACAATGAAATTTAAAATTGCAGAAATATTGAGGGAGGGGAGAAAAACATGAGAGGCATACATCATATGGGTGATAACAAAGAATCAGAAATTAGGATGCATTAATAAATTTACAAATACTAAGATAAAAACAATTCACGGTGGTTTTTGAACTTCAACAGAACGTGGTGGAGAAAGGGGGGAAGGTCTGGCAATTCTAGATAAATATTCGGTGAGGGGGAGCCATAGAAGATCACGTTTAATTGCTAAAGAAATAGGGGAGATAAAATTAGTGTCTAGGCGATGATTGAAACAAACTGCGTTCCACCATGCAGAGAAAGAAACATCTTTAGCCTGTTTCCAATGCGTTGTAATATGATGGAAAGCAATGGCTATCAGGAGATCAAGTAATCTGTGTTTATGGTGGGATCTAGAAAGGTCAGAGGAGAGGGAGCCTAGGAAAATCTGAAGGACAGAAAAGGGGATAGTGAGTTGAAAAAGTTTTTGTATTTGAGACCAAACGAGATGCCAGAAATGGAGAATGGGAGGGCATTCAAAGAGCATGTGTTTCAGATCAGCCAGAGGGCAGGGACAGGACCAACAAGTGGGAGAAGTGTCTGGAGAGAAAGAGGATAAAATTACGGGAGTGTATAATGTACGGTTATAAATAAAAAATAAGGTTTGGGTAGTGTTGGCAGCTCTAGATGTGCTCTGAAGTTTAGACCAAATTTTATCCCAAAAACTAGGGGGCCAATTTTGAGACAAATCATCCTCCCATGCCAACTCAACTTTGGATTTAGTGCGATCAATAGATGTTTGAAGGGATTTATAAAGAAAAGATGCAGAAGGGGATTGGTCGAGAGCATTTGAAATGGAAAAATGAAGTTTAGGAATAGTATTGGTGGTAGGGAGAGAGGAAAGATACTGGGTAAGGGGGGGAAGAAGGGATAGATATTGTTTTCGAGAAGAGGAAGGTAATGAAAATTGAGTTTGAAGTAAGTGGAAGGAGAGAGGGGAAGAGTCAGAGATGAGTTGAGATATCCATTTTAAACCACGGGAGTGCCAAGTTTTCCAGTAGATTGAACGATTTTTAATTTTAAGAAGTTTATTATGCCAAATAGGTTGGGAAGAGGTAGAAGAAGCGGAGGGGTAGGTGGATATCAAATATGGCTGAAGAATAGAACGGGTATGAGAAATGATGGGAGATCGAAGAGAAGTGACGTTAGAGGAAAAGGAAAGAACTTCATTGAATTCATAAGGGTGAAGGAAAGATGATTCCAATGTCAACCACAGCGGAGGATAATATGGAAGATCCGAAGAAATCCAACGTAGAGCTTGTTTCAAGGAAAAAGCAGTATGATATGACTTAAAATTGGGGAATTTAACTCCGCCTAAAGATTTGTCTTTCTTTAAAGCAGAAAGGGCGATTCTGGATTTCTTGTCTTTCCATAAAAACTGCAATAAGATAGAATCTATTGATTTAAAATGATGATTGGGGATGTGAATGGGAATCATAGAAATAGTGTATAGGACCAAAGGGGCTAGCATCATTTTTATGGAATCCAGGCGACCCCACCAGGAAAGAAAGAGAGGGTTCCACCGATTGATGGAAGAGGTAAGCTTACTAGAAAGGGATTCAAAATTAAATTTGAGGGTATCAGAGAGACGTGGAGCGAACCAGACACCTAGGTATTTAATCTTAGAGGGTTGCCAGGAAAACCCGGAGGAATCAAATAGATGTTTAAGACATAAGGGATTCAGTGGAAGTATTTCACATTTGTCCGCGTTCAGTTTATAGCCAGATACACTAGAAAAAACGGAGACTTGATTTAAGAAGGAAGGTAGGGTTATTTGAGGGTCCGAGCAATAAAATAAAATATCGTCAGCGTACACCGACAGTTTAACTTGTTGTTGTTGGGGGGCAAATTGAAAACCGGAAATGCTCTCATCAAGTCTAATTTTGGTTAAAAAGGGTTCTAAAGCTAAGATAAACAAAAGAGGAGATAGAGGGCATCCTTGACGAACTCCCCTTTGGAGGGGGAAATAATCAGAAGTGATGCCATTGGCAAAGATGGAGGCATGGGGATTAGAGTAAAGTAAAGAGATAAGGGAAATGAATTTAGATGGGAAACCGAACCAACGAAGAGCTTGGAACATAAAATCCCAGTTGACTCTGTCAAAAGCCTTCTCGGCATCAAGAGAAATGGCAGCCAATGGGGAAGTAAGGGAAGAGGCTCTACTTAAAATGTTAAAGAAAACACGAGAATTGTCTGTTGAGAGACGTCCTTTAACGAACCCAGATTGTTCCGGACCGATAAGGTCTGGTAGTAGAGGGTCCAATCTGAGAGCTATGATTTTGGCAAAAATTTTATAATCTGTGTTGACCAGGGAGATAGGACGATAATTTTTGCAGAGAGTATGATCCTTGTCTGGTTTGGGTATTAAACAAATTAAGGCTTCTTGGAAGGTACCACGGGAGGAACCAGAATCAGCAAAAGACTGAAATAACAGGAAAAGTTTAGGGAGGAGAAGGGAAGAGAAATGATTATAGAATTCAATGGTGAAACCGTCGGGACCTGGGGCTTTACCTTTACGTAGGATTGAAACGGCATGAGAGATTTCAGAGGGGGAGATGTCTAGATTTAACGCTTGAAAATCAACATGTGCAGATTGTGGGGAAGGAATATCCTGAAAATAAGCTAGGAGATCATCAGGATCAGGGATAGATTCAGGAGTGTAAAGGTTTTGGTAGAAGGAGACAAATTGAGCCAGTATGTCCTTATCTTTGAAGAAGGAAATACCGGTTGGACCTTGTAATGATTCAATCTTTGTTTTTTCCTTACGAATTTTAAGGTAATTAGCTAATAGTTTACCCATTTTGTTCTGTCCTCCGTAATAACGGGAATTACATTTAAGGAGAGTGTTTGATGCCGCATTAGTGGTAAATTTATTGAATTCAATTTTGGCAGAAATAAGGTCGCGAAGGGAGGAGTCAGAGGAAGAGTTATAGTAGGTGTATTCAAGTTTTTTAATTTTATCTAAAAGTTGAGTTGATTTGGCGATTGATTGTTTTTTCTTTTGAGAGACAAAATCAATGATAAAACCTCTAGCAGCTGCTTTGAAGGAATCCCACACCGTAACAAAGGAAGTCCCAGGGAGATGATTGAGAGTAAAGAATTCAGAGGTAAAAGCTGTAAATTTAGTGGAGAAAATGGGGTCCAGGAGTAAAGAGTTATTAAACCTCCAACGTCCTGAGTGAGGAGAAAAGGGAATAAGGTCAATGTCAACAAAAACGGGAGCATGGTCTGAGATTAGAATGGAACCGATGTCCGAATGTGTGGCTAATTGTGCCAGGGGTTTGCTAAGGAAAAGGTAATCAATACGGGATTGGGAGTGATGGGTGGGGGAATAGAACGTGTACTCTTTAAGGTCGGGGTTACATAGTCTCCAAATGTCTACTAAAGCATAATTCTGAAGAGAGGCAATAAACTGAGAATGCATCTTGGAGGGAATAAACTTAACCTTGGAATTTCTGTCAAGAAAGGGGTCCAGAACTTGATTGCAATCACCACCAAAAATAACATATTTCTCATTAATTGTAACTAATTTGTCAGAAATAGCAGGCCAAAATAATTTATCAATGCCTGTAGGAGCATAAACATTGAAGATAACAATAGGAATTTTATCAATAAGAAGGTTAGTAATAACCCAACGGCCATGGTCATCGTTTTCATGGGAGACAACTGAAACATTTAACTTTTTATGACATAAAATAACAGTGCCATTTTTCTTACCCAAAGCAGGAGAATGAAAGACATGTCCTACCCAGCAACGCTTAAGTTTATTAGCCTCCTTATCAGAGAGGTGGGATTCTTGGAGGAGAGCTACATCAGCTTTGAGGCGTGTCAAGTGGGTTAGGACACGTTGACGTTTAATGGGGTTATTTAACCCCTTGACATTCCAAGTAACTACTCGGAATTTGTAACTTCAGTAGAATGGTGTGAAAGAAGAATATATTGAAAAGTGAATATGAAAAGAAAGATAACAGTAATAGGCATGTAAGAAACAAGAGGTGAGAGAGAAAGAGAGCAAAGGAGAGGAAAGAGAGTGGAGTAAAGAGATAGAAGAGAAAGAGGTGAATAAGGGTTAGAGAAAGAGAACAGTAAAGAATAGAGAACAAAGTGTGTAGAAAAAATAATATCATAACAGATAAAAAGAGATCAAAAAAGGACTGAGGGATGACGACGCCAGAAGAGGACGACATCAACAACGGAGACTTACATCGTCGAACACCTGAGGAACCAGCGAAGGAACGAAATGGAGGGAAATATGAATACACCGGGATGCAGACACACGGGAAAAGGATCTGTAAGAAGGTAAAAGAGAAGAAGAAAATATTAAAAACACACATGGTAGAGTAATAAAGAGGAACATAAGAATAACATGAGAATATGGATGAGATAGACAGGGATGGAGAGCACTCAGTCAGACACAGGGATCAGAAACAACGAGAAAACATGGCAAAAAACAGACAAAACAGAACAAAATGGTCAGACGGGTCGTGCAGTGTCCATGCTCTCGGCTTCATGGCGACGCAGGAACTCTTCAAGGACGAGTGGATCTTCAAATGTAGTGGTTCTTTCTTTATAGGTGACCTTGAAGAGGCAAGGATGTAATAGTCCATATCTGGCGCCAAGGGCTCTCAAACGAGGTCTCAAATCCAGGAACTGCTTTTGACGGTCGGCTGTGATCTTAGCAACATCCTGAGAAAGGTATAATCTACGGCCCTCCCACATAACTTGTTTTTTAGCCTTGACTGCAGAAAGTACTTGGAGGAGATCAGTGTATTGAAGGAACAGCATGATGACACCTCGAGGTTTATCAGAGACTTTCGGGCCAAGTCTGTGCGCACGTTGAATATTCAGAGAGGTGGAAGAGGGAAGGTCTAGGATTTTTGGTAGAAAAGTTTGAAAGAAGGCTGTTGGATTAGACCCCTCTGTAAGTTCCGGAAGATTATAGAGGCGTAGGTTGTTTCTCCGGTTGCGATTTTCCAACTCCTCCGACTGTCGTTTTAGGAGAGAGACATCTTTTTCCAAGAGCGAAATTTTTGCACATGAGGTATGAAGAGTCTCTGTCGATTGTTCCACCAAAAGAACCCTTGATTCCAACGTGGACCACTTGTCATGTAGAAATTGTAAGGTTTTAGTAGTTTCGGCCATGAAGGGTTTAAGTGCTCGAAGTTCCTCCAGAATAAGATCCATGGAAGCAGAATGTGATGATGAACCTGGAGATGGAGGATCTTTTTTCAAACGCTTCGTCGAACCAGGTGGTAAAAGCTTACTAGTTGAAGTAGTTTTAGGAATTGCGCCGTGAGTAGCGTTAGGTTTGAGAGAAGTGGGGTCATCCATATTAGGAGTTGTGGAATCAGAGTCTGAGGAAAGTTGTGGCTTATTTTTTGATGCTGTAAGCTTGAGAGTACGGAGTTTCCCCATAGAAGGCAGGAGAAGTAAATACAATGCGACCACAGTGTGCTGATGAGAAGTGTTGTAAATAGGAAGCAAAAGGTGGTTTTATAGTGGAAGCACCAAAAAACGTGTATTTACTGCACTATAAACGATGAAATGCTAGAAAAATAGTTAATTAGAGCAGTCAATAAACATATAACTGTTCCTCAGGTATATCTAATAAAGTTCCGTGGATATAAACTATCGCCTCATGTCAAAGAGTTTTACACGGAAGCACTGAATGCAACAGGAAATGTTCAATGAGTGTTAAGCAAAGCAGCGCGCCACTCTATTATGAGGGGATTATCATCATAAGACATGAGGGAACATTGATGAAAAACGATGTGTAAATACTGGTATTAATTCCAAGAACCAGCAATGAAAGTCACAGATTGAAAGTAGCAGAGCAGAAAAGGGCGTTTTTAAGGCAATTGGTCGGTAGAAATAGCAACCGCATTGCATATGCTGAGGTAGATAGGCGGCGCTCGCTGTGAAGAGAGCGCGCGGCAAATGCAGAAAATGGCGGCCGCCGAGGAGGTGAGTAGCGTCACTTACGGAATATTCGCATTCCGACGGAGTAGAGAAATGTTGCTCGGCTCTCCGTGTTCAGCTCATGTTCCGATGCGCAAAAATGGCATTTGCGCTCACCAAGGTCCGGTGTGAGCGAAGAAAGTCGCCGGCTCCGGTGCTCGACTTACGGAGCTCCGGTGCTAAGCCGCCATCTTGTGCGGCGTTCAAGCCACGCCCCCTCAAGATCGCCTGGTGGGATTTCTGAAGGTCACTCCCAATGACTTTAAAGGACGCTCCCCAAGATATTTTATTCATCTGTTTCCTCACTTATTTACACGCTTTAGTTTTCACAAACATTTTGAGACCGCCTTTGTTATGATTTAAAGTCTGGGAAGAGCATGCATAACAGGTACAGCTAAATCTGAGTAATCCTACCAACAGCAGGTGTCCTCAAAGTATTAGCCGCTGCCTTGTGTGTTGTTTGCCGAATTGGAGATTTGTCGTCTCGCTAAGTAGCGAACAGACAAAGAGGCAGATTGCTAGGCCTGATAACCATTGTTAATGGAATAAAGACTTTTATTTAAGGCTCAAGTGCAAGTACGTTGTCTGTCTCCCATGTCCTTGTAGCACTAGACCAGGTACAATTGGGCTTCTCAGATTTCCACGTATTTTTCAACTTGTTCTTAAAATGATGACATGCTGATATCGGTTTATGCTGTGGTAGCAGTTACACAGTAGGTGTTTACACTTTCATCCCACCCCGCATATCGCCCGCTGGCCTTGACTGCAAAGTTCACCTGCATGAGATAAGAAGTGTATCTTTATATTATAAAGTGCACACGCGCAGAACTTGAGACCCATTTTTCAGGATTGAACATTAGTTTAGACATTCTCAAGGAACTCTGTAAGTCATAGGAGAGCCCAGACAGCATCCTCTACTTTTACTCAAAATTGTCTTGGATGAAGGCTCCGTCCTCCAAAGTCTTTCAGTTTGCTTGACTCATTTCAACATGCAACCAATCATATTAGATGAGCTGTAACAGGATTTAACATATTTGTACACCCTTTCGCAAAGATGGTACTTCATAGTTTCGAAATGCTTTATTGCAAAGACCTTGTCATCTCTGCACGGGGTAGAACCAGGTACAGTATTAACAGCACTTTAAATTAACAAGCATTGACAGGGCCAATGAGTCTTGCTTCAGCATTGCTTGCTTGCTGTCAATAATAAGGTTGCCGCTGATTGCAGAACTTCAACACTAGTGTTGGTGAAGCCAATAGCAACAACGTACAGTGATCTTAGGGTATCTTGAAGATGTATAACAACAACTATACAAAATAACACTGTTATATTGCTGCCACGTTGTGTGCATCTTGGCAGTATAGAAAACATCTTTCTAAGATGGCTGCCTGGCTCTATTAGGTTAGTCAGTACAAGCAATGTCAAGTCCACTACTAACAGTGGCTAGCTGCAGACTGAGCCTTGATGGGGCAGGAGAATCCTGCTGGGGAGCGCGAGACAAAGAGGGTTCAGTTAATTGTTTGTAAGGCAAAACCCTGAATTTTTTTTGGTTTTAGTGACACGTATTTAGCATATAGTGGAAGGGAGAATATTCGTTCAGGGTCTGAAACCTAAGATCCTTAGTAGAGATGGACAAGTCAGCAAATTCCTATGGAACGCTGAGCCAGGGCTTTAATGTGACAAATCGAGGTGCCTGTAGCACTTTATTTTAGTGCAAAATGTCTTAGTCAAATGTGTTTCATTTGTTCTCTCGTGGAAACATTATTCATTTCAATATTTTGCATTGAAAAATAAATGGGCATAGATGCAAATATAACAAACTGGTGTTTTAATTAATTAGCAATGAAAACCACGCCTAAAACAAAATTATTCATTGATGTAGGCTAAAAATATCTTTGTGATCTCATCGTAGAGCATGCTCGCTGAGAAATAGCCTTTTACTTTTTATTGCCTTTTATTCAAATTCTTTATCGAAATTTGCAGTAAAAATGCAATAAATGGTTACTTATTTAGCATTTCAATTCCCAATTATATCAGTATTAACAATATTGTCCAGCTGTTAGATGTTGAGTCACGACTCAGGATGAAAATACCATGTTTAAATGAACAACTTTTTTGTCACATAAAGTGAGCAAGGCAAGAACTCACAGCAACCCTGTGTCCACAACTAATCTGGATGGTGAAATTTATTATGTCCAGTTCGAAAAGTAGGCTGCCCTTTAATTGGTTTAATTTCATAGAATTGGATGGAGAATCGCTTGCCAGTTGTTCTTTGACCTTGGGACCCAAGACAAAGCTACAGACTCTAATGGTAGCATTTTAAAGCAGTCATCGGTTGTATTATATCATACTCTACAGTTCGTAAAATTGGTTTGCTGTACATTAGAATGGAAATGTGTCTTTAACGTTCTTCCAAATATGATTAAACATTATGTGATATATGATCACCGTAATATAAGTCAACACATTGACATACAATTTTAAGGGTAACATATCTGGCATTACCGTTCCAGTTCTGTTAGTTGGATGCCATTTTTTTTTTAGTGACGTAACTAAAGTGATAATCATAGGAGATCAAGTGTGGGTGCCAAGCTGATCAAGTTATCCATCATTCATTATATTCATTTAGACAAAGTGAATTATAGCACTCTATGAAGTGCTGTAGAGATGGTATAAGTGCTGTACCGAGGCAGTGAGTTCCCTTCTTCAATAGTTAAAAGCAAGTGAATAAAAAGAATCGCCACAGGAACAGGCCCTGTAAGCCAAGGCTTTGATTCAAAGTACACAAATGTCTGTGATTGCCATGTGTGTCGAAAATAAAGTAGGGTCAGCAGGTAGACGTCATCCTGAGTTAGCATTCCATGAGCATCATCCAGAATTCTTAAAGGGACCATTCAGTACAAAAGAAGGTTAATCTTCTACCCGAAATCTCATCACGCGTGCCTTCAATCAGACATTTGTTTTGTGATGTCTGGTTGGGTTTTAAAACCTACTGTATTGTTCACTACATGACCTCTTTTACTGTGGATACCTCTATGCTACTGCCAGTGAGGACTAGTGACTGCTGGTCCACAAAAAGGTGATTAAGTTAATACAGTTGTATGATGGTACAAAGCATACCTGTACCATGCTGTCTCAATGAAATGAACGAAATGTGATACTTATAAAGCACAAACTGTCACTCCGAAAGGAGCCTCCTGGCGCTGTACAGATAACAAACTTAGCAATGGAGAGTGGAGACCTAGATGAAGGCTAGACAGAGTTCGTCTGCTGCTCCATAAATCCAGGTCTTTAGGGCCTTCCTAAACTGCATTTCAGGTTCTATCGATCTCAATTTGTTTGGCATGAGATTTCAGGCCTTTTCACCTAACACAGTTGTAGATTTCCCTCCCCACGTTTTAAGTTTAAAACCAGGCGGTTTAAGTAAGTTTTTGGACGAGGATCTAGGAGTCCTTGTTGTAGTGTATGGTGTGAATGGAGTGGAAAGCTATACTGGCCCCAGTCGGTGGATCGCTCTGAAGGTGGTGACAAGGAGTTTGAATGAAATTCTCTTGTGTAGCGGGAGCCAGTGAAGAGTTTTCTGCGCTGCTGAGGCTGAAGCCCTACAAGGAAGTTTTAACACCAATCTGGCTGCTGCGTGCTGCACTACCTGCAGCCTCTTCAGAGTTGATTTATTAGCCCCTGCCAGGAGGCTATTACAGTAATCTAGGCGTGAAAGTATCAGCGCCACCGCAACTGTTTTCCTCCCTTAGAGTGGAATCAGATCAAATAATGTTTTCAAGGTTTTATTTAGGCCGAAGCAGGTCCCCGCCGCCTTAAGTGTATGGAGTTTAAAGGAAAGGGAGGGGTCAACCCACACCGCCAGAATTTTGGCCACTTGCGCAGTGGATGGGGGGGCTGCTACATCCTCCGGCCACCAAACTTCGGGTTGAAAGGGATTCTTTTTTCCTATAGGATGGATTTCTGTCTTATCCGTGTTACATCGGAGGTAATTGTTTTTCATCCATGTGATGACTTCCGTAAGACAGGATTTAAAGTTTTCTTCTGCTTACATGGGGTGTTTAACAAGGGACAGGATCAGCTGCATAATGTCAGCGTAAGATGTTGTCTCAATCCCATAAAATGAAATGAGGGAGATAAGCAGAGCCATGTATATATTGAATAAAATTGGGCTAAGTGAGGAGCCTTGTGGGACTCCTGTCATGATGGTGCGTTCTGAGGAGAGGAAGGGGCCAAGAGAGACTGCGTGTCTCCAATAGGACAGGAAGGACTTGATCCAGGCCAGTGTCGTGTCGGTAATGCTGCCAGATTTTAGTCTGGCCAAAAGTATATCATGGGAGATGGTATCAAAGGCGGCAGACAAATCAAGAAGGATCAGCAATTGCCTTCATGCCATTATCTGTGATGAACTTCAAAGTGTCTGATATCTCTAGAAGTGCCGATTCTATCAAATGTTTAGGGCAAAAGACGGATTGTCGAGTTTGGAAAATCTGAGATGTTTCACAGTAATTAGAGAGCTCCTTATATACCATTCTTTCAGTAACTTTACCCAAAATGGACAGTAGGGATATAGGCCTAAGATTGGAAAACTTGGAAGGGTCCATATATATATATTTTTTTAGTGGCTTCACTAGGGCAAGTTTCCACTCGTCGGGCACTATGAGGGAGGAAAGAGAGGAGTTAACAATGTCATTTATCACTGGATTTACTATATCCATGATTTGATGTAATATCCTCGGGGGCACGCATCCAGTGGTGAACCTGCTTTACACGCTAATATAGCTGCTTGCATATGTGAGAGCGTAACAGTTTGGAAAGCATGAAGGGTTGGCCTATTATGCCTATGGTCCAATTCCTGTTCGTAGATAAGTTCTTGTGTACTTGGAGTTCCAAAATCCTTCTGGATATTCTTAATCTTGTCCTCAAAATAAGTTGCAAAATCATTGCAAAGAATTTGAGAGGAAGGAATTTCTGCGTGTAAGGCTTTGGGGGTCAATAAAGGATTTTACGATGGAAAATATCTCTTTTTGATTTTGCTTCGCCATGGCTATTCTGTTAAAACATTTTTTTTTGACAATTTAGTAGCTGAATAATATTGTTTCCTTTGAGTTTTAAAAATATGCAAATTGGCTTCCTCGTAGTCCCTTCTCCATCTACGTTCTAGTTGTTTTGCAGTGAAGATCCCGCCTCACCAGGGGCCCGATGTAGGTAAATCTACATTTACCACTTCATAAATACCGAATCATACCGAATCGGTATTTATGAAGTGGTAAATTAGAGGGGGGGAGATGTAGGTATTTCAGATTCGGTAAATACCGAATCTGTAAGATTCGGTATTTACTGATTCTGTAAATACCGATTCGGTATCCCCCATTGCTTCCTATGGGCCTTGAAGCCCATAGGAATCAATGGGCATTACCGAATCGGTAATTACCGATTCGGTAATTACCGATTTGTGCAAGGGTGCAGGGGGTGTCACTTTGACACCCTCCAGCACCCCAAAAAAAGGCATGTGAGCCATGTGGCACACAGACATGCCCTAAGGGCATGTCTGTCTGTCACATGGCATAGGTGTGCATGCACACATGTGCATGCACACCTGGATTCGGTATTTTAAACCCAATTGGATTGGGTGTTAAAATACCGAATCTGACGGGGCTGTGGGACTGAAAGTAGTCCCACCTACATCCCAAATGTAAAAAATCGGTAAAATTACCGATTCGGTATTTTTGCGATTCGGTAATTTTACCAAATCGGTAAAATACCGAATCGGACAAAAAAAGGTCCCCTACATCTCAGTAGGCCAAATACCGGTCGGAAACGGCCGAAATCGGCCGTTTCCGACCCGTATTTGGTACCTACATCGGGCCCCAGATCTTTTGTAAACCATGGGTCATTGTGTGCTTTTGTTTTGACCTTCTAATAGTGCGCTTGGTTGGAATTAATTCCTCACTTATAGCCGTCATCCAAGTGTGGAAACAGTGAGAATCCTCTACTGGCTGGCCAGTAGGAGCTGGCATATTTTTTTGGGCAATTATGGGCAGATTGGGGTTAGTAGCTAGAAGGTGCCATTTAAGCCTGGGCGCTGCCATAGGACTGTTCATGGCTGCCTGTACAGTCTTGGGTAGTAAGATGGTCAGGGGGATAAAAGAATGGTCTGACCAATCCTGTGTGGGGGGTGCTCTGTCCGAAGTGAGGTGAAATTGGAACAGACTCTGTCCAATGTATGTCCTGCCGTGTGTGTAGGCGCCCTAACCAGTTGATTCAGGCCAAGGGGAGTAATTGTTTCAAAAAAAGTTGTTAACCTTGGCTCTTTACCGCATTCTAAGTGCAGATTAATATGTCAAAGCATGGTAAAATTGGTGTATTTAAGCAGAGCGTGACTGAGTGTTTCCCATAGTGAGTCAAGAAAGGCACTGCTATTGCCAGGAGGGAGATAGATCAAAGCCCCAGAGAAAGAGAATGATCCATTTATGGCACAGCAGAAGCCAAGGCTTTCTGCTCCCTTTAAGCAGGTGTAGGTTAACATGTTTCCTTTGTAGTGAGTCTCTGTGAATAATTGCCAGCCCTCCTTCCCTAATTATCTCTCTGTCCTTCCTACAGATCATAAAGTTAGGGGGTAAGGCAGTTGCAATATATGGGTTGCAGTCTTTTTTAGCCCAGTTTCAGTTATACATAGAAAGTCTAATTCGTTTTCTATGATTAGTTCTCTAATGTCAAGTGCATTCTTAACTAGGGAAGGTGCATTGATCAATCCCCCCTTTATCAAAGCCTAATGGTGAACTACTTTGGGCCTCATTTATGAAAAGTGATGCACCGCTGCGTGAAAATAGCGATGCGTCACTTTTCACTGCGCCCTCCTTGCAACACCAATGATGCGTCATATTTACAGTATGACGCATCATGGCGCAAGGAGTTACAGATACATCAGTATTTCTGACGTATCTGTATGGCGCAAAAGTGACGCATTGCTGGAGTGTGTCACAAAAGTGACGCAACTCCAGCAATGTGTCCTTTCACATGGGGCAAGCCCCATGTGAAAGGGCCTGCGTCAATCTTACGCCTGCTGTGAGGCAGGCGTAAGAAATTGACGCATTTGTGTCCTAGAAGTGGCACAGTGAAATCTTATATATATATAAGATTTCACTGCGTCATTTCTATGACCCTTTCTTTCGTCAGAACGCCCCCCCCTGCATACATTATACTTGGCGTACGTATAATGTAGCGCAGGGGTTTACAAAGTGATGCATCAACCTAGATGCATCACTCTGTAAATATGGTGCAACAAGACACATATTTTACGCTGCTGATGCAGCACAAAAAGTGACGCACCAGGGGGCGTAAAAGTGACGCATGGCCTCATAAATGAGGCCCGATTGTTTTTTACCATTGTGTGTTTGATTTCAGTGAGTGTTAACTGTACTTGGCATTCCCAGCAGGTTACACGGCCTCTGATTTTGTCTACATCCATGTAGTGTCCACACTTACTTTCTTTATTTAAATTCCTTAATGAAGTCGGCGGGAATACCTTAATTGATTGAAAACCAACAGAGTAGCTGGCCCTGGATGCGATCAGGATGTGGACTGGCGCAGATGGGCTTGCCTTTGTAGCGTTCGGTGAGTCTGCGCCATTCCACGTTTTTGTACAGTGAGGCCGGTCTGCTCATAGAGAGACTAGACGGTCCCTCTCACAAGATGGCGTCAGTTACTTGTGCTGGCAGAAGTGAGGGGAAATCTAGCATTAATGCTCCCTCCACACAATCAGCAAAAGCTGTGTTGGAACGGGAAGCTAACACGGGCTGTGAAACAAGAGAACTTGACAAGGTGAGGGCAAAGTTTTCAATTTAGACATCGTATGATTTAAATCAAAAATTGGTGGCCTACAAAAAGAAAAAGAAATACATTTACACTGCGCAGTGCTAATTAAAAGTTCAGAGAACAATGACAAACAAGTTAAAACAGCGTGCAAGGCTCCTAAAACCTGCCAACAGTGTTATCTATCACACGTCGGCGCCATTCCCCGCTTTTAAACAGTGAGGCCGGTCTGCTTATGGAGAGACTAGACCGTCTCCCTCACAAGATGGCGTCCGTTAGTTGTGCTGGCAGAAGTGAGGGGATATCTAGCATTAATGCTCCCTCCACACAATCAGCAAAAGCTGTGGTGGAACGGGGAGCTAACGTGGGCTGTCAAAGGAGAGAACTTCGCAACCACAAAACATTTTTACCTCTCTTGCCTTTACCATGCGATTTTGTGGTGAAGACATGGTGGGTAAAGAGACATGCGTGCTAAAGATCATACCCCTGCTCTGTAAACTGTCCTTTTCCCCCTACCCTGTGGACTAAAAATCACCTTATCATGCCCCAAAAACTAACCCAACCTCAGCCTCCCTGCCCTGAGCAATATAAACTGCCCACTACATCCCTAAAGTACCCCGACCCAGCACTCCCACCCTGAGGCCTAAAACTGTCCCCTGCACATTAAACTCTCTCTTTTCCACCACTTACCTCACCGCGTTCTCTCCCGAACCTTATTCTTCCTGTGCCCGACCATCCGCTCCGCAAGTAGACCATTCATAGCCTTAAACACGCATATGCATGTTTAAGGCATATGCGTGGTTAAGGAATGCGTGGTTCGACTTGCTAGAAAATGGTACGCGTGGCTGAGCCAGCATTGTTAAGGCTGTTTCCCAGTTAATGCAGATGTTAGTTTATTCGATGAATGGTTGACAAATCTATTTCCTAGCCATGGGAGGTTGAAGACTGGTATGAAATAAGCAAAAACATGTGTCCATTTATTTTCAAGATAAGATTGAACTGACTGATATTTTGACGATTTCTTTGGTAAATGAAGGGTTGATCAGAGAGCATCTTGTCGTGTTTGAAAATAAATTTTGATTAATCATCATGATTATGGTGGAAAGTGTCAGTTAAATAATTAGAAGGCTTAACTAGCTTTATCTGTTTGGAGGGGTCTAGAAATCGCCATGGCTCCGGCATGGAGTTCCAAAGAGAGGCGGTTTTAAGAGCAAACGATCGGCCACCCATCCTGGGATGGCTAGAGTTCTTGGTGATTCAACCTCAGAGTCCTGTTCTGACTGTATTTGGGAAGTCTGAGCTTCAAGTGTTGGAGGCCAGTATCTCTGGTAGCCCTGTAGGCTAGGGTCAAGGCCTTAAACTATCCTCCTTTTAACATGCAGCCAGGGTAGGCTGTGTAGGTGGGGGAAATGTGGTGGCTGAGTAGCCCATTTTTGATTAGCCTGGCGGGTGCATTCTTAATGACCTGCAGCTTTCTAATCAGGTAAGTTGGGAGATCCAAGTATAGACTGTTGGCATATTCTAGCTGTGAGGTGAACAGTGTTTAAAATGTTTTGAGATCGAAACTCGGTGGCAAAACATTAATATTTTGCCAAGTCAAAGGAGATGGTTACCGTTCACAAATGGGAACGGGTCCTCAAGAGACCCCTTCCCTTTTGTGAATGTGGACACAAACATTTTTTGAAGCTGCCAGTGGTTCCTGGGACAGTGGATACAGCTAATATCAAAAGATGGAGGGAAAATGTTTTTTTTTTTTAAACCTATTTCATTTTATTTTTAGGAAAATGGGTTGCCTTTAAAAACTGACTGCTCTGGTTAAAAGCACTCACCAACATGGTTGTCTGCTGACCTCAGCAAGTCACAATGCCAGACACTAGCCATTCAAAGTTGGTTACAAATTGTGACCTACTTCATGCATATTACTGAGGTAGGTTGATTTGAGCCCTACAACGAATCTGTATTTTATGAACAGACCTATTAATACATTGCTTAGTTTGCAAAAAATCAATGCATTTGGTAGAAATTGGATTTGCAAATTTCGCTCACTTCTACCAAATAGATTTTAGTGCATTCCAAATAAGACATTGTAAATTAGGAATCATAATTGTTCACAATTTATGACTTCCTATTTGGAATATTAGTAAATCATTGAAATGGTTATTTAGACTCTTCGGCAATTAATCTTTGATCGGGAGATGATTTGCTTGCAATTTTTCCTCAATGCTTTGAGCTTCACATGGCGCATCAGTGAGTCATAACTTAACCAATATATCTCATTATTCTAACATAGCGTTCATTTGTTTACACAACCATTAACTAATACAAAGTTGGCTTGGTTTGGAGTATAAAGATTTTAGATGGCAATATTGTCAAGAATGACTTTAAAGATGTCATTATAGGCTCTTTAGGTGACATTAACATTTTTCAAAGGATTGAGATGACTTACAGCAGAGGAAATTGGATCTTTAAGAGCAGTTGCAGTCACATTTTACATAGGGTATAACCTGGTTCCCTCAGGGAGGCTGAGGCTGTTGAGTGTGGGATGATGCTGGGACACTGAATTTAAAAAGGTATGGGAAAGTAAGTAGATCAGTCAATTTCTAAAAGTCATTTGCTTATCATAGAATCAGTGATGATGCCACTATACTTGCAGTCTTTCAATCATGCACACGCTACTCTTGTACTTATGTAATCAATCAGCTAGTACTCATGTATTTATAAAATCACCCAGGCACTATCTTTGCAGTCATGTAATCACTTAGGCAGTACCTCAGTACTTCTGTAATCACCCAGGCAGTACTCATGGACTTATAAAATCACTCACTCATTCACTTTTTATGTATTCCAGTAATCTCCTAGATATTACCCCCTGCAGTCATGCAATCACCAAGGCACTAGTTATTTACTACCTGTATAGTCAGGTAGTCATGCAGGCTGTACCTGTGTACTCATGTGATAACACACACACACTACCTTTGAAGTCAGAGAATCACTCAGGCCCTACTGTTGCAGTCATCCATTCATGTAGGCACTACTCCATGACTCATCTATGTCTTCAAGTGCTATTTATACACTTATACATGCACTCAAACTCTATGTGTGCACTTATGCAATTAGCAAGTCACTATCCATCTAATTCTGCAATTACCTAGTGACTACCCTTGCAGTCATACAATCGCCCAAGCACTACCCATGGAGTTATGCAATCCCTCAAGCAGATCTATTACATGTCTCAGTTTCTAGCTTTCACTATATTCCAGAAATATTGTAGACATATTTCTTTTTGCTATGATGATGATTTGAAAAGGTAGAGTCATATATATGTGTGCTTATAACAACATGGAGAGAATTATAGTTTAGTAATGTAATAGTCTGCTGCTTTATGTTTGGCTAGGCCCAACACTCATGCAGTTATGAAAGCATCCATGTACTCACCATGCAGTCTTCCAATGATGCAGGCACTATATATGCAGTACTGTAATCACTCAGTCATTACTGCAGCACTGATGCAATCATCTAGGCACTATCTATGCACTCATCCAATCAGCAAGGTATTACCTGTGCACTCTTTCAAACATGTAGCCACTACTCACGCACTTATATAATCACCCAGGCAATATTGTTGCAGTCCTTCAATCATGGAGGCACTACCCTTGTACTCATGTATTCACTCAGCCAGCAGTCATTGTGTTATGAAATCACCAATGCACTCCCTTTGCACTCCTTTATTCACTTAGGCAGTACCTCAGTAGTCCTGTAATCAGCCAAGAAGTACCTATGCACTTATAAAATCACTGAGTCACCACCTATGTAGTCATGTAAATCCCCAGATATTACCCCTGCAGTCATGCAATCACCCAGGTGTTACCTATGTACTCCTTTAATTTCCCAGACGTTACCCCTGTACTCATGCAATCACCAACGCATTAGGTATACAGTGCTTCAATCAGCCAGCCACTATCTTTCCACTCTTTCAGTCACGCAGGCACTACTCTTGTACTAATGTAATCACTCAGCCAGCACTCCTGTACTTTTAAAATCACCCAATCACCATCTTTGCACTCCTATAACCACTCAGGTAGTATTCTTAGTAGTTCAGTAATCAGCCAGGCAGTTCTATTATATGTTTTAGTTTCTAACTTTGACTATATTCCCAAAATATTGTATACATTTCTTTTTTAGATATGCTGTTGATTTGAAAACATAGATACATATGTATGCATGCTTCTAACAGTATGCAGAGACTTGTATTTCAGTGATGTAATAGTCTGCTGATATATATGCTGCTAAGCCCAACACTTATGCAGTTACAAAAACAGCCAAGAACTACCCATGCAATCTTCTAATGATCCAGACACTACATATGCACTGTTGTAATCAATCAGGCATTAGTGCTACATTCATGCAATCACCCATGCAATACATATACACTCATGCAATCACCATGGTATTTCCCATGCACTCATTCAATCATGTAGGCACTACTCATGCACTTATATAATCACCCATCCACTACTGTTGCACTATTTCAATCAGGAGGTACTACCCTTGTACTTATGTAATCACTCAGCCAGTAGTCATGCTGTTAACAAATCACTCAGGTATTACCTTTGCAAACCTTTATCTGAGTAGTTCTGCAATCATCTAAGAAGTACCCATGCTGTTATAAAATCACCCAGTCACTTCCTATTTAGTCATGTAAATCCCCAGATATTATCCCTGTAGTCATGCAATCACCCAGGCATTACCTACATGCTTCTTTAACCCCCTACGCACTACCTCTGTACTCATGCAATCACCAGTGCATAAACTATACAGTGCTTCATTCAGCCAGTCACTATCTTTTCACTCTTTCAATCATGCAGGCACTGCTCTTGTACTTATGTAATCACTCAGCCAGTACTCATGCACTCATAAAATGACCTAGGCACTACCTTTGCACTCCTGTAATCACTCTTGTAGTACCTTAGTAATTTTGTAATCACAGAGGCAGTACTCATGGACATATAAAATCACCCATTCACTTCCTGTGTACTCCAGTAATCCCTCAGATGTTACCCCTGCAGCTATGCAATCACCCAGGCACTACTTATGTCCTATCACTGCAATCATGCAATCATGCAGGCCGTACCTATGTTGATACAAATTCACCCAGGCAGTATGTTAACACTCCTTTATTCACTCAGGCACTAGCTCAGTAGTGGTGCATTCAGCCAAGAAGTACTCATGCACTTATAAAATCACCCAGGCTCTACCTTTTCACTCCTGTAATCACTCAGGTAGTACTTTAGTATTTCTGTAATCACCCAGCCAGTACTCATAGAGTTATAAAATATTGTATACATATTTCTTTTAGATTTGATGTTGTTTTGAAGACGTAGAGATATATGCATGCCTGTTCCTTATACTATGGAGAGACTTGTATTTGAGTACCCATGCAGTTATAAAATCACCCAGTCACTTCCTATGTAGTCATGTCAATCCCCAGATATTACTCCTGGAGTCATGCAATCACCTAGGTGTTACCTATGTACTTCTTTAATCCCCCAGATGTTACCCCTGTACTCATGCAATCACCAACGCATTATATATACAGTACTTCATTCAGCCAGCTACTATCTTTCCATTCTTTCAATCATGCAGGCACTACTCTTGTACTTATGTTATCATTCAGCCAGTACTTGTGCACTTATGAAAATGCCCAACTTCTGTCCATGCAGTCTTCCAATGATGTAGGCACTACATATGAACTACTGTAATTACTCAGGCATTACTGCTGCACTCATGCAATCACCATGGTATTAACTATCCAGTCTTCCAATCATGTAGGCACTACTCTTGTACTTATGTTATCATTCAGCCAGTACTTGTGCACTTATGAAAATGCCCAACTTCTGTCCATGCAGGCTTCCAATGATGTAGGCACTACATATGAACTACTGTAATCACTCAGGCATTACTGCTGCACTCATGCAATCACCATGGTATTAACTATCCAGTCTTTCAATCATGTATCCACTACTCATGCATTTATATAATTACCCAGCCACTACAGTTGCACTCATGCAATTACCCAGATGTTATCCCTGTAGTCATGGAATCACCTTGGCATTATTGCTGTAGTATACATTTACACAGGCATTACCAAAATACTTCTTAAATCATCCAACTAGTACATATGTACTTATGTAATGACCCAGGCACTACAATTGCACTCTTCAAATCAGCCAGGCACTGGGTCTGTACTCTTTGAATCACCCAACCAGTATCTATGCACTTATAAAATCACCCATGCACTATCTCTGCACTCCTCCAATCACCCAGGCACTACTACTACACTCATACAACCTCACACACATTACTCCTGCACTCATGCAATCACCCATACTTTACTTATGCACTCTGCCAATCTCCTAGACATTACCCCTGCACTTATGCAATCACCCTGGCATTACCCATGCACTCTTTCAATTACTTAGACAGAACACATGGACTCTGTACCTCTGTTCTTTCTTTCTGCACTTCTTTTGTGTCTTTCTGCTTATGTTGCTTCTTTCTGTACTCCTTTTAGGTCTTTCTGCAGCCCTGTGTCCTCTTTCTGCATCATTGTTAACTCTTTCTACACCTCTGTTCATTCTTACTGTACTTTATTTGTTTTTTTCTGTACATGTCTTGCTTCTTCTCTCTTTGTGCACCCCTGTTGCCTCTTTCATACCTCTGTTACTTCTTTCTGCATTCCTCTTGCTTCTTTGTATACCTCTGTTGCTTCTGTTTGCACACCTCATGTATCTTTCACACCGTCTTCGATCTTTCTGCACCCCTCTTGCCTCATTCTGGACCTTTGTCTGCAGTGTCTGACATACTTTTGGAATGCAATTAAAATATATTTTTATTTATATATGAGAATATTGGTATATAAGCATTTTATTAATATTATATGAGTTAATGAAAGTATTTAAACCTTTCTTTCTCTTCAGATACTCACCATTACTATTAATACAGATTGAGTATGGCAAGAAAGGATCAAAAGAAAAGAGTACAATTTAAAAGAAACAGAAAAGGAGAAATCAGACAAAGTATAACATGTAACATTGAACAAAAAGGCTTTTGGTAAGAGAAGTAAATAATTTGTTTAAAGAGTTTTAAAAAAGATTACAAATTTAGAAAATGGAGAAAAGAAAAAGAAAAGTAGTACAACCATTCAGAAGGAAAAAAAGGAGATATTAATAGAAATCAGTTTTGGGAAAATGATCTATGATGAAAGAAGGATGAAACATCATAAGCATATTAAGAAACAAATGTTTAAAAGTAGAGAACTGCAAAATGTAGTGAAAGATTGCAAGAAATATAAAAGAAGATCTGCATTTTATAAGAAAAAGCAACAGATTGAAAGTATGGTCGAAAACGCTTTTGAATTGAAAAGAAGAGTGTTCATATTAGTTTTAAAAGAATGACAACATTGAATAAAACAATGCATTTTGTGAAGGAGAAAAGTAAAAGAAAAAAACTGGTCAATAGAACTAACGTTTGCAAAACAAATGTGGGTGAATGAAATTACACTTCGAGTACTGAACCTATTTTTAATGAAGAAAGCTATTTTCAACAAAATACATTAGTTCAGGCAGTTGATATCAATGGTCGTTCTTATGAGGTTAAAAATGGTTATCCAATTGAAAAAGAAAAGATGGTTCCTAGAAATGTAGAAGAAGTAATAGTGGAGGAAGTTCAAGGAAGACATTCACAAGCTCCAGTGTATAGGTGGGATTGTAGTAGTATTTGTAGTATACAATAGGAATCTATTGATATGTTATGAAATTTATTACAGAGTATGGTAAAAGAAAGTGTTAAACAGAAGATTAAGATGTTGCAAGGACTAGATCCTTATAAAGTGAAAGAATATGCTGGCTTGCAGGATCATTCTCTGGCTTGTATTTCTTCATCATTTGAGAATATTAGCAGTACGTCACTCAGAAATGGGAACTTTAGTAAGAAGATTGTACTATGTAAAGAGTCCTGCATTATGATTAAGTGAAATAAACACTGCTCTTATGCATAGTTCAGTATTGGATGTAAAAAAAGTTTGTGATGATATACAGTTTTGTTTCTTTGGTCCTGAAGAATAGTGTACAGAAAGTGTGAGTTTCATAAGTGTATGTGTTGAAGAAGAGGTGGAAGATAGTAGTACTCAGAAGAAATTACAAAGTTTAAGGTAGTTTGTTGTGAAAAACCAAACTATGTATGTATCTGTTGTCGACGTACTCACTATAGAAGTCAAACTAGGAATGTTGATGTGTATTTAAAAAGTGAAAAGGAAAACAATGATAAGTGGGAGCAATTTGGTGCTTATTTGTTGGTGGAAGGTCGTTTTGAGTTGGGTAGTGATCAACGTATTTGTAAATATTGTTACAGCAAACTAGAAGAGAATAAAATGCCAGCTAGAGCTGTACATAATAACCTAGAGTTGGTAGGTATTCCTTTAGAACCAGTAGATTTAAATACATATGAATCTATTCTTATTCAATCTGTGCCCCCGTTTAAGGCTATTGTTCGTATGGAGCCTAAAACAGGTAAGCTGCCTCCAACAGATTTACGAAGAGGTTTAAAAGGAAGTGTTGTGTATTTACCTTTAGATTTTAGGAAAAATAATTTAACTGTTGTTGTAGAGAGAGAGGAAAGTAAACCTGTAGTTAGTCTAATTAATGGTGTACCAACAACGAGTCGGAAAATATGGCAAGAGTTAGTAGATGTCACTAAACTTCAAAAAGCTACATTATATCTTATATAAAACAATATTTATTATAAAAATGTACATGTGGACGAAGAAGAAATATCTTTAGGAAATGATAGAGAAAATTCAACAAGCCAAATCGAAAAAGTGAATGTCTCCAGGAGTGAAGAAATTTATGAACATTATAGTATACATCCTTTACATTCAAAAGAAGTGATTGGAAATACTATTGAATTATTCCAAATGAAGAAAGTGAAGGGAACTCATATGAGTGTTTAGGAAAGACGTTTAGAACCCCCTTATTTTCCACAGCTCTTCCCCACCGGAAAAGTTGGACGATATGAAGATTCCAGCTTTAGAATATCAAAGTTATACTCAGAATATCCAAGATTTCAACAATGTATTCAATATATATTTCCCATTCTGTTTGAAAGTGACTTGTATGGACTTTCATATTCAGTGAACCACATATTAAAACCAGGAGTTCATCTTTCACATGTTTCAGCAAAGGAATTCATGGACAATGTACAACAAAGAGACGATCATTTAGAATCTCAGTTGATGAATTTGATGACGTGTCAACATGGTACTAATGAGTAGTGGTACTGCCATCACGGAGAACTTAAAGTTACTTAGGAACCCCTACATGGTTTGTTACGCAAAGCTGTGCTGAATATGCATGGGATGATTTACTTGAATTTCTCCGAGAAGCAAATTCAAATATTAAAAACATTGAATTGAAGACAGCTGGAGAGCTGTGTTCCTTGAATCCTATAAATGTGTGCAGATATTTTAATCATAGGTTTCAAGCTATGATGCCTTTTATCTGCAATAAAAAGAACCCACCTCTTGGAGAAGTTATTGATTTCTTTTGGAGAAAGGAGTACGAAGCCAGAGATGCTCGTCATATACATATGCTATTATGGATCAAGGATGCATCTAAATTTGGAACTGATTCTGATGAGACTGTTTTATCTTTCATTGAAGACTATTTTACCTGTGCTATTCCAAAAACAGGAGGAGAGAAAATACCTTAAGACAACAAGTTTTACAGTTTCAAAGTCATCAATGTGGGAAATATTGTCAACGGAAATACAAGTCAAAGGAAACATTTTATACAAAATGTTGTTTGGGATTCCCACATCCAGTAATTTCGAAAGGAAGAGTCAACATTTTCATGTCAGCAGTGAGGCATACTATAACTCGAAAATCTCCAAAGAATACTTACAATATAAAAAGAAGTGAAGATTTAAAGTATATTAATGATTACAATCCAGTGATTTTGATGATGTGGAATGCAAATATGGATATCCAGCATGTTGCAGATAATTCAATTGCTGTTGCTTGCTATGTTATATCATATATAACAAAATCTGAAAAAACAGAGTTGAAAGAAATGTGGGAAGTAACAAATTGTACAGCTTTACTTTGAAGATGCTTACCCGTCAAGAGATTGGATCATACGAATGTTCGGATCGGCTGACATCTGCAAGTTTATATTCAAAGTCAAGAGGAATCATTTGGGTAAGTCTAGGTCTTGCTGCAACAGGAAATCGAGTATTGAAATCTATACAAGAAATTGAATACTTAGCATTAAATGAACCAGAAAGTACAGATAGTGTTTAAACAAACACGTTGGATATGTAGTATCCTAAAAGAAGTCCTCATCTGGAAAACATATTTCTCTATGAAGTACGGCAATATTACAGCAAAAGAGAAATGTCACTGAACATATAAATGAAAAAAAATATACAGTGTTTGGATGTGATGGATGTTTGGTAAAACATACCAAAGGAAATCTTATTAATCACAGGAAATTCAGTTGTGATACTGTAGATAAAAGGGAATTTTTTTATTTAGCTCTTTTGCAACTCTTCGAACCTTGGTGTACTGAAAGGGAAATACTTGGAGATTTTGAGTGCTGTGAAGATACTTTTAATGCATGTAAAGATAGCATTGAATGCTTTGTTTTTCTGCAATAATTACAAATGTTGAATGAAGAAATTGAACAAGAAACTAGTATTGCAGCTGAAATTGCTAGAGACAGTTCTCAAGATAGTCAAAGTTCTGCTCCACTGAGTCAACATCCACTAGGACAATACATTTTTGAAAATGAAGCAGCAATAGTCATGAGTGAAGTAGAAACGGCAATGCAACAAGCACAACAGGATATTATGAAGTTGGGAAACTTGGAAGAACAACTAAATATTGAACATTAAGAAATATATATCAGCGAGCTACACAACATATAGAGCATGGTTTACTTCATGAAAAAAGAATGCAACTGCACATCGTTTAAACCTATTCAAATGTATATCAATGGTCAAGTTAGTACAGGAAAAAGTTTCTTAATTAAAGTTTGTTCCAGTTATCTACAGAAAAACATTGAATCATATTTATCTTGTGTTGTAACCGCTCCAACTGGGTTAGCAGCACACAACATTAAAGGGATTACATTACATCATTTACTAATGCTACTAGTTGAACACGAAAATAAGTTGAAATATCACAAGCTATCTGGAGAAGCTAGTTATGAAGTTTCAAGAGTACTAAAGAAATTGAAACTTCTGATAATTGATGAGGTGAGCATGGTTTCAACCGTAATGCTTGCCTTTGTACATTTAAGAATGCAACAGATTTTAAAAACAGATTATGATGTTTTATTTGAAGGAAAACATGTCATTGTACTCAGCGATCTATTACAACCTACTCCTGTGAAAGGGCAACCAGTTTTTAAAACACTAGTCAATGAAGACACTAGGAAATCTTTGGGAAGTATTGGACATGTGAATATTTGGCCTCCTTTTGAATATAAAGAACTTATTAGGAATACGCAACAAGCAAGTGATGAACATTATGGAAAAAAAATTCAAGATATTAGAATTGGTTTATTGACAAAAGATGATAAAGAAGCTTTACAAAGTCGACTACTAACAAACTTGTTTACAAATGAAAATATTGCACCTGAAATAATGTAAAAAAGAAATGGAGAAAAGAAGTCTATTGTTTGTCTAATGCCAACACTGCAATAGTGCTCTACATTCAATCAAGAACTTTTGAAACTGGAGAAACAACCAATAGTGAAAATGGAAGTCATTGATAAAATGCAACACAAAGGAATTACTATTATTCTGTCAGAGAAATTACAGTCAAAATTAGATTATTTTGAAACATCTGTATCTAAGACTGCTGGTTTGGAAAAGACATTATATGTATGTGTACACTGTCGGGTAATATTACGGCTTAATTTAGATGTTGAAAAGGGTTTAGTAAATGGAGCAATGGGAAAAGTTATTGATGATGTAAATTTTCAGAACAGAGATGGAATTGAATTTTTGAAGATTAAATTTGATCTGATTGGAGAGGTAAAACAGATTGGACAATGTGCTGTTCGTTTTTTGCTTGTAAAAGATTTTTATGTTTGTAGAAAACAGTTTCCCCTTTCTTTAGCATGTGCAACTACCATTCATAATTCTCAAGGTTTAAGTGTAGACAGTGCTTTGGTAAATATTGGACATACAGGTTTTAAAGAGGGTATGGCATATGTTGCATTGTCTTGAGTAAGAACATTATCTGGATTGCATTTAATTGATCTTGATGAGAAAATGGTTAGTGCAGATTAAAATTGTACAAGAGAGTATATTCGGTTAAGAAGACTGTATGCTCCTAACTTAGGTGAATATCCCATTTATGAAAAACTTGTAGTATGTCCAAAACGAAAGAATGAGAAATACTCTAGTGTGGTTGGAAAGAAGACAACAATTCAAGAGAATATTTGGGCTGTAAAGAAAATGTAAATGGACACTGTACTATACTACACAGTTCGCAGATTATAAAAAGGCTATCCGCCTGAGGAAAGCCGATTTCTACGAAACGGCTATTTCAGAGGCGGCTAACCCGCAGAAAGAAATATTTAAAATCCTGAATGATCTGCGGACAGTGAAAGGCCCAACCCCGACCTTCAATTTGAAGGATTGTCAAGATTTTCAGGCCTTTTTTCTGAATAAAATAAAGGATCTGATGGTAGAGATTAGCCAAACCTCCCATTTTCCCTGTTCTATTGAGTCTCCCCTCATATCCCCAAGATCAACACTGGGTACGTTAACAGACCTTCCAGCTCTCACAACGGAGTCGCTATTCACCATAATGAATCGGGTGAAATCAGGATCCCCAGTCGACCCTTGCCCGCCCAAAATTTTTAAACTGGGCTGGCCTGGCATGGAGGATAAAATTCTCAACCTGCTGAATCGCTCCTTGGCAGAGGGACGGGTTCCCCACAACTTTAAGGAAGCACGGGTGATCCCCCTTCTAAAGAAACCTGGTGCCGACCCAAAAGTTTTTAAGAACTTTAGGCCAATCTCGCAGCTACCCTTTCTCTCTAAAATTTTAGAGCAACATGTCCTGCACTCCCTCACTCATTTCGTAGAAAGCAACCTTCTTCTGGAGCCCAATCAGGCAGGGTTCAGAGCTCATCACAGCACCGAATTGGTGATGCTTTCGGTGTTGGATGATTTGAGATTGAAGGCTGACAAAAGAAATCCATGTGCCCTGGTCCTTCTGGACTTATCCGCGGCATTTGATACCGTAAACCATTGTCAACTATTGTCGCGGGTTGAGGACTGTGGGATCCAGGGTACGGCCCTGGCCTGGCTGACTTCTTTTCTAGAAAATCGCTCACAGCGAGTCCAACTATCTGACCTCGTGTCAAGTCCAGCCAAATTGACATGTGGGGTGCCTCAGGGTTCAGCTCTATCACCCCTGCTTTTTAATATATACCTACAGCCACTGATTGCAGCCCTAAATAAGTTGAACTGTAGGGTTTATAATTATGCGGATGACACACAAATTCTGATCCAGACTGAACACTCTTCAAACGCCTATTTGAGAATGCAAGACATTCTCAAATTTACGATTAACTGGATGTCGGATAATTGGTTGAAAATTAACCCAGACAAAACCGAAGTCTTGGCAGTCAATACAGCTACCGATCCATGGAATGATCGGTTCTGGCCAGTTGAATTGGGGCCATGTCCAGAACCTGCGGTAGCAGTAAAAAGTCTGGGAATCAAAATTGATGCTCTGCTGACCTTGACACAGCAGGTGTCGGCAGTGGTGGGCACTTGTGTCGGTCTACTGCGCCAGCTTCGGAAATTCTCCTTATTGCTGTCCGTCTCCACCCTTAGGCTGGCTGTTTCTGCCTTAATTTTGGCACGGCTGGATTACGGTAACTCCTTGTATCTGGGCCTGCCTAACAATCTTTTAGCCAGACTCCAAGTAGTGATGAACGATGCGGCCAGGCTGATTTTTAATAAGCCTTGGCACACAAGGGCAACGCCTTTACTTCAGGATCTACACTGGCTGCCAATAGCTCAGAGAGTGAAATTCAAGAGTCTATGCATCGCTCACAAAGCGGTCCATGGCTCAGCCCCCATCTATATCAAGGATCGACAGACTAAATATGTGCCAAATAGGACCCTTCGGTCTGCTGACGCATGTAATTTGACATGCCCGAAGTTCAGTTTAGTATCCAAGGGTGGCAGAGCCTATTCCAGCATGGCCCCCCGAGTATGGAATTTGCTCCCAGTCAGATTGAGGAAAGAAACTAATCTCCTCATTTTTAGAAAGCACCTGAAGACGCTGCTCTTCTTGGAAGCTTGGGGTTCATCGTAGTGGGAGGTTGCGTGTTCTTACCAGTGTTATGTGTCCATTGTGAGCGCTTAGATACCTCGGGGTGATATAGCGCTTTATAAATGAATAATAATAAAAAAAAAACTGTTGATGATATTGTAGGATACCAGTTAGAAAATAGTAGGGGGTGGGTAGAATTTGTGTAGTCGCGCTACGCAAAGCTCTGTGAAATGGCAATAAATCTCCATGAGCATGTAGAGTTCAGCAAACACATGGAATTGTTTGTTCAAATTCAAATATTAAAAACAATGAATTGAAGACAGCTGGAGTACTGTGTCCCTTGGATCCTATAAATGTGTGCAGATATTTTAATCATGGGTTTCAAGCTATGATGCCTTTTATCTGCAATAAAAATAACCCACCTCTTGGAGAAGTTATTGATTTCTTTTGGTGAAAGGAGTACGAAGCCAGAGATGCTCGTCATATACATATGCTATTATGGATCAAGGATGCATCTAAATTTGGAACCGATTCTGATGAGACTGTTTTATCTTTCATTGAGGACTATGTTACCTGTGCTATTCCAAAAACAGGAGGAGAGAAAATACCTTAAGACAACAAGTTTTACGGTTTCAAAGTCATCGATGTAGGAAATATTTTCAAAAGAAATCCAAGTCAAAGGAAACATTTTATACAAAATGTTGTTTGGGAATCCCACGTCCAGTAATTTCGAAAGAAGAGTCAACATTTTCATGTCAGCAGTGAGGCATACTATAACTCGAAAATCTCCAAAGAATACTTACAATATAAAAAGAAATGAAGATTTAACGTTTATTAATGATTACAATCCAGTGATTTTAATGATGTGTAATGCAAATATTGATATCCAGCATGTTGCAGATAATTCAATTGCTGTTGCTTGCTATGTTATATCATATATAACAAAATCTGAAAAAACAGAGTTGAAAGAAATGTGGGAAGTAACAAATTGTACAGCTTTAGTTTGAAGATGCTTACCCATCAAGAGATTGGATCATACGAATGTTCGGATCGGCTGACATCTGCAAGTTTATATTCAAAGTCAAGAGGAATCATTTGGGTAAGTCTAGGTCTTGCTGCAACAGGAAATCGAGTATTGAAATCTATACAAGAAATTGTGCGGAATTGCTTGTTCCATCCATTTGCGATGCTTTTTTCCTGTTCGTGAACGTTGTTTGCGTGCTCGGGGGAAAATATATCTCACGGTCACGCATTTTGAAACCGCGAACAAGCAAAAATTCCACGAAGCCGCAGATCACAGAATTTTTGGCAATTCCGTGTTCTCCACGGAACGCAAAATTACCCAAAGTCCTCAAATTCCACAAGCGGAATGGAATTTACCGCCCAGGCCTTGAAAATAGTTCAGGTATCAACTGCTATGCTAATGTAAATGTGGAGGTCGTGTCTTTTCTAGAAAATCTTCATCATCAAATTATGGAAAATTGAGAAAAAAGATTCTATTCTTTGTTACATTATTTTTGAACACTTGAAAACTGATAAAACTAAAATCCATACTGCTTTTGCCATTCAGCATCTTTTGGATATATGTTCTGATTCTTCACAATGTACACTTAATGTACAACAAGATGCTCAAGAATTTCTTATGTTTATGCTTGCAGTATTGGAAGATGAAGGAATACAAATTGAAAATCTGTTTGGACTACGTTACAGATGCATCATAAATGTGAAGCCTGTTCATTTTCTTCTCCCTCTGAAATAGACACTGAACAATTCATATATTTAGCAATGCCAGATTGCAAAACAGTGTCTTTTAGCAAATTAGTAAAATCCGCTAATCAAGATATGAAATGCACTCACTGCAAATCAGAAATGTTGTCAACATTATTTATAGAAAGATTTGGACAATATGTAATTTTAATGCTACAACGTTGTACAACAGATGGAAGAAAATTAGAAACCAAAATTTAAAAAATTTTGGCAAGCCAAGTGTCAATTTCAGGAAGAACTTTTAAAGCAGTGGCTATTATTTTCCATGATGGACCTAGTACAACATCTGGACACAATACTGTGTATTTAAGATGCAATAAAGGATGGTCACATTGTAATGATGCCCATTTGGAATTCAAATGTTGGTTGCCTTACGAATTACTGAATTCATGTCTGATATTTTTTATGCCAAAGTTTTGAAAACATCATTTGGCCTATTTGGAACATGTAAACATGAGTTTATTTTTTATATTTTCAATGCAAATGATTTCGGAAACATCATTCGGCCTATTGGGAAGATGTGAACAATAAGTGTTTGAATTATCATTTCTGTTCTTTGATATTGCATTTGGAAAATTGTGTTTGAAAGAAGTAGTTCATATATTTGATCTTTGTATTATATGCAATGTAAATGAGAGTGTTTATTTTTGAAAATGTAAATAGATAGTTAAACTTGTAAATATTTAGAAAAGAGATTTGTCTTTTTTTTACAATCTTATTGATCGTATTTTTTGCTGGCTGTTATATGATGATCAACACTGAAATCACTGTGTATGGTGAAATTCAATAGAATGTGAAAACAGCAAAAAAGAGAACCTGTTTATGTTATGTAATTCTAAAATTAATGTTTACAGTCACTTGTATTGCAGTTATTCATTTTTTCAAACTCACTCATCTCACTCCTCAAATCACCTCAGCAGCACTCATGCACTCCTTCAATCACTGAAGAATAACCCATGTACTTACAAAATCACCCAGACATTACAAATCCATACCTTTAATCAGTTTGGCAGTACCCATACACTCCTGAAAACACCCATACATTACTTATACAGTCTTGCAATCACTCAAGTATTACCTATGCACTCCGTCAATCATCCAGACATTAATCTTCCACTGATAGAATCACCCAAGCAGTAACCATGCACTCGTGAAATCACCCGGGCATTACCTACGCACTTACAAAATCATCCAAACAATACCTATCTACTTACAAAAACACCCAGGCACTACCGATTCACTTCTGCAATTACCCCGGCACTACTCATCCACTCATAGAATAACCCAGGCACTACCCATGCACTGCTCCAATCACCCGTGCACTACCCATGCTCTCCTCCAATCACCCAGCTAGTACCTATGCACTTATCCAATGCCTCCACCAATACCCAAACACTTATAAAATTACCATACACTATCCTTGCACTCTTACAATCACCCAGGTACTACCGATGCACTCATGCAGTCATCCAGGCATTACCTATAAACTAAAGCAATCAGTCAAGCATTACTCACTCACACTTCAATCACCCATACATTACCTGTGCACTCATGCAATCACCCAAGCAGTAACCAAGCACTCACAAAATCAGCCAGGCACTACCATGCACTACTCCAATCACCCAGACACCAGCCATTATGCATGCACTCCTTCAATTAGTCACACACCATAGGTTTCAGGAACGTTATACTTAGAAATTAGCATTTAAAAAGCCTTAGAAATTCAATGAAAAAAACATAGGTTTCAGTGATGTTATAGATACAAATTAGCATTTAATAAACCTTAGAAATTTACTGAAAAAAACGCAGGTTCTAAGGATGTTATAGTTAGAAATTAGCATTTAAAAAAAACTTAGCAATTCACTGAAAAAACCACAGGTTTCAGGGACGTTATAGTTAGTTGGACATTTTACTAGTACAAAACCAGAGAAATGTGGCCGTTATATTAAGTTTAGCACTGCTGATGATGTCACATATTGCATCATTCATGACAGGGTAAGGACATCACTGATGACATCTCAAATGACATTAATTTTTGTCAGGGTCTGCAGATCTGTTTTTTTTTCGAATGAAGCATTGTTTCTTTTATTATTAGCCTCCAGATGGGCCAGGTTCTGGGGGCATTTGTTTAAATAAGAGAGGAAGGGTGCACAAGCCCCCTCTCCTAGAGATTACTCTTGCCTCAGGGTGGGGTCTCTTAATCCCCTGCTTCCCCCCTTACTTCTTTTCAAACAGGAGGGCCTCTCAGACCCACCCCCCAGCTCCAGGGACTGCCACCTCTGGGTTCTTTATTGTAAACTATTGCAGGGGGTACATAGACCCCATGCAGCCCTGGGGCTGCCATTATCCAAGGGATCTAATTTTATGAAATGCAGGGGGGCATGCTGACCTTCCTGCAGCCTGGGTATCACCACCTCGCCGGGGATTTAATTCGGCCCCACTCCTGAAGCCCTAGATGGCCCTGGGGTCCACCATTCCCCAGAGCTGGCTCGTGCAATGTCCTGGAGTGCCCACCCCTGGCAAATTGTAGTTTTCTGTAGCCTGGCAGGATCGCCACCCCCACCTAGAAATAGCATATTCTGCTCAGCTTCTAGTAAGGAAGAGCAGAAAATGCTCTCGCTTACAAGAAGCGGAGCAGAATTGCTTTTGGACAGAAAGAACTGCATGTTAGCAGTTCCCTCTATCTAAAAGCATTGCCGGCTCCCGCAGGATATGGTGAGCTGGCAGGGACCACGGGATCTTAAGGCTCCCCCACAGTCCCCAGCTTGAAAAACTGGATGCCTTAGTTGGGACCAGGGCATCCAGTAATGTGGCAAGGCCCCAGGGGATGTGGTACCCGAGGCCAAAATCATTTCACGGAATGTGGGATACACGGCCCCCTTCCTTTATTAAAATAAATATTTAAAACAAGGAAAAGCTAGGCTCCCTGGGTAATGGGGTCCATGGGGCCATAAACAGACCATGGAGGGGATCGTGTGGTCCCGCCTCCCCATTTTATAAAAGACTGGCCCTGGGTAATGGGGGTAACTAGGCGAAAATTGGTCCATGGATGGGGTTCTATGCTGCCTCTTTCCCTAAAAAAGAACAGATAAAATAAAATAAGAAACTTACCATCCTGTAAAGACAGTTCCTGGGAGCAATGGTGGCTCTGGAATGAACTTCCCTTGAATGCTGAGGGTCTTTGGTGGCCAATAAGCCTTCCTGTTAGAGACAGTAAGTTCCAGACAACAGGATTTCTGAGAAGACTTGGAGGCCATGCCCCCTTTCTCCACTACTTTGCAAACAAGCCTCCTAGTGCGCTGCTGGTTGAGGAATGTTGGAGAAAGGGGGCAAGGCCACCAGCAAACCCACTGTGTGGGACTTACTGGACATAACAGAAGGGGTAGTTGGGACTCAGGGACTTCCTTGGGGGCCAACTAGCTCTCCTGTTAACTCCAGTAAGTCCCACACAGCAAGATTGCTAAAAGGTCTTCGATGACTGAGAAGAGGTGATTGACAGGTTTGGGCTTGCATGATGGAGTTCAGCAGGCAGATAGTGGAGAGCTGGCTTGAAATGAATGGGGAGAAAACTGAGATCTTGGTGTTTGGAATGAATAGCTCAGTTTGGACCAATCGTTGGTGTCCAGAAACATGTGGTACTTTTCCTGTTCTGGCAGCTGTGGCCTAAAACTAAGTATGGGCTGAAAATCCGTTCCGTTTGCGGAATTTGCGTTTTTTTGGCAAATTCGCGGTCCGCGAATCGTGCAAATTTGCCCAAAAATCAGCAATTCGCAAGCTGTCAGATTTTGTTGCTTGGTCGCGCTTGAAAAATACAATCTCATGCGCGCGGTGTTGACTTACCGTGATTCTGAGTTCGGCGAGTTGTTTTTCCTCCCAGTTTGCGTGTGCTGCCCCATTTTGGATCTTGCTGCATGATTGCGCGAGAGTTTTTCGACCGCGGCCTCCCATCTTGCACAGCAAGAGTTTGACAAAGAGAGTACGTCATAAGGGCCCGCGATCATGCATTGCGGGAGTAAACAATTGCGAACACGTAGATGCGGCGCGCAGCTGACTTCCGGCGGAAGATTTGAACAGCTCGCTTTCCCGAACTTGCAAAAATTGCAATTCTGCACAAGAAATCCCCCGCCGGCAGCATAAACCTTCTGAAAATGATGATTTTGATCAGAATAACTCCTCAGATTGACATTTGGCTGTACTTTTTTGTGCAAGTAGTCCATTTTTGGGGGGGTGGGAGGAAGGAAAAGCTCCAGAGTCTCCAACTTCCTGTTCCTGTTTAACAGGCTCCTCCCAGTGCTTTGTCCATGTCCTGGTCACTTTTCATTTGGATCTGGAGCTGGAAGGATTACATTTTGTGGCTGCTGTGGATATTAGTATTTGAGGACTTTTTGGACTTTGGATCACTTTTGGATTTGAAATTTTTCAAGTAAGTTGCTGTTGTTTGTTTGGGGCATTGCAGTTGCTGCAACTACAATTTTAAAACTTTTTCACAACTTTAAAAAAATATATTGTGGGTAGCCACTGTATCCAGTAGGCCCAGGGTTAGTCATGGGTGCATGATACAACTGTTTCTGTGAGTTTTGTTGAACTTAAATCTCATTTATGTCATGGAATTTTAGCTCACTGTTATATGTGGATTTTTATTTTATTTTGGGGTGCGTGTAAAGCCACACTAGCCAGTAGGCCCAGGGGTAGTGAGTGGTGCATGTGCCAAGTCTTTCTGTGGGGTGTCTTGAATTTAAACATCATTGAGGGCATGGATGGCATTGGATTGGGGTGATTTGTGTGTGTTTTTCCACTTTTTGGAGTGTTGTTGGGGCCTGGCCATGTGGGTGGAGGCCATTTTGAGTCCTTGGGCCATGTGGCTGGGGGTCAAGGGGCCATTTTGAAGCCAGGCAGTGTGATCAGGCCTGCAACCACTTTGACTTGCTTTTATCCATTATACCCGGGGGTAGTGAGTGGTGCATGGATCAAGTCTTTCTGTGGAGTGTCTTGAATTTAAACATCATTGACGGCATGGATGGCATTGGTTTGTGGTGATTTTTGTGTGTTTTTCGACTTTTTGGGGTGTTGATGGGGCCTGGCCATGTGGGTGGGGTCCTTTTGAGGCCTGGTCCAGGCAGGGCTTGGCCATGGGGCTGGGGACAAGGGGCCATTTTGAAGCCGAGGCAGTGTACTCAGGCCTGCACCCACTTTGACTTGCTTTTATCCATTATGCCCAGGGGTAGTGAGTGGTGCATGGACCAAGTCTTTCTGTGGGTGTCTTGAATATAAAAATCATTGAGGGCATGCATGGCATTGGATTGTGGTGATTTTTGTGTGTGTTTTTCGACTTTTTGGGGTGTTGTTGGGGCCTGGCCATATGGGTGGGGGCCATTTTGAGGCCTGGTCCAGGCAGGGCCTGGCCATGTGGCTGGGGGTCAAGGGGCCATTTTGAAGCCAGGCAGTGTGCTCAGGCCTGCACCCACTTTGACTTGCTTTCATCCATTATGCCCAGGGGTAGTGAGTGATGCATGGACCAAGTCTTTATGTGGGGTGTCTAGAATTTAAACATCATTGAGGGCATTTTTTTTTTTTAACTTATTGGGGTGTTGTTGGGTTCTGGCCATGTGGGTGGGGGCCATTTTGAGGCCTGGTCCAGGTAGGGCCTGGCTCTGTGGCTGGGGATCAAGGGGCCATATTGAAGCCAGTCAGTGTGCTCAGGCCTGCACCCACTTTGACTTGCTTTCATCCATTATGCCCAGGGGTAGTGAGTGGTGCATGAAACAACTCTCTCTATGTGGTCTCTCTTCTATTAATGTGAACATCCATTTTTGATTAGAATTGCAATTTTTATTTTGGGTCTTTGTGTGTGTTGTAATAATAATAAATGCCTAGTTTCAAATAATAATTGAAGCACAACATATGCAACATTTATTTAACTGATGTTCCTTTGGCTTCCTTTGCTTTTAGGTGCACAAGAGAACCACATTAGTCATCGTTCATCATCAGTGCCAGGAACAAGTCCTGAAGCGGTGTGTGCAGCACGTCACGTGACGTCACGTGTGGCCCCTGACAACTCTGCAACTCATGCAACTGTGGCCTGTTGTTCTGACATCTGAAGAAGAAGGGCCCAAAAAAGGTGGCTGTAGCTCCTCTACCAAGAAAGTTGCCAGTGCCACTGCCAGTAAATAGGAGCAGAAGAAGCAAGTGGTGCCACTTACCAAGGAGACTGGTGTGCCCACAGACACTTTTTTCGGTAAAAGAAAACCTACGCCTGCAGCAGCGGGGTCCGCCGGGGACCAAGCTGGGAGCAGCACCTCCGCTTCATTGGGCTCAGTGCCACCACACCAAGTTAGGTCCAAGGCCATGAGTGCTGCAGAGGCAGCCACTTTAATTGCTCAATCACCATCGACCAGTGATGTTGGCTCATCGTAAGAAAGTAGCATCCAATCAATGCTGGGTGTAACTCATCTGACAAGTGTTCAACAACCACAACCACAAGGACAACCATAGGTGCAACTAGTACAAGCGCAAGTACATGCGCAAGGAGAGGCGCAAGTAGAGGCGCATGGAGAGGTACATGGAGAGGCGCAAGGAGAGGCACATGGAGCGGCACAACTACCCACAATGCTTGTTTCTACAGAAGATTGGGCACATCAGGAAATCGAGATTCAAGCGGAGGTATCATCCGAGGAAGCCACTCCTCCTGATGATGATCCATTGTCTTCCAGATCCCCAGCAAGAAAAAGGTCAAGGAGGGCTACTACAAGTTCTTTTTCAAGCCCCCTTCCTTCTGATGATGTTGATTGGAACCCACCAATGCAGTCTGAGAGGGAGGCACGCCATGAGCCGAGAAAGGTAGCTAAGCCTAAAAGGAAGGTTCCCGGAAGGCTTTGACTTATGGGTGATGACGACGAACAAGAAGTGGTGTATTCTGCTGCTGATGAACAGTCTGACGACGACCCAGTCAGCACAGTCGTCACTCCAGCCCCAGCGGGCATTCAGCAGACAGACTTTTTGAACCTATCCTGATATGCTGCTGAGGGGGATGTGGGCGGCGTGGCACTGGTACCACCACCAACGCAGTTAACTACTACACCAACAGGACCAACAGCTTCCATATTTTCTCGTCAGAAGGGCCGGCAGGGACCTCTATCCAGCTCGACCTCCATTACCTCAAGTAGTGGTGCAGTAAGTGCACAACAGAGTCAAATTCAGCCACGCCCATCCAACACTTCATCTGTCATTGAAAGTAGCACCTCCACCACCAGCAGACATCTCTAGTCCCCAGTTTGGGACTTCTTTAGTGTTAGAAAAAAGGCGGAAAACATGGTTGTTTGTTTGATTTGTAAAACTGTAGTTAGTCGGGATAAGCTTGGTACCAACTATGGTAGCAGAGGCCAGAGAGGTCATCTCCAAAAACACCACACTATCACTTGGGAGGCGCACCTAAGGAAGATCCGGGAAGCCCAAAGTATAACAAATTGAAATGTATCCATTCACTATTGCATCTGATGATGACGAGGGGCTGATCGTGCAGGGGGGAAGTGAAGAAGCGACAGACATTTTTTCTGGTACACCCAGTACCTCTTGCAGCAGCACTGCAGTGGTAGCGCCCACACCCTCTACCCCAGCAACATTTATGAGGCACACTCAATCAATCAATCAATCAATCAAAGCATTTATATAGCGCACTACACACCCGGGGGGTCTCAAGGCACTAGGGGGGGGTCCACTACTGCTCGAACAGCCAGGTCTTGAGTTGCTTCCTGAAGGCGAGGTGGTCCTGGGTCAGGCGGAGCTGGGTCGGGAGGGAGTTCCAAGTCTTGGCGGCAAGGTAGGAGAAGGACCGTCCCCCTGTGGTGGCTCTTCGGATGCGGGGTACGGCGGCGAGGGCGTGGCCGGTTGATCAAAGCTGGCGTTTGGGAGCGTAGAAGTTGAGGCGGCTGTTGAGGTATCCTGGGCCTTGGTTGTGTAGGGCTTTCTGTGCGTGGGTGAGGAGACGGAAGGTGATTCTATTGTTGACCGGGAGACAGTGCAGGTCTCTCAGGTGTCCGGAGATGTGGCTGCGACGGGGGATGTCCAGGATGAGTCGTGCTGAGGCGTTCTGGATCCGCTGGAGTCTCTTCTGCAGTTTGGCGGTGGTTCCAGCGTAGAGGGAGTTGCCGTAGTCCAGACGGCTGGAGACGAGGGCCTGGGTGACCGTCTTCTTGGTCTCGATGGGGATCCACCGGAAGATCTTGCGTAGCATGCGCAGGATGTTGAAGCACAACGAGGACGAGACGGCGTTGACTTGTCTGGTCATGGAGAGGGAGGAGTCCAGGATGAAGCCGAGGTTGTGTGCGTGGTCTGTTGGTTTGGGTGCGCTGCCTACGGCGGGGGGCCACCAGGAGTCGTCCCAGGCGGAGGGTGAAGATCCCAGGATGAGGACTTCCGTCTTGTCTGATTTCAGTTTCAGGCGGCTGTTCTTCATCCATTCGGCTACCTCTTTCATCCCTTCGTGAAGGTTGGCTCTGGCGGTGGTGGGGTCGTTGGTGAGGGAGAGGATCAGCTGGGTGTCGTCGGCGTAGGAGATGATGTTGAGGTTGTGCTGGCGTACGATGTCTGCGAGGGGGCTCATGTAGACGTTGAAGAGGGTTGGACTAAGCGAGGAGCCTTGAGGGACGCCGCAGATGACTTCGGTGGCTTCTGATCTGAACGGGGGGAGGCGGACTCTCTGTGTCCTTCCGGCGAGGAAGGAGATGATCCACTCCAGTGCCTTCTCCTGGATTCCAACGTTGCTGAGGCACTGCACTAGTGTATGGTGGCAGACAGTGTCGAAGGCCGCGGAGAGGTCTAGGAGGATGAAGGCTGCTGTTTCTCCGTTGTCAAGCAGGGCACGGATGTCATCGGTGGCTGCGATCAGGGCGGTCTCGGTGCTGTGGTTGGGCCGGAAGCCAGACTGCGAGAGGTCGAGGGATCTGTTCGTCTCGAGGAAGGCGGCCAGCTGCTTGTTGATGGTCTTCTCGATGATTTTTGCAGGGAACGGGAGCAGCGAGATGGGGCGGTAGTTCTTGAGGTCGGTGGGGTCGACTGATGGCTTCTTTAGTAGAGCGCTGAGTTCGGCGTGCTTCCAGCTCTCCGGGAAGGTAGCGGTGTCGAAGGAGGTGATGATGATGTCCCGCAGGTGGAGTGCGATGACAGGGTCGGCCTTGTTGAAGATGTGGTGAGGGCAGGGGTCGGTCGGAGATCCGGAGTGGATGGAGTTCATCGTGCGGACGGTGTCTTCGGTGCTGATCGGGGACCAGGCGCGGAGGGTGGTGGTGGGGGGCAGTGGTTCGGTCGTGACGTGCGTCGGTTGAGTGCTGAAGCTGTTGTGTATGTCCGCGATCTTGTTGTGGAAGTCGGAGGCGAGGGAGTTGCAGAGGTCTTGCGCAGGGGTGATGTTGTTGTTTCCGGCATTGGGGTTGGAGAGCTCTTTAACGATGTGGAAGAGTTCCTTGCTGTTGTGTGCGTTGTTGTCCAGTCGTTCCTTGAATGCAGTTTTCTTGGTGGCGTGGATCAGTTGGTGGCGTTTTCGGGTGGCGAGCTTGAGGGCAGTCATGTTTTCCGGTGTTGGGTCTCTGCGCCAGGCTCCCTCGAGGGCTCGGCAGTTCTTCTTGGAGCTCTTGAGTTCGTCGGTGAACCATGGGGCTTTCTTGCTGCCGGGTCTGCTAGGCGGGGTCCTCAGGGGGGCGAGGTCGTGGGAGAGACACCAATGCGAAAAAGTACATCAATGATCCTAACTGGGTTGAAGAAGTCTGCATCATCATCATCATCACGTATGAAAACGGTCCAGACCACCATTAAAAGCATGTTTTGGTAGGATGCGCCATTTGAACGCAACCACCCAACGGCACTTCTTTATAATGCAATGCTGGCTAAAATGTTATCACTGGACCTTCTACCTTTTTCTTTCATGGAAGGGGTGGGTTTTCTAGAATTTGTGGCAACAGTCTGACCTAAATGGAAGGTTCCTAGCCGGTCCTATTTTGCCAGAGTTGCTTTTCCAGCACTACATCAAGATGTGTTTGAGGTGATTGGGGCAGCCTTGCAGAAGAGTGCTGTTCACACTATCCACCTGACAACATACATGTGGACCAGTTGCCAAGCCCTTGATTACATGTGCATCACTGCACACTGGGTCTCTTTTGCAGGGGTTAGAGAAAAGTTATATGCAGGTGTTGACACGGACACAGTTTTTCAAACTACTCGGAAATATGCAACAGTAGCCATGTTTGCCATGGAGAAATCTCATACTGCACTAAACCTTTTGGATGAGTTTCATAGTAAGGTCTATGAATGGCTGCATCCAAGAAAGCGCATGATTTGTTATGTTTCCATGGATAATGGCAGTAATATAGTTAGGGCCATGTCTGATGGTGGCTATTTCAGAGTGCGGTGTTTGGCGCACAGTATTAACATTGTTGTTCAAGATTTAAAAAAAAAAGAAAACACAGTCAGCAAGATACTGACCACCTGCCGAAGAATCTGCACACATTTCAGCCATTCTTTTAAGGCCCGTAAGCAGCTGAGGAACATGCAACGTGACCGTAGACTGCCAGTCAGAGGATTCATCCAGGAGCTGGTAACACGTTGGAATTCAACCTTCCACATTCTTGAGTGTCTGTCTGAGCAGTGCTTGGTAATCAATGAGTATGTCTTTGCACTGGGTTCTACTATGAGGCTAGAGTTGGAGGAATGGAAGCTAGTTAAAAGCCTGACAGACATGCTTTGTTCTTTTGAGGTCTTCACGCGTGAAGTCAGCAGGGAGGACTGTACTTTGGGCAAAGCTATCCCATTGTTGCGCACGCTAGAAGACCAACTGAAGGCGGTGTCTTCAACGTTCAAAGGTGATACTGCCAAACAAGACGCATATCAGTTGATTGTGAGCTTATTAACCCGCCTAGTTGACAATGAAAGGCTTAAAAAAATACATACAGAACAACATTACATTTGTGCCACTATTCTGGATCCACGGTACAAGAAAGCAGTGGCCAGCAAAGCATTCATTCCTTTTATTGAAGCAGATGTTTCAAAGTACAAACATTGGCTAGCTCTGTCAGCCACTCGGTTCAAAATAGAGTGCAGGAAATTGAAGGACCCGGCAGAAGTACTATTGAATCAGCAGGCCTTCCGGCGACAAGGTCCACTTCTGTGGCCGAAGGCTGTCACTTTCCCTCACAGCCATTACCGACACCAGCAACCGTATCATCATCCTCAACTGCACCAGGCCCAGCCATAATATTGTCGGAAGCGGATTGTTAAATTCATCAAGTGTTTGCTCGTTCCAGTGATGCAAAGGCCACTGATGGTAGGCAAAGTGGAGCACCCCTGCATAACCTTGAGTGGATGGTGCCGGCCTATCTTAATGACCCAACAGATGTCTTCTTTAATCAGAACCCATTGGTGTATTGGTATGGGAAAAGTGGTCAATGGCCACTGATCACAAACCTGGCTCTAAATTATTTGTCTTCCCACTCGCAAGCGTGTCTTCTGAACGTGTTTTCAGTGCTGCTGGTGCCATTGTAACTTCAAAAAGGACCCGCCTCTCACCCAAAAATGTGGAGAGGTTAACAATGATCAAGATGAATCAGCACTTCATACCACCAGATTACCAAATACGTGAATGCACGCAGGAAGAAGAGGAGAACACTGACGTTGGTGACTGAAGTTCTTCTCTGTTAGCTGACCTACTCCCGCCTCAATTCATAGAGTTTGAAGACGAGCTCTACTTCCCTGACACAGAGGCCTGAAAATGACATCCTTTTTTTTGTCCTTATTCACTTTTATTCCTGTGTGTCTTTCTTTGTTTTACAACTTTTACCACAACAAAACTCCAATCACCTAATCACAACAAATCCATCAGCAGCACTGTCTTCATCTTATTTCCTTATTGATTTGAAAGTGCCGCTGTCTGCATTCCTGAGGTTCACAAATTCACAATTCAGTCATGCTCCTCTATCCTCCTCCTCCAGACTCCCCCTATCCATTTCCCTCAAGGCAGATGGCTGGATTACGCAGATTCAAGAAACTTTGGCTTCATAGGCGAGTCCCCTCAAGTGTGACTGGAATTACTGACTACATGCTGATTGCTGACAGTTTCTTCTGAAATTGACAGGAGAGGCTGCCCTGTGGGCCTTCACTTTCAGAACAAGATGCGGACAAAAAGTGGAACAGGTAATCAATAATGAGAAGATTGCATGCAGTGGACAGCAATGGCTGTCTGGCTCTGATGAAAGCAATTGCTGTTGAATCATATGTCTTCTGTTATTATTTAATCTTTTTACACACTAAATGTAACTCATATCTACTCTGCTTTTTTTTACCTTGTTTAATTCAAATTGTACTTCAACTGCAGGGGCCACAACGTTGCATTTTCCAATATGCAAAATGTCCTTAGACTCACTGTTTGCCAATATACCATGATGATGATGAGTGTTGATGATCAAAGTTAAATAATATATCTTTTTTCTTTACAGTCACTCACTGGGAAGGATGGATCATCATTGTCGGTTTACTGAAGAGCTATGGCCAATTCGTGAGTGGCAAACAGGTAAACCAGTCAACAACAACTACTACAGCAGAACTACATGTCTGTCCAGTTGTGGTATGGAGTGATCGAGCCAGTGTAGTGTTGTTATGCCAGAGTTCAGACCGCAGTTTATGTAAAATTGCGGCTATGTGGCTTGCTGCATACAATTAGATATGCTTTGTCTGTCTGTTTTAAAGAGGTATGCTACATCAGGTTGCTTTACTCAGTGGTGCCTGCCTTGACCGTCTGCATGGCCCTGGCCTGCTGTGCGCTAATTACTAACCTTGAAAAGGAGACTCAGAGTACGCACTTTAGAAATGATGCTTGTATGTCATACTGTCGCCTCTGAAAATGAAAGTGTTATTTTTGCACTACACAGCTCGGTGGTGTTTTAATATCACTTCCTGTTTTTCCATCAACAATTACAGGCCAGCTTTTACCCTGTGCGATGGGAAAAACGATTAACTCAGGCTTACCATTAGCGATCCGCAATTCCGCATCCGCCAGGCAGGCAGTGGACAGTGTGTCTGGTCACCAAGATTGATCGACGGAGCGTCAGATGGAATGGAGGAGCACCGCGAATAAGAGGAATGGCTAGATGCATGCAACTTCCCAAATTCAACAGGACAACTACAGCATACAGTTACAGTATCCTCTTCACTTCTCCTTATCTTTTAAATAATGTTATTGTTGTGAACTTCTATGAGTGTGATTCTGTGCATTTATTTGCTGTCTGCTTTAAATTCATCCTTCCAGCTATTGTACACGTTTTTCTTTGCTATTTTTAAAACTAATTTAATGTACTAAGTGTTTATTCTCTCTGAGGGCCGATAGGCAAGTGAAATTGTGTAATTACTGCAGCCCTGTACTGTCACATTGTTTCTTCATAGTTAGTAAGTTGTAGAAAATACTACTTAGTTTTCAGTAACCTAACCATCCATTTAACAAACAACTTCATGCATGCCGTAGTGCATGCACTTCCTTTATGTCCCTTAGAAGATTTATGAATATCTTCTCTGCTTTTATCCTCTCTCCATAAAACTTTCCCAAAAAAACCCACTTCCATCCAATTTTCAAACCCTAACCTTCTTCCCCCGGGCTGTGTGGTTTTCATTGAGGTGTGACTAAATGACAACAATAATTCCACACACTTGCTCAGGAGGATAAGGTCAAAGCAACAGAAAAATCATTCAAATCAGAATTTCATGTTGGCCATCGTGGATTTATCCTCAACAACATCCTCCTTCTACATGTGATGAATCAAATGCTTAATGATTACGCTGCTGTGCCCTTCGCCTTCAATACTATTTCTTATAGTAGCCATACTCCACGCAACAAGTACTTATATTTTGAATACTTTAGCACTGCTTAGGCTACAATTTATGGCACTGTTCTCTGCTGTACTATCTATCGTACTGTTCTAATGCTACGCTCAGGCCACTCAATGTTTCATTTCCTTTTTTTCATATGCTGTTATTGCCAGTGTGTACCACTACTACTACCAGCACAACGATTACATTTCATCCATCCAGGATTCCATACCCAACCTTAATCGCCATTTGCCATGCAGACAGCCCTGTGCCTAGCCCTATTCTGAAACGCGAATCACAGGTAAGATAAGCATTTTTGGGAGGTAGAATAATGGTCTAGGACTCGGAGGAGAGGAGAGACTGACAGTAGTACTAGTAAAGTACTAGTAAGACAATTGAATTCACTAACTGTTAGTGGCACTTTTGTGCATTTTGGGATGTTTAGAAAATTCATGCTGGTAAGTTTGAGGAAACCAAACGTACAGTAACCCCCGCCCACCACTACCTAAAATAATATGAACGCGTATACTATGTTTAAGTCTGTAAAATAAATAAATATATTTTCCCTAACAAAAATAAACTGTTCAAAAAAGACCCAACTCACTCATTCCCCTCCCTAACCCCAACCAATGTCCAAATGTCCTTCAAAACTCCCTTTGAATCCCCAATGCCCAATTCCCACCCCCCCAACAGTCTTTAAAATAGGGGCAAGGGTCTGTCACTTCTTCCGGCGGTGGCCTCCTGTGGTCAGGTGGTCCCGCATCTCTCTGCGGAGGTCCCGGAGCTGGCGCTGGAGCTTTTTCACCACACACTCCTGGGAGTCCACTCTCCTGCGGAGGCGGCGCTGATGTGCCATCCAGGCTCTGGGGGGGCAGCTAGTGTTTTACTTGCTGCTGCGCGGCGGGAGGCTGTCGGACCACGGCGCCATACTGGAGGTTGCTGGCTGGTGAACCCGGGGGCACTGGAGGAGGATGCAGTTTTTGCCGCCTCCTCCTGCTCCCGAGCCCACAGCCGCTGATATTCAGCATAAATGGCTTCCAGCTTCCGGGCCCTGGCCCGGACAGCCATCTCCTTCCTGGTGAGCTTTTGTGGAGCATCTATATGAAGAAAGAAAAATACTGTAACCAATACTCTTTAACATTAACACAAAATAATTCAACAGAAAGTTGTCTCACAGTAACACTAGCAACTTGCAAGCACAGTATAACATTTTGGCATGTATCTTTCCGCCATCTTTGTAGGCCTGTAACATTAGTGGGAGTTTCAGGAATTCTACAAGCAGCTCTATGGACTCACTACATAGTCAGAGAGTCAGAGGGTTCACCAGTCTTCTTCTTTTTTTCTCTTGTTTTGCAAAAGAAATTATTTGAACGTGAACTTGTGGTAGCCGGCATTATGCCAGCTCACTCAGCTTGCACCCAAGAAAAACAGACACAAGCCATGATGACGCAGGCTCGCATTACTTTAAGCAGTACATGCAGGTGGGGATAGGGAATCTCTTACTTTTCTATTATTATTATTATTATTATTATGTTTCTTATATAGCACCAGAATCGACCCCCGAAGGGGTATCTCCGCGCTTGCCTTGGGAACCCGTCCTGGCTTTTCCCTGTGAGACAGCCCCTACAGGGCATCACCAAGGTGAAAGCCAGGCATCCCGCCACGGGGGGCCATTGTGGAGATTAAGCAAGCTTAATGCCCAGAGTTGCAGAGTGTGAACCCATGATTAGGTCAGGCACCGAAGCGAGAATTATCGAGTCTATGGACATTTGAGCTCAAGACCCTGCCGCGTCGGGAATTGAACCCTGGTCCCGGGTCTGACCTATGCTTCCGGGTCTGCCTGCTCTAACCAGTGAGCCACACTTCTCCATAAGGGTGGCACTGGCCATACTCGGTTACACAAAGGGCTACTGCTCAATGTAATTTATATTTCGCACTGCCCCCCGGTCCTTGACTACTACAAAAGGAAAATGAAGATTATTCATTTCTGATCATATATCCTGCTGATCCCATGATCTTTGCTTATATGATGGATGACTTTAGGTGCTTTGTTTTGATAGATTGAGTGAACAACAGCGATAGTCCACCCATGACACAGCTGAAAGAAAATTATTAACATAGGGAGTGAGTGTGGTACACATAATTGCCGGAGGAAGGGACTTGACTTGATATAATTTCAACTATACAATAGATACACAATATATGCTGTGCTTGCAAAGTAAACTACTGTACTGTTATTCAAGGAGGTATTTCTGGACAATCACAACTTCTAGTATTTGGATTTCCTCTGCTTTGCTACTCTGGCACGGACATGCTGTTCAAAGTAACTCCCTTCATCCACTGAGCGTCTGCTCTACAAACACCTCTGTTATCTATGAGGAGGAAGATACCATCCAGGCTCCCAAAGTTAATGTCTATTATTCTTTTTAATTTCCTAACTGTGCCAACTCTACTTTTTCTCAACTAACACCCATTGGTAAAGCACCTTCTTGACTTGCATTTGAGTTTCACCCAAATGATATATTGCAATGCATACCACACATGCATTTTCTGATTCACCCACCAATGCAGTCATCTTTTCTTTCTCCTCCAACCATCCTTGCTTCAAGCAGCCATGCATCTGATTCCTTCCTATCAGCCACCTCTGCCTGCATTCAAAAACACGTATTATTCTTTACAGTCATAAATGTTATGACTCGCTCGTCCTTCCTTTCACCCTCCTTTCCCTTTTCGTTCATCATATCCCTCAAGTTCATCTGATATGACCTGGCTTCACGATAAAAGTTTCCCAGCTAAGTTGAAGTCAAATAGAGGGAGCCATTGCTTACTCAAGAACTTTTGCCGCTAATGCTATTGCTAAGTCAATGGTGACTGTCTTCTCAGTGATTGGCAAAAATGTAGTTCTAAATTAGTAACTGTTCTTAACAGTACAGTGTACTTGTACTAGTGTACTGTCTACTGTACAGTACATCATACACTCCTATGCGAGCCTACTCTAAAATGTCAATAAGTAAGGAGTATAATAACTTACCACCATCCGCCGCTGCTGAGCCATCCCCCACAGCTCCCCCTGGAGTAGTGGACGCCTCCGCGCTGCTGGCCCCGGCACTGGTGGTGGGAGTTGCCACATCCGATGTTGTGATGACGCCTAGAAAAAACATGTGATATTTTTAGATGCCATACACCACCCACTATTTCGCCTCGTAATGGAAGAAAATGTTAATACATAACCAATTTTTATTTATTGGGAATGAAAAAAAGTGACGGTTTTGGGGAGGGTGTTAACCTTTGATATGCTTAGCCATTACATGCTACACTTTTTGGCACAACTGATGAATGCTTGCTTTTTAACGTGCACCATGTTTCTAATTACAGAAGATCCCATTGCCCTTCTGCCAATAAGAGCTTTTCAATTCACCACCTACTCCTAACCTCATCACCACCAGTACTTGAAGTTCAAACAAGGTGAGGGCTCCCGAACAGTTATTCTAATAATTAGATGTGTTAAGTTGAAGTATATTGATTCTAGGGAAGGGTGTTTAAACTTTAACGCCATCTATCACCACTGCTCGCTCGGAATACTGCGCTATTAAAAATAAGGACATTGTTTTTTTATTTCTTATTTGAAAATAAAACTTTAAAACTAAAAAACACTGTGGTTTTTGTTCACAAGTGAGTGAGCGGAAGGGTTTGCACTACTGCACTTTGCAGGCATTCTTCCGTGACTCTGATAGGTCGGGACTCGGCAGTAGTCTTCTTCTGTTCTTCTGGGTCGTATAATCATTGGTCAGACACACTAGATAGTCGGTCAGGGGAATGGGGGTTCAACTTCTGTTCGAGCTGAGGTAAGTGGAAAGTCGAACTGCATCTATCATCAACAATGCCCTATTTCTCTTGTCCATACTTCTGTATGTGCAGAATAGTCCCTGAAACACTAGCGGTATGTGCTCCTATCAAATGAAAAAAGCCTACTACCAGCTTATTCTTGGTGGACACATTGACATTTTTTGTTGGAAATTGTCAAAGCACTTAAGAATACTAGAATAGACAGCACAGGCAACCCAGAGGACTGCACTCAGTGCCAAGAGCTATTGCTGGATCAGAGTTTTGTTTAACACTGTTTGCCGACTGGGCAAGCTTAGCTACCTACACAGACTGAATCATGTAAATAGTAATAGCACAGAGAGTGATAGTAGAGGCAGGATAAGAATGTAGAAACAGTCTACAAGAAGATCAAATACTATTTTGTAAAAAATAGAATTAGGAAACAGTTTGGAATGAATAGGTTCTGTAAAAGTTAGGGAAGAATAATTATTAATATTGACAACAGAACAACTTACTGGGGCCAGCGGAAGAGACCGCAGAGGACCGATCCTGCCCAACTTGTTCCGCCGGCGTCGCTGTCGTCCTCTTGCCCCTGGGAGTTGCTGATGATCATGAAACAAACTCAAACATGGATGATTGTTTTTTTTAAATATTTGATTTCATTGACCACAATCTAAAATTATCTCGGGGAAACAAATTACCAACAATTGCACTACATGTATTGACCTATCTGATCTGGTCAACTAGGAGGATAGTACAGTATTGCTGGATTCGCAGACCGTCTACTAGGAAAGTTATGCAAATCACTAACTAAACCAACAACAAAAAGGTTCTACTACGACTGTCAGCACTCAGCAGCACGGGACGTGACAGACACAGTCAGTCATCATGATTGCAGACCACTAAAAAAAGTCCTACTACCAAGTCATAATATACTCAACCTATCAATCCACCACTATCTCTTCTTCTTAGTGGCAGCAGGAGTACAAAGGAAGGACTAGACTTGAGTCTCTAGTCTCTCTAGCATTAAGCAGGTCTGTAAAGTACTACACTCATACATATTCAGGCCAAATGAGCACAAAGTTGCAAACAAGTAAGTATAGTAGCAACGCCACTGAGCAGGCGATCACCTGCAATCACAGAAGCTATAAAGTTAAACATTAATTTACCTGCAATGTAATCAAATCGGCAGCATTCTTGCTCTTCGGGAAAAACATATATTAGCAATATAATAACAGAGAGCAGAAGAAAACAAATTAGTTATTAAATAGCTACTCACCGAGCCCAGGGATCTCCACGCCTAGCAGGTCGAGCAGGTCCTGTTCCCGGTCAAGGAGGTCGGCACACTGGTGCGTCGCCTGATGGTAGGTGCGCCGGACCCCCGACTCCCTAAACATGGCCCGGCACACTTTATCCCAGAGCAGGTGACGCTCCCGGAGGCCATACCCTGCACCGGGCCTTCGGGAGGAGGCGCTGAACGTAAAAGATGAGTGCGGCCACCTCCACCGTGCTGAAAATCTCCCGGGCCAAGACATCCTCCCCCCTTAATCGCCCACAAGGGAGCTGGGTACGTGGTGCGGGACCCTTCCCCTTGTTCTTCCCGGCTCCCTTTGCCATGGTCCTGGACAGGAATGGAAATAAATAGAAAAGAGAATAGGGAAAAAGTAAATAAAAGAAAAGAGTTTAAAAAAGTAGTTTCAAAGTAACCAAAAGTAGAAAAAAACACAAAATATAGATGTAGAAAAAGAGAGGGATAGATAATGAGTAAAAAAGATTTTAAAAAAGTTCAAACAAACAGGATTGCAAAGATTGAAGCAGGATAGAAAAAGAATGCCCCGAACCATAGCAATGAATGAAAAACAAGATGGCCGCGCCCATTGAGGACCGCGTGGGTAAGTTTGTGCGATATTTTCACCGCGCGCACACAAAAACGGGCGCAATGACGTAATTGCGCCCCTCATGTAGGAAATGCCCAACGCGAGCATGCAACTAGCGCCCGGAAACGGAAATACGCAACGTGAACATTGAAAACAAGAAGGCTGCGCCCATGTTCGACCGCATGGGTAACGTCGCCGTCAATGCGCTCAAAAAAAACCCGCGAACATGCAAAGCGCCCCGAGAACACGCAAAAATTACAAAATCCGCAAATTCGCACAAATTAGTGGATTTTGCGGACCGCGAATTCGCATGAATTCGCATACAGTGAATTCGCAAATTTCGCCCATACTTACCTAAAACCTGGGTGTGATTTTTGATATTACCTTGACCGTCAACACCCAGGTTATTAGAACAGTGAGCTCCTGTTTCTGGATTATTAAGATCTTGAAGAAAATACACCCTTTTCTCCCAAAAGAGCTTAGGGTGTCAGCGGTCATTGCACTTATCACCTCTCACTTAGACTACTGCAATGCCCTGTATCTAAATGCCAACCAGTACTCACTAAACAAGCTTTAATCATTCATAATGCAGAGGCATGTTTGGTCATAGAATTACCTTAACGCTCCTCTGTCAAGGAAGAATTGAGAGCTCTTCACTGGCTGGCAGGAAAAAAGCAAGTGTCTTTTAAAGTCCTATGCTTGGCTCACAAGGTTTTTTATTCTCAGGGGTTGACTTATCTCAGGACTACCTTTAATTGGTATGATACTTTGAGGTCTCTGAGATGATTAACATTTTGCATAAAAACATTGCACTTTACAAAACTGTATTTTCCTGTATTTGGCCACACTAGACCCGAACTGCTAAACTCATTAAAAGGCCCTAAGTGACTTTTTCTGTGCATTTTGCTACAAAAAAAGAATTGGATGTGAGCCAGGCTGGATTGCCCTGAGCCTTTGAAAGCGGACCCTTGTCAGTCTGACTCTGAGTAGGACTTTGAGCCCTTGCGTCACCAATGCATCACTTTTTGTGACGCTCTGGTGGCTCAGGAGCCTGCTCCTTATTAACCAGGCAGCACTAAGCCACTTTTTTTGGCTTTATGTTCCCTTTCCCTTTCATGCATTTTTCTGTGTTAAATGGGCATGCAATGGGTGTTGCTGGTGGCGTTCCCAGCAACATACATGGCTTTTTGACACTGACCCAGATTCACGAGAAATCATATCTTAGAAGCAGCGGCAAAAACGTATGCCTACCCAGGGGAGGAGTAAGGGAGGCACAACAAGGGGAAAAATATATTTATTTCTCCTTGTTTTTCCTTTTTCTATGTGTGCTGCAGAAAGAGGAAAAAGCCTCTTGTGATTGTTTTTGAACAGCAAGGTTCCCTTTCTGCACAAAAATTATCAACTCCGCATTGGAGGCACCCTTGCACCATGGCATACAGGTGCCTGCATTGGTGCATGGCAGCCCATTCTGCGCCCGCGCTGGGGAAAAGGACAGGAATGAACCCTATCTGGTAAATATGGTGCATTCCTGCCCTTTTCTTTTGCCGTAGGACAGGGCAGCAGGAAGGCTTGATGCGCTTCCATCTGGCAAAAACCCATAAATGAGGCCCTGAATATTTTACTCTGAGACTTGACTTTATGTCATACGCTTTGCTGCAATTGATTGAGCCATATGCCAATTTCCCATATTGTTTTACCATGCATTTTGACAAACTAATATTTTTGGTTTGTATTGCACTTTAAATATTAAATTAACCTTCATGGTTTCTAACTTTTACTGTTTTAAGAAGGCTTACTTTCTTGACAATGTTGAATTATTTGCTGTCAGTCTAACCTCCTTTAGGACACATGGCCTCCACCACCCTTGATCATGCGTATGCGCTTTTTTAAAGATTATCTAATAAAATGGCATCAACACTGGCATTATAAACATGGCTCTTATGTTGTATATGATTGTGGACATCTCACGAATGTGTGCAGTGTATTATGCCAAACTATGATGGGTTGTCCTTAGGACTTAAGGAGTCTTTTCACTGGCAAATGTGTACCTGTCAGCCTCATTACTTAAAATTGGGGGCCATGTGAAGTTTTTAAGAGAGTAATTTGATTAAGCTGAATGAAGAATTAGCCACAGGTGTAGCATGTTGAATTACTTCACGTCTACAAACCCCAGAAGATTTTGTCACAATGATTGTATGATATAGCGATGTCCTCAATTATGTAATTTCACATCATGAGTGTTGTGATTTGTGAGGTCATAAGCAGAGTATGACAAGGGAGGAGGTTATTTAGTTAGCTCAGTAAACTATAACTGGTGATTTTCAGTGGGTTTTTTGTTTTTAAATATTAGTTTTCATCTTTATTCATCACCTAATTAAAACATCACTTTAACCTTTGTTTTTAGGCAAATTTCTTGCTTGCTTTTTTAACATATGCTAATGTCTTATTACATACCTAACTATATTGCCACTTTAACCTTTGTGTTTTTCAGTGAATTGCTGTGCTTTTTTTAATGTAAAAGAAGGTTAACGTACCTAACTATAATATCAGTTTAACCTTTGTTTTTTTCAGTGAATTTCTGTTTTCTTTTGATCAACCTCTGCTAGGCCCTGTGGCCCACTCTGCAGCAGGAGGCCAATCGCTGCTTCCCACGGCCCACGGCTGTGCACAGCGGGGAGTTTGTCAAAGGCTTTGGCCTCCAGTCAGACCCTGCATCCAGCCTATAAGCCAGAAATCCCCCTCCTGCACTCAGAATTCAGAAATGTGCATTGAAGGTTTGGGAGCAGGACCTGTCTTCTAATCAGGCGGTGCACTCAACCATACTGAAGAGAGTCAATACCCTGCCACACATCATTTGACCTTGTGCAGCGGGGGTGTTGGCTCATCCAGTCAGACCCTACACCAAAGCCTGCAGGTGGCTAAACCCCTATTGACACAGCCTTCCGTCGACTATGTGTAGTAAGGTGGTTGACCGAAGTGCCTGGCCTCTAGCAAGACCTTGCGGCCATCCACCCCCAATGCATACAGCTTTTGGCAGCGTGTATTGGGAGATTAGGTATACGGCTTGGTTAGGAGCTAGGTTCTATGCCCAGCCCACCACTGGCAGCCAAACCCTAGCTGTGCATGGCCTTTGTTCATGCAGAGGTGGGGGTTGGCCACAGGATCTGCACCCAATGCCCTGCAGATGCCGATCAACCCACTGATAGCCACCCACAATTGCTTTTTTAAATTGTTCATAGGTTCTGCTACACTCGCACAGTAGCAGCAGTAAAGTTTCCTTCTCTTGTGACCACAGTACCATGCAAGGTTCCACAAGGAAGCTTGTATAGTATCACAGTATCAAAGGCTGGAACCTTGATTTGTTGCTTTTCACAGTCTTTCTTCAGTATTTCACAAGAAGGCCATGTTGGGTCCCATGGGATTACAGTAGGAACTCACAGGAGAGCCAAGTTGGGTCAAGCAGAGGTGCCATGGTACTGTGGCCCTTTTTTTAATGTTGCCCCAGTAGGAGGGGGGTCTCATTAGGCCACCCGCAAGTGGTAAGGCGTCAGTGTGTCCTTACCAAGTCCCTCATATACCTTATTGGTTTTACAATTTCAGGACACATGGACAAACTCTTTTAATGGTAGTTGCAAAATTTTTCTCTGAGTTGTTGCCAGACAGTCAGATCTCTTGATACCATAGCACTGATAGTGGTCTAGGGGTACCAATACGGCTGATGGGAGAAAAAGTTCCCTTCAGCCAATTATAGAGCCCTACTTTCAATTTTATTGCACTGCAAGACTAATGCAGGACTAACAGTCCAGATATACCTAACTTTTTAACCCAAACGCGAGTGCCTCTTTAAATGCTAATTTTTCTAAAAATTATGAATGGAGTTAGACTAAATCACAAAAAGTTCTAACTTTTTGTAAAATATGGTGTTATACTATTTGGCAGTTTTTTCTTTCTCAGAGAATTTTCCTGTGGGAATAAACATGAGAAATCAATGTTTTGGGAATCTTCATTTTATATGGCCCCTACTTCACTTTTTTCCAAGAAGGAGCTAAAGTGGATGAACTTTTTTTGTATTATTTGGCCCAGATTCATCAAACAGTGGCAGGTTTTCTTCAAAACTATACTATATAGAATATATATACTGCCAGAGACATTACTGTTGCAGGCACTGGTCATTTCCAGAAGAGGGTGTTGCAGAAAAGATGCAAACTTCATCACTTTACTGATAATTTCTTGATCACTCCCAAAGTGGTTTGTAGGAAAATAATGGATTCTAGTCACGAATTGTATATTCCAATATGTTTAGGAGTAGTAAAATATTACTACTCAAATACTACAACATGCTATTCACAAACGTAAGAAGGAAGACCTCTACCTCTTCTATCTTTTTTATATGGTTTTAGGGGGTGGAGACAAGTAAGTCTACAACTAGTAGTAATTTTAAACTCGGAAATAGTGAATAGAAATAAGTAGTAAAGTTACCAAGGGCCTTGTTATGAGGTTTGTGGTGTAGAAATGGGACCCCACACTGCCAAACCCATGTAGGGACCACCTGCCAGATCAGGAGTTTTCTCCTCTCTGGTCGGTGTTCCTTTGGCTTTCACAGGGCAGTGCCTATGAAATAGGCGCTGCAATAGGAACGTCAAAGGCAGTACCTGCACGGCATGGACTGCTGCAGTCCATGTTGTGCAGGTACTGGTGTGCATACACACAGGGGACACATTTTGTGCCCCCCTGTGTGCATCCACAAGGCGGGAGGCACCAGTTTTCTCACTGCCTCACTTTTCATGGCAGTTACACCGCCATGAAAAGTGTGACGGCGAGGACACTTGTAATATGCTTCTGGGGCCCCACCAGGCATATTGCGGCCTCAGGTCAACCGCGCACGTGCCAGGGAACAATGTTTCTCTGGCGGTTGCGGTGGTCACAGGGCGGCCCGACCTCACTAGTCGTAATAGGGCAGTCAGAAGACTCCTAATAAGTCTCTTAGTTACTCCTAGGTGACAGAGTAAAACTACAAGTCAGTAAATCTACACATTTAAATTTACCTCAGTGAATAGGCCTTAATGGAATGTGCCAGGACTGTAGGTTGAGCGGCAACTACAACGCATCAGATTCAAACTGCTTAGGAACAATCTGAGGAAGTGTATGAAGGATACAGGAAATTGATGGATAGAATGGAAAGTGCCACACATGCGAAATGCTGACTGTATTTAGAGCGCCATTGAGTATAAGTACAGCTGTATTGGCTGCATTTCCCAGGTATCCAATAGGTTTCTGCAAAAAAAATCATTCTGATGGATGACATATATTCAGCTTTTGGAAAACTCTTCACATGAGCTTTTAGTCATCATACGAAATGCTACATGAAAAGTTTGACTTTATTACATTTTCCTAAATCACCTGATATCAATTAGATTTCTTTTTCTTCTGCACTGATTTATTGTTCTGTAATAGGGCCCTGAAAATATGAAAGCAGAGAAGCAATATTTCAAAATGCAGTATAAATTCGACAATAAAAATGTATATTTATAAACTGAAAAGCATGATTTCATCTTGGAGAAATACCAAGGTAATAGCAGCAACAAGTACATCGTTAGTTCACCCATATTGCATCCATTAAACACTTCAGGAGATTTGCGAATAAATCAAATCGAAAAACCATTTCAGGGCATCTGAACATATTTGAAATGCTTTAAAGAAACCTATGGAAAAGTATCACAACTGGTTATCATTTAGTCAATCTGGGTCTAACTATTGGAATTGAAGTGAATACTCCTGGACCACTGCTTGCCTCTCCACTAAGAGTAGATGTAATGTGTGTTTTTTAGTTGCCGTCTGTCATAACAGACTCAAAGCAGCCCCTACCCATCGAATAACAAGTTGGGTGACCTCAGTACACTTGCATTGGGGGTGTGTTGCGAATGCATCAGGGCCAGCTGCTGCCAATGATAAAGTGGTGGGCACATAATATTTTTAAAAAACACTTGCCTGTTGCTTGTGTTGCCAGCCACCTTGGTGCTCCTCTTTTTCCGGAAGTCCGTGGGCTAACACAGGCTCCCAGGCTTCCCACTCAGTCTAGATGCTGTTCTCATGCAATCAGCGTCAGGATTGGTCTAAGTGGCCTGATAGAGGCTCACCAAGGGACTGAGAGCCTGTGCTTTTTCTCCACCTGGCTGTACAATATAGCTGGGTTGCAGAAATCTAGGGGCATATTATCAAGGGGTTTTATCTCCTCTTTTTTGGCTTTAAAAGCCAAGAAAGCGGAGATAAAATTATCTCCCTATGACCTAGCTGTCGCTAACACCAGTTAGCGACAGCTAGTAGGAGATAGCAACCATCTTGGGCCCCACTTTGCATGTCAGTGATATTTATCACTAATGACATGCAAAGTGGGCGTGCCAAGATGTTAGCCACTGGAAACAGTCGCTAACATCGCTATCTCCTATTACCAACTTTTGGAGATATTCGCGCTAAGCGCGAATATCTCCAAAAGCTAACACCTGCCCTGAGCAGTTCTTAGCCATGTTACCCAATGGGAGGTGGATAACATGGCTAAGAGCATTAGCTCGGTAATGCATGAATATCGCTGACTTTTCAGCGATATTCATGCATTGCGGCCGATTTTAATCGCATTTGCGATAAACCTCGGTAATACCAAGGTTTATCTGCGATAAAAATCGCCGCAGCTCAGCTGTAAATTTTTGGCTCTAACCAAGCAATAGCGATATTTATCGCTATTGCTTGGTAATATGCCCCCAGGGTCCTTATGTCGGTTTGGCGGTCCTAGGACAGCCAGACAAACTGACATGCTCACTTACACTGCTGATGTCTGTCCATAGAGGATAGCCCGGCCCTGCGCTACCCTAGACTCGGCGCATGTCTGTCAGTGAAAAATAAAACGATAATAAAATTGTTTTATTATAGTTTTATTTTTCATCTGCAGTGGGGTGATCCTCCTCGGCCCATTAGAGTCATTTGTATGAGAAACTTGGAACATCGTTCTCCATTTTAAGGTTTTCTATGGGATGCAGGTGGTGGTGAGATTATATGATCGTGGGTGTTTGCTATTATTAATATATATTTGTAGTAGCATTGTAATGAAGAGTCGTAATAAATATACAAAAGAAACTTTAATGCAATTTTCATGACATCATATAAAATATACATATTCCATATCTATGCACAATAGACAACATAGATTTAAGATAAGAATATCAATAATTATATGCTGACCTTATATGTCGCCAGCATAGCATATAAAGTTGCTCAAGTAGCTAAGTGTGAATAATTGTTGTGTAAGTTTGCATGCATGTGGTTAAGTTTATAGCTTAAACCTTGCAAAAGGCAGGTGAGCGCTGTACAGGGTCTATGCAAACATATGTCAATCAGCGATAAGAGGGGCTGGTGGGTTCTGAGAGCGGAAGGGGGCTGCGCTGTAATGTATGTTCTTTAAAGAAATGCGTCTATAAATGTGTCCTAAATTGGAGCAGGTGTGTGTTAGTCCTATTGAGCGAGGTGCTGCGTGCATCGATGGAGAACAAGTGTTGCTTTGCTTTTTTTCCTTTTTGCACCTCTTATGACAGTAAATCGACCATGTCAACACAAGTAGTGTTGTAAATGCCAACATTTGGCTTAAAGGTTAATAGATAGAAGAAGTCAGCATTAGCTCTGTCTCGTTATTCCAACTATTCCGTTGCGCGTATTTATAACTTTACCGGGCATAAGGACCCATTGAGGTATAGAGGCTTACGATATTTACATTACAAGCATAAACATGTCCTGTGACCGCCCAATTCAGTTTTTATTGCTTCAGAGGGGAAAAGTCGCAATGACCTAATACAATAGGTCACATTTTAACATCAGATATTTCCAAACCAACCGCGTGATCCGCTAGAGAATGTTGCTAACATATCACTCTTGGGACACGTTTTGTTTTATGAGCACACATTAGAGGGGGTGTGGCACAAAGGGTGAAGGGCTCAGCTCAACATCCTTTGACTCTGGGCAATTCTCTCAATCTCGTTGATGACTGAAAACAAAAAGGAATGAGCCTGATTTTGAGTACTATAACTTGGTGCTCATGTGAAGCGCCCTTGAGCCAAGTTCGTGATATATAAAAGTGCAATAAAAAGAAAAGAAAAATAATATTTGCCCAAATACTTCTTTAAAAGCCCCTTTGCAACAGAACAGATGCCAAGGTTTTGGTCTTTGTCTACTCAATATGTAAATGTGATACTTAAATATGTTTGCCTAGCGTTCAGATATTTAGGTGACAAACCTGTGCTACTTTAGTGTTGTTGAAACAACTAGGACCTGATTTAGAGTTTGGTGGATGGGCTGTCGTTCCTCATTCATGGAGATGCGGTTCAGTCCATTTGGCTAACTGAATTCTGTCCTTGTATTTTGGCTTTGGACTGAAGACTAGCACTCCTTCATGATGGAGGATGGTTCATCAGCCGATCCTTAGTCTTCTGTCATTAGTCTCCCAGTCTACATCAATGAACACAGCTTCATCAGTGTTGGTATTGGAGACACCTGTCTGCCTTATTTAGAGTTGAACACAGTCAGAATGGGACCCTCGTGATGGAGGACGGCAATTGAGGACAGGGTTTCTGATGCGAGCATGTCCGCCATGTTTGTGGCTGAGTCTGCTATCGCAATCATACTCACAATCAACCTGCACCTCACACTACAAAATGCATTCCTCAAACCACACAAGCCATTTACCACTCACAAGAAGCACCAACAGCAGGCCTATCTCAGCTTCTCTTTTCAAATTGTCTGGAAGAAGACACTCAAGCTCCTCAGAAAATAAATGAACTGTTATAGTGGATGAGATACATAGGGTTGAGTCAAAGTTCATTCCATGAACCAGAGAAAGCAAATGTGATACAGAATAGCTGATACGATGAATGGTATCTCCAACACCATATGCTCTCAGGAGGATATCTTAAAGTGGTGACATGATCTGCTGGGAAGAGTATGTTTCCCCTATCCAGAGCACGCTGAGATGTCCTGGCAAATGGCGGTGGCTCTCGAAGTCCCCTCTACCTCATGCCATGGAAGGAAACGGTGTTACCAATAACCCACACTAAAGACATTGCAGGAAATCCAGACAGAGTTGAGTCTGGTCAGTACAATACTCCTTATCTAGCAATAACAAAATCACCCTCTATGCATTCCGACACCCTTATTTTCCACTGAAATCTCTCCTCTAATAGCAGCATATTAACACAATTTCATGCATGATGTCTGTCAGCAATAAATACATACCCTACCAAATCACTTTCTACCATTGTATTACACTGTTACACCTTTTTCCTTAACACAGCTCATATGTTCTTTTAACATACATTTATAACCGAGGTCTTTGTAATCAGATAACCCCCTTTTTTTTACTTATTGTATTTATATTGGGTTTTAAACAACAGTCGAACTGTTGCTGGTATTCTTGAACTGTGCTTTTATGGAAATGTTTGTATCCGAATAAAGATTATTTAATTGAATTGAAGTAACACAGCTCATAATAGAAGCACAACCAAAGAGGTGTAAAATCGTATCTGAAGCTTAAATCACAGACTCATATATATAATGCCTACAGCTAACAATTTATTAATAACACTGTAACCTATATAAAACAAGAAATTGATGGTATTTTGGTAGTACAAGTTATAATAGAAGAATTCATGGTATTACATTTACAATGTTCCAAGTTTTTTTTTTAAAACTGAATATCACCGCATTGTGAGAGATTATTTTTAATAATTTTTAGGCATAATTTTGCAAAACAATAGCTTATGAATACGCGCGGGCGGTATACTTCACTCCGCTGGTGGAGCTTGCAAAGTTTTGCCACTCCTGCGCTTTGCTTAGAGAGCGAAGTTTAGGTTCGAAGTTTTACAGATTTTTTTTTATGGAGCTCCAGGCTGAAGTGAGGACATCACAGGGCACCGGAAATGGAGCAGGAAGCAGTGTGCTTCATCTCCTCCTTTGCAGAGCAGGAGGGCAACAGGGGGGACTTGCCCAGAGTCCTCAGGTGCTGCCCACTTCCAACAAAGGGAGAGAGCCAACTGGCCTGAGTGAGAGCCGCAGTCGCCATTCCCGGGAGAAACGCAGAAGGTTGAAAATTGAAAGTGGCTCCAGCAAGCCCTGCCCACCAGGGGTGGCCTTAGGCATGTGCAAGCTGTGCACCTGCACAGGGCCACGAAACCCAAGGGGCCACCACGCCAATATATATCCTTAATATATTAATCCTCTGAGGATGGATACATATTTGCTTGGTATCCCCTGGTAGGGATTTGGCGGCCTCCGGCTCTGTTCCACTTCCAAACACCCTGACCCTCCCCCCTCTTTAGTGGCCTCGGCGCTCTGCCCCGCCCGGACTCCCTCTTCCGGGGCCCCCTACCTATGCTCACTGCCCAGGGCCGCCATGAGCCTAGAGCCGCCCCTGTGCCCACTCCCAGGCAAGGTTAGGGACCGAGTCTACGTGGATCCTCTCCCTTGACCACAAAGCTTCTGGCTGCACCTCTAGACAGAGGCCAGGCAGCGCACGGCTGAGCGGGGCACAGCAAGGCTAGACATGCGGGCGGGAACAGTTATCAGAGGGTGCGATCATTGTCAGTGGACCCACGGCTGCAGCAAGTTCATACCGGGGGAATTTGAGTTGGAATAATTTACTGTTTGTGGGAGTAATGCATAGTGTCTAGGGCAGAGCAGTACTCAGCGGAATTCCACGGAGATTGTACGCAAACTCTGTGAAATTCTGCATAGTGCGACTCCGTGAACTCTGCCCACCCTTACATAAATCATAACTAATAGCTGAGGATTCACAAAGTGCAGTGACAATATTTCACACTTTTGCTGGTATGTATAACTCTCCTTTTACACACATTATCAATAAAGCTAATACTGCTTCACTTGTTCCTTTTACATTTTTCCAGCTAATCATTTTAATTTCATCCACAAACATGCACACATGAACTCATCTACATATAACTTGAAGTAAAAGGGTGTATTAATAAGCCTAGCAAAAGAGCACAAAGTGTCCTGCATCTGGTGACCAGAGTGTTTCAGATGTATCACACAATTCTCACGTTTTGATAGTACCTTTCAGATAATTTTTCAAAATCATGTTTTTTCTTAAGATCTTTACTCGATTAAATGGGGAAACACCCATCACAACGCAACTATTACATCAAACTTCCATTGCAACAAAACTATTACAACGCTACATCCATTACAACGCATGCTATTACAACGCATGCCATTACATCCCAGTTGCTATTACAACGCATACCATTATGTTATTTGTTATGTTATGTTATGTTATTTTGTGTCTTGTATAGCGCTCGGCTACTCAAAAGAGTGTCCTGGCGCTTTATTGACAACCTGAAAAAGACAAACACAACACACAAATAAAAAAAAACAGGGTCAGCAGAGTACGAAAATCTAGGAAGCAAAAAGCCAAGTTTTCAGGCCCTTTCTAAAAGCCAACAGATTTGAGGTGCTACGTAGCGTCAGGGCAGAGAGTTCTAAAGCTGTGGGGCCCGGAGCATAAAGGAACGACCTCCCGTATGAGCCCTCGGCACACGAGGGACAATGGCAAGGAACATCGACTCTGACCTCAAAGATCGGGAAGGACGATAGGAGACGAGCCTCTTCTGTAGATATTTAGCCCCTGTGGCATAAAAGGACTTGTGAGCAAGAGTTAAGGCTTTAAAAACTATCCGCTCATTCCAGCCGTGGCCCCGTGCGGATGAACGTAGGCGGGGCCCGACCGTGTAACTCCGGCATGAATACTGCCCCGGACGACCGAAAACCGTCGTCGTGAAGTTTACGGCCTCTACTTTGGGCGTGCCGGGACCTCGAGTGGCGCTGCAGCCGACGCGGAAGTGATAAACATCGGCCCCGGCCGGCCATGATGGTCCGGTGCCCCGAGCGGAGACTTGAAATTGCACACTGCCGTGGGTAAAAGGCAAGTCGCGGCGCTGGACCTCCGAGCTCCGCGGCACAGGTTTTTCTGTTGGCGCCTGTGATTGAGGAGACAACAGGGTGCGAGGCAGAGTGAACGACCCGGACCGGACTTTCTCCCGGGGCTGCCGGAGTGTGACCAAACACCGTCCGAGGCTGCCTTCGGTGGGAGATTTCTCGCCCAGCTACGTCTGGTAAGCGGTGTGCGGCATTGTCCGTGTAAGGGGGCTCGAGTGTGCTTCGCCATGACCCGTTCGCACACCGCGAGTTGTTAATATGATCCCGACTGCCTGTTGAGCCGGCTTTCTATCCTGCCTGGAGGGTCTCTGGAGAAAGGAGGCATTGCGTATATAGGCGGAGGAGGGATGGAACCTACAACGAGAGATGTCTTGCTGGCTATTACAGACTTGCACTCAGCCCTGAAAAATCGATGGCTGGTCATCAATGCCTCGCAGTCGACCACGGCTCCTGCCACAGGACCTATAGAGGCGGTCGGGCACAAAGAGGAACGGGTGCCCGACCTATCTCAGATTGTTGACGCCGAGGACTCCCAGGGGTGTGTGGTGTTGGATTGCGGGATCAGTGAGCACAATGGCCGGGGCTGCGGGTCTGCTGCCCTTCTTACTTCCCTGCCTGGTGATCCACCTCCTGTCCATCAGCTTCTTGCTTTCTCGACGACGACGAATGTACCTTGGAGGAGTGATTCTGAATCAGTGTCGTGGTTTTTGCTGAGGGCCTGGGTGGCCCCTACCGATACTGCTGGTCCATCGAGTTTGCTTACTTATGTGATGGAGAGATTGTCGACATATGTTCGGACTGGCCAGGGTTGAACGCTGACTGATTACGATACTTCATGGGTGACCCCGGTGACGAAGTGGAACAAGTCTTGTGCTTGTGACCTTGGGGGGTTGGGATGAACGTAAATTGAGGCTCACCTTTCATCTTGGTGGGCTAACATCCTTTTTGAGTTGTGGGGGGGGAGGGTGTGATTGGGGCTGGAGCTAGGGCCCTCCTCCGTTTTTTCCCATTTTCGGGGTTCTTACTGGGGCGACAGGCATGCCTATAGGGGGGGGTGGGCCGTGGCCTTCTGCTGGTATGCAGGGTGGGGAGTTGGGGGTTGGGACGTGTTTTCTGTTATTTCTTTGTTTCTATGGCCCTACTCTTTTCTCCTTTTTCTTTCTTCTTTTTCTGTGTCCTTTTCCCTTACTTCTTATATACTTAGTTACTAGGTGAGGAATTGGGGTTCAGTTTCTTTGGGAAGTTTTTGTAACGTGTATTTATGGAACTTGCTACTGCCTCTTGCTTTCATGAGAAGGACACTGTGGTCCAGTACATAGAGGTTTTTGCTTCAGTTCCTGTTTTAGCTTCCCATCTGTGAACCTCTATTGTAAACTATTATCCTGTTTTGAGACTTGCTCAGTGTACGATTCGGCATTATCGCATGCTGTAAGATCCTCATACCTTTATTATAAATTGGAATCCTCTCATATCCTGGAACATTGTGGACAAATTAATTCATCAATCCTGATTTAAAGGGCTATGTCGAAGCTTACAGTATTGCTGCCTCTCGTTGTGCGAGGCGTTGAATCCTTTTGTGTTGTTGATCAGCGGCTTCTCGGTAACCCTGGGCGTAGTTCGCGGAGTCGGACTCCGCGGAGCTACGCGAAGACGTAGTTGCACTCCGCGAACTACGCGTAGCTCCGCAAGCATGCGGAGTTGCTTGCTGGGCCCGTTCGCGCGCCGTTTTTTGTCTTCGGGAGCGCGGTGCGCGTGTTCGGGGCGTTGCCTGCATGCTCGGGATGGCTAGCGCGCTAAATTACCACAGAGGTTTGTCCCGCCTGCTTGCGTTCCCTTATTTCCTGTTCCGGGTCACAATTAACGTGGTCGCGTTGTGCAAGACATGTTCGGGAACTCATCTTCTCGTTCGCACTACAAAAGTGCGTGATCGCGCTAAATATCGCGCGAACCTACCCATGCGGTCGCGATGGGCGCAGCCATCTTGTGGATCACACACTCTGGCTATGGTTTTGGGCCTACTTTTGCATCCTGTTAAAATCTCTTTAATCCTTGTCTTTTTACCCACTTTTTCTAACTTTCTTTAGTTATTACCTATTTCTCTCTGTGCCTAGGTTTATATTTTTCATTTTATTTCTACTTTTACAACTTTTCTATTGCTTTTTACTTCCTTCTTGTTCTTTTACCTTGCTTCTTCTTTCCCCTTCCTTTTTGTCTTGAACTTTTAGTTTTCTTCTACCCTCCACCCAGAACCATGGTCAAGGGCGCCAGCAGCAGCGGCGGCTCAAAGGGCAAGGCGCCAGTGCCCCAAAAAACTAGGCTGCCTTGCGGCAGAATGCGCCCCCAAGGGGTGAGGCCCCGCCAACTTTTTGGGGAGGAGGAGGTGGCTGCCCTGGTTTTTTTATCCAGCGCTACCTCCCCTTGATGTTGGCAGCAGGTGGCAGGCCCGGCTCCGGCTACCAGCATATTGAGGAGCGTCTCCGGCGGTGGGTGAAGGTGCGCCGGGCAGTCTTCCGCTGCTCCGGTATCCGGCGTACCCACCACCAGCTGACCCACCGTTGGGCAGACATTTTGGACCGGGAGCAGGACCTGTTGGACCTGCTTGGCGTCGAGGTCGTGGGTCTTGGTGAGTGGCTACCCAAAAAAAAAAGTGTGTATAATATATCTCTATAGTAGTATAAGTATTGTTGTTGTATCTTTGTAAATCTTGGCTGAATAAGTAACGCAATGACTGGTGCTCCTAGTTACATTTCCGATGTATTCCGTTATTATATCTACTGTAATTGTATGACACTGGTCTATGCTGCGCTTCTTCATCTTCACTGACTCTTGCGTGTTCAATTTGGCGCTAGCTTTTGCTGTTTATTGGTGTGAGATTTTCTTTATTGTAGAGAACTGAAGTTAGTTAATGCTATTAATAGAGTCTTGTCCTTCCTTTGTCCGTCAGTGAAATAGCCGTTGATGGATAATTGTACGTGTTTGCAATGCATATTGTATCTTTTTTTCACGGCCTTCTCTTCTGCATGAATAATACTCCTCTGGCAATGAATGCAAAAGTTACTTTGTTCTTCTTACCTCAGCCAGGGCCGGATTTAGGCATGTTCAAGCTGTGCAACTGCACAGGGCCACCAAACGCCAGGGGCCACCCCACCAATATATATCCTTAATTTAATAATCCTCAGAGGATGGATACATATTTGCGTGGCGGCCCCTGGCAGGGATTTGGTGCCTCCGGCTCTGTTCCACTTCCAAACACCCTGACTCCCCCCTCTTCACTGGCCTCCGTGCTCCGCCCCGACCTCCTCTTCCGGGCCCCCCACCTACGCTCCCTGGCCAGGAGTCCAGGACCACCATGAGCCTATAGCCGCCCCTGCCTCAGCCCTCCATAGAACTGATGTAGTTTGTTTATTGAGTGGGTAGGGCAGCAGTAGCATTCAGTCAGTAGCAAAACAAAATATGATGCCATGAACGTACAATTTCGTGTTAGTTAGTATGCACAAAGTTAAGCTTGTCTCCTCCTTGCGATCTATGTATTTTGCTGGCAAAAAATGAAAAAGAAATGGCTACTTACATTCTTGAATCTGTGGTGTTGTTCAGGTCTTACTGCCTCTGTGTTACTTAGTAATCTGCAATCAGAATGTTTATGGAACATTTGATTTGTTTTCACCAAGTACACTAGTCAGTGAATCATGCAAGGCAGTAGTCATTTGGTAGACCAATGTTTGTTTCTTTTAATGTTGTAGCAGTGGTTTTTGAAATGCTTGCTGTCTATGTTTCACAGCACTCAATGTTTTCTCTTTCTTTATTATTTCTTACATGAACCACAGAACCCAGGGGCAAGCAGAAGGCTGGGACCGAGTCGGCGGGTGAACGTGATTGTGAACCACAGGCACAGAGCTCCTCTACTGAGGATCCTGCTGCTGTCCCTAGTAAGTCCAACAGTGTTTTCTTTTGGAACAATGATATTTCCCTAACTTTCTAACGGAGCTTTTTTTCCAACCGATTAATGACATTTCACCTAACTGTTTAGTTAAGGTATCAATCTTTTCAAAAAATCTGTGATCGAATAGCGGAAGGCACAGGGTCCACTCCTGTCTTATGCTTTTTCCTCTGTAATGTCTCTTCTTTGGCAATTGACACCAACCAAGTATGCATGCAGATGTTGGTCTACTATTTTTTAAGCGTTAGTAATGAATACCACTACTACTCTTGCGGGTATTCTTCTATGCAGTGACATACATAACTATGTATGCACCCCAAAATTGGATGTTGTTGTTGATAGGCAGGTTGGACCTTACTTACTTACAGTCTTACACCTCAGTCACAGAACTCAGAGGAACCCACAATTCAATGAACGACAACCTATATGGGCTCAGTCATTGGTCAATTATTCAATTACCCCTTTCCTGAACCCCAATATGAAGATGCCAAATGCTTTTTTTATTACACAATCCATAACCTAAGTAACCCCCTTTTTCTCACTCTCTCGTGTAAGTCTACAAGACAACAGACACTGAAAATATACTTCCGAGTCAATGTGGTACTTCAAAACCTTTATTTTGTTAGAAGTAACTAAGTAAGTAACATCAATGTTTTTAAGTTGTTCTGTCAAATACGTCAAGGGCAGGGCCACCAGAAGAAATCCAGAGTTAAAAAAGGCTCAATAAAAAGTATCCTACATTTGTACAGCTACCAGTGCACGATAGGGAAATGTGGGAAATGTCCGAGACCCCTCACCATTGAACGTATACTGGTTGCATATGCCTCTTGTTGGTAAGCTCTGCAAATCTTTGCTTCGTAGAAGTAAATCTTCTCATCTGCCGAAAGATAATGACAAAAGTGGTGCACGTTAGACAGTATGAAAACATTACATACATTTATTCAACTTTTTAGCTGTCATGCAAAAAAGAAGGTGTAACCTGAGGCTGTAAGGAAACTGGACTCCACAATCCACATTCAAAAAGTAAATACGGGCCTCTATTTTCCAAACTCTTCAGGTGTATGCTTTGAACTATCATGTGGCCTCAAAGGCGTCTCCTCGTACTGCGCAACAAGCTGTGAGGTAGCATGCGCAAAACTGTAGACATGTCATTGATGTACAAAGTAAACTGGTTAGGTTACATGGTTCAGTCTAACTTTCCAAGGACTAGAGTACCAGTATAGATGAGATGAGCTTGGGTACCATACCATACCAAATAAATGCTGATATGTGTAGTGTGTTACTTACTCTGCTGTACTAGGCAATGTGGACTACTAGTGATTACGTTGTACTTAACTGTTTTGCAGAACTCCGTTCTTGGTGAACAAGTACAATGGGGGCTATGCATCCATCTAAAAAGGTGTACTTAATTACTTATTTTTATTTTTGCAGAACCGGTACCATCCACCAGTGCCGACGGGGGCAGCGGCGCTGCAACGCCGTCAGCAGAGGCGATCCCGGAGGGGAATGGAGGACCACCAGAGGCACCTACAGCAGCACCGGCAGCAGCGGGGGAGGAGACAACAACGGTGGGCGATGGTAAGTTACATTCAATAGTGATCCGCATTACTTGGTGGGTGGGGAAAACTTCCTCACTGTACTCTGATATTTATAGTGAACTTGAAGTTCTACTGGACAATATATGACGCCACTGTTCTCATTACCAAGCTTAGCAAAAGCATTACCACCGGCCAGAATTGATAAAATTAGTTATACATGCCTCTTCTATGTGACTACAACTCAGCTGTGAAAGGTTGGTGGCAGACTAAAAAAGTCTTATCCACAACATTACATGACCGCGATGGATTAACATGAGATTGATTTTAAGTATGATGAAAGGTGCAAGGAAAAAGCTCTAATCATATAATATAGAAGGATACTTTGGAATCAGCAATGCAGGTGTTTGAGAGCAGTTGGATGCGTGGGTTGTTGTGGAAGCATAGAAAGTGGAAAACACAGCTGCCTGCGTGGGTGGGAGACACATCCAATATTGGGGGTTAGTGGATAGTGGATACTAGTGTTGGCAGCGGTGTTTTGGTTAAACACAAAGGCAAGGGAAGGAGGGGACGACTGGATGCATTCCGGGTCGTTGCTGGCGAAACACAAACCACCTAACGTTTGTTGGCGATATAAAGAATGATAGTCTCTAGAGTAGACATTTATTAGTACTAGCTGGCCACTGTTAATTTAATGTTAGTTTGAGACTGTCACTTTTCCCGGAAGCACAGAGTATATGATATAAAAGAACGAGATATGAAAAAGACAGGTGTTCGTATGTGACCGTTCAAGTACACCCATACTATGTTACTAGGGCAGGCATAATGCCGTGCCAAAAAGGCAGACAAATGAAGTATATAAGGCGTAGAATGTTCAAGATAGATAAAACAACATTTTAGGTACTCAACTTGCTTGCTATTGCTACTGTACTGTGCCGCCCACTATGTGTTGGATCCATTTTGCGTTCTTTATTTGCTGGGATTTTTGATTACAACAATTCTGTCTCTTTCTTTATAGTTACTCCTTCTAAACCAACGAGGAAGGAGCTGGCAGTCCGGGCCCGTCAGCGGAAACTGCAGGCCATCGTTGAGGCCTACCGCCGGCTGGTGGCTCAGGCCGAGGAGGAGGAGGAGGAGGCGGCGGCAGCAGCTGCTGCCTCTTCCAATGCCCCGGCCCCCAAGCCTGCAGGAGTACGTCGGCGTGCTCAGGCAGCCGCCCGCCGCCAGATTTTCCCCGCATCGTCCACCCCCCCACAACAACATGGCTGCCAATGTAGGTGCCGCCAGTTCCAGCGAAAAATTCTCCTCCGGGTAGCCAGGCTGGAGGCTCAAAGCAGTCAGACTAAAAAACAGATAGAGGAGCGTGTAAAGATCCTGGTGGATCAACACTTAAAAGCCCGCCGGCTATGAGATGGACCCTGTTTGCCCCTTTTTCAATCCTTTTGTTGGTGGGTGGGAATTGGGTGTTGGGTTTTTACTTTTTTTTTACATGACATTGAGCGTGGGAATTTGGTTGGGGTTAGGGGAGGCGGGTAGGGGGACAGCTTGGTGTAGGATTTATATATGTTTTATTTTTGTATCATCTTTAGTTATATATTACATTATGTTAAAATAAACGAGACACAAAGTTATGTTAAAAAGAAAACATTTGAAGTTCATTTGCGTTTCTTGTGGGGTTGGAGGGGGGAGTGTTTCACCAAATAATGTACGTTGTGCAACCTCGCAAGGTTTAATTTGGCCATGCAGGTCGGCGGACAGTGCTTTTTAATAATTAAATATATTGCCCACATCTTTCTTTAACATGCAAACAGATAGATGCAGTAAACCCTCACCGAGTTATATTTGTAGTATTAGAAGAACGACCAGTCTGTCTTGCGTTATACCTCACTGCAAACTTATCTTACCTGTGATTGCTGATGAGATGATGATGATTTATCATGAAGTGTGGCACTGCAAGGGCTGCATTTGATTTCCAAGACAATGGCGAAGAATCTGTGGTTCAGAATCAGAACTTCTGTGATAGTAGTAGACAGACCCTGCCAGTAGCGACAAAAAGAAAGAGACAGTCATTTGTGTGACAGACAATGTGGGGGTAGTATAAGTAAGTACAGTACATTGCATGGGTGACCCAATATTGCAACTGCTAAACTGAAACAAAACAATGGTTTTGGGGACTGGAAACAAAGTGCAAGAGAAGATAAGAAGTTCAACTTTACTTGTAGTACTCACGGCAACGTCAAACTTTTCTAAATCATAATGCTTTACACTTTAAACCCAAAAAATTACGCCAATTCATTAGATGCATTCGTTGTTTGATGTTAATGGTAAATTATTTGGCGTTATACACAGAGCTTGAGTTGGGAAGCCGCAGAAGATCCTGGCCATGCCTTGTTGACATTTCACTATTGTTGCTTTGACCACATCTGCCCCAGCAAGCGCGTGATCAAATTGTTGGTGTATATTTAATGTAAGAAACATCACACCTCAATGTAACCACGCAGCCCGGGGGAAGAGGGTTAGGGATTGTTTAATGGATGGGTACGGGGGTTTTGGGAAAGGTTTGAGAAAGAAAAACAGTACGCATGGAGATTGGAGACAACAAAAGCAAAACAATGAAGACGATGATTTATGATGTTGATCAGCTAGCTAATGATTGTAAGCAATGGACGTAAGAAAAGGACACGCTGAATATGATTCTTGGTTTCCCGCAATCCAATTGCTTGATGATGAGGATCTGTGGTAAGGATGAGAGTTGATGCTCATACTATAAAGCAGTGGGTGAACCGTGAAAGATGTCCAGCCTGAAAAAGAAAAGGCAAATACAAAAGAATGTGAATGACCTAAACAAATTGTAATACAGTGAAGATAAAAAAACAATACAAAACAAGAGGAGTAGTCGTATGAGAGGACTTTCAGACTGAGGCGGCTTGGATACAATTTGTATAAGTCTACTAGTTGCATATCATTTTTAATGTAGAAGTACAAAAAAAGACAGGAGCAAGCACACAACAACAGGCCCACGACGACACAGGTTTGGCCGTTATACAAACTGCATTTCCCTAAAAATTTCAGACCCACAGAAAGGTGAATGAAATTGAAAAAGCAACCTAGCATTTACAAAATTAATCAACAAAATCAATGCGTCATTCTCAGTCATCAATCATACCACTATTGTACTCTACCACAGCACTGTGCACAAACATGTAGTAGCCTGGGTCTACTGTGCTGTGACTCTTATTTGTATTTATTTATTACCTTGTATTCCACTCCAAGAAACATCGTGCATCAATCAGCTCAGATCCAACCGCCGGACAGCAAAGATAAATTAAGTCCTGACTGCATCTGTAGTAGTAGGAACACAAGTGCGTAAATAATTTCTATTATTAGTAAATAACATGGAAGAATTGGCTATCACGTGAGTCTGAACTGAAGTTACTAGTATACTTCAACTCCATGCACATTAGCTCAGAGTCAGCCAAAAAATACATCCAATGCAATGCATGGCATCATTCATTTTTATACCTGTTTTGCTCTTCTTCTCTTTCACTGTCAGAAGATTGATCACAGATGCTGCCGAGCCTTTGTAATGCGAGTCATCACAACAAGTTGACTTCAGTTGTGGATGCCTGCTCAAGTTTCTTTTGACACAGAAGAGTCGTCTCTGAATGCCTGCAGACAGAGGTGGTAGCCTTAACAGTAAGACTCAGCAAGGCAGTTATTATGAGTTGCAGATTTCAAATGAAATAGAGGATGGCTGTAGTCATGTACGGTTCACTTATTATGGAGGGACTGTTAGAGGCTACATTATTGTTATTGTACTATACTCCATCTACAACATCAAATGTATGGCTGCCAAGATGGAATTGTATTGACTTGAGTGGGAGTCAAGAAGATGCAGCAAGACTCTGAGGAGTGCTGTCAACATGGAACATAAATGCACAGGCGTGCAACTCCAGGAGGTAACTAAAAAAGATACAGCGAAAATAAAATGCACAGGTGTGCAACTCCAGTAGGTACATTAAAAGAATGAGTGGTGGGGATGGATTTGGTTGAGCTTTTTATTTTAAGATTAGCAGTTATGCACCAGAAAGTCATTTTTAATAAGAAAATAAATAACACAAATAAAAGAAGGGAAAAAGTCACAATTTAACAGCCTATTGGTCAGGGAAGAGGTGCTCGTCCTCAAACTCTGCGGGTCCGGACAGCAGTAGGTCATGTAACCCAGCAGTGATAAATTCTTCGGGCTCGCTTTCTTCATCCTGCTCTGATTCACGTACAGTATAGTCTGGTGGTATGAAGTGTTGATTCATTTTTATCATTGTCAGCCTCTCGACGCTTTTGGGGGAGAGACTGGTCCTTTTCGATGTCACAATGGCACCAGCAGCACTGAAAACCCGCTCAGAGGCGACACTGGCTACAGGACAAGCCAAATACTTTATCGCCAGCCTGCTCAGCACTGGCCACTGTCTCCTTCTTTCATACCAATAGACCAATGGGCTTTGCTCCATGAACACCTCTGTTGTGTCATCCAGATAGGCCTGAACCATCCGCTCAGTGTTCAATGGTGCTCGGCTTTGCTGCTCCTCTTTCCCCTTTGCAACAGCAACGGACTTACCCATTCCCTTCTGTAGGAAAAAAACAGTTATGCTTTTGGTTGTGTCTGCTGAATCAGATCGTGTAGGTGCTGCTTTTGGTACTGTTGGTGCCTGCTGGGAAGCGGACGCACCGCTCTCATGCTGTGATGAACTTGCCAGAGTTGCCTCAGGAGGATGGCCTGGAGTACTTTGACTGTCCTGGGCTGGCACTGTCAGGCCTTTAAGTAACAGCCGTTCAGTTTCGAAATCATTAGCTTCCACAGCTATGGAACTTTTGTAATTGGCAACATCCCCATCTGAAAAAGGAATGACTGCGCTACTGCTGACAAACAATTTGTACCGTGGATCCAAGATTGTTGCAGTTATGTAATTTGGATCTGACACAATCATTTTAAGCCTTGCATTTACAGATAAGCGGTTGCGTAAGGCCTTGGCCAAGGTACATGCATCAACTTTTTCTTCGTCACCTTCGTATGTTTCACAGACCTCCTTCAGCTGTTGCTCGAGCATGTACAACAATGGGATGGCTTGGCCCATAGTACAGTCCTCCCTGCTAACTGCACGTGTGAACACCTCAAAAGGTTGTAGCATCTCTGTCAAGCATTTAATGATGTCCCACTGCCACATCTCAACGGTCAGGCTTTTAAGATTAACAGTAGGATCCACAAATCTTCTTGACATTACATAAGCATTCAGTGGTATGTACTGCTCAAAGAGACGCTCAAGCATGAAATAAGTCGAGTTCCAACGTGTTGGGACCTCCTGGATCAGTGCTTTGACTGGCAAATTATGCTCCCGCTGAATGACGCGTAGCAGCTTCCGCGCTTTGAAAGAATGGTTAAAATGCGTGCATATTCTTCTGCAGATGGTCAGTATGGTGCTGACTTTGAGTTCATGTTTCAGAAAGTCTTGCACGACTAAGTTAATGCAGTGTGCCAAACAGGGTACCCTGAAATACTGTCCATCTTTCATTGCCCTCACTACATTACTGCCATTGTCGGTGGCAACAAAACCAATCTTAAGGCCTCTTGGTTTCAGCCATTCAAAGACCTTGCTGTTAAAGTCAGACAAAATGTTGTCAGCAGTATGATTTTTCTCCATACCAAACATGGCTACAGTTGCATGTTTGCGAGTGTCATTGAAAATCCCAGCAACATCAAGAAGGCCTGATGTTAACTTGTCTTTCACACCTGCAAAAGAGATCCAGTGTGCGGTGATGCACATGTAATCTGCTGTGGCTTCGCGACTGCTCCACATGTCGGTTGTCAGGTGGATACAATGGACAACACTCTGTTGTAAGGCTTTCCCAATCAATCCCAGTACGTCGTGGTGTAGTGCTGGAATAGCAACTCTTGCAAAATAGTAGCGACTGGGAACGTCCCATTTTGGGGCGAGTGTTGCCACTAATTGCCGAAATCCCACTGCCTCAACAAATGAAAATGGGAGAAGGTCCAGTGCCAACATTTTTGCAAGTTTCGCATTGTACAAACGTGCTGTTGGGTGGTTCCGCTCGTACTTTCCCTCCTGCCTAAACATGCCAGTAATGGTAAGCTGCTTGGTAATTCTGTCTGTTCAGCTAGACGGACCACCTTTCAACGCAGACTTTTCACTCCTTGCCCTTGGTGTCTCCGGCTGACTCTGGTGCCACTGAGAAGTTGCTGATGCTGAGGATTTGGACTGCACCACTCCAGTGCTGGCGACAGGGCTCATTGGTGTACCACTCCCAGATAGAAGGTCATCGTCTCCCTCTTCTTCCATGAGTGGACCTTGTAGTACTGTATCCTCCCCACCAACACCAGTGCTTACATCTTTTTGTAAGCTTGCAAGGTGGTTCTCCCATACAATTGTGTGTGTTTTTTTCATATGGGTCGTTGGGCCTCCAGTACCATAGTTTGTACCAATCTTACCACGACTAACATTGGTGTGACAAATGGAGCATATAGCAATGTTCTCCTGATGTGGGTGAACCGTAAAAAAATCCCAGACTGGGGAGCTAAACTTTTGTCTCCTGCCATAGGAAGAGGAGGACCCACTTCCAATCCCGGATGAACTGGAGCCTTTTTGTTGCATTTCCCTATGTGACAGTTCAGTACTAGTACTGCCACTACCTCCTTCTGTTGAGGTGGCGCTTGCGCTGGATGTCGCACGCTGCCGGGCCTTCGCTGATGCAAAAATGGGAGCTGGTGTTACTTTGGGCGCTGAGTGTGTAGGAGTTACACGTGCTACCTGCTCATCACTAATCGCAGCCCTTCTAGATAGGGTGAAAATGCTGGTCTCTACATCCTCTGCACCAGGAATAACGCTTGTGATGATGACATTGTCAGTGTCAGACCCGTCTTTATCACCATCAGTATCCTGTTCACCTACATCGAACTCCGGAAGTTCAAGCCTTGACGGATCCTTCCTTTTTCCCAGCCTGGTCTTTTGATGCCTCTCCTTTGAATGCTCAGTTCTTCGTTGTGGATGCCATTCCTTATCAAGGTCATCTGAAGGGATGCTATGCGAAGAACTCGATGCACTGCCACTAACCCTCCTTTCCTTTCGTAAATTTAAAGACAGTAGATCACCTCCAGAAGTGGCTTCCTCTTCTTCTTGCTCGGAATGAGGCTCTACTTCCTGAACTGCCCCGACATCGGGAGGAACAACTTCCACTATTGCGTGCGGAGACGGTGGTTGTTGTTCTTGAGGAAGTACTATAGCGTGCTGTGGTTCTTCAACAACTACTACTGTGGGATTTGGTTGTTGTTGTTGAACAACTATTGCGGGCGGTGGTTGTGGTTTTTCAACAACTATTGCGGGAAGTGGTTGTGGTTGTTGAACATCTACTGCTGGCGGCGGTTGTTCAGCACTTTCAGCTTGCGTGGATTGTGTGCTACTTTGAGACAGCGATAAGTTAAGTTCAGGCTCAGTATCACTGCTTTGTAACACTAGGTCGGCTACCTCTTCGACCCTCATGTGCTTGGCCCTGGGTTGGTGGCTTGCCCCCGCTAATGCGGATGTGCTGGCTCCAGCTTGCACCATGGACACCGCTGCTGCAGGCGTACGTTTTGGGGGCCCAAAAAAGGTTTGGGGGTCCATACCAGCCTTAAGTGACACTTCCTTTTTCTGTACCTTCTTCTCAGCAACTTTCTTGGTGGTGGAGGACCTGGTAACTGCTCTCTTAGGACCCATCTTCTTCTGATGTCAGCAGCACACAGCAGCACTCAGTAGCACAAATTGCAGAGATGTGTGGTCAGATGAGTCACACCCCACACGTGGCGTACAATTGAAGGACGTCCGTCTGGCAGTTGAACGGGCGATGGATGAAAACAGCCAGCACCTCCTCAGTCTTTTTCTGTGCACCTACAAGCAAAGAAGACAGAAAACGTCAGTCAAACAAGCAGTAAGCCAACAACACATGAACAATTGAAAGACACACAGGGCAATGTATAAAACACAAAAAAGAAGACTAATAGTACGAGCACCACAGCTCCCAGCTAGAAATAACCAATAATAAAGTCAAGCAGGCCTATCATATACCAATATGGACAGAAAAAGGAGGTTGCCTGCTACACATGAGTCATGACAGGTTAATGCAAGGAAAATCAAAATACCCCATGGCTAAGAGTTTGTAAAACTTCACGGCAAAAACACATACAAGTCATAAAATTATTACACACACAAAAAAGTTACCTACCCCCCTGCCCAGACAACCAACTTGGAAATGCAATGGCATACACACATGCCGTAATGATGGTAATTAAATAGACCAAATAGAAACAGCTACATAAAGCAGCCCCGCTAACTAGTAACTAACTACCACCTCTGGGAGTCTGTCCTACTATCAGATCAGACCAAAAGCAGGGAGGCCAATGATAAATGCACAAAGGAAGTACCTACAAAATGGCCGCCACCACATGGCCTGTCCAGGAAGACAAAACTACAACCAAATAAGTAAATAACACAAAAAATGAGGACTTTTTGGTAGCACAGGGGACACATTAAACATTTTCGAGGAACTTTTATGCAACTCGGGACATATTGTTCGCGAGAATGCAAAATCGGCGTGTTCGGCAACGCGAATCGAGTAAAAAGTCGTTATCGCGTTCCCGAGCCAGTACATTGAGCGCGCGAAAAAGACAAAAAAGGTAAGGTCGCGTTCTCACACGGCGCGACGTTACCAAAACTACCCGAGCTGTATTCCTAGGGTTACCTAATGGCAGGGAGTGCCATAATAGCTACACACAAGCAACCAAAAAACTAAAAGTACCACCATTACAAAAAAATGTGAAGCAATCCAAAGCCATACACGGTGTAATTAAAGTTACACCACAAAAATAGTTGATTAACTTGAATGCACCTATGGCTTTGAGTGGTAGTACCTACAAAAGCCTTGGATGGCTATGGCAAAAGAAGAGGACCAGGGAAGGACACAGAAAATGGCCGCCTCCATAGGGCCAGGAGGACAGGGACACCCAAAGACAACATGGAAAGGGGATGCACCCAAAATGGCTTCCACCACATGGCAAAATCAGTCACAAAGGAAGCATACACAAAATGGCCGCCACCACATAGCCTGCCCACCAACAACAACATAGCAGAATCATCACAAAGGAAGTAATAAGTACACACAAAATGGCCCTCACCACTACATGAAAAGAAAGAGAGGACAGACAATAAATGCCTATGCCAAAGGGACAATGCTTTGCTTCACAAAATGAACACACCAGACACCACCACCCAAATTGGTCACCCCAACCATAAACAAGAAATCATTACATAGAGGACAGAAAGGAACTGGGAGTGGCCCATGCTCCAGGAAGACAAAACTACAACCAAATAAGTAAATAACACAAAAAATGAGGACTTTTTGGTAGCACAGGGGACACATTAAACATTTTCGAGGAACTTTTATGCAACTCGGGACATATTGTTCGCGAGAATGCAAAATCGGCGTGTTCGGCAACCCGAATCGAGTAAAAAGTCGTTATCGCGTTCCCGAGCCAGTACATTGAGCGCGCGAAAAAGACAAAAAAGGTAAGGTCGCGTTCTCACACGGGCCGACGTTACCAAAACTACCCGAGCTGAGTTCCTAGGGTTACCTAATGGCAGAAATTGACAGACACCCGAAACCTGACATACCCCACACATAAACATAAGATTTTCTAAATCAATCCAGTCCATCCATGATTTCCTAATTAGAGGTACACCAGAAAAACAGTTGATTACCTTTCATGACCCTATGACTAGTACCTCTGGCCTACTGGAAGAGTAGGCCACAAGTTTGGAGGCCTATGGCAAGACCAAAGTGGCTGGGAAACATAAAATGGCCGCCAACAACACATGGCCAGGCCAACCACAGAAAGTTATTACAATGAACTCAAACATGCCTACACACTAACTACATGGAGTACTAGGGTCAGCTATTGGCTTAAAAAAATAAAAAAACTTTTTCATTACACAAACAGAAATTCCACAGCAGACATTGCTATTGCATAATGATGACCATAATCCAATGCCAGCCATGATGTTTGTTTACAAACTTGAATAAAAATTTAAACACAGAATTATGATTTTACCCATGGGTACCTCTCTATGTAGCCTGGATGAAATTTAAAAAGAAATACAAGTTGGGACCTCATAAAAGTAGGCACCCATCAATAATTTAAATCAAGGAATGAATAATGTAGTTAAAACATTTTAAATCAAACAAACACAAGTCTACAACATCATACTCACTCATACATTACTGAACTTACTTGAAAAAGAGAATTCAAAATCCAAAAGTCCTCAGTAAGATTCAAAAAAAGCAGTAATGCAGCCAACACACACAGAAAGTGATCCTGCCAGCTCAAAATCCAAATGAAAGTGACCACCTCATGGACAAAGCACTGGGAGGAGCCTGGTGGACAGGAACAGGAAGTTGTAAACTCCAGAGCCCTTCCTCCTTAATATTCAAAAATACAGTAGAAACAGAAAGAGGACTCCTTCCCCCCAAAAAATACATCCAAAGGTACAACTTTGAGGGGTTTCTCACTTGTTTGCTAACCAAAATGGTAATTTATTATTATGGTTTAACTTTTAACATGCTCGCGAGTTATTCTGTGCAAGATTGCAGGTTCTGCATGTTCGGCAACTCGATCTTACCAACAAACATACTCGCGCGTCCTTATGGCTTTATCGCGCTTCCAATGACGTTATCGCGTTCGCACAGCTGCACGGAAGGGTTTACAAACATGGTGGCCGACGCGACCGGGAAAAAGCGAACGCAGAACCAAGGTAAGCCATTGCCGCGCACGCGATAATGTTATTTAGCGCGCGACAATGTTATTTAGAGCGCGACAACTACGCTCCGCACCGGATAGCGGAGTTATCGGCAGCTACGCGAACTCCGCGGAACGCGGAGTTGCCAAAACTCCGCAAACTCCGCAAACGGAGCGTAGTTCTTCGCCCAGGGTTACTTCTCGGCCCATGTCTGAACTTACCTGCAATGCTACAAGTGAGGTTTTCCAAATAAAAATTATATTAAAAAAAAAACTATCCGCTGTCGGATAGGCAGCCAATGAAGCGACTGCAGCAAGCCCGAAACTCTGACTCGCCTATGCAGGCCAAAAATGGCACGCGCTGCCGCGTTCTGGACCAACTTGACTTAATTACAACGTAAGTATGGGTAAGTATTTTAATTAATTAATATTAATTATTTTATTTTATTTTAATTAATTAAATGAACATTTAAAATTATTACAAATTATTAAAAAAAATAAAAATATTAATTAAACTTATTTTAATTTAGTAATTTTAACCCCTACACTATCCAACACTTACCCTACAATTACACCCCCCTGGAGTTAGAATAGTAATTTTAACCCCTACACTATCCAACACTTACCCTACTATTACACCCCCTGGAGTTAGAATAGTAATTTTAATCCCTACACTATCCAACGCTTACCCTACTATTACACCCCCATGGAGTTAGAATAGTAATTTTTACTCTTACACCATCCAACATTTACCCTACTATTACACACCCAAAGAGTTAGATTTGTAATTTTTTTAAATAAATGTAAAATAATTAAAATTATTTAATAAACAATTTTTGAAATGTATTTAAAATTTTTAAAACATTAATAAAAATAAATATATACCTATACTTAGGTTGTAATGGCATGCGTTGTAATAGCACCTGCATTGTAATAGCATGCGTTGTAATGCCATGCGTTGTAATGGCACCTGCGTTGTAATAGTTGCGTTGTGATGGCATGCGTTGTGAATGTCTGCGTTGTAATGTCATACCTCCATTAAATGTGCTAATATTACTAATCATTCATTATATGTTTTTTGCACACACACACATATACACACACACACACACTTGCAGCCCCAAACTGTGTAACCACATTTAACTTCACTTCACTCGCTATGAATTAATGTTTTTTAACATTAATTTGAACAAAAACCTCTTTAAATGTCAGGAAGTTGATATACGAATTAAAATTAAAATACTTTCGCTATCATTTGCAATTTTTTTTCTTTTTCAAGGTCAACCATGAAGATCTCAAACATCAATTTCAAATCTTTTGCCCACTCTGCCTGAAGAAAGATAAGAAGCTTTCATTGGGAGCAGCTGTCCAACCAATGAGGAATTTGTTGAAGAGCTGCCTGACCCATGAGGTTTGTGTGGCCAGCACCTCACTACTCTCCCTCTCCCTCATGACAATACACCTAATACAGCAGGTGTGGCTCCTCCGCTAAGGCGGAGGAGCGTCACCCCACTGCCTTTCAGCCCAGCAAAAAAAGTAAAAATAAAAATGATAGTAAAGCAATGTTATTGTCATTTTATTTTATCGTGCTGGGCCAGTTTTGTGAGGCTGGGTAGGCTGCGCAGGGGGGAAGGGTGGTGGCACCCTCCTAAGTGCGCATCATTGTTTGAACATTCACGTGCTCTTTGCATGTTCTCCACTACAGCCTGGGTGGAGAACATGCCCAGACTCCAATTTCTCATCTGTGCGCTGAACCGCAGCCCTCAGACCAATCACAATGCTGCATTTCAACATTGTGACTGGCTTGGGGAGCCTATCCTGCTTCTTTTTAAACAGAAGCCAGGAAGAGGACGGAGAGGATGTAAGAGAGGCGATAGCCGGCCATTTGGCCAGCAGACAAGTGATATATTTGTTTTTTCTCCTCCCTTGCCACCCTCCCAGCCCCATTACTGCTTCGTGGGTGCAGCTGCGACTGTAATACAGGTAGCAGTGTCTTGTCCCAATTACGTATATAAGTAGCCCCACAAGACCCCTGTGGCCCTACATTAACATCAACTGTGGCCACCCCTGTCCTGGCTCTGTGACAACCACATTCATTACTGCTATGCATCTTGGACAGACAATACCCGTGGCCATCCAGTCAAGGTCAAAGGGTGTTTTGAGGGGGCTTGGGCAGGAAATTCTGTGGGGAGTGAGCCACAGGATGCAGCTACCAATTTAACCTTCTTGGGAAAAATCCTGATGGGTGAAGCAAAGTGGCAGGAGGAACAGCTGGGCCAGATTATAGAATTCATAAGACTGAAGAATGATCTCCTGAGAGCACCGAATGAGATCCAGAGGCCCCAAACCGATTTACTGAAGCGCCACATGACTTGCCTACACTCATGCTGGAATGGTGCAGGTCGGCTTCAGCACAACTCTGCAGCAGTTTCAAATTAAGATGGACCTATCCATAATCATGCAACATCTATTGAGAGCTCAGTCCCAGAAACATCTGCAGCTGGCAGCTAAATGGAAAGAGGGAAACTGTTGCCCGTAGAACCAACTGTCAGCACCTCCACAGTTGCATTTTAGGCCACTACATTGGCCCTTAGGCGCGGTCATTAATCTTGCTCAGTTGAGTGTAACACCTAACTGAAAACCACCACTAAGAGACACAAAAAGTGGTATCCTAATGTAAGTGTTTAGACTATTCATGATATCCTCCTTCTATCTCCACATTTCAAATCAACTCCTGGGCTGTTGACTGTATAAAAGGATTCTAATCAACTAAAGGTACATTTACTGAGAATGTGAAATTGTGTTAAGTTATATTTTGGTATTAATAATAAAACATGAATAAAATAATGTGCATTTTGACATTAGTCAACAATGGATTGAATAATATTTTAGGCATACAAACTATGTAGGATATTTAACAATATAAACCCAATGGTATTGGTTAGACACGATACACATTTCACTAAAGAAATGAGTGACTGACTAGCATCTAATTTTTTTGAAAATTCCAATATAGGAAATTATTCAAATACTTGTATTATGATCCATTTTGTAGTACACAATACACTAGAAAGTGAGAAATATGCATCAAATAAGTCTATAAACACTTGCTAAAACGGAAATCATGCAGAAAAAACGCACCTGCTAGGTGTTAGGATACCCTCCCTTGTGATAGTGTGCTCTGCAAAATCTGCATAACATTACGTTAAAACAGATTCTAGACGGGGCGTGGCTTGAACGCCGCTCAAGATGGCGGCTTAACTGCGGAGCTCCGCCAGTCGTCCACCGGAGCCGGCGACTTTCTTCTTCCATACCGGACCTGCGGATGCGCAAATGATATCTATCGTCGTCGGAACGTGAGGTGAGCGGAATTAGCTGTCCTGCTCTCCTCTGTTCTGGCGATATGTGCAGTTTTCGCCGGTGACGCGTTTCACCACTAGGCGGCCGCCATTATCCTCCGCACCTCAGCGGACCTCTCAGTCACCGAGCGCCGCTCTCATGCTTCTGCGTGTATGACACGGTAATTGCACGCACAGGCTACATGCTTTATTGAACCCAGCTCCTGCAGCAATACCCTTATAATGTGACTTTGTATAGCGGTTTTTATACGGATTTACCGCTCTTTGTCTCTTCACTTTCCTCAGCATTGTCCCTCATGCCTCAAGCATTTCTCCCCACACGTTGGAAGCACGCTATTCTATATGTAGCCTCTTAAATCCTGTCAAGCTACTTTCAATATTTCAATTTGTCATTTGAGGACATGTGCTGATAATTATATTTACACAGACATTATGGCTAATTCTCCTTGAGGAAATGTTATCTGTTTTGTAACTGCTATTGGGTCACTTCTCAAAACTCCTTGTTGCAGTTACTTACGCTTCTTATCATTTTTCTTCATAAAGCGTACCTCCTACTGCGTATTTATCACAGCTTCCTCTTCCTGCTTTTGTGGAGTCTTTGCTATTCCGTATTTTGCCATCTATGGGGAAGCTTCGCACCCTTAAACTTACAGCATCCAAAACCAAGCCACAAGTTTCTTCAGACTCGGACTCCACGACACCTAATACAATGGAGGAACCTGCTCTCCTCAAACCAAACGCCGCCCACGGCGCAATTCCCAAAACTACGCCACCCAGTAAACTTTTACAACCTGGTTCAACGAAGCGTTTGAAAAAAGACCCTCCATCTCCAGGCTCCTCATCACACTCTGCCTCAATGGATCTTATTCTAGAGGAACTCCGTGCACTCAAACCCTTCATGGCTGAAACCACTAAAACCTTACAATTTCTCCATGACAAGTGGTCTACGCTGGAATCAAGGGTCCTTTTGGTAGAACAATCTACAGAGAATCTTCATGCCTCATGTGCAAAAATCTCGCTCTTGGAAAAAGATGTCTCTCTCCTCAAACGTCAGGCGGAGGAGTTGGAAAATCGCAACCGGAGGAACAACCTTCGCCTTTATAATCTTCCGGAACTTACAGAAGGATCCAACCCAACAACATTCTTCCAAACCTTTCTACCAAAAATCTTGGACCTTCCTTCTTCCACATCTCTGAATATCCAGCGTGCACATAGACTTGGCCCGAAAGTTTCCAACAAGCCTCGCGGAGTCATCATGCTGTTCCTTCAATACACGGATCTCCTCCAAGTTCTTTCGGCAGTGAAGGCTAAAAAACAAGTTATGTGGGAGGGCCGCAGATTATACCTCTCTCAAGATATTGCTAAGGTCACAGCCGACCGTCGGAAGCAGTTCCTGGATTTGAGACCGCGTTTGAGAGCACTTGACGCCAGATATGGACTACTACATCCTTGCCTTTTCAAAGTGACATACAAAGACAGAACAACTACATTTGAAGATCCACTCGTCCTTGAAGAGTTCCTGCGTCGCCATGAAGCCGAAAACATGGACACTGCAAGACCCGTCTAATCGTTCTGTTTTGTTTTATGATTGACGTGTTTCCTCATTTGTCTGCTTATACGTTTCCCTACCATTCTTTGTTTCTGATCCCTGTATATAACCACATGCCCTCCACCCCTGTATATCTTACCTCTTTTTATATGATGTTCTAGTGCTATTTTTTGTCTCATCTACCATATGTATTTTTAATGTTCTTACCTACTTTTTTACCTTTTCACAGATCCTTTTCCCCGTGTTTCTTCATCCCGGTGTATCCGTACTTCCCTCCATCCCGTTTCTTCGCTGGTTCCTCAGGTGTTCGACGATGTGAGTCTCCGTTGTTGATGTCGTCTTCTTCTGGCGTCGTCATCCCTCAGTTCTTTTTGATCTCTCTTATCTGTTATGATATTACCACTCTTTACATGCTTTGTTCTCTCTTTTCTACTGTTCTCTTTCTCTATCCCTTTCTTCAACTCTCTCACTTCTATCTCTTTACTATACTCTTTTTATTCACTTTTGATCTCTTCCTTCTACATTTCTTGTTTCTTGCATTTCTTATTACTTTTATCTCTTTTTCCCTATTCACTTTTCAATATATCCTCTTTCATATCATTCTACTGACCTTCCAAATTCCGAGTAGTTACTTGGAATGTTAAGGGGTTAAATAACCCCATTAAACGTCAACGTGTCTTAACCCACTTGACGCGGCTCAAAGCTGATGTAGCTCTCCTCCAAGAATCCCACCTTTCAGACAAGGAGGCTAGCAAACTTAAACGTTGCTGGGTGGGACATGTTTTTCATTCTCCTGCTTTGGGTAAGAAAAATGGCACTGTTATTTTATGTCATAAAAAGTTAAATGTTTCAGTTGTATCCCATGAAAATGATGATAATGGTCGTTGGGTTATTACTAATCTTCTTATTGATAAAATTCCTATCGTTATTTTTAATGTTTATGCTCCTACAGGTATTGATAAATTATTTTGGCCAGCTATTTCTGATAAATTAGTTACAATTAATGAAAAATATGTTATTTTTGGTGGTGATTGCAATCAAGTTCTAGACCCCTTTCTTGACAGGAATTCCAAGGTTAAGTTTATTCCCTCCAAAATGCATTCCCAGTTTATTACTTCTATTCGAAATTATGCTTTAGTAGACATTTGGAGACTATGTAACCCTGACCTTAAAGAATACACGTTCTTTTCCCCCACCCATCACTCCCAATCTCGAATTGATTACCTTTTCCTTAGCAAACCCTTAGCACAATTAGCCACTCATTCAGACATCGGTTCCATTTTAATCTCAGATCATGCCCCCGTTTTTGTTGACATTGACTTTATTCCCTTCTCTCCTCATTCAGGGCGTTGGAGATTTAATAACTCTTTACTCCTAGATCCCATATTCTCCACTAAATTTACAGCTTTCACTTCTGAATTCTTTACACTAAATCATCTTCCTGGATCTTCCTTTGTCACGGTGTGGGATTCCTTCAAAGCAGCTGCTAGAGGTTTTATCATTGACTTTGTTTCTCAAAAGAAAAAACAATCAATCACCAAATCAACTCAATTATTAGATAAAATAAAGAAACTTGAATGCACATACTATAACTCTTCCTCTGAATCCTCTCTTCGCGACCTTATTTCAGCCAAAATTGAGTTCAATAAATTTACCACTAACGCAGCATCAAACTCTCTCCTTAAGTGTAATTCCCGTTATTACGGAGGACAAAACAAAATGGGCAAGCTTCTAGCTAATTATCTTAAAATACGCAAAGAGAAAACAAAGATCGAATCGTTACAAGGTCCAACTGGTATTTCCCTCTTCAAAGATAAAGATATATTAGCTCAATTTGTCTCTTTCTACCAAACTCTATACACTCCTGAATCTATCCCTGATCCTGATGATCTTCTTGCTTATTTTCGAGATATTCCTTCCCCGCAATCTTCACATGTAGATTTTCAAACGCTGAATTTAGATATTTCCCCCTCTGAAATCTCTCATGCCGTCTCAATCCTACGTAAAGGAAAGGCCCCTGGACCTGACGGTTTCACCATTGAATTCTATAATCATTTTTCTTCCCTTCTCCTCCCTAAACTTTTCCTGTTATTTCAATCATTTGTTGATTCTGGTTCCTCTCGGGGGACCTTCCAAGAAGCATTAATCTGCTTAATACCCAAACCAGACAAAGATCATACTTTATGTAAAAACTATCGCCCGATCTCCCTGGTCAATACAGATTATAAAATGTTTGCCAAAATTATAGCTCTTAGATTAGACCCTCTACTACCAGACCTTATCGGTCCGGAACAATCTGGTTTCGTTAAAGGTCGTTTGTCATCAGATAATTCTCGTGTTTTCTTTAACATTTTGAGTAGAGCCTCTTCTCTTACTTCCCCATTAGCCGCCATTTCTCTCGATGCCGAGAAGGCTTTTCATAGAATTGGCTGGGATTTTATGTTCCAAGCTCTTCGTTGGTTCGGTTTCCCACCTAAATTCATTTCCCTTATCTCTCTACTTTACTCTAGTCCCCATGCCTCCATTTTTGCTAACGGCATCACTTCTGATTATTTCCCCCTCCAAAGAGGAGTTCGTCAAGGTTGTCCTCTATCTCCCCTTTTGTTTATTTTGGCTTTAGAACCCTTTTTAACCAAAATATTTCCGGTTTTCAATATGGATCCCAACAACAACAAGTAAAATTATCAGTATACGCTGACGATATTTTATTTTACTGCTCAGACCCTCAAATAACCCTTCCTTCCTTCCTAAACCAAGTCTCCGCTTTTTCTAATGTCTCTGGGTACAGACTTAACACGGACAAATGTGAAATACTACCCCTGAATTCCCTATGTCTAAAGCATCTATTCGACCCCTCTGGATTCTCCTGGCAACCCTCTAAGATTAAATATCTAGGGGTTTGGTTTGCCCCTCGTCTCTATGACACCCTCAAATTTAACTTTGAATCCCTTTCTACTAAGCTCACTTCTTCCATCAACCGCTGGAACCCTCTCTTTCTTTCATGGTGGGGCTGCCTGGACTCCATAAAAAATGATGCTAGCTCCTTTGGTTCTATACACTATTTCTATGATTCCCATTCGCATCCCCAATCATCATTTCAAATCAATAGATTATATTTTATTGAAGTTTTTATGGAAAAACAAGAAATCCAGAATAGCCCTCTCTGCTTTAAAGAAGGAAAAATCTCTGGGTGGAGTTAAATTTCCTAATTTTCAATCTTATCATAATGCCTTCTACTTAAAACAAGCCTTACGTTGGATTTCTTCGGATCTTCCGTATTATCCTCCACTTTGGCTAACACTCGAATCATCTTTCCTTCACCCTTATGAATTCAATGAAGTTCTCTCCTTCTCCTCTAACGTCACCTCTCTCCGTTCTCCCATCATCTCCCACACACGTTCTCTTCTTCAACCATACTTAATATCCACTTACCCTTCTGCATCTTCCACTTCTACCCAACCCATTTGGCATAATAAACTCATTAAAATTCGAAATCGCTCAATCTATTGGAAATCCTGGCATTCCCGTGGTTTAAAATGGGTTTCTCAACTTGTTACTGACTCTTGCCCTCTCCCATTCCACTTACTCCAAACCCAATTCTCGTTACCCTCCTCTTCCCGCAAACAATACTTATCTCTACTTCCCTCCCTTACTCAATATCTTTCCTCTCTCCCTGCCACCAACACTATTCCTACACTTCACCTTTCCATCTCAAATGCTCTTGACCAATCCCCATCTGCATCTTTTCTTTACAAATCCCTTCAAACATCTATTGAGCGTACTAAATCTAAAATTGAGTTGGCGTGGGAGGATGATTTGTCTCAAAATTGGCCTCCTATGTTTTGGGATAAAATTTGGTCTAAAATTCAAAGTACATCTAGAGCTGCCAATACTACGCAAACCTTATTTTTTCTATATAACCGTACGCTATACACCCCCGCAACCTTATCCTCTTTCTCTCCAGACACTTTTCCCACTTGTTGGTCCTGTCCCTGACCACTGGCTGACTTGAAACATATGCTCTTTGAATGTCCCCCCATTCTTCATTTTTGGCATTTAGTTTGGTCTCAAATACAAAAACTTTTTAATCTCACTCTCCCCTTGTCATTCCTTCATGTTTTCCTAGGCTCCCTTTCCCCTGATCTTTCTGGACCCCACCATAAACACAAACTACTTGATCTCCTGATAGCCATTGCTTTCCATCACATTACATCACATTGGAAACAGGCCAAAGATGTTTCTTTTTCTGCATGGTGGAATGCGGTTTGTTTCAATCACCGTCTAGACACCAATTTTGTCTCCCCTATTTCCCTAGCAATTAAACGCGACCTTCTATGGCTTCCCCTCACCGAATATTTATCTAGAATTGCCACGCCATCTCCCAATCCTCCACCACGTACTGTTGAAGTTCAAAAACCACCGTGAATTGTTTTATCTTAGTATATGTAAAAATTATTAATACATCCTAATTTTAACTTCCAATGTTTTTACTTCACATTATTTCTTGGATCAATATTATTCTGTCGTAAGAGATTTTTTGTTTCTATAACTGCTGATTGTTTCTTCATGCACTGTCTTTTCTTCTTTATGCTTTAATAAACTTCAAACTTAAAAAACAAACAAAAAAAAAACAGATTCTAGACTGGGAGATAAAGTAATTTACCTTAAATTACATTTATTAACATTGATATTACTCCATGACTGAGATATGTTCTTTCCAAACACATCACACCAATCTTCAGGCAACTTGCACTGCGGATCTCTCATTATCAGTTTCTGTACAAGACTACAGTATACCCATGATAACTTGCTAGGGATCCAGTAGATGGCAGGATGACATTACCTAATGAAGGATTAAGCAGACATATCAGTTTGCTTGTGTGAAACATTTGTATTTTAAAATTCAATTAGTATATTTTCTAAGAATAACATCAACAGCTGTAACAGAAACCATCTCACCTAGCATAGATCACTTTGCCAATCAGGCAATTGTCATAACTACACAAGTAGTGCAATAAGTAAATACCTGTAAGCTGCACTTATCATTAAACCATCATTACATAAGTAAAACAACTCTTCCCCAAGGAGGGTCATAAAAACACAGGAAGCCTGTGATGAGTAAAACACACAATTACCCAATATTACGAGGTAACATCCAGAACCACCCTGAATTCATAGAGCACAGCGCTTCTGTGCTTTCAATACCTATACTACGGTAATTTTCCAGAACACTTGGGTGGCTGGACTCCCGGCCCACCTTCAACAGTAATATGGTAGTTCCAGTGGATTTCTTCTACTCTAGCAATCAAGTGCGTCCGTCGACATCCTATGCTGTTCCTTACCACCAGGTACTGTGCTCCCCAGGCTCAAGCAAGGCAGCTGCCGAATCCTGGCAGCTCTTTTAAATTGCCCAGCTGCGGCCATATCCAGAAGCTCTTAAGGGTGCGAGCAAGCTGGCGGCCACACAGCCTCCCGGTGCACTTTATAAGGACTGCTCACAAAGCAGCTGCCCTAGAAACTTGCGGTGCAGCTGCTATGTCGGGTAGCTCAGTCCCACCCCACAATCAACAGGGGCTGGGAGGTTTCAGGCTGCTTCAAGGATAGCAATTCCCTGGCTGGTCATGGATACCACTGGCGCCCAGCTTGATGGCAGTAGAGGTCTTCAGGCTTGGTCTTGCCTTCTTTTCCTGGCAAGTGGGGCCCCAATGAGGGGGGTCTCTGTTGTGCGATCGTCACTTCTGTTGCAGCTCCTGCATTGCCACGGCAACCTGCAAGGTCCGGCTGCCACGTTCAGACTTCCTTCCTCTGCGCAGCCTGAGGCTGGCACCCAGCATTTGCTCCACAAGCAGGTCTGCGTACAGCCACTCACTTTGTGCAGGCTTTAAGAGCTCCAGACGGTGATCATGATGAGACAGCAGAGAGCGAATAGATGCTGTCAGGCTTGACAGATTAGCCAGTTGCACTCTTTTGGGGAAATCAATCCCTTCTGTATCAATACAGTTCAAACGATAAAGGTAATCATGAATATATGCCAAGATAAACTGTTGGTTGCACAGATTTATTCTTCTGGTTCAATAATTCAATCCTTCTCTCAAGGTTAAGCTGTTACATCACAGCTATGTAACGTTTCATCATTTTTTCAATAAACAATTTTTTGTCCACAAAATCAACCGTAAACCCAATGCATTTCGTGCTGTTCAGCACTTCATCAGGGGAAATACATTTCTGTAGGGTAAAACCAAAAATGAATTGTAATCAATGACGGGGAAGCAGGCCACAGTCTTATTCAAAATATTAAGGCTACATAATCAAGGGATATCTGGGGTGTATCTAAAAACATGCTGTCACATAGTGAAATTACAAGAACGTGATGGAAAACAAGTACATGCCCCAAGTGTTGTTAGTCAAAAGAAAAGAAAGTATGCATATTCTAAAATTAATCCGACCTTGTGAGGGCGGTGATGATGTGCTTTGGTGCTGGCGGCGTGTGTATCATTAGCGGATCAGTGTGGTAAAACGCCACGATGGCGTGTGCCTCGACGCTCGTAAATATCGAGTGAAGGTACGGGTACAGAAAGTGCTCAGTGTCCATTAGAAACGAATAGAAACCTGTGTACATAAAATGTGGGTCAGTACACGCTATGTGTTACTCGCCGGTCTTGCGAACGGGTAGAACGCATCGCTCTTCTACATTCGGAATGGTGTTTACTCGCGCATGCGTGCCGAGCGCGTTCTAAGGAAGTGCTCACGTAACCTGGAAGGGAACAGGATGAGGGAAGGGTGATTCTGAGTGCGTGAAATAAAGGGGTATCGAATGGATATGTACTGACCCGCATTTTATGTACACAGGTTTCTATTCGTTTCTAATGGACACTGAGCACTTTCTGTACCCGTACCTTCACTCGATATTTACGAGCGTCGAGGCACACGCCATCGTGGCGTTTTACCACACTGATCCGCTAATGATACACACGCCGCCAGCACCAGAGCACATCATCACCGCCCTCACAAGGTCGGATTAATTTTAGAATATGCATACTTTCTTTTCTTTTGACTAACAACACTTGGGGCATGTACTTGTTTTCCATCACGTTCTTGTAATTTCACTACGTGACAGCATGTTTTTAGATACACCCCAAATATCCCTTGATTATGTAGCCTTAATATTTTGAATAAGACTGTGGCCTGCTTCCCCGTCATTGATTACAATTCATTTTTGGTTTTACCCTACAGAAATGTATTTCCCCTGATGAAGTGCTGAACAGCACGAAATGCATTGGGTTTACGGTTGATTTTGTGGACAAAAAATTGTTTATTGGAAAAATGATGAAACGTTACATAGCTGTGATGTAACAGCTTAACCTTGAGAGAAGGATTGAATTATTGAACCAGAAGAATAAATCTGTGCAACCAACAGTTTATCTTGGCATATATTCATGATTACCTTTATCGTTTGAACTGTATTGATACAGAAGGGATTGATTTCCCCAAAAGAGTGCAACTGGCTAATCTGTCAAGCCTGACAGCATCTATTCGCTATTATTGAGAACTCCCCTAAGGTCAGAGGGAGCAAACTGGTCAGCACCTAAGCCACCAGAAGTGCATCAAACTTCGATTTAACCTAACAGAGTGCCACACCTCCCCCTCTAGAGACAGCAGAGAGCCCACCATGAGCTTTATTGCAGCATGCGCCCATGCCTTGGGTTCAAGCAAACAAAGCACAGCACTACCCACGCTTAGGTTCAGGGCAAAGAACCCAAAGGAATAAAGCGTTGAAGTTTGCAAGGACCAGGGGCATAGCAGCATGCCTGAGAGAGCTCTGGGGACACACCAGCAGGGTGCAACCAGGCAGACCAGCACATGGGTTCTCAGAGCAAAGTTGCAGTCCCTATTTTAGTACAATAGGCAGCAGGTCAGCACCCCAGAGTAATCAAGTCCCAAGGTGGTCCCGCCTGGCAGTCCAGTAGCATCTGGTTGCAAGTTTCACACAGTGTCTACAATCATGGATTCACAGCCCCTGTACATATACTGAAAAAGTATTTATTCTTGGGGCAGGTAAAACACTGTTTAGAAGTGCACAACACCCCCATTCACATCCTAAGCCCTGGCCCCAGACACACTACAGGACGGCAGACACAGCATTGTATGGGGCAGGCACAGCCCTAATCAGGCACAGGTACAACTCTGCCCCAACACTCATAGCGACTGAGCGCTGCCACTCGATTCAACTCACTGCCCTAATTGAAGACGATTCATCCCTTCACCGTGTGATTCATATAACAGCTTGAAGATAACCGATCTCCTTGCCGCCGAAGTGGATGTTCCTACGCCACCTGACGGCCCTTGCCCTTCCTGGACTACTCGCTACCCCAGGAATCTGCTGTTCTCCACGTGCCACCCGGATCAGGACCACCACAGGCTTGACTCCAATTGAATCCTCTCATACAGGTCCGATAATTACTGATCCATGCACTGTACCCAGCCCACCATGTCCTTAAGATGATCCTCATTTACACGGATCGAAACGCCATCGACCAAACAGCCAGACTCTAGGCGCCCCTCCACAGTGGTTCTCCTTACAAATACTGAACTAAGACACCATTATTGAACCGGAAACCATTGTGTACCTTCACTATATATATTTGCACCTTGCACCTTGCGCCATTCACGCTGTATTCTCTGTCACTTGCGCTGCCGTAGTGTCACAACCCACTGCACTCGTGCACCTTGTACTACCTTTTGGGCTGATATTTGCTATTTGTTTATTTGTTCACACAGTGCTGTAACCAATTGTTTTTATCTGTCCCCCTTTTCTTTGAATTATAAATATAAAATTATGCTTTTTAGCACTACCATGAACAAAATAACTGACTCCTTGATCTTTTCAGGATAATACTGTATAGATATCCTTACCAAGTATTGTTTACTAACATGTTTAATAATACCATTTGGGATATTGTTTTGTATATACTTCCTTAGACCCCAATCCCAATAGGTTGATGTGTTCATACTCCTGTTTTTCCACCAACACTCTAAAGGCAGACCATGCCTATTCAGGTGCAAGGGAAACTCCCCCTTCCTGTCTAAAGGCAGCCAAGGTCTATTAAGCCTAGCACTGAGCCATCCAGGAAAGTCAGGATACACCTCAACCCCCCTTGTGAGTTTCTAGAGTGAATGCACATCCCCTCTCTCCTGTCTAAACCAGGCAATGCATACAAATCCAGTCAGGGAACAAATACTCATAAGCACACAGAAATGCCCACTTCTAAAAGTCGCATTTCTAAAATATTATTGACAACTCCACTTGCACTAATAAGCTGGATTTATCACTACTATTCCAATCATACCAAACATGGCCACGCTACCCCTCTCATATCAGAAATGCCCACTGAAGCACCTATAAGGAAATTGCCATTGCAAACCTATTAGAGGGCAGCCTCACAGTAGTGAGAAACCAAATAGGCTGTTTGTCACTACCAGGACATGCCACACAGTTCCACCCTTTTAGCTACTCAGCATGCTGACCATAGGGCAAGCTAGGGCCTACCTTAGAGGTGTCATATATCCAGTAAAAGGGAAGTTTCAGACGTGGCAACCACTTTACATGCCACACCACTGCATCAGTAAACTGCACGTGCAGGCCCTGCAGCTGCAGAGGCCTGAGACTGGTTTGAAAAGCTACTTCGATGGGTGGCGCAAGCAGCTCTAAAGGCCCACTGGTAGGATTTAATATACAGTTCCTGGGTATATGGGATACCGCTATAGAAGGTAAATAAAATATGTGTAGACCAATCTAACTAAGTTTACAAGAGAGAACACATGCACTTTAGGCACTGAACAGCAGTAGTAAAGGGCCCAGAGTCATAAAACCAACAAAAACAGGTCAGAAAAAATACAGTAAAAAAAGGGCCAAGTTCAACAGTTTTGTTAATTGAAAATGGTATGTTTACCTGACATTTTCACCTAAATATAATGCCCTTTTAGCCTTTGTTTTTTGTAAGTATGGGCGAATTTAGCGAATTCGCGGTACGCAAATTTGCCCGATAGCGTACTTGCGGTCCACAAAATCTGCGACTTTTGCGAACTTGCAGATTTTTTTATTTTTGCGTGTTCGAGGGATTTTTTCAGCACGGCTACTGCGAAGTTACCCATGCGGTCGTACATGGGCGCGGCCATCTTGTTTTCTGTGTATTTCCATTTCCGGGAGCTAGTTGCATGCTCGCATTGTGCATTTCCTACGTTCGGGGTGCAATTTCATGTTCACGTCCGTTTCTGCATGCTCGAAGGGCGAAATATCACGCAAACTTACCCACGTGGCCGCAATAGGCGCGGCCATCTTGTTTTTCATTAATTGCTATAGTCTGGGCATGCTTTTTCAATCCTCCTTCAATCTTTGTAATCCTGTGTTTGTTTGAACTTTTTAAAAATCTTTTTTACTCATTATCTATCACTCTATTTTTGTACATTTATATTTTGTGTTTTTTCTACTTTTTGTTACTTTAAAACTACTTTTTTTAGCTCTTTTCTTTTATTTACTTTTTCCCTATTCTTTCCTATTTTATTTTCCTTTAACTGTCTAGGACCATGGCAAAGGGAGGCAGCAAAAACCGAAGGGGAAGGGTCCTGCACCCCGTAGCCAGCTCCCTTGCGGGCGCTTAAGGGGGGAGGCTGTAACCCCCAGGGAGATCTTCAACACGGTGAAGGTGGCCGCACTGGTCTTCTTCGTGCAGCACCACCTCCCCAAGACCGTCACGGCAGGCGGCAGGCCCGGTACCGGGTACGGCCTCAGAGGGCATCGCCAGCTATGGGGTAAGGTGTGCCGGGCCATGTATCCGGAGTCTGGGGTCTGGCGCACCTACAACCAGGTGACGCACAGGTGGTCAGACATACTGGACCGGAAGCACGACCTGCCCGACCTGCTTGGCGTGGAGATCCCTGGGCTTGGTGAGTACAAGTAGCTATTTAATCACTATTTTGTTGTCTTCTGCTCTGTGTTATGATATTGCAAATATATTTTTTTCCGAAGAGCAAGAATGCTGCCGATTACATTGCAGGTAAATTATGTTTCAAAAGCTTCTGTGATTGCAGGTGCTCGCCTGCTCACTGGCGGTGCTACTATGCTTACTTGTTTTCAGTTTTGTGCTCATTTGGCCTGAGTGAATATGTTTGAGTGTGCTTTACAGAACTGCGTAATGCTAGACACTAGAGATTACCTTGCAGGTAAATTATGTTTCAAAAGCTTCTGTGATTGCAGGTGCTCGCCTGCTCACTGGTGGTGCTACTATGCTTACTTGTTTTCAATTTTGTGCTCATTTGGCCTGAGTGATTATGTATGAGTGTACTTTACAGAACTGCATAATGCTAGACACTAGAGATTACATTGCAGGTAAATTATGTTTCAAAAGCTTCTGGGATTGCAGGTGCTCGCCTGCTCACTGGCGGTGCTACTATGCTTACTTGTTTTCAATTTTATGCTAATTTGGCCTGAGTGATTATGCATGAGTGTACTTTACAGAACTGCGTAATGCTAGACACTAAGAAGAGATAGTAATGGTGGATTGATAGTTTGAGTATATTATGACTGGTTATTTAGTAGGAAACCTCTTAGTGGTCTGCAATCATGGCGGACTATGTCTGTCACTTCGCATGCTGCGGAGTGCTGCCTGCCAGTCCTAGTAGAACCTTTTTGTAGTTGGTTTACTGAGTTACATAACTTTCCAAGTAGACGGTCCGTGAATCCAGCAATACTAATATCCTAGTAGACCACATCAGAAGGTTTATGCTGCCAGCGATAGATTTCTTGTGCAGAATTGCAATTTTTGTGATTTTGGGAAAGCGAGATGTTCAAATCTCCTGCCGGATGTTAGCTGCGCAGCGCATCTATGTGTTCGCAATTGTTTACTCTCGCGATGCGTGATCTCGGGCCCTTATTATGTATTCACGTTCTGAAAGTCTCGCATTGCAAGATGGCGGGACTCCATGACGTACTCACGGTCAAATAGTCTCGCGCGATCACGACATGACGTACTCGCGGTCGAAAAGTCTTGCGCGATCACGCAGCAAGATCGAAAATGGCACAGTGCATGCAAACCGGGAGGAAAACAACTTGGTGAACTCAGAATCACGGTATGTCAACGCTGTGCGTGCAAGATTGTATTTTTGAAGCGCAACCAAGCAAAACAAAAAACCGCCAACTCGCGAATTGCAAATTCTTAGACAATTTCACGCGGACAGCGAAATTGCCAAAAAATCACAAATTCCGAGAGCGGAACGGATTTTCAGCCCATGCTTAGTTTTTTGAATTTGCAACTTTTTTATGTAAAGTTACATAATATTCCAATTCCAACTTAACCTCATTTCAACCTTTGTTTCTTCAGTGAATTTCTAGGGTTTTTAATGTAAAATAGGATGCCATCACCATGCGTGGTGTCAAGTAATTAGCAAACCAATAAATCCATTTGCTATTGAAAATGTATACATGTCTGTACCAATATGTGTGTGTGTGTATATATATATTCACTGAAAAAACCATGGGTTATAGACCATATATAGTTAGGAATTAGCATTTACAAAACCTTATTTTACTCACACAAAAACATTGAAATTCCATATATAGTTAGTTGCACTAACTATATATCGCGCACCCGCAATCCACTGCTGATGATGTCACATATTACATCATTCAGTGACATCACTGACGACATCACTGATGACATCTCAAATGACATCACTGATGACATCACTGATGACATCTCAAATGACATCACTGATGACATCACTGATGACATCATCCAGTGACTGTGTGTTTCTGTAAAGTTTAAAATGTTTTACATATTGAAGAATGAGTAGATGTAGAAGTGTCTGGATGAAGGATTTAGAAGGTGCGTGACTGACTGTATGAGTGAGTGATTAAATGTGACTCACTGAGTGCATGGGTTAGTGACTAAACTGTCTTAATTTGTGCATCATTATGTCTGTTGTTCTGTAAACTGCTGCATGCGTTGATCAGTAGCTATATGAGTAACTATATGGATTAATGATTGATTGTCGAAGTATTTGTATGGGAGATTGAGTGTGTGTGTGGCTGGCTGGGAGATGTGTGACTCTGTGCAGATCAATGTGTTCTTGTATCAATGATTGTATAAGAGAGTAAGTATGTGTTAGTATATGTTTGAAAATGTAAGGTACTCTATGTTTAACTGTATTGATTAGAAAATGGAAGTGTGATTGATTCTTTACAGGACTGACTAGGTGTGTGAGTAACTCCATGGATGAGTGGTAGAGTGTGAGTGTCTGTATTGGTGTATGAGTGCATATGATAGTGTTGTAAAGATGAGTGATTGTATGTATGAATGATTGTATGGGTGAATGAGTGAATCTGTGTGTAGACATAGGAATCAGTGAGTGCGTATGTAGTAACTAGTATTGGTGTGTCAATGGTTTAAAAAATTATATTCTGTATTTTACACTGGATGTAACAGAGGTTATATTAAAGTGTGAGGAGATGCATTGTATTGTCACATGAATGATATCATCAGTGATGTCATCAGTGATGTCATTTGAGATGTCATCAGTGATGGCATCAGTGATGTCATTTGAGATGTTATCAGTGATGTCATTTGAGATGTCATCAGTGATGTCATCAGTGATGTCATTTGAGATGTCATCAGTGATGTCATCAGTGATGTCATTTGATATGTCATCAGTGATGTCATCAGTGATGTCACTGACCATGTCATGAATGATGTAATATGTGACATCATCAGCAGTGGATTGCGGGTGCGCGATATATAGTTAGTGCAACTAACTATATATGGAACTTCAATGGTTTTGTGTGAGTAAAATAAGGTTTTGTAAATGCTAATTCCTAACTATATATGGTCTATAACCCATGGTATTTTCATTGAATTTTCAAGGTTTTGTAAATGCTAATTCCTAACTATATATGGTCTATAACCTATGGTTTTTTCAGTGAATTTCAATGGTTTTTTAATAGCAAATATCAAAAGCTTTAAAATGCCAAGTACGTGGTAGGTAAAAACATTTTCGTGTTTATGCACGCTGATGTGCTTTGAACGCTGCCCCCCCCCTCTTTTCTTTTAGGAGTATTCTCTCTTTGCAGATAGTGAAGGGTAGGTAACGCAGGCCTTTGCCCCCGTTGTAATCCGTCATGCCTGCTTCCCTCTCCATTTGATTGATTTTTATCCAAGCATTTACTGTTTTGGAATTGGTTCTCTTTGGTTCATTCTCTATTTACAAACAAGCACAGAGTCGCAATACTCTGTGTAGTCTTTGCAGATAGTGAAAAATCGTTAGAAAAAACAAAAGGAATCAAGCAAAATCAGTAGGCCACTAAAGGGATCTCTTTTTGACCTCGCTAAAATAGAAACATTAGGAACAACCTCTCATGAGAAATATGAAACTAGTGAGAGGAACTGAGCTCGACGCCATGATGGCTGCAAGACAGCTCGGCTCCGCCGCCCACCCCGCCCAAAAGAACGACAAACACTATGCAAATATTATAAATATGTACAACACACCAGCAAAGTAACAGGGTAAAACGTTTTATTAAATAACTATTTACATGGCAGCCTGCTGCAACATCGATCCAAATGCATGCTGCCGTTCCCGGGATTTCTCCCCGACTACTCTGCGGCCTACGAGATGGAGAGGCCGCGGCGTTGACTAGGCGGGGCCTCCGGCCGCAACCACAGCGCCAACGATCGCTGCTGACGGAGGGGAGCCTTGCCGGTGAGAACAACTGATCTGAAGAACAGCTGCCTGCAGTGCCTCCCTGAGCCGCTTGACGGAGGCCCCCGAGGGGCGGTGTGGTGGCGCGGACTCGGAGGGGGCGCTTGGCTCCTGCCCCCTCCCCAAGTCTTGTTGCCCTGGTATGGCCTGAGATCACCCCCGACATAGGCGGACGGCTCCCGGGGTCAGGCGGAACTTGTTGCCTTTTGATGCCTCTTCCATTCTGGACCTTGTCCCACAATCCGTTTGACCTGAAGACACGTCCTGCGGTGCCCTGGTCCAACCATCACATATACCTGCGCCAGGAGACGGCGTGGGGTGCACTGGAAGGGAGAGGCAGTGCGAACGAGCCTCCCCCACCTCCCCAGGTGGAGGTTTCTCAGCTACACCCCAGCGCTTCACTCGACAAGCTGAGTTGCGCCCGCTCCTGCGGCACAGTGCCTCGCTCGGCCAGCTGAATTACGCCTGCTCTTGCTATTACAGCGTCTCACCCACCATCCGGCTGAATTGCACCCACTCTTGCGGTACAGCGACAGGCGGCTGCCACGGAGCTCAGGAAATGGCGGTCGGCTCCACAGACTTGGGCCTGGCCTGCAAGGATGGCTCTGGGCAACCCTGGAACTCGGACTCTTGACTGCTAGGGCATGGGCCCCATTCCCAAAAGCGTCCCCTCAGCCTTGAAGATTCTACAAGAGTCACCGGGGCCCCCGACTCTGGCAGACTTCCGGTGGGGAGCGACTGCCATGATTGCTCGCGGAATGGCCACGACGTAGCCACGGGGTGCTCTCATGCTGATGCCAGCTTCAGTCTGAAACATCCAGAAACACTGTAGACTACCAATTCGATCAGTTCCGGTGGAGCCCCAACGTGACCCGGTAGAGAAGAACTTGCCCTCCCCTCTTTGACTAATGGTTCTTGTTGCCTGTCCCTTCTGTTGTCATTTAACGCAACTTTTTGGACTGCTGAAAGGGGTTCTGTTCCGACCGCTGGTTGGTGGAGACATTTTGACTATATTCTGGACCTGCCCGGCCTCGCCCAAAATGGCGTCGGTATAAATGAGACTCGCAACTCCTTGATGTGTACTGGTTGCTCAGCCTTGATATCACGAGATATGTATGCAGTTTTGGAGCACATTGCGGGCGGGGACGGGTACTGATTGAACATTTGGACATCCCTATTGATATTAAGTTCTGATGTATTATTCATTACTGTACTATTGAAAGTTCGAATTAACGTTACTCATGGTACTTGCCCGCAAATGTATATCTAGATAATTTCATTGTTACTGTTAGACACCTTAATTCCTGCAACCTAATGGCCCGCCCGTTACGTTTTTCTACAGTGTAAAGGTCCCCTCATCATATACGATTCCAGTTTGCTCCGTGGCCGGCCCACGTGGTTGTAGGCCCGTATTTGTTTACTGACATTTTTGCAAAAAAGAGTTTTCAAAGGAAGTATGGAATCAGCGTCATAACAATCGTCTAGGTTGGTAAGGTTTTAGAATAATGGCTGTTATTCTCAAACAATAGAAGACAGATAATGCAGACCCTTTGCCTGAATTTAGGATTGATTGAAATTTGTATCCATCACACCTGCCCTTTTTCCAGAATTGTTAGAAAATGGTCGACCGTAGCTTAAGGTATCTGCCGATTGTATGGTGTGGTATTTTGTCCCATAAAATAAGACTAATTGAGAAACAAATACATGAAGAGGGAACTCGAATTTAGAGACAAACAAAATGAAACATTTTTTGGCTTCATAAGAAGGGGAGGATATGTTATACAGAAAAATAATGCGAAAGGGATAGCCAAGATCTGTTGTATCACACGTTCCTGCAGCTAGTCTGATACATGGTAAGTAGAAGCTTTTTCGTGTTTGCGCGCGCTGACATCCTCTGAATGCTGTATCCCCCCCCTTTCTTTTCTCCTCTGTAGGTTACATCGGAGTTCCGACTGAAGAATGGAGTGGACATGGACCGCACCGTGTTCCATGTAAGGAAAGACATAGACAAGCGCTGTGAGATATTGCATGGAGTGCAGACCATCACTGGGAACGTGAAAAATTGTATGGTTTGACTGTGCGTACATGCCCTGATTGTATGGTATGAATGTGTATGTATTCCATATGCCCGGCCGATAAACGTTCTGTTTGCGCAACTGCCGCGTTAGAAAACAACATCGTGACGCGTCGCGTAACCGCTACGTATCGCGTTGTTGCGTAATGCGTCATATGACGCGTCGCGTTAGCGCACCCGGAAGTGCTCTGGTGCGCGAGGCGCGAAGCGCAGCTTCCCGGAAGCGATCCGGGGCGCGGCGCAGAGCGCGTAACGTAAGCATAACAGGTCATGTGACTTGTTAATAAAACTTTTCATTGGTTCATTTCACTTTTGGGTTCCTAATGATGTAAGGCTAGGTCATGTGACCTAAAAATAACACTTTTCATTGGTTTAGAACTATTTTTTGTCCCAAATGATGAAAACTCCTCCTTGTTTCCTCACTCTGACTTCCATCTTTGTGAGAGGAAGACCTTTTTTCATCACTTAGCAATAGCAAGTGTTGTAGCTTCAGCTGGTGCATCCCCACCACCACCACCACCTCCTAGGAAGAGAGTACCACCTCCTCCGGTGGTGGTTGAGCAAGAGGTGCCCCCCTCCCACACCTTCTTGTTGCCTGATTCGGCCAACTCAATCGATCGAGCATGAGACTCTGTTTTGATCTGAAGAACTGCTGCCTGCGGTGCCTCCCTGAGCTGCTTGACGGAGGCCCCCGAGGGGCGGTGTGGTGGCGCGGACTGGGAAGGGGCGCTTGGCTCCTGCCCCCTCCCCAAGTCTCGCTCGGCCAGCTGAGTTGCGCCCACTCTTGCGGCCTACGACATGGAGAGGCCGGGGCGTTGACTAGGCGGGGCCTCCGGCCGCAACCACAGCGTCAACGATCGCTGCTGACGGAGGGGAGCCTTGCCGGTGAGAGCCACTGATCTGAAGAACTGCTGCCTGCGGTGCCTCCCTGAACAGCTTGACGAAGGCCCCCGAGGGGCGGTGTGGTGGCGCGGACTGGGAGGGGGCGCTTGGTTCCTGCCCCCTCCCCAAGTCTCGCTCGGCCAGCAGAGTTGCGCCCACTCTTGCGGCCTACGACATGGAGAGGCCGGGGCGTTGACTAGGCGGGGCCTCCGGCCGCAACCACAGCGCCAACGATCGCTGCTGACGGAGGGGAGCCTTGCCGGTGAGAGCCACTGATCTGAATAACCGCTGCCTGCGGTGCCTCCCTGAACCGCTTGACGGAGGCCCCCGAGGGGCAGTGTGGTGGCGCGGACTGGGAGGGGGCACTTGGCTCCTGCCCCCTCCCCAAGTCTTGTTGCCCTGGTGTGGCCTAAGATCGCCCCCGACATAGGCGGCCGGCTCCCGGGGTCCAGCGGAACTTTTTGCCTTTTGGTGGCTCTTCTATTCTGCACCTTGTCCCACAATCCGTTTGACCTGAAGACACGTCCTGCGGTGCCCTCGCAATGTGGCCTTTTCCCTGAATGTGTGCAGGGGGACGGTATTCCTCTCTCGGCCAGCAGAGTTGCGCCCACTCTTGCGACCTACGACATGGAGAGGCCAGGGCGTTGACTAGGCGGGGCCTCCGGCCGCAACCACAGCGCCAACGATCGCTGCTAACGGAGGGGAGCCTTGCCGGTGAGAGCCACTGATCTGAAGAACCGCTGCCTGCGGTGCCTCCCTGAACCGCTTGACGGTGGCCCCCGAGGGGCGGTGTGGTGGCGCGGACTTGAGGGGGCGCTTGGCTCCTGCCCCCTCCCCAAGTCTTGTTGCCCTGGTGTGGCCTGAGATCGCCCCCGACATAGGCGGCCGGCTCCCGGGGTCCAGCTGAACTTTTTGCCTTTTGGGGACTCTTCTATTCTGCACCTTGTCCCACAATCCGTTTGACCTGAAGACACGTCCTGCGGTGCCCTCGCAATGTGGCCTGGTCCCTGAATGTGTGCAGGGGGACGGTATTCCTCGCTTGGCCAGCAGAGTTGCGCCCACTCTTGCGACCTACGACATGGAGAGGCCAGGGCATTGACTAGGCAGGGCCTCCAGCCACAACCACAGCGCCAACGATCGCTGCTAACGGAGGGGAGCCTTGCCGGTGAGAGCCACTGATCTGAAGAACCGCTGCCTGCGGTGCCTCCCTGAACCACTTGACGGTGGCCCCCGAGGGGCGGTGTGGTGGCGCGGACTGGGAGGGGGCGCTTGGCTCCTGCCCCCTCCCCAAGTCTTGTTGCCCTGGTGTGGCCTGAGATCGCCCCGACATAGGCGGCCGGCTCCCGGGGTCCAGCTGAACTTTTTGCCTTTTGGTGACTCTTCTATTCTGCACCTTGTCCCACAATCCGTTTGACCTGAAGACACGTCCTGCGGTGCCCTCGCAATGCGGCCTGGTCCCTGAATGTGTGCAGGGGGACGGTATTGATTGGATCAAGATGGCGGCTTCACACAAAGCTGACTCATGTGTTGCTGCTGATGCCATGCAGACAAAAACTGGTTTTCAGTTTGTACATTCTTCAGGATTTTTCCATCCAAGGCTGGTTGAGAGTTTGTAGAACGATGGCTTCAGATGTTCAACATACTACTCTTCAACATTCTTCATAAATGTAACAATGTGAGACTCACTAGGAGAACGGCAGTTTATCTTTCCTTTCAAAATGCTGCCAACAATATTTTCTGAATGGAAAACACCATCTTGTAGCATAAAGGGCTGCGTCAAGGGTGATATTGCCCAGAATGTCTTGTTTTCTAGTGCTCGTAATGACAAAGCCAGAACTGCCGAAAGGGATTCTGGTCCTGCCGCTACATATTGGAGACACTGAACTATACTCTGAACCTGCCTGGCCTCGACCAAAATGGCGCCAGTATGGGAGCGACTTGCAACTCCTTATGACGTTCTAGTTACTTAGCCTTGACGTTATGGGGGATGTATGCGGTCTTTGTGCACATGGCGGGCGGGGAAGGGTACTGACTGGGAATACGGACAACCCTATTGATGTCGATTTTTCATTATTGATTATTGTATTAATAAAGCTTTGAAGTAATGTTACCCATGATACTCACCCATGGTGTGCGTATGGACGATTTTATTGTAACTGATCCTGTTATATTTTCAATTAAAAAATCAACCTTCACTGATCCTGCAACCGTTTGTCACGTTTAGTTTTTTCAATTAAATGGCTCGCTTGTTACATACTCCTATACCCCTGGCTTTTGAAAGACACCATCTTGTAGAATAAAGGGCTGCGTCAAGGGTGGTATTGCCCAGAATGTCTTGTTTTCTAGTGCTCGTAATGACGAAGCCAGAACTACCGAAAGGGATTCTGGTCCTGCTGCTACTTATTGGAGACATTGAACTATACTCTGGACCTGCCTGGCCTCGACCAAAATGGCGCCAGTATGGGAGCGACTTGCAACTCCTTATGACGTTCTAGTTACTTATCCTTGATGTTATGGGGGATGTATGCGATCTTTGTGCACATGGCGGGCGGGGAAGGGTACTGACTGGGAATACGGACAACCCTATTGATGTCGATTTTTCATTATTGATTATTGTATTAATAAAGCTTCGAAATAATGTTACCCATAATACTCGCCCATGGTGTGCGTATGGACTATTTTATTGTAACTGATCCTGTTATACTTTCAATTATAAAATCAACCTTCACTGATCCTGCAACCGTTTGTCACGTTTAGTTTTTTCAATTAAATGGCTCGCTTGTTACATACTCCTATACCCCTGGCTTTTGACCCTTTCCTACGCGCGGTCTGTACTACCGCCCTCGGGCGATCTATGTAATGAACAGACTACCATTGCCGAAACACAAGGGAATGCATCTCAGAGAGATAAGTCAAGTACGTGGTAGATAAAAACATTTTCGTGTTTATGCACGCTGATGTGCTTTGAACGATGACCCCCCCCTCCTCATCATTTAGATTACCACCGCTCATTGCACAAAAGCGTACCGGGCGCTCCCCACGCAAAAAAAACGTATTTCTTTTGGTTTTTTTTGCCCCTCGGGGCCCTTTTAAAGCCTCCACATCAAACCTAGGGGGTCAGGGAGGATCTACCATGCCCCCTTATGGTCATTTCCCCCTTCATTTTGGCCTCCTCTTGTCTCTCGATCCTACCGAGAGACAAGATGGCGGCCGCTCCGGACTGTTTAGAATGTTGACAGACACCCTGAGAGCCAATCAGCTTCGCTTCGCGAAGTTCCGTTACGCGTCAAGTACGCGAACCGGAGCGCTACCCGGAGTGCTGTCACAGATATATATATTTTTTTGAACGTTAATTTATCAAAATCCACTGGAGCACATATATTGAGACCTAGCAAAGGCACATCGGGCTAACAGTCCCTACAATTTTGCCAAGTTTCATGCAAATCCATTCATCCGTTCGAGCTAAAAGTGAGGCCAACCGCCCTATGGAAATTAACATGGGAAAAACGTGTTTTGGGACCCCCCTTTTTTCTCGGCCCCCCTTGACGAACCCCCCCCCCCCAAATTTTCAGGGGCTGCTCAGAAACGAAATGTGCCATTTTCCTGAAAATTTCAGCCAATTCCGTCCACAAACGCCAAAGTTATTAGACATAGAATTTTCAAAAATCCCATAGAGAAAAAATCCTAACTATATATACCTACTGGCGACCGCCAGTAGGTATTATATATATATATATTTTTTTTTCCACTGAAAAACCACTGGTTTCAGGGACGCTATAGTTAGTTGGGCATTTCACTTATCCAGAACCAGAGAAATTTGGCCGTTATAGTTAGTTCAGCTAACTTTAACTCACGCCCCCGCAATGCACTGCTGATGATGTCACATATTACATCATTCATGACATGGTCAGTGACATCTCTGATGACTTCACTGATGACATCTCAAATGACATTACTGATGACATCATCCAGTGACTGTGTGTTTCTGTAAAGTTTAAATATGTTTTATAAATATATATATAGGCCAAGGAGTATTGAAGAATGAGTGGGTGTATAAGTGTCTGAATGGATGATTAGGTAGGTACGTGACTGAATGTATAAGTGAGTGATTAAATAAATCTTACTGAATGCATGGGTTAGTGACTGATACAGACATTCACACAGTTTTGTTTGTCAGTTGGTGTGTAAGCAGTTGCATGGGTTGGTAAGTAGCTAAATGAGGGTCTCTATGGGTTATTGATTGGTTTTCTGAGAATCTGAATAGATGCCTGAGTGTATGGGTGGGTGGGAGATGTGACTCTGTGCATATATTTGTGAGTGGATGATTCACTGGGTGTATGGGTTCAAGAGTGCATCTGTGAAGGAATGTATGGGTGGGTGAGTGCTTGTATGGGTGTGTTGGTGAGTGAATGTGGTAAAAGTGTGATTAACTGCATATGTGAAAGACAGTATATGTGAGTCTTGGAGTATATAAATTACTACATGTGAGAGTGAGTGATTGTGAGAGTGGCTGTATAGATGGGTGTGTGCTTGTATTAGTTATTGTATACAAGTGTAAGTATGTGTTAGTATATGTTTGAATAAGTGAGGAGGTGTGTGTATAACTGTATAGGTGAGTAAATGGGAGTGTGATTGATTCTTTGCATGACTGACTGGGTGTGTGAGTACCTCTATGGATGAGTGGCTGTGTGTGTGTCTGTATAGATATGTGAGTGCCTATGATAGTGCCGTATTGATGGTTGACTGCATGTATGAGTGACTGTATGGGTGAATGAGTGGATGTGTGTGTTGACCTAGGAATTAGTGAGTGGGTATGTACTAACTGGTATTGATCTGTCTATGGTTTCGAAAATGGTAGTCTGTATTTTAGAGTGGGTGTATCAAAGGTTATATTAGGGTATGAGGAGGTACATCAGATTATCACATGGATGATGTCAGCATTGATGTCATTTGAGATGTTATCAGTGATGCCATCAGTGATGTCACTGAACATGTTATGAATGATGTAATATTTGATGTCATCAGTAGTGCATTGCGGGGACGCAAGTTATAGTTAGCTGAACTAACTTTAACGGCTGAATTTCTCTGGTTTTGTACGAGTGAAATGTCCAACTAACTATAACGTCCCTGTAACCTTGTGTCTTTTTCTGTGAATTTCTAAGGTTTTTTAAATGTTTATTTCTAACTATAACGTCCCTGAAACCTGTGTTTTTTTCAGTGAATTTCAAAGGTTTTTTAAATGCAAATTTCTAACTATGTCTACAGAGGTAGGCCATGTGCAGAAAGAGAAAGAAAGGCGCAGAAAGAAGCAAGAGAAATACAGAAAGAGGCAAAAGAAGTCTAGAAAGATGAAGAAAGGTGCAGAAAGAAGCAAGTGATGTGCACAAAGAACCAACAGAGGAGCAGAAAGAGGCCTTGTTGCAAAGTCATCCTGTGCCCCCAACTTTTTGTTGACGAGTACTGGTGGCAACTGACTCTGACTAGCCCGGCCCGGAGCCAGTGCTATGCTGAAAGACACTTAGAATACAGTCGGCAGATTAACTAGGGTACACTATGGGTTGGGGTACCCCTGTGATTGGCATGATCTCCCCTGAATGGCCCTAGTATATAAAAGGGCAGGGGATTAAAACTACCTCTAACTAAGAGGTGCAGAAGGAGGAAAGAGAAGTGAAGAAAGAAGCAACAGAGCTGCCGAAAGAGGCACGAGAGGTGCCAAAAAAAGCAAATGAAGTGCAGAAAGACGAAAGTGGGGTACAAAAAGAGACAACAGGGGTGCAGAAAGAAGTAACACAGGTGCAGAAAGACGCATGGAAAGTGCAGAATAAAGCAACAGGGGTGCAGAAAGAGGCAGGAGAAGTTCAGAAACAGGCAAGAGAAGTGCACAAAGAGGTATGAGAATTGTTGAAAGAAGCAACAGAGGTGTAAAAAGAAGCAAGAAAAGTGCAGAAAAAGGCAAGTGAGATACAAAAACAGGCAGGAAAGGTACAGAAAGAGGGAAGACGAGTACAGAAAGAGACAACAGGGGTGCAGAAATAAGCAAATGAGGTGCAGAAAGAGGCAACAGACATGCAGAAAGAGAGGTACAGAAAAAGGCAATAAAAGTACAGAAAGATGTAAAAGAGTTACATAAAGAGACAATAGGGGTACAGAAAGAAGCAGAACAGGTGCAGAAGGACGCAGGGAAAGTGTTGAATGAAGCAGCAGGGGTGCAGAAAGAGGCAAGAGAAGTGCAGCAACAGAAGTGTAGAAAGAAGCAAGAAAAATGCAGAAAGAAGCAGGTGAGGTGCCGAAATAGGAACGAGAGGTGCAGAAAAAAGCAAATGAAGTGCAGAAAGAGGAAAGTGGGGTACATATAGAGATAACAGGGGTGCAGGAAGAAGCAAGACAGGTGCTTAAAGAAGCATGGAAAGTGCAGAATGAAGCAATAGGGGTGCAAAAAGAGGCAAGAGAAGTTCAGAAACAGGCAAGAGAAGTGCACAAAGAGGCATGAGAATTGCTCAAAGAAGCAACAGGTGCAGAAAGAAGCAAATATAGTGCAGAAAGAGGCAACAGACATGGAGAAAGAGGGAAGAGAGGTGCAGAAAAAGGCAAGAAAAGTACAGAAAGAAGCAAAAGAGGTACATAAAGAGACAATAGGGGTGCAGAAAGAAGCAAGACAGGTGCAGAAAGCCGCATGGAAAGTACAGAATGAAGCAACAGGGGTGCATAAATAGGCAAGCGAAGTGCAGAAACAGAGAAGAAAAGTGCAGAAAGAGGCAAGAGAATTGTTGAAAGAAGCAACAGAGGTATAGAAAGAAGCAAGAAAAATGCAGAAAGAAGCAAGTGAGATGCCGAAATAGGAACGAGAGGTGCAGAAAAAAGCAAATGAAGTGCAGAAAGAGGAAAGTGGGGTACATAAAGAGACAACAGGTGTGCAGAAAGAAGCAAGACAAGTGCTTAAAGAAGCATGGAAAGTGCAGAATGAAGCAACAGGGGTGCAGAAAGAGGCAAGAGAAGTTCAGAAACAGGTAAGATAAGTGCACAAAGAGGCAAGAGAATTGCAGAAAGAAGCAACAGCGGTGCCGAAAGAGGCACAAGAGGTGCAGAAAAAAAGCAAATTAAGTACAGAAAGAGGAAAGTGGGGTACATAAAGAGACAACAGGGGTGCAGAAAGAAGCAAGACAGGTACAAAAAGAAGCATGGAAAGTGCAGAATGAAGCCAAAGGGGTGCAGAAAGAGGCAAGAGAAGTGTGGAAACAGGAAAGAGAAGTGCACAAAGAGGCAAGAGAATTGCTGAAAGTAGCAACAGAGGTGTAAAGAAACAAGAAAAGTGCAGAAAGAGGAAAGTGAGATGCAAAAACAGACAGGGAAGGTACAGAAAGAGGGATGACAAGTACAGAAAGAGACAACACAGGTACAGAGAGAAGCAAATGAGGTGCAGAACGAGGCAACAGACGTGCAGAAAGAGAGGAGAGGTGTAGAAAAAGACAAGAAAGGTGCAGAAAGAGACAACAGGGGTGCAGAAAGAAGCAAGACAGGTGTAGAAAAGAAGCATGGAAAGTGCAGAATGAAGCTCAAGCCCCCCACACGCCCTGGGGACCGCCACCTCACGGGGCTCTAATATTGAAAAAAGGGGATCAGTGACGGACCCCAAGCCCCAGGGACCACCACCCCCGGGGTTTTTGAATGAACAGCCCCCCTCCTGGAGCCTTTGATGGCCCTGGGGACCACCACCTCCCAGGGCCGGCTCCTGAAGTTTCCCGGGGTGCCTACCCCCGGGACACTGTTGTTTGCTATGGTAGGGCGGGAGCCTCGCGGCTCCCACCCTACCATAGCAAACTGCTTTCCTATTTGAAAGAGTGAGAAGGTAAACCTGCTCTCTCTTTCAAGCAGATTGCTTTTCATCAGAGAGAGCAGCATGTAAGCTGCGCTCTCTGACGAAAAGCAATGCCGGCTCCCGAAGGACGCGGGGAGCCAGCTGGGACAGTGGGGGCATTGTTATGTTATGTTATTAATTATTTGTAGAGCGCACGTACACCCATGGGTGTCATGGCACTAGTGTCTGATGTCCTGAGATAGTCCCTAATCGTAGGCCTGTTTGAATAACCAAGTTTTTAGGGATTTTCTGAAGACCAACTGACTGTCACATTTCCTGAGTGAGGTAGGGAGGGAATTTCACAGAACGGCTGCTAAGTAAGAAAAGCAGCTTCCTCCTTGCTTCTTCCTTTTAAAGGAGGGGATGGTCAGCAAGTTCAGGTGTGCTGAACGTATGTTGTGTTGTGCTTTGTGTGCAGTTAGCAACTGTCTGATCAATTTTGGGCCTTTTCCGTGTAGAGCTTTAAAAACAGTGCACCCCATTTTGAAGGTGATCCTTTGGGCTATTGGTAGCCAATGGAGTTTTTTCAAACTTGGTCGGGCTGACTGGCATTTGGGCTGTTTGCATAACAGCCTCGCCGCCTGATTTTGAACCATCTTCAACTGTTTCAGGGCGCCAACTGGGAGCCCGAGATAAATGGCATTAGAAAAATCAAGGCGAGAGAGTACTAGGGCAATTATTACCTGCACTAGTGCTGAGTGGGTGAGTAAGTGCGCAATTTTTCAGATTTTCTGTAATTGGAAAAAACTAGACAAATAATGGCTCCCACTTGGCCTTTCAATGAGAGGTTGGCGTTTAGTATAACCCCCAGACTTTTAACTTTCTTAGAGGCCATAGGCGGGGAGCCCATATGTGAAGGCCAAAAGTGTGGACCCCAGATGAGTGACATCGTTACCTGAAACTCGCTGACGGCGTCCGATGTGTTCAGGGGGAATATTAGCTGTGAATCGTCAGCATAGTTAAACTGGTGACTTTCTGAGTTTTTAATAAATATAATAAAGGTCTCAGGTATAGGTTGAATAGAAGTGGTGAGAGTGACGAGCCCTGCGGCACCCCACAAAATGAGGATAATTTTTGAGCTGTGAAGGTGCCAAGTCTCACAGACTGCGTCCGGTCAGTGATAAAGGACGCTATCCAACTAAGCGCTGAGCCCCTGAGGCCGGCCTGTTCAACACGGTTTAACAAGATGTTATAGTCGACCGTGTCGAACGCAGCCAACAAATCAAGTAGCACCAGCGCCTGGTGGATATCTTTGTCTGAGTTGGCTCTGATTGTACCTTGAACTGCAAGGATTACCGTTTCGGTGGAATGAGCTGGGTGGAACCCTGCTTGATTAGGTTCCAAGAAGTCTGATTACTCTATAAAGTTTGATAAACATCTGGACACATGGGCCTCGAGAAGTTTAGATAGGAACGGGAGGAGTGACATAGGCCTGTAGTTTGCCGAATCCAGAGGATCGGCCCTCAGCTTTTTTAGGAGCGGGGCGAGCGTGGCTGCTTTAAATTTACCAGGCACCTTACCCTGTGACAGTGATTTATTCAGGAGTGGAAGGATGCTGGTAGGAAAAGCTAAGCATACCTCTTTCAGAATATGTGGGGGACAGCTATCATCCGGAGATCCGGATTTGACCCTAGCTAGGAGTTCTGATAGCGTGTTTAGGTCATTAAAGGGTATGGTGTCCAGTGTGTGAGGGTTGATGCAGAAGTCATCCTACGCTTCTCCCTTAAGTGAATTAGAAATACTCCTTTTTATGGTAGTGATTTTATCCATAAAAAACGAGTTGAGTGAGTTACAGAGCTTCTGAGTAGGTACCTGGGGAGGAGCGGTTCTGTCACTGTTGCAGAGGTCGTTCATTATTTTGAAGATGTCCTTGGCCTGATTTTGGGAGTTTAGTATCTTCCCTGAAAAATATTCAGCTTTATTTCTTAAGATAGTTTTTAGATACTCTCGGCGGGCCGTCGTATATACTCCCTTATGTTGCTGACAGTAATTCGATCTCCACGTTCTCTCTTTCTGGCATATTTCCAATTTAAGTTTCCTTTATTCAGGACTGAACCATTTGTGGGCATCTATGTCACATGTGTGAGAGAGCTTGACCACTGGGGCATGAATGTCCGCAGCCTCTGATAGCCACTCTGTGATCTTTTCTTCCATGCTGTCTGGTTCATTGCCTAAGCAGGGTTGTGTGGATTTCAGAGTTTCTAAGAAATCCGTGGTATTTATAGAGTTCCATTTTCTAGTTATGCCTCCTGCCTTGAATGATGGTTTAATATGGCCTTCCATAATGATAGTAAACTGTATAAAATGGTGGTCAGACCAGATACAAGGAGTGATGGCAGGAGTTGGAAGTAATAGGTTGTGAGACCAAATTTGGTCTAGTGCATGACCCTTTACATGAGTGGGATCAAAAATATGTTTGGTCAAGTAGAGGTTCACTAACAGTTCCTGTAGTTCGACTGCCTGGGGGCCACCTGCCTCGTTATTGAACCAGTAATTCAGATCCCCTACATTGAGGACTTTCGGGTAATTAACGACCAGAGGGGCGATCTGTTCTCCGAGAGAAAGTGGAAAAGTGGTTATGGCTCGGGGGGGGAGGTATATCAATACTATTAGAAGAGCGCCCGCGTCTGATTCTACTTTAATAATAAGGTTCTCAGACTCTGGTAAAATTAGGGGGGTAAGAGCGGAGAATATGTGGTTGTTATGAATGATAGCTGCGACCCTGCCACCAGGCTTACCTAGAGGGCGATTTGTTGCGAGAATATAGTATTCCATGGGGAGTGCTAATAAGATATCGGGCAGAGATTCCTCAGTCAGCCATGTTTCCCTGAGTAACAGAATATCAGGTTTTTCCGTGGCCAGTAGTAAAAAAATATCTAATTGGTGCTTTACCAGGGACCTGGTGTTGAGATAAATACAACGTAGTGCGAGATGAGGTTTAGAGGTGGAGACGGTACTTATTGGAGAAACCAACCCCACATCTATGCCCTGGCAGGTTGATGGATACCTGGCAATGCCGTTGATGGAAATACGACGTGTTGTATTCAGGGCTAGAGGGGGGCCGGGGTGTGAGGGTGAGTCCAGTGATTTGAGTTCCTTAGCTGAGTAGGTCAACATTTGACCAAGGTTCCCTGCCACTCGTGCTTCGGCGCGCCAGCGGCGCGCCCGCTGCACGCGTCCGCTGCGTGGTCACGACAAGGTGGTCATATTGTAGTGGCGGGGGAGGGAGGGGCCAGCAACTGGAGCTCGGATCAGGTAATTCCCTCCTAAGATGGCAGACTCTGTCTGAGCTATTCCCCGCTGTAGCGCTAATCGGCTGCAGGGGGGGCAAATTCAAGTTTCCAACAGGTAATCAGCCAAGTAATCTGGCCTTTACTGAGATAAAGTGCAAGTGAGCAAATTTTACTTAATTTTAAAAATCACCACTGCGAGTGCCAGCAATGTATAAAACACGTGCAAACAAGCAAATACAATTTTAAAAGAAAAATAGCAGGTAAATTCAAGTTTCCAACAGGTAATCAGCCAAGTAATCTGGCCTTTACTGAGATAAAGTGCAAGTGAGCAAATTTTCCTTAATTTTTAAAAATCGCCACTGCGAGTGCCAGCAATGTATAAAACACGTGCAAACAAGAAAATACAATTTTAAAAGAAAAATAGCAGGTAAGACAATTTTAAGATAGCAGCTACTTCCCGGCTTTCCGCCTCAGGAAGGGGACAGTCACTGTAGGCATTGGGGCTCCCCCCACAGTCCCCAACGTTATGTTTCAGCCCCGGGGGATGGGGTCCCCGGGGATTATAAAAAATTAGTAATAGAGGCTATTTTTACGGTAGATTTAGCGTACGCGTACCAAGGACGTACGTACGAGATACGGTGCGAAGTCTGTAAGTCGTCCCGTAAGCGTACCTAAGCAAGAAAAATACAAATATTTTTAGATATTTATGAAGTGTATGTGTTTACATGTTGGGTGGCTCTAAAAAGAGCCCTTGTGTTTATTGGGACATTTTAGTACCTACACAAGTAAGTACCGATGCAGAGTCTAAAGTTCATGAGGAAGACTCTATTCCCTTCATCTGTAAAATGTACACCATCTCTCCTATAGATGTCTTGCATATTGAAACACATTGTTGTTATAAATGGACCCCATTCTATAGTCTCGGAGAAAAGCAGAAACAGAGTTATTCACATGTTTCCTAGTGGACAAAATTGATTGGACCAGTTCCAATTTTACCTTTGGCATATATTAGAATAGACAAAGGTAGTTTGGGCGAAAAGTGACATCAGTTCAGTAAAGGTGTTCCTCATAAACGTTTCCAGACTTACCCCATTCAAAGTGCCTAGGTCATTGCCACCACAGTGCACAATTATGAGGTCAGGGTGTTGGAGATGTAAAAAGGATTTCCCCAATGGCATGAATTGGTGCCACTTTAACCCTCTCTGTCCAATCCATTTAATGTCTACATTTGGTAAACCTAGGTCTTTGTGAATTCCTTTCTGTTCTGCGTACCTTTGACTCCAGAAAATATAGCTGTTTCCCACAATCCACACTCTAAGCATCTTGAAGAGAGAGGTCTCTGTAAATGAAAGGGCAGTTTGAAGATTTTTTTTTCTAAAATGGTGGACAAGTGGAGTTTTGAAAAAAGCAAAGAAGTGATTGGTTGTTTGAAAACTTGTTAGATAGACAACTAGGGTGCAATGTTCATTTGTTTAAAAGCCTGTTTTTTATTGGTTAAGAAAAAGTAATAGAAAAGAACATTACTTAAGATAAGCTGGTATATTGACAAGTCAAGCACACTTGCTGTTTTGATTTGCAACAATGTATGATGAACTTTTCACCTGTGTGCTCAGTTAGGTGTTCCCTGAAGTGTTTCTATGGTAACTGGCAGAATGTGGAATGGGGGAAGCGTTGAAAGTTTTGGCAGTTGGAAAGGGTTCAAAAGTTCAATCAATAGAAAAGTGTGTTTTGTTTTAATTTAATGTGGGAATAAATGTGATTTGCTATTTATTTGTATATGTGTGTAGATTGAGTGTGTATATTGACAGGAAAAGTTTGCTATTTGCTATAGGACTTCCTGACCCCCTAGGGCTGCTTAGGGGGTTTTACAATGACCCCCAAGGTCAAAATCTTTTATTTTTTCTTGCTTTGGTACGCTTACGGGATGACTTACAGACTTCGTACCGTACGTCATACGTACGTGCATGGTACGCGCACTGTAAATCTACCGTAAAAAAAAAATAGCCTTTATCACAAACTTTTTTAATCTCTGGGGACCCCACACAGGTAGAAATACCTGTGTGGGGGGGCTTAATCCCCCCGCACACACCCCAGGGACCACCACCTCCCCGGGGCTCTAATATAGAAAATAGGGGGGTTCATGATGGACCCCCCAGCCCCGGGGACCACCACCCCCATGGGATTTTGAATGTTGGGAGGGGGGCCGTGTGGCCCCCCTCCTTGAGCCTTTGATGGCCCTGGGGACCACCACCTCCCAGGGCCGGCTTGTGCAGTGTCCCAGGGTGCCTACCCCCGGGACACTTACGTTTGCTATGGTAGGGTGGGAGCCTCGCAGTTCTTACCCTACCATGGTAAAACTGCTTTCCTATTTGAAAGAGAGAGCAGGAAACCTGCTCTCTCTTTCAAGTAGGAAAGCAGATTGCTGTTCATCAGAGAGAGCAGCATGTAAGCTGCTCTCTCTGACGAAAAGCAATGCCGGCTCCCGAAAGACGCAGGGAGCCGGCTGGGACCGTGGGGACATTGGGGCTCCCCCCACAGTCCCCAACATTATATTTCAGCCCTGGGGGATGGGGTCCCCAGGGATTATAAAAAATTAATGATAGAGGCTATTTTTTTTTACAGTAGATTTAGCGTACGCGTACCAAGCACGTATGTACGACGTACGGTGCGAAGTCTGTAAGTCGTCCCGTAAGCGTACCTAAGCAAGAAAAATCAAGTAAAAAATATATTTTATAGATATCTATTAAGTTTATGTGTTTATATGTTGGTTGGTTCTAATGAGACCTTTTCTCTTTATTGGTACTTATAAGTATGTATCTATGCAGAGTTGTTGAGGAGGAGTGTTTTACAGTGTGCTGAACTTTTGACCTCTGTTGACAGTTGAGTTTTGCATGATATGTTGGGGGTAGGGTGGAAAGTTATGTCAGTTGGAAAGGTTTGAAATGTTGACCCAATAGAAATGTATGTTTGGTTTTGAATTAATGTGTAAAGGAATTTGATTTGTTATTAATGTGTATATATGTGTAAATTGGGATGGAAAATGTGCCATTCTTTGGTTCTGCTGCAAACACTGAAGTAGAGAGATTCTGTATAAGACTATCGGTTGTGTGAGTGGGATTCTTCTTAATCTACCAATCAGTTTGAGAGGTGAGTTGATAACTTGTAAGGGAATGTATGTGATGCATTTAATTTTTAGTAAGAGTAATGTGTTTATCCTTCTAAAGTTTGTAGAATCATATTCTGAGTTTGTTTGCATTTGGATAACTATTGTGATAAAATCATTTGGCAAGTTAATATGTTTAGTGAGTCAGTTTTGTGCAATAAAGTGCAGTACTAAAAAATGTAGAATGTGTGTAGTCACTTTGTTAGTTGTAGAGTAGTTAATAGTGTTGCTTGCTTAGAATTATACTTGTGTTCTAAATCTACAATTTTGTAGTCAGTATACATACACCGCTGCATACACTCTTGGGCAGATTTACAAGCCCCTTGCACCTCTTTGTTGTTCTATTGTGTCATATTTTTGATGTAATGGTTTTTTTTTTTGTGTCCTCATACGCTACTTCCCACCTCTTCTTTTCTTGTACCGCCCTTAGATGGTTTTCAACTCAACTATGAGAGGTTATTACCTACTGCTTAAGCTGCAGGCTTGGAGCTTTAGGCAGATGAGAGGTACTTCCTCCTTACCTTGCCCAATGCAGCAAAGCATATAGACTATATTAACCTCCAAGAGCTTGAAAAGTGACTTAATCATTGGACCGATTCTTATTCTCACATCGTATCTATCATATATTGTTGTTATTATTATTAGAGCTTCCCTTACCCTTACCCAAAGTGATTTAGAAATAGTGTCCAAAACTGGTGCTTCCTTTTATATTGGCCGGCCATATCCAACTTAGCTATGCCTCTCATAGCTCTGATCCACAATAAATCTGTCGGAGAGTCTGGCGATACCCATAATTTGCAGATTTCTCTCCGAGCAATCAAAATGGCATAAAAAAACAACTTAGATTTATCATCAAGGCCCTTACCTTGTATGTCCAATCTGCCCGAGATGATCTGTTCAGGGCTTACCTTAATATCTAGCTCCATCATTTTTGATAGCTTTATACTTACAGCTACCCAATACTCTTGGATCTCCGGGCATGTCACAAACATGTGGATATCATCTTCATTCGGGCTTTTGCATTTAGGACATAGCACCGTGCCCCCATCCTTAAACTTAGCGAGCCTCTTTGGGGTCCAATATGCCCTGTGGAGAGTGAACAAGTGATTCCTCCTTAAATTTGCAGGTTTAACCACTTTATAAAGAATCAACATATCTACTTGCCATTGTTCTTCTGTGGCGATCCTCGGCAAGCACTCTCCCCACAGGACCTCTGGTAGCAGAAAAGGGCCATCCTCCATTTCAACTATACATACACCGCTGCATACACTCTTGGGCAGATTTACAAGCCCCTTGCGCCTCTTTGTTATTCTATTGTGTCATATTTTTGATGTAATGTTGGCAAAAATAATGCAGCAAATTGGAAATGTATTTGCAAAATGAGTCAGGGTTGTCCACTGAAATGTAGTAGTTATATACATGGAATGTGTGCAGTCACTTAACTGTTTTAGTGTAGTAAATGTGTTTTGGTAAAATGTATGGTGTCATATTTTTTGTCTAGATTCACACTGAGCATCTGTGTACATTAAGGAATTATACTTGCTCCTTTTTCCATAATCTCCCCCTCTCTCCTCACAGTGTACCTCTCTCTGCTAATGCTGTCTCTTCTTTTCTGATATTACCCCTCTTTCCTTACTCTCACTTCTCTCTCCTCATAGTGCTCCTTGTTGTCATACTCCCTTCTGTCCTAATATTCCCCTCTCTGTCCTGTTACTCCTCGCTTTGTGCTCATATTCCCCCTTCAACTCATATTTTCCACTGTTCTAATAGTCTCCCTCTCTGTCCTTATATTCCTCCCCTGTCTTCATTTTTCCCTCTCATGGCTTATACTCCTATCTGTCTTCATACTGTCCCCTCTCTCCTCTTACTTCCCCCTCTCTCCTCATAATTCCTTTTGTCCTTATATTTCTTCTGTCTTCATACTCCTCCTCTCTGTGTTCATACGTCTCTGTTTCTCTTCATATTCCTCCTCTTTCCTTATTGTGTCCCCTGTCTCCTAATACTCCCCCTTCTTGTTATACTTTCTCCTGTCTCCTTTAACTTCTCCCTCTCTCCTCATACCTCCCTGTTAAGAATTTTCCAGTCAGTATACATACACTTCTGCATAAACTGTTGTGTAGATTTACAAGGCCCTTGTGCCTCTTTGTTGTTCTATTGTGTCACATTTTTTGGATGTAATGTTGGCAAAAATAATGTAGCGAATTGCATATGTATTTGCAAAATGAGTCAGGGTTGTGCACTGAAATGTAGTAGTTATATACATGGAATGTGCACAGTCACTTAATTGTTTGAGTGTAGTAAATGTGTTTTGGTAAAATGTATGGTCTCATATTTTTTGTCTCGAATCACACTGAGCGTCTGTGTACATTAAGGAATTATACTCACCTTTTTTTTGCATATTTTCCCCCCTCTCTACTCACAGTCTACCTCTCTCTCCTTATACTGTCCCCTCTCTTCTGATATTCCCCCTTTCCTTATTCTCACTTCTCTCTCCTCATAGTGCTCCTTGTCTTCATTCTCCCCCTTGTCCACATATTTTCCTCTCTGTCCTGTTGCTCCTCTCTTTCTACTCATATTCCCCATTGTCCTTATAGTTCCCCTGTCTGTGCTCATACTCGCCTCTTTATGCATATTATCCCCTCTCTCTCTTCACACTCTCTCTCTCTCTCCTCATACTCTTTCTTCTTTCCTCATACCCCCCCTTTTTCCTGTTACTCCACCCTCTCTGCTCATTTGTCCCCCTTTCTTTATACTTAGTCCTCTCATTATACTCTCCTGTATTTTCAGATACTTCTCCCTCTTTCCTCATGCACATCCCTGTCTACGTATACACATCTGTGTGTTTTTATACTCCTCTCTATTTCGTCATTCTCACTCTTCTCTCTTCATATTATTCCCTGTTTCCTCATACTGTTTTGTGTCGTCATACGCTGAAGCACTTATAAATTCAGTCAGGCACTCTCCTTACAGAAGTGTAATCTTTTAGTCAGTATCAAGTATTGATGTAGTGAAGTAGAGCTTACCAGATGAACTGCTTAAGTTTTTTTTTACAATGTTATATATATTTTTTATTACAGATTTTATTTATCAACTGTAAATGAAATTCATCATGCGTTCAAAAAGTGAAAAGAGGAAATAACGTAATAAAGGTTATTATTTAAAGAGAAGTCATCCACAAGATTTACCTAAACAACAATGTGTGAACAAAAAGAAAAAAGTTCTGGTAAGAGAACAAGATATTCTTGAAAAACTTATCAAATACAAGGAGTAGTGTGCCCAATGTTAAAAATACAAATTGTGTATCTGCAACTAAAAATAAAAGCAAGAGAAAAGAGAACAACCATGGGAATTCATCTTGTAAAAAAGCAGTGTATAGTAAAAGGAGGAAGAATCAGTTTCAGGAAATTAGAAAAAGAATGTTTTATAACAGAGTTTTGTCGAATTCGATCAAGGAATTTAAGAAATGTAAAAAGAAACAGCATTTTATAAGAAGAAGAAACGTATAGAAAATGTAGCTGACAAAGCTTTGGTATTGAAAAAAAAATGTTTGTTTTAGTAATTAATAGAATTCGATCACTAGATAAGCCAATCCATTTAATGAAGGCCAAAAGTAAGTGGAGAAGAGTAATTAACAGAAGTAATTTTTGTGAGTTTTTTTTCGGTGAATGGAAACATAGTTCAAGTTCTGAGCCTTTTTTAATGAAGAGAGTTATGTTCATTAATGATTTGTTGCATGCAGTTGACACTTGTTCCTAGAAATGCAGAAGAGGTGTTAGCTGATGAAGTTTTAGGGAGGCATCCTAAAGCTCCAGTGTACACTTGGAATTGCAGTAGTATTTGTAGTGTACGGCAGGAATCTATAGATTTTTTTATGCAATTTCTTACGTATCTATACTAAGAAAAGTGTTAAACAAAAGATTAAGATGTTGCAAGAACTAGACCCTTGCAGAGTGAGAGAAAATACTGGTTTGCAAGGTCATTCTCTGGCTTGTCTTTCTAAAAAAAGTATGTCGAAGTGTTTTTCACCATTTCAGGATCTTAGCAGTACATCATACTGAAATGAGGATATTAGTCAGAAGATTGTATTATGCAAAAAGTCCAGCACTAATGTTAAAAAAGTTGAACAGTGCTCTTTTGCGTGGATCTGTATCAGATGTAATGAACATTTGTGATAAAATTCAGGTTAGTTACTTTGGTCCTGAGGAAGACAGTGCAGAAATTGATACATTATGGAAATGTAGAAGAAAATGTACAACATTGTAGTACAGAAAAGTTTGAGGAAGAAATTACAAAGTTTAAGGTGATTTCAGGTGAAAGGCCAAATTATTCTTGTATTTGTTGTCAACAAACTCATTATAAAAATCAGACCAGGACTGTTGATCTGTATTTAAAAAGTGAAAAGGAAAATAATAATGAGTGGATGGAATTTGCAACGTATTTGTTGGTAGAGAATTGTTTTGATTTGAGTTCTGATCATCGTATTCGTAAATATTGTTATAACAAATTAGATGATAATAAAATGCCTGCTAGAGCTGTGCATAATAATCTTGAGTTGGTAAATATTCCTTCTGAACTGATGGATTTAAATACTTTTGAGTCTATTCTTATTCAATGTGTGCATCCATTTCAGGCTATTGTTCATATGGAGCCTAAGACAGGAAAATTGCCTCCTTCAGATTTACAGAGAGGATTAAAGGGAAGAGTTGTATATTTGCCTCTAGATTTAAAGAAAAATATTGAATCAATTGGTGTAGAAAATGTAGAAGATGAACCTTTAGTTATTCTTGTTAATGGCGATCCTAAGAGTAAGAAAATCTGGCAAGAATTAGTGGATGTTAGGAAAGTGAAAAAGGCAACGTTGTATCTGGTAAAAAATAATCAATATTATAAAAATGTGTATGTAAGAGAAAAAGAAATAACTGTAGAAGAAGATAGTGACTCGCCATCTGGACAAATTGAAAAAAGTGGATGTGTCTAGAACTGAAGAAATCTACGAACATTACAGTGTTCATCCACTTTATTTCAAAGAAGTGATGGGGAATACTATAGAGTTATTCCAAACAAAAGAAGCAAAGGGAAGTCCCATTAGTGTATGGGAAAAAAGCTTGGAAGCTCGTTGTTTCCCTCAGTTGTTTCCCACAGGAAAAGGAGGACGATATGATGACTGACCTGTGCAGATTCCTGCATCTGAATACCAGACATCAAGATTGTATGCAGAAGTTCCAAGATTTCTACAATGTATTCCGTATTTGGTTCATCTTTTGTTTGAGAATGATTTGTCTGGACTTTCTTATGCAGTAAACCATATATTGAAAACAGGTGTGCATCTGCAAAATGTTTCGGCAAAGGAATTTATGGATAAAGTACTGCAGAAAGATAATGTTTTGGAATCTCAGCTAATTAATCTCATGGCATGTCAGCGTGGTACTAATGAGTACTGGTACCGTTGTCCTGGAGAACTTAAATGTATGCTAAGGAACTTAGGAACCCCTACATGGTTCCTTACTCTAAGCTGTGCTGAATATGCTTGGGATTATTTAATTCAATTTCTTCGAGAGACAAATCCAAATATACTAAATATTGAATACAAGACACCTGGAGAATTGTGCTTTTTTGATCCAGTTAATGTATGCAGGTATTTCAATCATAGATTTGAAGCTATGATGTCTTTTATCACCAATAAAAAAAAATCCTCCTCTTGGAGAGGTTCTGGATTTCTTTTGGAGAAAGGAGTTTCAAGCAAGAGGTGCTCCTCACATACATATGCTAATATGGATCAAAGATACTCCCAAATTTGGAACAGACTCAGATGATACTGTGTTGTCTTTTATTGAAGAATATGCTACATGTGATATACCCAAAAGTACACTAGATAAGGACTTAAGACAACAAGTCTTACGATTCCAAAGCCATCGTTGTGGGAAATACTGTCATCGAAAGTACAAATCTACAAATGTTGTTTTGGATTTCCACGTCCTGTAATATCGAAAGGAAGAGTGAAAAGTTTTATGTCATCTTTACGACATACTATCACAAGAAAGCCTCCAAAAAATACCTACAACTTAAGAAGAAATGAAGAGTCAAAATACATAAATGACTACAACCCAGTCATTTTGTCTATGTGGAATGCTAACATGGATATTCAAAACGTTGCAGACAATTACATTGCTGTTGCTTGATATGTAACATCCTACATGACCAAATCCGAAAAGACAGAATTGAAGGAAATGTGGCAAGAGATTTCCCACGAGAAGAGTCTAAGTAAGAAATTATATAGTTACAGTTTGAAGATGTTATCTCATCGAGAAATTGGAGCGTATGAATGTTCGGATCGCTCATCATCTGCAAGTCTATACTCCAAATCTAGAAGAATCATTACATTGAGTCTGGGTCTTGCTGCAACACGAAATCGAGTACTTAAATCTGTACAAGAAATTGAATATTTAGCTGAAAAAGAGCCAGAAAGTACAGATATTGTGAAAACAAATATGTTGGATACATATTATCCAAATAGAAGTTATCATCTTGAGAACATGTGTCTCTATGAAGTGCTGCAAAACTATATTGTTAAGCGGAATATTACAGAAAACATCAATAATGGTGTATATGCCGTGATTGGTTCTCAAGGATGTTTGGTGAAACAAAGAAAAGGACATTTGATTAATCACCGTAAACTGAGTTGCGAAACTCCTGACAAAAGGGAATTTTACTATTTAGCTCTTTTGCAACTTTTCAAGCCGTGGCGTTCAGAATTGGATTTACTTGAAGATTATGAGAGCTAAGAAGATTCGTTCAACACAAGATACTATAGAATGTCCTGTTTTTGCTAATTATGTGAAAATGTTGAACGACGAAATTGAGCAAGAAGCTACAATTGCAGCTGAGATTGCTAGAGACAGTTCTCAAGACAGTCAAACTTCTGCTCTGTTGAGTCAGGATCCACTGGGAGAACCAATTGTTCAAAATGAACCAGCAACTGCTATGGAAGAGGTGGAAACAGCAATGTATCAAGCTCAAGAACATGTAACAAACTTAGGAAACGTGGAAGAACAACTAAATGTTCAGCAGAAACAAATATAGTTGAGTAAGTGAGAGAACAGATTGACCATGGATTACTTCATCAGAAGAAAGAGTGCTCTTGCTCATCATTTCAACCTATCCGAATGTGCGTGAGTGGACAAGCTGGAACAGGCAAAGGTTTTTTAATTGAAGTAATCCCAACTTTTCTACAGGAAACAACTGAGTTGCATTTGTCTTGTGTTGTCACTGTTCCAAATGGATTGGCAGCACACAATATTAAAGGAATTACTTTTACTTTACATCGTTTATTAATGCTACCAGTAGAGCATGAAAACAAATAGGAATACCACAAGCTATCTGGAGAAGCTTGTTGTGAAGTTTCAAGAGTCTTGAAGAAAATGAAACTTCTCATTATTGATGAGGTAAGCATGGTATCAAACTTAATGCTTGCCTGTGTGCATTTAAGAATGCAGCAAATTCTTAAAACAGAGTGTGACGTATTATTTGGAGGAAAACGCATAATTGTTTTTGGAGATCTACTACAACTTACTCCTGTAAAAAGACAACCAGTGTTTAAAACACTGGCGCATGAAGATACCAGAAAGTCTTTGGGGAGCATTGGAAATATTAGCATTTGATCATATTTTGAGTATAAGGAACTTATTACAAATATGCGACAGGCAAATGATGTTGATTATGGAACTATTCTTCAAGACATAAGAATTGGAAAAGTGACTAAACATGGCAAAGAAGCTTTACAGAGACGATTACTTTCCAATTTGTTTCCAAATGAAAATATTGCTCCTGAGAAAATATATATGAGAATTGCAGAAAACAAATCTGTAATCTACTTAATGCCAACACTGCGTGAATGTTCTATATTCAATGAAGAAATTTTAAAGTTGGAAAATGAAGAAATTATAAAATTGGACGCTATTGATAAAATAGAACATGAAGGAATCACAATTATTTTGACTGAAAAGTTGAAGAGGAAATTGGATTCTTTAGAGAAATCGATAAGTAAAACTGCTGCTTTAGAAAATAATTTATATGCATTTGTAAACTGTAGGGTAATTTTACGACGTAATTTGAATGTGGAAAAAGATTTAGTAAATGGAGCAATGGGTTTAGTCATTGTTCAGGTCGGTTTTTGCTTGTAAAAGATTTGTATGTACGCAGAAAACAGTTTCCTATTTCTTTGGCGTATGCGGTGGCCATTCATAAATCTCAAGGTTTAAGTGTAGATAGTGCTTTAGTGAATATTGGAAGTACAGTGTTTAAAGAGGGTATGGCATATGTTGCTTTGTCTCGAGTGAGAACTTTATCTGGATTGTACTTGATTGATTTTGATGAGACGAAGGTTATTGCAGATGCAAATTGTGTGAAAGAGTATAATAGGTTAAGAAGACAATATGCACCCAAATTAGGTTAATATCCAGTATTTTAAAAGCGTGTGGTAGGTAGAAAAAGAAGATTTGAGAATATCTGTAGTGAAACTGTAGAGAAAGAAAAAAAACAAGATGAAGTTGTGATTGCAAGCAAAAAGAAAAAGGACAGTGTTAAACAAAAAGGTAACTTTAGGGAGAATAGACATTTTAATTAAGTTGGCTCTGGCCAGTAAAGATAAAGGAAGCGAAGACCATGATTTCATCAATCTACGACACTCCTTAGCAATAAACGAAAAATTTGATGGAACTATTTCGTTTATATCGTTATATATATTTAGGCCCAGGTAACGTAAAACAGAACTCAACTGAACCCCTGCCACAGGCTCAGGGTCATTCCAGACCATGATGTCAGTCTTCGAGGCATTGATTTCATACCCAGACACGTTACCAAAATCCTGGGCCAAAGCAATTATAGCTGGAAAAGCCAAGCGGAGTTCCGAGGTAAAAAAGAGGACATCGTCCGCATACAGGGATACCTTCTTCTCCCATCCTTCGGAGTTAAAGGGCTTGATGTTACAGTAGTCACGTAGCCGCTGAGCGAATGGCTCAATATATAGGTCGAATAGGAGGGGAGAGAGAGGGCAACCCTGACAGGTCCCCCGCGTGATGTTAAATGGGTTAGTTAATTCACCATTAACTAACAAAGAGGCAGCTGGATTTTGATGCAAAAGTCTCACTGCACGCCTAAATTTTTCGCCAATATTACATTTTCCCAAGACTTCCGATAGGTATATCCAGTTGACCCTATCGAAAGCCTTGGTGGCGTCTAGAGTGAGAACAGACAGTGGAAGAGATTTTACAGAAGCCATATCAATTGCTCCTATGAGATCATAGGTCAACTTATAGAGCTGGCGTCCCTTCACAAACCCCTTTTGATCTGAGTGCAGGATACTTGAAGCAACTGCCCCCAACCTATTTGCTGACACTGACGCAAAGATTTTGTAATCAGAGTTCAGGATAGAGATTGGTCTATATGACCCACTACAAGTTGCGGGTTTTCCTGGTTTCAGTATCAATGTTATTGAAGCACTGTTCCAAGAAATGGGAGGGAGCATTCCATCTTGGAGGATATCATTAAACAACTCAGTCAGGAAAGGGAGGATTGTTGAATTCAAAACCTTATAAATTTCTGACGGCAAGCCGTCTGGGCCGGATGCCCTTCCCTTTTTACTATTAATAATTGCCAATCTAACTTCTTCCTGGGAGATTGGATCATCCAAAACAGCACGTTGTTCTAATGAGAGTGCAGGAAAAGAGACTCCCGTCAACCAACCTTCAACTTGTTAGATTTCGATTTTTTTGTCCTCACTGTATATTTCACTAAAAAATTCCCGGAGAACCCCTCTGATTTCTTCATCAGTAGAATATGTTATACCATTGGAGATAATTGAATAGATATTATTTCTGACCTGCTCGGTCTTTGTTTTCCAGGCTAGTAACTTTCCAGCCCCCTCACCATACTCAAAATGAGCCAATTTACCTGCCTCCCATCTCTCTAGAACCTGAGCATTCAGAACTGAGCCCAATTCCCCTTTTAGAGTAACTACTTTATTTTGCCACTCCTGTACTTTGGTCGTAGGGGCATCCGGGTGCATGGCTATTTCTGTCTGCACTCTGGCCATTTCCATTTCTAAGGAGGTCACAGCTTCTCTATAGGTCTTATTCATATGTGTAGCTTTATTTATTATAAGGCCCCTTAAGAAGGCCTTTAGTGAATCCCATACACTCCCGGGAGAAGCTGTTCCAACGTTATCCTCCAGGTAATGCTGCACCTCCACATTGAGGGCATTGATAACATCCAATGAGGAGAGCAATGAATGATCAAATGACCAGTTTCTCATACGACTCTTAGGAAACCCTTCCAGTTCTAAATAGATGGCCGCGTGATCTGATAAATGAAAAGGGAGGTGAGAGACTGATGTCACCAAATTAACCAAAGATTGACTAATCAAAATAAAATCAATTCTTGACTGGTGGTGGTATCTATAATTACGAAAAGTAACACCTCTTTGTTGTCCAAGCAAAGATCTCCAAATATCATTATACCCTAGTTGCTTCATACTATCCTGCAGAAAAGACCTGGTTTTAGATAGAGGCCTGGCTCGATTAGAAGGGGACTTATCCAATAGGGAATCTAAGACTATGTTAAAATCTCCTGCAAGAATAACCGGCTCATGGAATGTATACAGGTGGGAAAAAAGGGTCTTCAAGACCGACGGGTCGTCCTGATTCGGACCACAGTATCCTATAATAGTCATTGGGGACCCTGCTATGATCACTGATGCAATTACCCATCTTCCACAAGGATCAACCAGTTTAGAAACCAACCTAGCTTTTATTGATTTTTTAAAAATTATTGCCACACCTCTAATATGTACAGACTGCGACGTTGTTATACATAGATCGATCCACCTATTCTTTTTAGCCAACAAATCCATTTCAGGTTCATCAAGATGAGTTTCCTGGAGTACTATAATCTGTGCATCAGCGTCTCGAAGGTACTGCATTATGTTATCTTTTCTGGGATTAATACGCAGTCCATTAGTGTTCCAGGAAAGAATGGCTAATTTACTCATTATAACGAGAAAACCACACCAAGACTTTTACCATCAAGAGCAAAATAGTAGTATCTATAGCGACACAACAGGGTTCATCTGTTACATACCACCATGGTGAGAAAAAAAACAATCGTATAATCTTCAGACAGCACCCACAAACTCAAAATAAGATTAGAGCGAAAATGAGGACGTTTTTAAATTTTTTTCCTTGACACCCCCACCGCCCCCCCCCCCTGTGCCCCAAACTACCCCCCACACCCCCTGGGGAACCCTTGCTCTATCTATCTGGAGCAACCAGAAGATAGCGCCCCCTCCTGGGTCCCTGCCCTACCCGTGAACGTGTAAAGCCAAGACATTAAACATAGACTTTATGCCGTATAGCTATACTGAAAATGATAGTTTATGTTCCACTCTTTTTTTTTTTTTTTTTTTTGTATATTTGTATATGTGCTTATGTGTTTTTTTGTGTGTTTTTTTTTCAAATTTAAACTAGCATCATCTTCAGGACCATATCAGATTACAGTAAAGATTTCCTGTCTGGACTCACCTACTCACCTACCATATTAAATAACTGGCTCTCTTTAACCTAATGCTCCTTTATCTTTGCCCATGGTTAGTAATAGCTCATCCGCAGCCTGAACTGACCTTATATTATGCATGCTGTTTTTATACATTACTCTCAGTGTCGCTGGGAAAATTAGTTGAGCAACTGCCCGTAGTTTCTAAAGGCCTCAAGCCTCCTCCCAAACTCCCACTGCTTGTCAAGTGTGACCCTTGACAGGTCAGATCGAATCTGGAAATTAAATCCCTTACCACTCACAGATTTCTGCTTTAGGGCCAGATTGAGAATGGTCTCCTTAAGTGAGTAAGTATGGAAATTGACCAATACTTTTCGCGGTTTAGTCCTTTGGGGGTTCTTCTTGAAAGGCTCTCTATGGATGCCTTGAATGTCTAGAGCTAATTCTTCAACAGACGGATCCAAGCGTAATGCATCTTTCAACAATGAGATGACAAATTGTTTAGTATCTGAGCCTTCCTTGTCCTCCGGAATATTTAAGATGCGGAGATTGTTTCGTCGGGCATTGTTCTCGAGAATCTCCATCCTCTCTGCCATAGCCTGATCTTCTTTCCTAAGCGTTGTGATGTCCACTTTTGCTTGCTCTAAATTTATGGACAGACCCGTTACCCTGTCCTCTATTGACTCTGTTCTTAAGGTAAGATCGCTTAGCTTCTTGTCCAGAGACTCACAAAAACATCTAATGTCAGCCTGGTTGGCTGCAGAGGTCTCAAACCCTTTTTTCATATCAGCACATATAGTAGCGAACATGCCCTGTATGGAAGTCTGCAGGGAAGTGGTCATAGATGCATTATCACAATTAGCTGATAAAGCACTAACACTAAAAGAAGGAGCCAGTGCACTGCCTTGTGTGCTATCTTGTGTGCTACATCCTTGCATTGGAGCATCCGAGGGACCTGCAACCAAAAATGGAGGAGCCAACAGAAGTGGTGACGCCAATGGTGGAGCCAAAACCAAGGCTAGGGGTGGGGGATGACCGGATGTACCAGAAGGACCCAAGGTTTTCAACACAGGGACCAAACTCTCAGGATCTTCAGTGGGGGTAAGGGTGTCTACACGCTCCTCCCCTCTACCTCTATTCAAATCTACTTCATCTTCAGCTTCCATGTTAGCATCTAGAATTTCCGTCGCCATGGCAATTGAGTCATTATTATTGCGCGTTACTCCAATATTCACTGCCACATCAGGACCCACAACCTCTAAAAGAGTTCTTACTGGGCAGTGCGGGGAGGAAGGTTTATCCGATAGAAATAGCACTTGAGGAATCGCCTTGAAATACGACCTAAGTGTTGGAGTTAAACTAGACTCTGCACGAGTGGGGCTAGTGGATTTACGTTTAGAGCTCGACTCTTTAGGCCCTTTAATTGTTTTACAAGTATATGCATGCTTAGCCTTAACCTGCCCTGTTTAATAGGAGGAAAGTTTCTTTTTTACGTTATCTGCATTGCCAACCCCAGCAGAGACTACAAGCTTTACCACCTCTGAGCCTGAGGCAGGAGTTGGGTTGAAGCAACTAGACGGGGAAGGTGTAGTATTTGTAATATTTTGGGGTTGTATTCCCTTGTTGTTCTTTTTCCCTTTTTTTTAATCTCTCTTTGTCCCCTTTCGTTTGTCTTTTCTCAGGTGGGGTGACCCCCCTGCATCCGGCCTGAATGAAACACCTGCTGAATCACCAGCTGACAAAGTGGCAATGGACTCACCTCGAGTAATAGCCCCCCTGACCGGCACTGAGCTCTCACCACCTTTGGCCTCTTCTCCAGAATCAGCAGGCAATTCTCCCTCCTCTGGTGTCTCCTCTGACACCTCAGCTATTGTGCCCGCCTCGGCCAGCGGGACCTCCAGTGGCCCCACGTCTTCCCGGGAGAAGAAAACGGATCTTACGGCCTCGTCGCAGCTCCAGGGCGGCGAGACTCCAAACCGACAGGCCAAACCCTGGTAGAATCGAGGACACAGGTGAGCCCCAGCTCCGTCTCCGTCCGAGGCCCTTCTGCCAAGGTGCCGAGCCAACGACCACAGCAGCAAGGAGCACCGGCGAAGAGCACACCGAAAGAGATGCCCCTTCCAGACACATGGGTTCTAAACTGAAAAAAGAAAGGGCAGAAAATGCCGAAAAACTCTATAATTGCAAGACGTTTAGTTTTTAGAAATCTGCGCGATATTGTTTCACACAAGGCATTCAAGTATGAAACTAGCCTTGTTCCACTAACAGCTCACGGACGGGAACCCAGAAGCAGAGCCCCGCCGCAGCTCAGCCGGCTGCCGCCATGTTCCCCCCCAAGGACAGTGTTGAAGAGAATGTTGGTTATCAGTTTCAAAATAGTTCTGGTGTGAACTGCTATGCTAATGTAGTTGTTAATGTTGTTTTTTTTCTTGAAAGTTTGCAACAGCAAATTGTTGAAAGTCAGAAAGATCCTGTTCATTGTTGTATTCTGTTTATGAGAAATGTAGTAGTGATAAAAGTAAAATACAAAGTGTTTCTGATATTCGAAATGTTTTGGACATATGTTCTGGTTCTACTCATTTTACGCAGAATATTCAGCAAGATTGTCAGGAATTTTTAATGTTTATGCTTGTTATATTGGAAGATGAAGGTATAGATATTGAAAACATTTTGGCATTTCCTATAAATGGTAACATGACTGTGAAAATTGTCTGTTTACATGTAGCACTAACATAGACATTGAAAGATTCATATATTTGACTTTACCTGACTGTGAATCGGTGTCTTTTAACAATCTAGTTAGAAGAGCAAGTCAAAACATGGAGTGTAGCCAATGTAAATCAGAAATGTCATCAACATTATTTATACAAAGATATGGACAGTATGTAATTTTAATGCTGCAACATTGTAGAGCTGATGGAAGAAAATTGGAAACTTTAATTAAAAACGTTGCAGCTACTCAAGTATTAATATCAGGAAGAACTTTTGCAGCTGTTGCAATTATTTTTCATGATGGATCTTCTACAACATTTGGACATTATACTGTTTATTTAAAATGTCTGAAAGTTTGGTACATTGTAATGATAGTCAATTTGTTTTTAAACAACGTTTGCCTAAAGAGTTACCAAATTCTTACCTTGTATTTTTAAAGCCAAACTTTTAGGAACAAAATTTGGCCTTTCAGGATTACTGCTGTTAAGGTAGGTTAGTCTGGTGTTGTAGAGTAGTTTGTAAGTGAGGGTGAGGAGCTAGAAGGTGATCCTCTTGTTTACATGAAGCCAGTGTAGATCTGTCAGGTGGTGGGTGATATGGCTGCGGCAGGGGACATTGATGATCAGTCGGGCGAAAGTGTTTTGAACTCGTTGTAGGTGTTTGTCTGAGTTGAGATTTATAGAGTTGATCCTTATGCAGTTCGTAACGTCTTTCTATGGTATGTGGCTCCTTGGTGAGGGAGAAGATGAGCTGGGTGTCATTGTCTTAGCAGATAATGTTCAGTTTGTGATGGCGGCCACTTGTGTGAGGGTGCCATGTAGATTTTGAATAGCGTCAAGTTGAGGGATGAGCCCTGGGGGACGTTGCAAATGATGTTGGTGGTTTTGGATCAAAAAGGTGGGAGACGGATGCTGGGGATTAGTATTGAAGAAGTTCTGAAGTAAGAATTTGAGATATACTATTTGGCCATGAGGAAAAGTATATAAAACCATTAAGGACTATTTGTTGTATATTTTTCAGCATATATTTGTAAGTAACTTTATTTGCAGTGTATGAAAATTAATGATAGTGTTTTGTTATTTTAAGATTGTGTGAGATATCTCATAGTTATGTAAGATGTAAGAAATTGCTGTTAGAAAAAAGCATTTAATATATGTTTTATTTCTATTTTTTAGATTGTTATTGAGAATGGTGAAGGTTTTTTTTAAGATAAATCTTATTGATTGTCTTTTTTTTGCCCGCTGTTATGTGATGAGTACTATTGAACTCACTGTTTCTAGTGAAATTCAATACATTCTGAGAACAGCAAAAAAGGCAAACGAAATGTAAAAGATATATTGTAACTGTTTTTGTTTTGTCTTCCACAGATGCTAATTTTATAATATATAATATTTGTATTATTTATTATTTTGAAGGTAAGTATAAGTAACTGTTAAAAATGATCGATGAGATGTGCTTTTACAGAGCTGAAGTAAGAAAACATGGATGGAGTACATAAGTGTGTAAAGATTGTTTGTATATTTTAAAGACATTTGAAAAAAATTAAAATATATACTGAGTGTACCAGTATTCTTTGAATTTTACTACAGCACATCTACTAGTTTGGAACAGGTAAGGTGAATAGACATATTGTACTTTTTTTAGCACTGCATTTTATTATAACAGCCTTAGTCTTTTCCTATAGTGATAAGGAGTGACTAGTTTGAAAATGTAAGAAAATGTTATAACTGAACATTCATATAAATAATTATATTGATATAATTTTATAAAGTAGTTGAGAATGGTATTTGTATAATATTTTTTATAGGCAAAATAGTTGATAAAGCTAGTTTTGTGTTATGTAATAGGAAAAATTATAAAATGAAGTGTTTATGTTTTTGTACAAGGACCTACAACATAAGAAATTCACAATGGAAAAACAACAGAAGAATATGGAAGACAGTTTCGAAATTAGTAACACTCTCATAGAAGAGCCAGCCATACCTTTCATAGGCAGCGAGAATGAAGAGGAAAAAATGAGTGCTGCAGATATCAGCTGTGATTTCCTAGACGAAACCTTGGATGCTGATTTTGTGGAAGCATTAGATGACATCGAGTCTGATCATATGACTTTTGAAATTGATAACCAGGAAAATTAAATACCTGATGAAGTTATTTTAGAAGCTCTAATAAATTATGAGATGTTACAAGAATACATTGTTTATTATATAATAATAATGGTTTGAGAGACTCTTCTTGCAGAATTATAATCATTCAGCTAGTACCCAAGTACTCATGGTGCAAAGTGAGCCTTAGAGTATGGACTGCTTCAAACCCCTATAGACTATGCATGCACTCTTCTATACACCTGCGAACTTGCCTTTTATATATTCTATTTCCCAGTCTGTATCCTTATACTTTGAGCAAACACTCTGTCATTGCTGATTCGGTATTGTACTGAGCTATTCAGCAGAATGTCCTTATCTATGCATTGTGGTAAAACTGAAGCTCTTATAAATTTAGTTAGTCACTCTCCTTGCAGAACTGTAATCATCCAGTCAGTACCTAAGTAATCATGGAGCAAAGTAGGCCTTAGGCCATGGACTTCTTTAAACCCCTATAGACTATGCTTGCAGTCTTCTATGCACCTGTAAACCTTCCTTTTATACCTTCAATTTACCTGTCTGTATCGTAACACTTTCACCAAACAGTCTCACACTACTGTTTCAGTATTGTAGTGAACCATACAGCAGTATGTGCTAATCTATACTCTGTTCTAAAAGTGAAGCATTTACACATTCAGCTTGACACTGCCTGCAGAACTCATATAATCCAGTCAGTACCCAAATATTCATGTAGTAAAGTAGGCCTTAGTATATGGACTACTTCAAACTCCTATTTACTATGCATGTACTCTTCTATGCACCTGAAAACATGTTTTTTTAAACTTTTAATTACCCAGTCTCTATCCTTATACTCCCTACAAACAATTTGCCACTACTGTTTCAATATTGTAGTGAGCCATATAGCAATATATGCTTATCTATACACTGTACAAAAAGTGTAGCAGTTATACATTCAGCTCCACACTCTCCTTGGAGAAGTGTAATCATTGTGCCACTACCCAAGTAGTCATGCAGCAAAGTAGGCCTAAGGGCATGGACTGCTTCAAACACCTATAGATAATAATTGCACTTTTTAAACATCTGCACACTTGGCTTTTAAACTTTGAATTGCCCAGTCTGTATCCTGACACTTCCTCCAAACATTTTGCTACTGCTATTTTAGTATTGTAGTGAGTTATACATCAGTATGCTCTTATGTATGCACTGTTCTAAAGGTGAAGGTGCTATATATTCAGCTAGACAATCTCTTTGTAAAAGTGTAAGCATTCAGTCGATTTCCAAGTAGTCATGCACCAAAGTAGGCCTTAAGGCGTGGACTGCTTCAAATTCCTATAGACTATGCATTCACTGTTCTATACACCAGCAAACTTGCCTTTTATACCTTCAATTGCCCAGTCTGTATCGTTACACTTTCACCAAACACTCTCACACTACTGTTTCAGTATTGCAGTGAACCATACATCATTATGTGCTTATCTATACACTGTTGTAAAAGTAAAGCTGCTATACATTCAGCCACACACTCTCCTTGTAGATTGTAATCATTCAGCTAGTACCCACGTACTCATGGTGCAAAGTGGGCCTTAGGGCATGGACTGCTTCAAACTCCTATAGACTATACATGCACTGTTCTATACACCTGCAAATTTACCTTTTGTATGTTCAATTCCCCAGTCTCTATCCTTACACTTCCACCAAACACTCCGTCACTCCTGTTATAGTTTTGTAATGACTCATTGATCAGTGTGTAGTAATCCATTCACAACAAATCTGCAGATGTACAATAAGTGGTACATCCCCAGAGATATGCCAGTTATTGTGCACTTTGACATCACCACCATGGATGCACCGTATTTACAATGTGGTGTATTATGGGTCAAAAACTGCACAGATATGTGATGTATTTGTGTTGTGAAGGCGGCGCATTGCTTGACTTGCGTTGCAAGCGCAACAAAGCTCCAGCAATGCTCTTGGGGCCCTATGCTTACAATGCTGTGTCAATCCTTACACCTGTTTCAAGCAGGTGCAGGGTTTTGACGAAGCATACGTCCAAAAGTGACTGAATGAAATCGTATAGATTTCACTCAGTCACTTTTAGGAGGCGTTCCTGCACCAGAACACCCCCCCTGCGCAGGAAAGCCTTCTGGCACAGGGCTTTACAATGTGATGCACCTTCCATATGCGTCATATTATAAATACCACACACCATGGCACATCTTTTGCACCACCACTGCATCACAAAAGTGACGCAACAGATGTGTAAAAGAGGCACAAGGGGGGTGTAAATCCGCTCCTAACACGTACAAATTCACCCAGGCAGTTTCACCAGCAGTGCAAGTGCTTCGGCGGTACTACAGTATACTATAAGTAAACGCCTTATAGATTTATGCTGTAGCACTTCCTTATAGTTCTGCACTTTCACATTCACCATACACTAGTAATGTATTCATTCATTCATTTATGAACTACACATTCATTCTGACAAACGTTTACACACTAACATAGAAATATAGTTCTTTCTTTGATCAGTGAAGGTAGTTCTAAAAATAACAGTTTTTTTGGTGTTTTTAGTTTTCTATTTTTATTTATTTTTTTAACAAAATTTTTTTTGGGAGGGGGGGTTTAAACCAAAAAAATGGAACTGGAACCCATAAAGTGTCCAACAGGAACAAATGAACAAAAAAAAAAAACTAATGTCGAGGACAACGATGCTCCCGCTTCCTGCGTTTTATGAGGTCAATTGACTGTTCCCCATAAAACAAAAGTTCATTGCAATAAATGCATAGAATTTTTAGTTGGCCGAAATCGGGTTCAATCTGAGGGTGTGGACTGCTTCCCGAAGGTGGAAGTGGTGCACTCGATGTACTTGGTACAGCAGCAGGTGGGTTCTCCTGCAACCTCCGTGTTGCAGCTTTCGCAAAGTTTTTGGGGTGCAAGTTTTTCACGTGTCGCACCATACTCGCTGTGCCAAATTAGTATTTTTTGGAAGGATGGTCCCTGGAAAGAGTTGTTTGGCATATTTTGCAGGTTACTAGCGGAGCATTAACCTTTTTTCCCCTTCAGGGAAAGTAAAAAACCTCCAAATCAGTGCTTCTTTTTTCTTCTTCTGAGACTCTTCTGGAATAAATTCTCCCTCAGATGAATGGCTGGAAGACGACTCCATAGTTGTTGTCATGGTGATCTTCCTTTCTTCTATTTTGACAGGATTCAGAGAAGAAATGCTAATTCTTAGAAAGTCAAAGTAGAATGATTAAAATGGGAGGGGTCTTTCAACAGTTGGAATAGGAAGTATTATGAACCAATCAAAACTCTCCTTTTATGGTCACATGGCTTTGCGTACGCTTACGGTGCGCTTAGGGTGCTCTTACGCTGCGAGTATGTACGACGTACCATCGCGATTTTCGTAATTGCTTTCGAAAGTAATATACACTTATTAAAAGTAAAAAAAAAACTATTTTCATGATTATCCCAGATAATGTCTACCCTTAAAATTTACATTAAATACATAGATATATCGTTTTAAACATTATAAAACTTTCATAGGGTACGCGTACGGGGCGCCGTACAAGCGTACATGACGTCACGCAGAAGCACTGATGCGCCGCGTAACGTCAAAATGTATTTGTGACGTATGCGCTCGTACGCACCGAGTACGATTATCCGTACAAAGGACGGTGCGATCACCGTACGCGTACGGTACGATTATCCCCCCAAAAAAACATTGAAAAAGGAATTGTATAGAATTTAATTTTAATATATTGGTGAAAAAAAATTAATAAAAAAAATATTTTTGAATTTATTTTTGTTATTATTTTACATACCAAATATGAAATATAACTTAAAAAATAAAATCAATATAAATATTTATAATACAAAATGTAGGAAATTAGTATAAAAAGAAAGAAATATAATAATTATTACATTTAAAAATTATCATTTACAAAACCTTTGAAATTCACTGAAAAAAAACATAGGTTTTACACACGTTATAGTTAGGAATTAGCATTTAAAAAACCTTGCAAATTCACTGAAAAACCATAGGTTTCAGCCACGTTATTGTTAGAAATTAATATTTAAAAAACCTTAGAAATTCACTGAAAAAACCATAGGTTTCACACATTTTATAGTTAGCTGGACATTTCACTCATACAAAACCATTGAAATTCACCCGTTATAGTTAGTTCAGCTAACTATAACTCGCGTCCCCGCAATCCACTGCTGATGACGTCACATATTACATCACTCATGACATGGTCAGTGACATCACACATGACATCACTGATGACATCTCAAATGACCTACATTAGATAGAGTATGCACTAAGCATATGAAGATATGTCCTGGGGAAAGCTAAAAATCCTCCAAATAGAAACAGGCACAGACAGGCTGTTATTTTTAACTACTGAGCCCACAATGCACCTTAAATGTATAAACGGTGACTCAGTATAAATAACAAGAAACTAATGAGGGACTTGTTACTACCGTGATCAGGAACTGTTGTAAGTTCGAAACGCGTAGGTGAAGGAGGAAGAAGAGTGAAATAAACGTGTGTTGACACCAACCAAAGAGAGTGCGGTGTAATTTGTGGAACTTTGCTCTAAACAAAACATTGCAAGGCTTGTCTCTGCCTCGCCGCCATCACCAGCTGTTTGCTGCTACTCCCAGAAGGGACGTTTGCTCTGACATATATATATATATATATATACATATATATATATATATATATATATACATATATATATTCACTGAAAAAACCATAGGTTATAGACCATATATAGTTAGGGATTAGCATTTACAAAACCTTATTTTATTCACACAAAACCATTGAAATTCGCATATATAGTTAGTTGCACTAACTATATATCGCGCACCCGCAATCCACTGCTGATGATGTCACATATTACATCATTCATGACATGGTCAGTGACATCACTGATGACATCACTGATGACATCTCAAATGACATCACTGATGACATCACTGATGACAACATCCAGTGACTGTGTGTTTCTGTAAAGTTAAAATATGTCTTACATATTGAAGAATGAGTGGATGTATAAGTGTCTGGATGAAGGATTTAGTAGGTGCATGACTGACTGTATGAGTGAGTGATTAGATGTGTCTCACTGAGTGCATGGGTTAGTGACTAAACTGTCTTAATTTGTGCATTATTATGTCTGTTGTTCTATAAACTGCTGCATGTGTTGATCAGTAGCTATATGAGTAACTATATGGGTTATTGATTAGTTGCCCAAGTATTTGTATGGGAGACTGAGTGTGTGTGTGGGTGGCTGGGAGGTGTATGACTCTGTGCATAGATGTGTGAGCAGTTGATTCACTAGATGTATGGGTTCAAAAGTGCATGTGGAAACAGCTGGATGGGCCGTTGACTGTGTGCATGAGTGTATTGTTGAGTGAATGGATATCTCAGTGCTACATGTCAAAGTAAGTACATATGTAAAACACAGTACATGTGAGAATTGACATATATAAATAACTGTGCATAAGAGCCAGTGAATGTGTGAGTGGCTGTATGGATCATTGTGAACTTGTATCAGGGATTTTATGAGAGAGTAAATATGTGTTAGTATCTGTTTGAATAAGTAAGGTGTGTATAACTGTATAGTTGAGGAAATGGAGGTGTGATTGATTCTTTGCATGACTGACTAGGTGTGTGAGTAACTCCATGGATGAGTGACAGTCTGTGAGTGTCTGTTTACACTGAGTGTATCTAAGGTTATATTAGAGTCTGAAGAGGTTCATCGTATTATCACATGAATGATGTCATCAGTGATGTGATCAGTAATGTCAAATGAGATGTCATCAGTGATGTCATTTGAGATGTCTTCAGTGATGTCATCAGTGATGTCATTTGAGATGTCATCAGTGATGTCATCAGTGATGTCACTGACCATGTCATGAATGATGTAATATGTGACATCATCAGCAGTGGATTGTGGGTGCGCGATATATAGTTAGTGCAACTAACTATATATGCGAATTTCAATGGTTTTGTGCAAGTAAAATAAGGTTTTGTAAATGCTAATCCCTAACTATATATGGTCTATAACCTATGGTTTTTTTCAGTGAATTTCAATGGTTTTTTAATAGCAAATATCAAAAGCTTTAAAATGTCAAGTACGTGGTAGGTAAAAACATTTTCGTGTTTATGCACGCTGATGTGCTTTGAACGCTGCCCCCCCTCCTCTTTTCATTTAGGAGTATTCTCTCTTTGCAGATAGTGAAGGGTAGGTAACACAGGCCTTTGCCCCCGTTGTAACCCGTCGTGCCTGCTTCCCTTTCCATTTGATTGATTGTTATCCTAGCATTTATTGTTTTGGAATTGGTTCTCTTTTGTTCATTCTCTATTTACAAACAAGCACAGAGTCACAATACTCTGTTTAGTCTTTGCAGATAGTGAAAAATCGTTAAAACAAAAGGAATCAAGCAAAATCAGTAGGCCACTAATGGAATCTCTTTTTGACCTCGCTAAAATAGAAACATTATGAACAACCCCTTTTGAGAAATACGAAACTAGTGAGAGGAACTGAGCTCGACACCATGATGGCTGCAAGACAGCTCGGCTCCGCCCCCACCCCACCCAAAATAACGACAAACCCTATGCAAATATTATAAATATATACAACACACCAGCAAAGTAACAGGGTAAAACGTTTTATTAAATAACTATTTACATGGCAGCCTGCTGCAACATCGATCCAAACAAGCCTTTGTATTTGGGGCTCAAAATCAACAAGTAACAGGGTAAAACGTTTTATTAAATAACTATTTGCATGGCAGCCTGCTGCAACATCGATCCAAACAAGCCTTTGTATTTGGGGCTCAAAATCAACCATCAATAGTAAGATTTTCATAGGTGAGTGTAGGTTCATGATTTTCCATCCACAGACTAAAAGCCTGGAGTGGGAGTGAAAGAACAATAACTAGGTAAGAAGGAAGGCAGAGGCTGTGGGAAGGACTCTGGATATGGTATATTGCTTGGTCCCTGAGATGCTTCGATGTCACTGCCTTGCACAAATGGCATAAGTCCTGGATGTTGGGTGCCATAGTTGAGGGTTCCGAGCAGCGCTTGTAACACTGTCTGAAGCTTATTTGCACCTGGTGCAGCTTCACTATTCTCAAAGTAAGTGGGGGCTGTTTGTGGATCTGACTGCATTGGAAAACAATGTGTTGCGGTGCCTTTCTGAACCGCTTGACGGAGGCCCCCGAGATAATTGTGCCTGCTCCACACCCTGTCCCACAATCCGTTTGACCTGAAGACACGTCCTGCGGTGCCCTGGTCCGACCATCACATATACCTGCGCCAGGAAACGGCGTGGGGTGCTCTAGAAGGGAGAGGCGGCGCGAACGAGCCTCCCCCACCTCCCCAGGTGGAGGTTTCTCAGCTACACCCCAGCGCTTCACTCGACCAGCTGACTTGCGCCCGCTCTTGCGACACAGTGCCTCGCTCGGCCAGCTGAATTGCGCCTGCTCTTGCTATTACAACGTCTCACCCGCCATCCAACGGAATTGCACCCAATCTTGCGGTACAGCGACAGGCGGCTGCTACGGAGCTCACGAAATGGCGGTCGGCTCCACAGACTTGGGCCTGGCCTACAAAGTTGGCTCTGGACAACCGTGGAACTTGTACGCTTGACTGCTAGGGCATGGGCCCCATTCCCAAAAGAGTCCCCTCAGCCTTGAAGATTCTACAACAGTCACCGGGACCCCCGACTCCCGCAGGCTTCCGGTGGGGAGCGGCTGCCATGATTGCTCGCGGAATGGCCACGACGGAGCCACGAGATGGTGGTGTTCTCATGCTGACGCCAGCGTCAGTCTGAAAAATCCAGAAACACTGTAGACTACCAATTCGATCACTTCCGGTGGAGCCCCAACGTGACCCGGTAGAGAAGAACTTGCCCTCCCCTCTTTGACGCCTGCTCTTGCTATTACAGCGTCTCACCCGCCATCCGGCTGAATTGCACCCACTCTTGCGGTACAGCGACAGGCGGCTGCCACGGAGCTCAGGAAATGGCGGTCGGCTCCACAGACTTGGGCCTGGCCTGCAAGGATGGCTCTGGGCAACCCTGGAACTCGGACTCTTGACTGCTAGGGCATGGGCCCCATTCCCAAAAGCGTCCCCTCAGCCTTGAAGATTCTACAAGAGTCACCGGGGCCCCCGACTCCGGCAGACTTCCGGTGGGGAGCGACTGCCATGATTGCTCGCGGAATGGCCACGACGTAGCCACGGGGTGCTCTCATGCTGACGCCAGCTTCAGTCTGAAACATCCAGAAACACTGTAGACTACCAATTCGATCAGTTCCGGTGGAGCCCCAACGTGACCCGGTAGAGAAGAACTTGCCCTCCCCTCTTTGACTAATGGTTCTTGTTGCCTGTCCCTTCTGTTGTCATTTAACAGAACTTTTTGGACTACTGAAAGGAGTTGTGTTCCGACCGCTGGTTGGTGGAGACATTTTGACTATATTCTGGACCTGTGTTGTCGCGTAATGCGTCATATGACGCGCCGCGTTAGCGCACCCGGAAGTGCTCAGGTGCGCGAGGCGCAGCTTCCTCATGAGGGAGCCGTTGAAGAAAAGAGGCTCGGCCTGCTGTCTTAGTCGCTGATAGGCATGAATATCGGATTCTTATCGATCACTTTATATTGCTGGAGTGGAAAACACAACAGCCCTTGACCATTTATCTTTACTGCGTTCCTGCGTATTATACCTTTTAACCGTCATGTAATCGGGCTGCTTTATTTCACTTGATTCAAAAACAGTGGCTATTATTCAAAACTTTACCAATCTAGGTACTACTACCATGTTTTGTTTTAAAAACCTTTATTGTGAAAATGTCAGTATACAAATACGGGCCTAAAACCACGTGGGCCGGCCACGGAGCAAACTGGAATCGTATATGATGAGGGGACATTTACACTGTAAAAGAACGTAACGGGCGGGCCATTAGGTTGCAAGAACTAAGGTATCTAACAGTTGCGGAATCGGTGGACGTACATTTTATAATTAAAGTACGACAGGGCCAGTTACAATAAAATTATCTAGATATACATTTGCGGGCAAGTACCATGGGTGACGTTAATTCGAACTTTCAATAGTACAGTAATCAATAACACATCAGAACTTAATATCAATAGGGATGTACAAATGTTCAATCAGTACTCGTCCCCGCCCGCCATGTGCTTCAAAACTGCATACGTATCTCGTGATATCAAGGTTGGGAAACCAGTACACAACAAGGAGTTACGAGTCCCATTTATACCGGCGTCATTTTGGGCGAGGCCCGGCAGGTCCAGGATATAATCAAACTGTCTCCACCAACCAGCGGTCGAACCAGAACACCTTTCGGCAGTCCAAAAAGGTTCCGTTAAATGACAACAGAAGAGATAGGCAACAAGAACAATCAGTCAAAAGAGGAGACGCTTTCTGGAATGGGGCCCATGCCCTAGCAGGCAAGCGTCCGAGTTCCAAGGTGTCCCAGGGCCATTTTAGTGAACCAGGCCCAAATCCAAAGAACCGGACGCCATTTTGAGAGTCCTGTTGCAGCCGCCTATCGCTGTAGCCGCAAGAGCGGGCGGAACTCAACTGGACGGCGGGTGAAACGCTAAGAGGCGCCCCACTGCAGATGAGGTGCCTCCACCTGGGGAGGCGGGAGAGGCTCGTTTGCGCCACCTCCCCCCCCCCCTTCGGGCACCCCACGCCGACTTTCGGCGCAGCATTGTAGGATGGCCACACCAGTACAACAACTTGCTGGACACCACCTCGGTGCCATCCGGATCTCGGCATGTTGTGCTGCCTTCGGCCTACTGTAGCAGCAAGTGCGGGCGCAACTCAACTGGACGGCGAGTGAAACAGTAAGGGGCGCCGCACTGCAGATGAGGTGCCTCCACCTGGGGAGGCAGAAGAATCCCCGTTCGCGCCGCCTCCCCCCGGGCACCCCACGCCGTCTTTCGGCGCAGCATTGTAGGATGGCCACACCAGTGCAACTTGCTGGACACCACCTCGGTGCCATCCGGATCTCGGCGCGTTGTGCTGCCTTCGGCCTATTCGCACATCGGTCCGCTACTGACGCCGCCTCACAGGCCAATGGATTTTGTAGGCTTTTTATAGCCCAAAGCCGCATAACAGGTCATGTGACTTGTTTATAAAACTTTTCATTGGTTCATTTTACTTTTGGTTTCCTAATGATGGAAGGCTTGATCATATGACCTAAAAATAACACTTTTCATTGGATTGAAACATTTTTTTTTCCCAAATGATGAAAGCCCCACCTTTTTTTTTCTCACTCGGCAATCCAAAAAGGTTCCGTTAGATAACAACAGAGGGGACAGGCAACAAGAACCATCAGTCAAAAGAGGGGAGGGCCAGTTCTTCCCTACCGGGTCACGTTGGGGCTCCACCGGAAGTCATCGAATTGGTAGTCTACAGTATTTCTGGATGTTTCAGACACAAGCTGGCGTCAGCATGAGAGCACCACCATCTCGTAGCTCCGTCGTGGCCATTCCGCAAGCAATCATGGCAGCCGCTCCCCACCGGAAGCCTGCGGGAGTCGGGGGCCCCGATGACTTTTGTAGAATCTTCAAGGCTGAGGGGACGCTTTCGAGAATGGGGCCCAAGCCGTAGCAGGCAAATGTCCGAGTTCAAATGTGTCCCAGGGCCATTTTAGTGGACCAGGCCCAAATCCGAAGAGCCGGCCGCCATTTTAAGAGTCCTGTGGCAGCCGCCTATCGCTGCACCGCAAGAGTGGGCGCAACTCAGCTGAATGGCAGATGAGGCACAGTGCCGCAAAAGCGGGCGCTAAACAACTGGATGGCGAGTGAAACGCCAAGGGGCGCCCAACTGCAGCAGAGGAGCCTCCACCTGGGGAGGCGGGGGAGGCCCGTTCGTTCCGCCTCCCCCCCCTGGGGCGCCCCACGCCGTTTTTCGGCGCAGCATTGTAGGATGGCCAGACCAGTGCGACAACTTACTGGACACCACCTGGGTGCCGTCCAACTGGATGGTGACTGAAATGCTTAAGGGCGCCCCATTGCAGCAGAGGAGCCTCCACCGGGGGAGGCCCGTTCGTTCCACCTCCCACCGGGGCGCCCCGCGTTGTGCTGCCTTCGGCCTATTCGCACAACGGACCGCTACTGACTAAAAGACAAACCAAAGCAGCTCATTGTTGCTTTGAGATGGATGTTGCAGCAGGCTGCCATGTAAATAGTTGTTTAAATTTTTTTTTTTTTACGTGTTTACTTTGTTGGAGCGTTGTATATATTTATAAGTTATTAAAGTGTTATAATCCTACTACTTTGTTGGAGTGCTATATATTTTTTATGTGACACATAATTGTGAAGACTTTGATGTACAAAAAGGCATCCCTGGAATCTTCCTCTTCAGGCTCGGTCCCACACACCCTTACAGTGAGAATCCCCTCCCCAATCACAATACAGGATCGTTATCAGATAGTAGGAACGCGTGTGGTGTGACGGATCTCATGAGATGGGGGCCTTGATCTACTGTAACTCCTTTGAAGAGGGGTGATTCTTTAAAGTTGGGGCCATAAACTACATCCGCACGGCTAGTTGATAGCCTGGGACCGGCCTGGACAATCAGACACAGAGGAAGAGGAGTGTCAGAGGGTGCGGTAGTGAATAGGGTGAAAGGGAGGTGTCGGGCGGGCACAGGGTGTGATTCTCATGGAAAAGCAGCGCAGATGGGGGAGGTTTATAGCCCATGCATGAGAGAGAGAGCGAGGGTGACCAGTGCGTGGGGGAGATGCTTGCGAGGGTGGGGAGCCATGCTGAGGATCGGCGGCGTGCAGAGAGTGGGTCTGGTCAAGGCATCTAAAATGGCTGCCGTGCACAACAAAAGTGTGGCATTGGAAAAAAGGCAAGATGGCGCAGACAATGTTTATCAATACAAATTAATTTATAACAATTATTTTTAACAACATTTTTACTCGCAGTGACAAAATAGCTGTCAACACTTCCTGATTTCCTTCGAATCGAACGTTAACAGACGTCACGCAGCAAAAAAAAAAAATGCTCACGCGCAGCCGCTGGAAGACATGTATCAACATATATGAGCATCCTCAGCCACCCTCAGAAAACATAGGGGGTCAGGATACGTCTCCCGTACCCTCTTATACCCATTTCTCACATTGTTTTTCCTCCATCTTGTAATTTAATTAAAACGAAACACAAAATGGCGAATTCCCGTTTCGCGACCCGGTTCGCAAACCGGGAAGCGCTTCTACAGCGAAAAATCAAATTTTTTTTATTTGCCCCACGGGACCCTTTAATAACCCCAACATCATTCCTAGGGGGTCAAGAGGGGTCTACCTTGCCCCCTTTCATTAAATTCCCCCTTCGTTTTTCTCCTCCTCTTGTCTCTCGATCCTACCGAGAGACAAGATGGCGGACGTTCCGGACTGTTTAGAATGTTGACAGACACCGGAGAGCCAATCAGCTTCGCTTCGCAAAGTTCCGTAACGCGAAAAGTACGCGAACCGGAGCACTACCCGGGACGCTGTCACAGATATATCTGTTTTTTAAAATGTTAATTTCTCAAAATCCACTGGAGCACATATATTGAGACCCAGCAAAGGCACATCGGGCTAACAGTCCCTACAATTTTGCCAAGTTTCGTGCAAATCCATTCAGCCGTTCGAGCTAAAAGTGAGGCCAAACGCCCTATGGAAAAATGAATAGGAAAATTGTGTTTTAGGACCCCCCTTTTTTCTCGGCCCCCCCTTGAGGAAACCCCCCCAAATTTTCAGGGGCTGCTCAGAAACAAAATGTGCCATTTCCCTGAACATTTCAGCCGATTCCGTCCACAAACGCCAAAGTTATTAGACATAGAATTTTCAAAAGTCCCATAGAGAAAAAATCCTAACTATATATACCTACTGGTGACCGCCAGTAGGTAATATATTACCTACTGGCGGTCGCCAGTAGGTATATATAGTTAGGATTTTTTCCCTATGGCGGTCGCCAGTAGGTATATATAGTTAGGATTTTTTCCCTATGGAACTTTTGAAAATTCTATGTCTAATAACTTTGGCGTTTGTGGACGGAATTGGCTGAAATTTTCAGGAAAATGGCACATTTTGTTTCTGAGCAGCCCCTGAAAATTTGGGGGGTGTTCGTCAAGGGGGGACTGAGATAAAAGGGGGGTCCCAAAACGCGTTTTTCCCATGTTAATTGCCATAGTGCGGTTGGCCTCACTTTTAGCCCGAACGGCTGAATGGATTTGCACGAAACTTGGCAAATTGTAGGGACTGTTAGCCCGATGTGCCTTTGCTAGGTCTCAATATATGTGCTCCAGTGGATTTTGAGAAATTAACATTCAAAAAAAGATATATATCTGTGACAGCGCTCCGGGCAGCGCTCCGGTTCGCGTACTTTTCGCGTTACGGAGCTTTGCGAAGCAAAGCTGATTGGCTCTCCGGTGTCTGTAAACATTCTAAACAGTCGGTAGCGGCCGCCATCTTGTCTCTCGGTAGGATCGAGAGACAAGAGGAGGCCAAAACAAAGGGGGAAATGACCATAAGGGGGCATAGTAGATCCTCCCTGACCCCCTAGGTTTGATGAGGAGGTTTTAAAAGGGCCCCGCGGGGCAAAAAAAATAAAAAAAAAATTATTTTTTTGCGTGGGAAGCTCCCGGTTCGCGAACCGGTAAGCGGCCCGGGGAGTGTACTATGAGGGAAAAATAATTATAGACTTTTCAAATAGTGTATGTTAATTGATTGTTCGTTTTGTTGTTTTTTTTTATTTATTTATTTATTTTGATCAAATAAAAATTTATTGGTCAGAATTTTCATAGTTCAATAAAACTTCCAGCATTACATCATCTGGAATCTCCTCAAACATGCATGTTTCTATGTCTTGTAAGCTTTCAATAAATTGTTCATCAAAAGACTCATCCATAAAATCTTCATCCAAAATTTCTTCAGTTAAAATCTCTTCTGTTGTAATGTCGAAGGAAACATTAATTTTTTCGTGCTCCCCTTCCATTTTTTTGCTGTAAATTGCATAAAAAAATCATTATATTAGAAGAGTTAGGGCACTGTTGGGTTTAAGTTCAGACAGGTAGTTCTGTTTTTTTAACAGTGAAGTTAAAGTAAGTAAATTCATAATTATAGCAGAGAAGTGTAAGTCAATCAATAAATATAACAGAGGAGCCTATCTGTATCTATAACTATAGCAGGGGGACAGTAAAAAACGTTTTTACAAATTAATTTAAAGTGCCACTTACAAATTATCAATTTACTTTACAGGGAGGTGAAAAGGCTCTTGAAATGTAGTTCAGGAAGTAGTAGTGAAAATGGCTGTGTTTCCTTCTCTTATTTTATATATATTCAGGTACATAACCAATCAAATGTCAGAAAAAAAAAATGAAAATGAAAGTAACATTTTCATTGGTTGTCAATTCCAACACTTCAGATGTGTTTTGTGAAGTAATTTACCTCAGGGTATTTAGATAGGTCTACAGGCTAAATGGCTAAATGGAATTCCAAACAAATTTATGAAAATGGCAGGGAATGGTATGTAGTATGAGCTAATCTATATTTGGTGAAAGTGTTTCCAGTCGTTTTTCTGTAAATTACTTTCCCACCTTTTTTGATGGACCGCTTCCCTGGGAGCTCCCCGGTACGCGAACCAGCAGCGTTATGGGAGTCCACCATTTTGTGTTTCAGACGAATTAAGATACAAGATGGAGGGAAAATAATGTTCAGAATGGGTAGAAGGGGGCACGGTAGACGTATCTTGACCCCCTGGGTTTTCTGAGGGTGGCTGAGGAGGCCCATATGTGCGGGAAAAAAACATTTTTTTTAGAAATTTTGCGCGGTTAGCTTCCGGTTCGCGTACCGGGTAGCGCTCCGGGGACCGTAGTTTGTTGAAAATTAGAGAAAAAAGTTAGAGTAAAATAATAATTGTGAGTGATCAGATGTAGGGTAGCTCTGAGAAGAGCTTTTGGGTTTATGGTACATTTAGGTACTTATAAGTAGGTACCAATGCACAGTCTTAAATTCAAAATGAAAATTCTGTTGCCCTCATCTGAGAAGTGAACTCCATCTCCTCTGTAGATATCTTGCATGCAGTAACGCAAGTTATTGTTGTACATGGAGCCCATTCCATGGTCTCCAAGGCAGTTTGAGGAAAAAGTGCCATTAATTGCTCAAAGGTGTCCTTTAAAAGCATTTCCAGACCTACCCCAGTCAAAGTGCCCAAATCATTACCTCCACAGTGCACAATTAACAGGTCAGGTTTTGGCAAATGCATAAAGGTTTTCACCAATGGTATCAATTGGTGACATTTTAATCCTCTGTGGCCCAACCACTTAATTTCCACATCTTGTAAATTGAGGTTAGGTAAATTTCTGTTCTCAGCATACCTTTGAGCCCAGTAGATGTAACTATGTCCAACAATCCAGACATTAAACATGGTGAGAGAAGGTTGTGCTGCAGTCAGATGAAGTGTGGTAATGAAAGGGCAGTTGAAACAGTAGGAGTTTGTAAAGAAAAAAAACTGTGGAGTTTCAGTGCTAATGATTCATTAGCAGTGATTGGTGGATTTCCATTTCTGAAAACTGAAAGTTAGGGTGCATGGATGTGTTCTTTGAAAGATGTAATTTGAATGGTCAAGAAAAAATCATTTAATGAAAGATTGCACTGGATATGCAGGTGCACTGAGAGTTCAGAGTTCAATTGAAACATTGTTGTGTGAACTTGCAAACATCAGAGGTCTTTCAGGAGGTGGTTGCTATGCAAAAAAGGCAGAGAGGGCAGAGGGGGGAAGGGTTTTGATTTGAAAAAAGTGAGGGAAGAGTTTTGATTGGCTAACATGAGAGATATGTGTAATGAATATCTGCATTTCTGTGCTTTCTATAGCTGCAGCCTCTGGAGTGCATACTCTTTGTTCTGCTGAAGACAATTTGGTGTATTTCTGAGACTGTTTTGAAACTCATAAAGAATTTGCTAAGGTGAGAAAAGATTTATTTAATTTAGATAGACTTGTCGCAGGGTTTCAGTTCTCTCACAGAACTGTGCACAGAGATCTAGAACCTGGGTGAGCCAGGGTGACCCACAACTCACCTATGTTTCAGAAATCCCCTTACCTAGCTAGCTACAGTGTCGCATCGGTAGTATATACTTCCCAATGTCTTAGACAATCCAGAACATGAACTTAGAATACCTCAGGTATCGTGGAACACATGAACACTCTTTCGTTATATTATCATTCCAAACCGAAACTGGGAGGCAATGAAAACACGTGCAAGTTTGAAATGTTTATTTTTCAATGCAACATTCTCAAACGCAGTATCTTGTATAATATCAACATACATATTATAAAAATCAGAGTCAGCAGCATAGTCACTAATCCATAGTAAGCAAATGGTGATAACATATTATGATGCAAAATCTATAGAATTCTGTATCACCTATATTTCGCGTACCCTAATTAGCATATTATATTATATCTAAGAAGGTCTCATCTGGGCTCTTAGCTGGGCGGACCCATACCTCGAATTCTCAGTAGGAGGAGATCACATCAACAGCTACCAGCTCTCAGCATGTCCAGCATCAAGTCTAACTTCTCATTCCCTGTAACTGTATCTTGAACTCACGTAAAGCCAAAAGTTGGCACAAACATTATTTGTGTTATGACTAACGTAGTGCGAGGATCAGGCCTGCAGCAACCTTGTGTTAGAGTGTGCAGTTCTCAGTGTGCAGACAGTTGTACCAAGTGTTCCAGGCACGACTGATAACAGTACAATAATATATTGTTCTCAAATAAATCACATCTTTCGTCTAGGTTAAAAGCTGTAATAACAATTAGGTGTCGTGTGCAAACCGAAGCAGAAAGAAAATATGGCGTTTAAACATTTAATAAGCACATGCTAACTTAACACAATATATAGAAACGTAATAACCATATGACACCCCCCCAATGATCCGAGGACGGTTAAAAGAAAAAATATAAGCCAATACTCTATGAGAGGCAAGACATGAAAGCAGAGTTCAATGATATTGAGCCAAGCTAAATGTATGTAAATGTATGTAAAACTCAAAAACACAAAATTGTATGTATGAATGCCTATAGTGGCCACACAAAATATAAAAGACGATCATGAGGCCTAATTTCAACTAATAGGCCTAGAACATGTGAAAAAATAGAATGTTCGTATCGAAAGTGGCACCATTCAGAATTACTAAAAAGTCACGTGCCATAATGATGGAAGTATTTAGAGTCATTCCTCGTTGAATGAATATGCAAAATAGGTAGCTACAGCTTCCAACATGAAATCACCGCCATCATCCGAAAACAGTTCAGCCATCCAATTAAGCAAAGAAAGAACATACGTGCTCCTCCAGCACCGAATCCTCTAGCAACATCAGAGGACAACTCAGTGGGTTCTCGAGAACGCTCTGTGCCAGAAAGTCATGCGCCGCCGCGAATATGTCACACTGACCCATTAGTCCATGCATCGCTGCCACAGCCATAACCCTTTCGCCAGAACAGACCAACTCATGAGCCACTACGGGGGACATCAGCTGATCAAAGTTGACGTCAGGAGAAGTCGGTAAACAGAGACACAAATCAATGGCCCAGTCGAAATCACAGCTCAGGCAATGAAACACAGGCTGGACACAGGTGAAATTGGAAAATCTGAAGGATAATCCAAAAGCCGTGCTTAAGGTCGCAAGCGGCAGGGATCCATAATAATCAAGCATCCGGTTGCGAAACTGCATCAGTAGGGGCTGTGCGCATCCTTGCGCAGGATGGGCATCCATGTTTTATGAAATAAAATATGACCAGAACGCCTGCAGCCAAAGCCAGCAAAACAGGAAATCCGCCAAACAGGCTAGCGAATATAGAATGAAAGAACGCAGGGATAATACCAAATGCTTTTTCAAATGTAGTCACGAGACCACTGCTAACCATTTTAAAAAAATGAGCCAGGCTGGTTGTGGAGGAGGCATTGAAGATTTGATGAACCAGCTCGCAAAAATGAAACGGCAAATCAGTACTTAAAAGTGCTTGTACTTCTGTGCGTGTGTTTGCTATGTGAAGGACATAAGTTTCGCGGGCAGAGCTCAGGGCCACCTGTTTTTGAGACAAAAGGGCTCTTATACGGCCTAAACCATTGAACTCAGCCTTCAAGGTTGGTATTCTTGGCCAAATTAAAACTTCTGAATTCCCATGCGTGGGTGGATACAACACATTCTTGCAGCAAACGACCCTTTCAGACACGGTAACCACATATGCGATACCGGCCTCTAACCCACAACAAAACTCGTTATTCAAAAGTAAATAACTACCGTTGGACAACAACGTGAACGTGGGAACTATTGCAGGAACTGGTGTCCCTTTCAAAACACAGGTCAAATTAGGTTTGTCCTGATTACAAGAACCATGCAACTGGATGTGTCTGCAAATAAGTGAGCGGTCAGGCGACTGTGTACATTCTTCACCATTCAGATTTACTTCATTCCCCTCCTTAAGGCATCTGTAAGTGTATGGTAAAGACCATGTCTCATGGAGGAAAGCGCTGCCTAATGGTTCATATCGCCCAATGGCTATATATTTCATACAATTTGTAAATTTATACAAAGCAAAAGGTAATGTTATAACACCATGAATAAGCCATGTTGCTGCAGTCACTTCAGCCACCGAAAATGGCAGGGATTCTAATTTTTCAATATGTAACATAGAAAATGTTGCATCTCTCATTGACAACATGCGCTGTTTTTCAGTCAGATTAAATGGGGCAAATAATGATGAGACGTTCATAAAAGTCCATGGCACTCGACCAGACTTAAGAGTCTGTAGTGTCCACGCAAACTGCATCACAGAACGCAATTGATTTTGACCATGATATAACACGGACACTTCATCATGTACAATGTCGACAACAGAAGACACAATATTATTTAACGTGTAAATTCGGGAAGAAAGTGTGTTAATGCTGTTATCAACAACTGCAAGCACTTTCTCTAAATTAGCTTGATCAATAGCTCTCAGGCGTTTAGCAGCCTCAACCTGGGTAACTTTCCAAATTTCATTGTAAATCGCATACAGCCATCTTTTAGATCTACCTTTAGCCGGTCCTTTTATAAAATCGTTCAAATCCACATTATCATGTAATTGTGACAGATGTAGTTTAACTGCAGCTAAAGTGGAATGTTGTAACCAATTTTGACACAGCTTCCGCACAGAATAAGTCGTGACAGTATAGTCTTCTTCAAAACGTGGATCGGGCCTGAGTTTTGTGAACTCCTCAGCCAAACCCATAAAACGGCTCTGGCAAGAATCAGCACTCTTTTGCCATACCAGCCAACCCTTGGAATCCAAACTAGAAATGTTAAAGGACGAATTGTGTAAAAGAGTTTGCAACTCTTGAATGGAGGAACCAGTGAAATTACCCCAACCTGTATATTCATTTAAATCTGGGATGGTCGGTGTATTTAATTTTTTAGAAGTAGCCAATCCAAAGCATGTTGTCTGGAAAATGGTCGAATTTAAAAACAACATGTGATTTGGGATGAGACATGCACGGTGCAAAGCCTCAGTGCCTTGTACCTGCCAATCTTTGGTACCCCAAACCGATTTAAGGTCAATTGTTCCTTTCCAGAACTCGTAGCCATCTACAGCCAACCTGTCTAAAAAGGACTTCGAATACAGCAATTTTGTATCGGTAAGTCTAACTTTGGAAATGGGCTTTTGTGTCATTTTAAAATAAAATGACTCGGGATTAGACTGATCAAAGTCTGTAAAATAGGTATATTTTTTCAGAAATGTATTGGAACTGCTACTGAATGGAGCAGGGCAATGTTCCCATTGTGTATAATTTACAGCAACCCTCCTGGAATTTGTCTTATGTAAAAAATGATTACCATAGTGTTGAAAACAAAACAAATCACCATAATTAATAGAATCTGTATACAGATCCTCAGCATCGAAGGCAGCATAATACTTCAAATCCGAGAATAACGCTTCAACGGCCTGAATATCCCAATCATCAGAACGTATATTTTGTTTAATCACATCTCCCATGTTTACTCTAAGCACATTTGGAACATTAATCACTTCAGTAGGCCCATGTATCTGAAACCTAACCGCATCCCACACAATCCCATCAAGGACAGGCCAAGCAGTAATGTTAACTGTATTTAAGTTTCGTTTCAGTCTGTGCGCAGAATGTGAAGAGGAAAGAGGGGCCAATGTTCCATTAAGGTACCGAATTCCTGTTCTTTCTTTAACGTATTGACCATCAATCTGGCGGAAAAAATAAAACACAAAACCAATTGACATAAAAAGATAGAATGAAAATAGGATCAACCAAATGTATGTCCAAGGCGGAATTAAAAAATGTTTTTTAAACAACGTGGCATATCTTGCAATGTTTGTGGGTTTCTTTGAAGTTTCCGAAACAGAGTCAAAAGAGAATCTGGACTGGCCTGCCAAACGGGTCTGTAAATCAGGCATCGATAAATCAGCAGGATAAGTGTAGTTTAGCTCATCAATGTTAGTATCAGGAATAGTATTTAATAAAGGACTGGATATGGCAGGCATCTCGAGGGACACCTCCTGTTCTGCACCAGATGTAATAGCCAGCACAGAGTGCCTCACCATGGAAGGACAGGATACAGCCGGTGTCATGCTATGAAGAATCGGCCACCCTGTGTGTCTTGACATTGTCAATAGAAATAAATCTGTTTTCCTTACGACCTGGAAGTGGTGGTAAAATGACTGTTCTTGTACCCTTCACTCCAAGGACTCGAACTGGTGCTCGATACGAGGGACCAAACTCTTTCTTGTTATCGATCTTCTCTCGAACCAGTTCTCCAACTTGGGGTAGCCAGCCAACTACCGGGATCTGCAACGCATCATCCGATGTGGAGGGCAAATGTTCCTTTGCAAGACTGTCTCTGGTCTTTTGTAGATTCTGTAAAACATTGCAATGTTCATCTACGTCAAAGGCCCCAGCCTGGGCCTTGTAGTCCGGCCCATCAAGGTCAGGTACATACATCTTGATACCAAAGAGCATTTCGTATGGGGTCCGCCCACACAGAGACCTTCTAGGGAGATTATTAAACGCACGCTGCACGCCTATGAGGTGGGCTAACCAGTTACTGCCAGTGCCTATAACTCGAGCTGTCAAAGATTGCTTTAAGTCTTTTAAGATTGCTTTCCCAAGTAATGGTTGTGCGTCTGTGCTTGTTTAGTGTGGGGGTTCTCTGATCAAAGCGCCAGGATGCCCTCTGGGTGACAGGTCTGCGCTCTATAAGTATGCTAAATAAATAAATAAATAAATAAGTCGCGGTTCATTCGTTCTACTACACTATTACCCTCAGGTCTGTAGGGACTCGAAAATTTGACTTGGACCCCCATCGAAACCATAGCATCCTTATACGCCTTAGAGGCAAACGCCGGACCCTGATCCGAATGGAAGGTACCACAGGCAAAAATTCCCACAAAGACTCGCAAATCCTTAATGACAGTACGTGAATCAGCGCTCCGATGCGGCCATACCCACATAAAGCGTGTGCATGAATCAACTGCTACTAAGATATACTTATACGCAGTATCAGAAGAAAATGGACTGCAGTGATCCAAATAAACACATCCAAGTGGTTTATTCGAGATGTACAACTGTGTCTGAGGCGGACGCGCAGCAGTCGAAGGTTTAATCTGCTGGCAAATGTCACATTGAAGAACATATTCACGCGTCTGTTTGTACAGTCCCCGCCACCAGAATCTCTGTTGTAGCTGAGTTACAGTGGCCGAGACGCCCGCATGCGCAGACGCCACACCTTCATGTGCCGCTGTAATCAAAGCAGCTCTGCGATCCGAGTTGGGAACTAAACGCTCGCCAACTTCAGGGATTTTCACATAAGGAACCTTATCGGGACTTAAGTGGTATGTGTATTTAGAAGGGAATCCCGCAGGATATTTACTTCCCTTCTCCGTTGCAGCTACAGCTGCCAAGATGTCATCATCTATTTTGCTTTTGGACCTCGTGACTGCTGCAACTAAGTATTTTGATACCGCTGACTTCGCTGCTTCATCAGCAAGCGAGTTGCCAACAGCGTGGACCCCCACGCGCTGATGACCGAGAGTATGAATTACAAACACGAGTGACAGCTTCTCTTTAAGTTCCACCACTCGGACCCAGATCGTTTTATGTTTTATTGTGCTACCTTTGGAGTCACGAAAATCATTCTGAATCCAAAAGAACAAGTTTTCATTGTAAGACTGGACACAGTAGTAAGAATCACTTACGATCAAAGTTGTCACACTAGGATCTGCGTACTCTAATGCAAGCATCAGAACACGAAGCTCTGCTAATTGTGTGGTGCAGTCACCAAGCGTCTGCGTGTGCACGACACTGGACTTGAACTCATCGTTCACCATGGCACCAACCACAATGGCGCAAGCGGAAACGTAGGCATGTTTAGAGCCATGCGCAACCTGCGCTGAACCATCAGTGTAAATGATGCAATGGAAATCCTCCAACGGCCGCATTGCTAATGGAGCAGGATGAACAAACTCATACTGTAAATACTCCTGTGACCGTAAAGTGGCGTCAAAAATAAACGTGACATCCTGGGACGTCAAGGACGCAGCCCATTGAATCCACCGAGGGTGCAAAGCTTTGGAATTAGGTACACTGGCTTTCGTAACCGCCTCTAAGGCAGGACACGGGGTAACAACCAACATGCGCTTTCCTTGTGACAGGGCACGTTCCTTAAGAATTGCCATCTGTACAGCCGTTAAAACTTTCTCCACAGTGGAAAAACGCAATTCAGCCGAAGTGTACAAGTGTGACTTGTAAGCAATAGGTACTGTATCACCTTCATTAAAAGTCAGGTACGTGAAACCCACCGCCCCAGGGATAATCCTTATCACCAGGTTGGTCTGGTTATCACGAGTCTGTAAGTATTCAGAAGCGAGCAAATCAGCCTGCAAAGACTGCAGAATGGCCGAATGCTCTGGCAGCCAGCATGATTTGGAAAAAAGATGGCTGTATCAAAGCATACAAAGGCTTGATACGCTGGGCATATTCCGGAATGTATGTCCTCCCGAAATTCAGAAAGCCCAGAAGAGATTGTAATTTTTTCAGTGTTGTCGGAGAGCACAAATGTGCGCATTTCTCCAGGAAATGGGGCGCTAAGCCCTTCCCTTCATGGTTAAGCTCGTAACCTAGAAACAACACCGTGTACTCTGCAATGTGCGACTTTGCAAAGTTAAATTTGTAACCCATGTCAGCAAAGTTACAAATTATGCTATTTACTCGACACAGATGCTCCCAAAGATCGTCGTCTGTGAGATAAATGTCATCCACATACGAACAAGCAACTGGGTCGAAGCTCTCCAAAAGAGAGACAATGCGTGCGGAAAAAACTCCAGGACTGTTCTTGTAGCCCATTGGGAGTCGTTTAAACATTTTTTGCACACCGGCGCATGTAAAACTGGTCCATTGGGAACTTAGACCATCTAATCTATGGGCATAAAAACCATTGGAAATGTCAAGCGTGGTTTTGAATCGTTTACGCTCAAGACTATTCACTAACGCAGAGCCGTGCGTATTCTGTACTGCACAGTTACGGCAATGCGAGTTCAAATGCCTATAATCCAAAACCAAACGATATGAGCCGTCTGGCTTGTTTACAGTAAAAAGGGGGTTATTCATCGGTGACACACACGTTTCAATTACACCTTGATATTCCAATTGTTCAAGGATAGCTGCGACTGAAGCTTTTGCTTCACGCCGTATGGGATATTGAGGTTGAGGCTGTGGCTGTGACCGTAAAGGAATCTCATGGCTTGGTGACAATTTATCCCAGCCACATTGATTGTGTTACACAGCCGGCGCAAGCGCCAGAGCCCACTCTTCTGCAAAATGCAGCGCCTCCACCCTCGGCACTGTGTGCGCGAAGCTGGGTAGGATTACCTCCTCCCCTCGCGGAGCTGCGAGAACAAAAGGTGGGGGCCAGTCAGCCTCCGAAAGCAAAATGTCATACGTAGACGAGAGATTTTCCCAAAATACCCCTTTTACAGTTCGCTGCATGTCACCTTCAATTAACAGGACAATTTCAAAAAGTCGTTCAGGGGGAGCAACATGCGTATCTGCTGTTTCAATCACAACATAAGAATCAGTCCCTGTCACCTTCAACAGTGGACGGAGGGCCTCTCTCACTATGGTAATCTCTGCTGCGCTGTCTAGCAAGGTCAGAGCCCACGTCAGATTCCGAAGCCGCGTTCTCACTATCTTCGGCATAACGATGCGCAGTCAGGGCTGCGACTTTCTTCGTGGTAAACTGTGGTCTCTTGGGCGTAGAGCCTTCCTGCTGTTCTCCACTGGCACGTGGGCGGGGCTGACCACGTCCTTGCTGGCCACCCCGGCCGTTGCCGCCCCCTCCACCACCGGTTGACGGAGCCGATGAGTCCTGAAAGGAACGAGGAGAGCGTTGGTCAGAAGCCTGAAATCTCTCAGGCGATTTAATCATCGCGCGGTCGCGCAAATCATAAACACGATCCGACTGCGCAGGCAATGGAGACGCAGGAGCAGAAACCTGTGTTTGTTGTTGTTGTTGCTTACCCTGATTCTGCTTTTTAGGCCAATTTTGCTTTTTGGACTTTTGTTGACCACTAGTTTCCGATGTCTGACCCTGGGGCTGTTTCTTCTCCTTGTCAGGAAAAGATTTAACCCCCTTCGCATTGCGGCCCACCATTTTGTAAGCAGTCACAATAATCTTTGCCAACTGTCGGGGTCGGTCGGCCTCGGGAACCAACGCTAATGCGTTAGCAACTTGAAAGTTCACTGCATCCCCCTTGACATTCGCAAGGATCAGATCGCAAACCACATCAAAGGAGCCACACAGGCGCATGCCCAATTCAACAGCCGCCTCCGGTCCGTGTCCGTCCTGAACACGTTAAAGGACCCCACCTAGATTGGTCACAGACGGGGAGCCATAGCACCTCGAATAGACCGCTGCAAAAGTTTTTCCCCAGGTCTCACAGTCAGCAAGGTCAGGAGCCAGATCTTTCGGCAAACTCAGTGTAAGAATCCGGTGTTTATCACCCGGACTCGTATTGGGAAACACAGCTTCCAGCTGGCCGAATTTCTCAGCAAGCCAGAACGGAAAATCGTCCTTTTCCTGGGGCTTCTTACCCATCACGGAATTAACCATGACCGGGTTGATTTTCAGACCAGCATGTTCTGCTCGAAGCTGTGCGCCTCTAGGGGCCGCGTCCTGAACATTACGGCCAATGTAATGAACAAGCGCTCTAATCACTCCCACTGCGACTTCATGAAGCCGCCGCAGATCAGCCACGTTACAAGTGGCTCGTGGAGGGTGAGGAGTAAATCCAGCCAAAGCAGGCCAAGAGCGGTTAAAGCGTGCGGTAGGGCGCCACCAAACCAAACTCCATGCTGCCAAGCGTCAATAGGAACCTCCAGTGCTCTGTACGGAGCGTACGCAGCCGGTACATCTGAAGCAGTGTATGTGTGGAACACACCAGAATTAGCGTCCACCGGCGGAAATGTCACCCACGAATAAAACAATTCGTACGGGTAAGCATGTTCCGCATTCACCACCAGAACCACAGCCAAGCCTTCCACAGGAACATCATACATCCGCAAATGGTCACGCCCCGCAATGCGACTATGCTGCGGGATGTCCACGGCTTGAGCCATGTTAGCACAGGAACGAGAAAAAATAAATTATACTTTGTAGCACAACTGGGTAGTAATTCAAAGAAACCGTTTTAGATAGATTCAAGCTTGAAAAGGACTATTTCAAAAATAGGTAGGTTTTTCCGACACTGCCGCTTTCCGTAAACGGGAATGTAGGCGTTAAGGTTTGAATAATATACTACTCGAGTGTCATGTTATAAGGCCAACCAACGTATGGGCGCCATGTCGCAGGGTTTCCGTTCTCTCACAGAACTGTGCACAGAGATCTAGAACCTGGGTGAGCCAGGGTGACCCACAACTCACCTATGTTTCAGAAATCCCCTTACCTAGCTAGCTACAGTGTCGCATCGGTAGTATATACTTCCCAATGTCTTAGACAATCCAGAACATGAACTTAGAATACCTCAGGTATCGTGGAACACATGAACACTCTTTCGTTATATTATCATTCAAAACCGAAACTGGGAGGCAATGAAAACACGTGCAAGTTTGAAATGTTTATTTTTCAATGCAACATTCTCAAACGCAGTATCTTGTATAATATCAACATACATATTATAAAAATCAGAGTCAGCAGCATAATCACTAATCCATAGTAAGCAAATGGTGATAACATATTATGATGCAAAATCTATAGAATTCTGTATCACCTATATTTCGTGCACCCTAATTAGCATATTATATTATATCTAAGAAGGTCTCATCTGGGCTCTTAGCTGGGCGGACCCATACCTCGAATTCTCAGTAGGAGGAGATCACATCAACAGCTACCAGCTCTCAGCATGTCCAGCATCAAGTCTAACTTCTCATTCCCTGTAACTGTATCTTGAACTCACGTAAAGCCAAAAGTTGGCACAACCTTATTATTTGTGTTATGACTAACGTAGTGCGAGGATCAGGCCTGCAGCAACCTTGTGTTAGAGTGTGCAGTTCTCAGTGTGCAGACAGTTGTACCAAGTGTTCCAGGCACGACTGATACCAGTACAATAATATATTATTCTCAAATAAATCACATCTTTCGTCTAGGTTAAAAGCTGTAATAACAATTAGGTGTTGTGTGCAAACCGAAGCAGAAAGAAAATATGGCGTTTAAACATTTAATAAGCACATGCTAACTTAACACAATATATAGAAACGTAATAACCATATGACAGACTATAGTATGCTTTAAGGACAAAATTATGAAGAAAGCTGTGTTTTTAAAATGTTGCTTTGTCTAAAGTGTTTTACAAATAGATTTTGTTTCTTTGAGAAATTGTAATTGAAAATAATGTGAAGTATTAGCACTGTCAGGGTGTTTTTGTACATAGGAGCTGTGCAGTGTTTTCAAATTATTACTTGAAAATCGTTTTTGAGGAAAAGGAATGCTTTTAAAATTTATCACAAGGAAAAAATGGTGTCTGCTTCTTTATAAGGCATTTGAGTATCTCTGATGTTATTTTTCCCATTTTAATTTAAGAGCTTTCGCCGTGGGGCTTGTTCCTTGTAAATATGCTCCCACCTGTGCTTGGAAAATTTAGATTTTGATTCTCTGAGTTACATAGCCATGTTAAAAGTGACCCAAAAATGGTGCAAGGGCAATCAAAAAACGCTTTCATGTGTCTTAAGGACATTTTAAGTCATTTCCTCTTGAATGTAGGTATACAATTGATTTATATGTTGTGTTTAAAAAGTTTTTTGAAATCAATTACATTTCTGGATATGTACTGCTAGAGCTTCATAGGTTGTTTGGGGCATATTTATAAGGCATTTGAGTGTCTATGATGTTATTTTTCCCATTTAAATTGAAGAGCTTTCTCTGTGGGGCAAGTTCCTTGTAAATATGCTCCCACCTGTGCTTGGCAAATTTAGATTTTGATTCTTGGAGTTACATAGCCATGTTAAAAAAGACCCAAAATGGTGCAAGGGCAATCAAAAAACGCTTTCATGTGTCTTAAGGACATTTTAAGTCACTGAGGAAACACAGGTGATGTAATTGTGAATTGAGGAAAAGAAACTCCACATTTTTCAATTACATCATCTGTGTTTCCTAAGTTTATGAATAACATTGTGCAGATGAAGTTTAGGTCTGTCCACGGACACAAAAGAGATCTGGCCTTTGTTCAAGAGTGAAGTGGACATGACTTACTTCATTGGTAGGCCTTCACATGTATTATCTCCTCTGTATTCTTCAACAAGCGTAAATCACATCTGCAATCGTGAGTAGGCCTCACCTCAAACAAACCTCTGGATAGGCCACACCTTATCGTCATCCTGAATCAATCATTTAAAATGTTAGGGACAGATTTATGATAGGTGTATGCCTGTTTTGTACCACTGTGCGTCACTTTTGTGACGCAGTGGTGGTGCAAAAGATTTGCTATGTTAAATAATAAGTAGGGTGTTAAGTTTTTGATGACTGTTAATGATTTACTGTTTGGTAATAGTGGTTAATAACATTTTTTATTATATTTTACCACAGATTCAACTGCAGATCATTTCAAAATTTGAAAATGCCAACTAAGAATCGAATTAGAAAGGCTACAAAACGTCAAAGACAGCAGGTTCATCTATTACTGCAGCAGTCCTCTACAAAAAAAACTTGTCAAGTCGCCAAGAAAGCTCCGGGTAAGACCACGAAATCATTCATAAGAAATATTTGTAGTAAAAAAAGTATTTCTACAGAAAATGTTTCAGTCCAGAAAAAGAGAAGCAATTTAAACGGAAAGGAAAGACCAATCAAAAATGTTACTGCTAGAGCAAGAGATAACTCTGTGCATGATAGTAGAAGGAAACAACAGTTTAGGGACATTCGAAAACGAATGATCCGCAACAGGATAATAGTCAATTTGTTAAAAAATATTAAGAAAGGCCAACAGAAAGTGGCATTTTATAAGAAAAAGAAAAATGTAGAGAAAATTATTGATCAGGCTTTTGAAATTAAGCGAAAGTTATTTATTTTGGTAATCAATGGAATTAGGAAACTAAACAAGGTAATTTCTGATTTCAAATCAAATAGTAGATGGAAGAGAGTAGTTAATCGAAGTAATTTTTGTGAAGTTTTTTCCGGAGAATGGATGCATAGTTCAAGTTGTGAGGCATTTTTTAATGAGTTATTTCCAGGATAATGATTTGGTGCTTGCAGTTGACACCAGTGGTCGAGCTTATGAAGTGAAAGATGGTTGTCCAGTTGAAAAAGAAAAACTTGTGACAACAGAGACAGAAGAGGTGTTAGGTAATGAGGTTTTAGGAAGACGTCCTAAGGGTCCTGTGTACATTTGGAAGTGTAGTAGTATTTGCAGTGTGCGACAGGATTCCATCAATTTGCTTTGTGATTTTGTACGGACATTTAATAAGAAAAGTTTGAAGCAGAAAATGAAGTTGTTGCAAGAATTAGATCCTTGCAGAGTGAGAGAAGTGACAGGTTTGCATGGTCATTCACTGGCTTGTCTTTCCAGGAGAGTATGCCAGAGTGTTTTTCATCATTTCAGGATGCTAGCAGTGCATCATAATAAAGTGAGGAAATTAGTGAGAATGTTGTATTATGCTAAGAGTCCAGCAATTATGCTTAAACAATTATGCGCTGCTCTTTTGCATGGTTCTGAAATAGATGTGAAGAATATTTGTGAAGAAATTGAGTTTTGTTACTTTGGAAGTAAAGATGAGAATGTTCAAATTGACCCAGAAGTAGAGGGTAATGTTGAAGATAATGTACAGGTTTCCAGTACAGATAATTTTCAGAAGGAAATTGCCACGTTTCAGGTGAAATCAAGTGAGAGGCCTAATTTCACTTGTGTGTGTTGTCGACGCACTTATTATAAGAATCAGATTAAGTTAGTGGATTTATATGCAAAAAGTGAAAGGGAAAATAATAGTGAATGGAAGGATTTCGCAACATACTTGATGGTAGAAAATTGTTTTGATTTGGGATCGGATCAACGTGTGTGTACTTATTGTTGTAACAAATTAAACCAAAACCAGATGCCTGCTAGGGTGGTTCATAATAATCTGGAATTGGTTGAGATTCCTTCTGAATTGAAGGATTTAAATACTTATGAATCTATTTTGATTCAAAGTATCCATCCCTTTCAGGCTATTGTAAGAATGGAGCCAAAGACAGGGAAGTTGCCTCCATCAGATTTACAGAGAGGATTAAAGGGAAGAGTTGTTTATTTGCCTCTAGATTTGAACAAAAACATTAACACAATTGGAGTAGAAAAAGTGGAAGAGGAACCTCTGGTTATCTTAGTTAATGGGGTTCCGACAAAGAATAAGAAAATATGGCAAGATTTAGTGGATGTTAGGAAAGTCAAAAAGGCAACATTGTATTTGAAAAAAAATAATAAGTACTATAAGAATGTATATGTTGCAGAAGAGGAAGTAAGTGATGAAGAGGATAGCGATTTGTGTGCTGGCCAAATTGAGAAAGTAGAAGCCTCTAAAAGTGAAGAAATATATGAACATTATAGTGTTCATCCTTTGCATTCCAAGGAAGTCATGGGGAATGCTATTGAGTTGTTTCAAATGAAACAAGCCAAAGGGAGTCCCATTAGTGTTTGGGAGGAAAGTTTGGAAGCTCGGTGTTTCCCACAGCTATTTCCAACAGGTCAAGGAGGAAGATATGATGAGCGACCTCATCAACTTCCTGCTTCTGAATACCGGACTTTACGATTGTATGCAGAAGATCCTAGGTTTCATCAATGCATTCCCTATTTGTTTAATCTCCTGTTTGAAAGCGATCTGTCTGGACTGTCATATGCAGTGAACCACATCTTGAAAAGTGGTATACAGATGCGAAACATCTCGGCAAGTGACTTTATGCATAAAGTCAATGTCCAAGACAGTATTTTGGATTCTCACCTAATTAATCTCATGGCGTGTCAGCGTGGTACTAATGAGTACTGGTACCGTCGTCATGGTGATTTAAAATGTATGCTGAGGAACTTAGGAACTCCGACATGGTTCCTCACTCTGAGCTGTGCCGAGTATGGCTGGGAAGACTTACTTGAATTTCTACGAGAGGCAAATGGAAACATTGAAAAGATTGAATACAAGACACCCGGAGAACTGTGCTCTTTGGATCCAGTGAATGTATGCAGGTACTTCAATCATAGATTTGAAGCTATGATGTCTTTCATCATGAATAAGAAGAATCCACCTCTTGGAGAGGTGTTGGATTTCTTCTGGAGAAAGGAGTACCAAGCAAGAGGTGCTCCTCATATACATATGCTTCTGTGGATCAAGGATGCACCTAAATTTGGAACAGATCCGGATGACTTAGTGATGAGTTTCATAGAACAGTATTCTACGTGTGCTGTTCCAAATGCAAAGGAGAAGAAAAGCCTAAGAGAACAAGTTCTACGTTTCCAAAGCCATCGTTGTGGAAAGTACTGTCGTCGTAAATTCAGAAACAAGGACAAGTTCTACACCAAAGGTCGTTTCAACTTTCCATGACCGGTGATTTCTAAAGGAAGAGTGAACAGTTTGATGTCTTCTCTGCGACATAATGTGACGAGGAAATCACCCAAAAATACATACAATTTGAAAAGGAACGAAGAGTCCAAGTACATCAACGACTACAACCCAGTGATTTTGTCCATGTGGAATGCTAACATGGATATACAGTTTGTGGCTGACAACTGTATGGCTGTGGCTCGGTATGTGACATCTTACATCACCAAAAAAGAAAAGACAGAAATGAAGGATATGTGGGAGGACATTTCCCATGAAAAGAGCCTCAGCAAGAAGTTGTACAGTTTCAGTCTGAAGATGTTGTCGCATCGAGAAATCGGAGCTTACGAATGTTCTGACCGGTTGTCTTCAGCAAGTCTCTATGCCAAATCCAGGAGTATCGTTTGGGCGAGTCTTGGTCTTGCTGCAATGCATAATCGAGTTCTGAAACCTGTGCGGGAAATTGAGTATTTGGCGGAAAAGGAGCCAAACAGTACCGACATTTTGAAGACCAACATGTTGGATACATATTATCCAAATCGAAGCAGTCACCTTGAGAATGTTTGTTTGTATGAGGTTCTACAAAATTACATATTCAAGAGGAACATCAAAGAAGATATTGAGAAAGGAGTGTATGCTGTAATTGGAAGTGAGGGATGTCTGATCAAGCAAAGAAAATGCCACTTGGTAAACCATCGAAAATTGAGTGGCGAATCTCCAGAAAAAAAGGAGTTTTTCTATTTAGCACTTTTGCAACTTTTCAAGCCTTGGCGTGCAGAAGAGGAACTGCTTGGAGATTTCCTCTGTTACGAAGACTCTTTCTCTGCCGCCAAGGAGACCATAGAATGTCCTGCTTTTCCCAAATATCAAGAAATGTTGACTTTGGAAATTGAGCAGGAAGCAACGATTGCAGCCGAGATTGCCAGAGACAGTTCTCAGGACAGTCAGAGTTCTGTTTCATTGAGTCAGGATCCACTAGGAGGACCTGTTATCGAAAATGAAGCTGCCACTGCTATGAATGAAGTGGAAAGAGCCATGGCACATGCTCAGGAGGATGTAGTTAACTTAGAAGACTTGGAAAAACAACTCAACGTTGAGCAGAGGAAAATATATGACGAAGTTACCAAGCAAATTGATCATGGATTAAGTCATGAGAAGAAAGAGTGCTCATGTACGTCGTTGAAGCCTGTCCGACTGTACGTGAGTGGAGAAGCGGGAACTGGAAAAAGTTTCCTCATTAAAGCAATTTCTTGTTATTTGCAGGAAAGGACTGAGTCATCGCTGTCTTGTGTTGTCACCGCTCCAACTGGACTGGCAGCACATAACATTAAAGGTATTACTTTGCATCGTCTACTGATGCTGCCAGTGGAGCATGACAACAAATTACAATACCACAAGTTATCTGGAGATGCTTGTTGTGAAGTTTCAAGAGTATTGAGGAAAATGAAACTTCTTATCATTGACGAAGTAAGCATGGTTTCCAATGTCATGCTTGCCTTTGTGCATTTGAGAATGCAAGAAGTTCTTAAAACTGAGTATGATGTGTTATTTGGTGGCAAACACATCATTGTTTTCGGAGATCTTCTGCAGCTGTTACCAGTGAAAGGACAACCTGTGTTCAAAATGCTCACGCATGAAGATACCAGGAAGTGCCTAGGGAGCATTGGCAACGTCAATATATGGTTAAACTTCAATTATGCTGAACTGCATGAAAATATGCGTCAGGCGAAGGATGAAGATTACAAGAATATTCTACAAGATGTTAGAATTGGAAAAGTGACCGAGCATGGGAAAGAAGCTTTACATGCACGATTACTGTCAAATTTATATCCAGAACAAGACGTTGTGCCTGAGAATATTTTTCAGAAAATTACTGAGAAGAAATCCGGAATATGTTTGATGCCAACTCTTGCAGAATGTGCCATCTTCAACAACAAAATGTTGCATTTAGAAAAGCAAGAGATTGTGAAACTGGAAGCTATTGACAGAATAGAGCATATGGGATCAACAATTATTTTGTCTGAGAATTTGAAATCAAAATTGGATTCATTAGAGAAGACTATATCTAAAACTGCGGGTTTTGAAAAGACTTTGAATGTGTGTTTAAATTGCCGAATCATTTTGAGAAGGAATTTACATGTTGAAAGAGGTCTGGTAAATGGATCAATGGGTAATGTTGTTGATTTTGAGAAATACAGAAGTAGAGATGGAATTGAATTTTTAAAAATTAAATTTGATGGCATTGAGGAAGTACAGCTAATTGGTCGTTGCTCTGCTAGGTTTTTGCTTGTTAAAGACTTATATGTTAGCCGTAAGCAGTTTCCTCTTTGCTTGGCATATGCGGTGACAATCCATAAATCGCAAGGTTTAAGTGTAGACAGTGCATTGGTGAATATTGGCAGTTCTGTGTTCAAGGAGGGTATGGGATATGTGGCATTGTCACGAGTTAGAACTTTATCGGGATTGTACTTGATTGACTGTGATTTCACAAACATTTGTGCGGATCTAGATTGTGTTAAGGAATACAATAGGTTAAGAAGAGAGTATGCGCCACATTTGCCTCAATATCCTTTGTTTGAGAAACGTGTGGTAGGCCGGAAACGAAGAAATATCAGTAATAGTAGGGAGGTTGTAGCAAAAAGCCCAAAAGTCGATGAACCGAAAATTGTAAGCAGAAAGAAAATGGATTCTGTTGAAGATGTTGTCAGTTTTCAATTTGAAAACAGTTCTGGTGTCAACTGCTATGCTAATGTAGTTGTTAATGTTGTCTTTTCACTAGAGACTTTAAAAGAACAGATTGTGATCAATTCGGAACAAAGTTTATGCTGTTTGTTGAATTCTGTGTTAGAGAAATGTAGCACTGATAGAACAAAAGTAGAAAGTGTGTCTGAAGTTCGTTATCTGTTAGACGAATGTTCAGGTCAAACAGAATTCTCTGAAAATATTCAGCAGGATTGTCAGGAGTTTTTAATGTATATGCTTGATGTATTACAAGATGAGGGTGTAGATGTAGATCACCTGTTTGGGCTTTCTTATCAATGGCAGCATGACTGCGAGAACTGTAGGGTATCAAGTACTACTAGTGTAGACTCAGAAAGATTTATATATTTAACTTTGCCAGACAGTAAATCAGTGTCCTTTAATAAGCTAGTAAAAGCAGCTGATCACAACATGGAGTGTAGCCAATGTAAATCTGAAATGATGTCAACATTATTTATACGAAGATATGGCCAGTATGTCATTTTAATGTTCCAACGATGTAGGCCTGATGGAACAAAATTGACAACTTTAATAAAAAATGTTGTTGCTTCGCAGTTGTCAATATCAGGAAGGACTTTTGTAACTGCAGCAATTATCTATCATGACGGTCCTTCAACAACATCAGGACATTACACAGCTTATTTAAAGTCCAGAAACGGCTGGTCATTCTGCAACGATTCTGTTATACCTTTCAAAAATTGCCGTATGACCATAAAAATTCTTACCTGGTGTTTTTAAAACCAAAATTTTAAGGAAAGAATCTCGGGATGTGCTCTGAGGAATTTCAAGAGGTTCATGGAGTAGAGGGAATGTAAGTCTGCAATGCTGTCTAGATTATTGGTCAAAACTTTTGATTATAATGTCATTTTAAAAATCCAACTATATAAACCTGATGCAAGTAAGTCTGCTTCATAGTAAGCAGTATCAGTGTCATAGGAAAAGTAGAACATGAGTGAACAAGAAGGGTAAGATATTAGTAGTCCAGGATTGTGAAAGTAATCTTAAACGTTTTCTTTCTGAAACTTGCGAAAATAAAAAATGACGGAATTCCAAGAGTTGTAAATAGCTCTAACATGATTTGGCCTTGTGGAAACATGTGGTAGAATGTGAGAAGTCTTTTATTGTATGTAACATATTTTTCAAAACGATAGAGGTTTTCTTTCAGAAAGTGGCGGGCTGAAAATATTAATAGCACAACAGAGTGTAAGCTGTTCATAGGACATCCTTCGACGTCATGGAAAGTAAGTTAATTTTAAGGAGTTTTGAATTCTGATTTCTTATGTTGTATGGGTTTTTTAAACACAATCATTTTGATTGTGTTTTTTTTCCCCGCTGTTACATGATGAATACCTTCAAGTCACTGATTTTTGTGAAATTTGATACATTCAGAGAACAGCAAAAATAAAGTTCGAGGGTCCCCCTACTGGGAGGGGAACAATCTGGTGCACAACAGATGGACCGTAGTCTTATTCCATAAACAGATTGGTCATGAGTCTATATATATGATTTCATGATTTTAATCTTCTCATTGTGAATATTTTCTTATACTCATATTCAAAGTTGTATTAGAAACAAAAACGTGTCATTGCACACTTTGTAAATCAACAATTGTAATCCTCAAAAAAGATCCCGATGCATTTCGGGCCAGAGCTCTTTCTCAAGGGAATACTCTACAATGAAAAATAAAACATAACCAGAATCAATCTCTTGGCAAAAACGGAATGGTAAAATATCAGTCTAAATCATGCAGTAGCCGGAGTTAAAGTGCCTGAAAGTGGGTGACGAAAACTAAAATAAGTGTGACATAAAAATCAACCTGGTGAATATCGATACTCCAAGGTAAAACCAAAGTGAAAGCATGACAGTATACCAAGGTGAATATGAGCCCTGAGCGTGAGTAACCGAAGGGTGAAAGAAACGTTTGAAACGCGAGTGTCTTCCAAAGGGTGCCCAATCTCCAGTGAGAGCGCGAACATTGCAAACGCTAAATGGTACGCGAGAGAAAACTCCCGTGTTTTACTTACTGAGGGAATTAGACGAAGTGCCTCGCGGCGTGCCTGCGGGACAGAGATGCAGCTATTCTGTGTGCGCGTTTGTGTTAAACCCATAATGGTAAACATAGAAGAAGGGTGACAAAACAAGAGTGATAAAGATAAAAATAAAAAAAGGACCATGCAATGAAATGGTGAAATGGGGAAATGAGACGCCATATTAGCAATATCTAAAGGATAGTTGTGAAAGGTGGAAAAAGATACAAAACATAAACTAAGTCTGTCAATAAAGACGATCATAAGAAACATTTATAAGTAACATAAGAATTCAATGCGGTCATTCAACCCGTTGGGCACCATCGTGGAGAGAAAACGGATCCAGAAGTTTTCTCGCTTGAGTAAATTGTTCTTGTTGTTCTGGGTGACTTGGACTTGTTCCAAAACCTGGAATTTAAGTTGGGCAACAGTGTGTCTAAATTCCGTGAAATGAGAAGCTACACTTGATTTCATGTTGTTGGTGCGGATGTTGCTTTTATGTTCTAAAATCCTGGTGCGGATTTTTCTTTCGGTGTGACCAACATAGCATTTACCGCACGGGCACTTCAAAAGGTAAATGACATTATTAGAATTGCAGGTGGCATTCACTTTAAGTCTGATGGAGTGTCCTTTCATGGGATGGCAAATGATATTACCAATGATGCAATTGTTGCAATTAGAACAGTTATAACAGGGTTTCAGTCCTTTGTACACCATCTGTTTGTCTTCCTGGTTGGGTTTACACAAAAGTTCTTTGAGATTTCTTCCTCTTGTAAATGCAAAAATGGGTGGTTGTTTGAATAAACCCATAAAGTCTGGTTCAAGTGTCAATATGGACCAATGTTTACGAATAATGGCTTGAAAACGGTTAGAAGTCTTGGAATATTTGGATACAACGACCAAACGTTCTGATTGGTCTTTAGTCTTTGGTTGCAACAAGGCAGACCTACATTTTTTCTCACTTCTTGACATTGCTAAATCCAATATGGGCGTGGGGTATCCTCTAGCTTTCAACCGTTCAAGGGTGTGTTTCATTTGTATTTTGCATTCATCTTCATTTGAAACAATACGTTTAATCCGAAGAAGTTGTGCATAAGGTAAGTTATTCTTCAGACCAGGGCGGTGAAAACTCTTGTAGTGGAGGGTGGAATTTCTGTCCGTAGGTTTACGGTATACAGTTTTAAACCAATCTCCTGAACTCCTGTGAATTTCCACATCAAGGTAATGTACTTTTTTTCACTGTGTTCCCATGTAAACTGTATTCTCTGATTGAAATGGTTCCATGTGTCAAGAAAGGCATTCAGAGACTCTGTGGTGCCCTCCCATAGGAGGAAAATGTCATCGATGAAGCGCAGAAATAATTTGCCATGTTCTTGCCAACTGTTTTGGCATAGAATATAAGACTCCTCAAATTGCTTCATGTAAATGTTAGCATAGCATGGAGCTGCCGAATTTCCCATGGCAGTGCCATTAAGTTGTAAAATCCATTTGTCTTTGACTGTAAAATAGCTGTGGTACAATGTGAATATTGTTAATTGCATTAGGAAAACTTTCAGGTCAGCATCTAAATCAGATGAAGAAAGAACGTTCTCAATGGATTCAATTCCTCCATCATGTGGAATGGAGGTGTATAGTGAACATACGTCCACCGTACACATGATGAGTTGGGTGTTTTTGAGTTCATTCATGATGGGTTCAATTTTCAAAAGAAAGTCAGTTGTGTCTTTGACGTGTGATCTGGTAGCCTGAACAAAAGGTTGCAAGTATCTATCCAAAAATGTGCCTATGTTCTCGTGTAGGCTGCCTCTGGTCGACACAATGGGTCAAAAAGGAGGGTGCGTTGGATGCTTGTGCATCTTGGGAAGCATGTATAAGGTTGGAGGTTTGGGGTTGGATGGTGTCAAGAATCTGCGAGTCTTGTCGTTGATGGTTCCCTGGTCAAAAGCTGTTTTGATAATGAGTATCAGGTCTTGTGAGTACTCTTTAGTGGGATCTCCAGGTAAAAAATCATAAGTGTCTCTGTCATTGATGTGTAGATTGATTTACTGATCATAAAAAGTGGTGTCCATGATGACCAGGGCACCCCCTTTATCAGCGTTTTGACATGTGATGGACGGGTCGTCGGCCAATTTTTGGAGGATGTTTCTCTCCTTGCGGGTGAGGTTCCCTCTTTTTATAGTCGATTGAAAAGGCAGGTTCAAAATTTCTTGCTTGATCAAGTTTTCGAAGGCATCAATGATTTTATGGCTTTGGGGTACCAAAAATGTACTGTGTGGTCTTAATCCTCTAAGCATGTCTTCTTCCTCAGTGAGTATAGGGTTGATATTCGAAAAGTAGTGTCTTAAGCGGATGTTGCGAATGAGTTTGAATGCGCTAACTTCCAGCTCCAATGAGTTGATGGCAGTGGTAGGAACAAAAGATTGACCCTTTTGTAGGGTGCTGATTTCATCACTGGTTAAAGTTGTTGAGGAAATATTAATGACCAAATTGTCTTGGGTGTTCAGCGTCTGCCTTTGGGTTTCTTCTTGGTTTGAGGAGGTGTTTTTTCTGTGTCCTCTGCGGGTTTTTCCCCCCCGGGATCTTTCTGTAGGTCCAGACCTAACTCTAAAAAATGAACAGAGGGATCAGTGGAGGTGCTCGGTGTTTGTGGATCCGCACTAGGTGTGGTACGGGTTGGTCTAGATCTGGTGTCATCTTCTGAGGATGATGTTTCGGTAGCTGATGTGGGATTGTAAGGCTTGTTGGAGCGTCGGCGGGCGTACACCTCTGCCCAGGTGTACACCTCGCCGAGCTTATAATCTATAGTGTCCCTCTTAAATTTACGTAGTTTTCTCTCCTGTGTCTCACAGGTGTGTTTGTCGAGTTGAATATTGATATCCTCCAGCATTTTGTTCAGGTCCTCAGCAGACATGGTATCGGTCAGCTCTTTTTTTACATTCGTTATTTCAAGTGTTAATTCATCCAGGGATTTGGAAAGTTCCTCTACGATCAGTAGGATAAGATCGAGGGAACATTTGTTGAGTATAGAGTACCAACGTTCTACAAATTTAATGTTATTCTTACAGAGTAGCGGTTTGAGTGGGACCCTCAGGCCACGGGGGATCCGTTGCACACGATGGTACCGTATCAGGGTGCTCGCATGTAATTTCTGGTTAGATTCCTTTTTCAAAAGATAGAGTAATTGTTTGAGGTTGCTTTCCGCACTGCGGGTGTTGCCGGGGGCGGTAATTTCTTCTTGAATTAAATTGTAAATTTTACTAGCGTCTTCGGTTGTGTAAGCAAAAGTGGTTGCTTTTTGATCGGTCATCCCTGACACAGAATCAAAATTCATCTTGAAGCGCGTGCTGAGGTCCGGGGACAGAGTGCGTAGAAATTCAAAAAAGAATGGGAGCTCGCACAGCGTGTATTTGCTGAAAGTTGCGTGTGGTAATGAATTGTAGTGTGCTACCAGAGTAAAACACTGTCTGGCCAGGCAGTGTGAGCGTCAGCAGTAAAGTTCGAGGGTCCCCCTACTGGGAGGGGAACAATCTGGTGCACAACAGATGGACCGTAGTCTTATTCCATAAACAGATTGGTCATGAGTCTATATATATGATTTCATGATTTTAATCTTCTCATTGTGAATATTTTCTTATACTCATATTCAAAGTTGTATTAGAAACAAAAACGTGTCATTGCACACTTTGTAAATCAACAATTGTAATCCTCAAAAAAGATCCCGATGCATTTCGGGCCAGAGCCCTTTCTCAAGGGAAAACTCTACAATGAAAAATAAAACATAACCATAATCAATCTCTTGGCAAAAACGGAACGGTAAAATATCAGTCTAAATCATGCAGTAGCCGGAGTTAAAGTGCCTGAAAGTGGGTGACGAAAACTAAAATAAGTGTGACATAAAAATCAACCTGGTGAATATCGATACTCCAAGGTAAAACCAAAGTGAAAGCATGACAGTATACCAAGGTGAATATGAGCCCTGAGCGTGAGTAACCGAAGGGTGAAAGAAACGTTTGACCAATCAGAACGTTTGGTCGTTGTATCCAAATATTCCAAGACTTCTAACCCTTTTCAAGCCATTATTCGTAAACATTGGTCCATATTGACACTTGAACCAGACTTTATGGGTTTATTCAAACAACCACCCATTTTTGCATTTACAAGAGGAAGAAATCTCAAAGAACTTTTGTGTAAACCCAACCAGGAAGACAAACAGATGGTGTACAAAGGACTGAAACCCTGTTATAATGTTCTAATTGCAACAATTGCATCATTGGTAATATAATTTGCCATCCCATGAAAGGACACTCCATCAGACTTAAAGTGAATGCCACCTGCAATTCTAATAATGTCATTTACCTTTTGAAGTGCCCGTGCGGTAAATGCTATGTTGGTCACACCGAAAGAAAAATCCGCACCAGGATTTTAGAACATAAAAGCAACATCCGCACCAACAACATGAAATCAAGTGTAGCTTCTCATTTCACGGAATTTAGACACACTGTTGCCCAACTTAAATTCCAGGTTTTGGAACAAGTCCAAGTCACCCAGAACAACAAGAACAATTTACTCAAGCGAGAAAACTTCTGGATCCGTTTTCTCTCCACGATGGTGCCCAACGGGTTGAATGATCGCATCGAATTCTTATGTTACTTATAAATGTTTCTTATGATCGTCTTTATTGACAGACTTAGTTTATGTTTTGTATCTTTTCCACCTTTCACAACTATCCTTTAGATATTGCTAATATGGCGTCTCATTTCCCCATTTCACCATTTCATTGCATGGTCCTTTTTTTATTTTTATCTTTATCACTCTTGTTTTGTCACCCTTCTTCTATGTTTACCATTATGGGTTTAACACAAACGCGCACACAGAATAGCTGCATCTCTGTCCCGCAGGCACGCCGCGAGGCACTTCGTCTAATTCCCTCAGTAAGTAAAACACAGGAGTTTTCTCTCGCCTACCATTTAGCGTTTGCAATGTTCGCGCTCTCACTGGAGATTGGGCACCCTTTGGAAGACACTCGCGTTTCAAACTTTTCTTTCACCCTTCGGTTACTCACGCTCAGGGCTCATATTCACCTTGGTATACTGTCATGCTTTCACTTTGGTTTTACCTTGGAGTATCGATATTCACCAGGTTGATTTTTATGTCACACTTATTTTAGTTTTCGTCACCCACTTTCAGGCACTTTAACTCCGGCTACTGCATGATTTAGACTGATATTTTACCGTTCCGTTTTTGCCAAGAGATTGATTCTGGTTATGTTTTATTTTTCATTGTAGAGTATTCCCTTGAGAAAGGGCTCTGGCCCGAAATGCATCGGGATCTTTTTTGAGGATTACAATTGTTGATTTACAAAGTGTGCAATGACACGTTTTTGTTTCTAATACAACTTTGAATATGAGTATAAGAAAATATTCACAATGAGAAGATTAAAATCATGAAATCATATATATAGACTCATGACCAATCTGTTTATGGAATAAGACTACGGTCCATCTGTTGTGCACCAGATTGTTCCCCTCCCAGTAGGGGGACCCTCGAGCTTTACTGCTGACGCTCACACTGCCTGGCCAGACAGTGTTTTACTCTGGTAGCACACTACAATTCATTACCACACGCAACTTTCAGCAAATACACGCTGTGCGAGCTCCCATTCTTTTTTGAACAGCAAAAATAAACCATTTAACATGTATAATTAATTCTCTACTTTTTGTACTTATGATATACATTTAGAAATGTGAGGTAGACATGGAGAAACTGAGGCTTCTGTAAGTGTCAAAGTTAACGCATACAGTGCTGCACTTCTGGGTACTGTTTTATTTTGAAACCTGAATAGGCCTCACCTCAAACAAACCTCTGGAAAGGACACATCTTATTTGCATCCTGAAACAATCATTTAAAATGTTAGGGATAATTTTATGATGGCTTTACATCTCTTTTGCGCTGCCATTGTATCACTGTTGTGAGACATCAGCAGTGCAAAAGATGCACCATGTTCCAAAATAGGCCTCACTTCATCAGCATCAAGATACTGTTAGTTTAAAATATATATCTTTAGGACTGTGTAGGGGACATAGAGAAGCAGAGGCTTCTGTAAATGTCAAAGTTGTTGAAAAACTGTTTGTCCTTCAACCTTTTTCCTTGTCTTTTCAAATTTTTAAATACATGTTTTAATATTTTTGAAATGTTTGTTCTCTCTTTCACAGATTGAAAGTATGAAAAAAAATTGAATAAGTTAACAAGAATTATAAGGTAAATGTTTTCTACTCTTTTCGTTACATTTCTATCACATTCACCTACTATAGGGCTTCAGATTATAGAACTTTAAACAAAGTTTAACTAAATGTGGAAATTTGGAGCTGTGCCCGTGGCTTTTAGTTCAATACGCAAGTGCATTGACCTAAAATGCGTGTGCAGATTACCAAATCGCCGTCTGTTTCCTCGGGCGCACTCCTCCCACACCTTTGAAGTGAAGTTTAGCTTCACTTCAAACGCCCCGGCTGCTTTACATCCTCATTCTGCTGTCCCCGCTCCGTCCCCTCCCCTGTCCGCCGTGTGCATTTCTCCTCCCCCCCACAGTAACGCCACTCACACACGCAACGCCACTCACACACGCAACGCCATTCACACACGCAATGCCACTCACACACACAACGCCACACACACACACAACGTCACTCTCACACACTACGCCATTCACACACGCAATTCATCCACGCAATGCCACTAGTCCACACAACGCCACTCATCCACGCAACACCAATGATCCACACAACGCCAATCATCCACGCAATGCCACTCATCCACACAACGCAACTCATCCATTTGCAAAACCAAAAGGACAAACTCTTCTATTGTGAGACCTATTGCATTTTCAATGCTTGATTCTTTCACTTCCTTATCTATTTTGTTTTCCACAATTATATCCTCTTCCATCTTTTCTTCGGTAAATAAATCTATTAAACACCATCTCTGGTTTAGTCCCTATAGCAGTCTTTCTTTTAACATTACTCTCTGTTTACTTCCCTTGTACTTACTCCTTTATTTATTTTTTTTAAAAATTGGGGTTAGCTCCCGGTTCGCGTACCGGCGAGCGAACCGGAAAGCGAACAAAAAAAAAACAGCTTGCCAGAGTGTTACACTTTCTAGCAATTTTTGTATAAAGGGGAGGTAGTTCTGAAAAGAACTTTTTTTTAATGTTTTTGTTGTTTTATATATTTTTTTCTTTTTTGAATATTATTTGGTTTTTCTTTATTTTTTGAACAATTTTATGTTTTTTTTGGTTTTTTTGAAAGGGAAAGAACAAAAAGAGGCATTGAAAAGGGCTCAACAGGAGCAAAAAAAAATTATTGCTTGGGGCGTTTAGAGCATTGGTGTTTTTCAAATGCTAAATTAATTAATTTAACACTCATATTAGCACAAGAAATTAAAGTGCCACAATATAAACAAGTAAGCTTCATATGAACAAATTTTTTTTGGATATTTGGCACTGTTTCGCGTGCCTCTGCAACCGTCAGAGAAATATCAGCTGATGTCCTGGCCACAGAAGTTGGAGGGTTCTCTTGCAGGTCACGCATCTCTGCCCGGCTATAATTTAGTGGATGCCACCTCTGCATATGTCGGTGCATCGTGCAGTTTCCATAACTGTACTTTTTTTCAGTGCCCCTGGATAATTCATCTTGGCATATAAGGCACGTAACATAGCGTGCATTAACTTTTTTCTTTCCTGCTGGAATAGAAAAAAACTGCCAGATAAAACTATTTTTGTAATGAGATACCCGGGGTAACTCTTTCAAAAATCGTGGTGCCTCTTCTTCCTCTTCCTCTTCTGGATCCTCTTCCTCCTCTGGGTTTCAAAGGAACTGTGGAGGTGGTCCTCTCTTGTTATAAGGAGGTGGTGGTGGTGGTGGTGGGGGTCCAGCAGCTGCAGCTACTACTGAAGCCATTTTTTTCACAGAGCAAAATAGGTCTTCCTTTCTCAAAGTTGAAAGTCAGAGTGAGAAAAAAGGTGGGGGCTTTCATCATTTGGGAAAAAGAATAGTTCTAAACCAATGAAAAGTGTTATTTTTAGGTCACATGACCTAGTCTTACATCATTAGGAAACCAAAAGTGAAATGAACCAATGAAAAGTTTTATAAACAAGTCACATGACCTGTTCCGCTCATGTTACGCGCTGCGCGCCGCGCCCCGGATCGCTTCCGGTTCGCGGTCCGGAGCACTTCCGGGAGCGCTGACGCGGCGCGTCATAAGACGCATTACGCGACAACGTGATATGTCGCGCTTCCGCGACGCGTCACGATGTTGATTTCTAATGCAGCAGTTGCGCAAATGGAACGTTTACCGGTTAGCGGACCGGGTTGCGGCATTAAATTGAGCTAACGGAAAGCTTCCCGGTTTGCGAACCGGCAGCGAAACAAAAAAAAATATATAAATAAAAACATTAAATTACAAAAATGTTAAATATATTTTTGAATTAGAATAAAAATACATTTTACAGCTTTTGATATTTGCTATTAAAAAACCATTGAAATTCACTGAAAAAACCATAGGTTATAGACCATATATAGTTAGGAATTAGCATTTACAAAACCATATTTTACTCACACAAAACCATTGAAATTTCATATATAGTTAGTTGCCCTAACTATATATCGCGCACCCGCAATCCACTGCTGATGATGTCACATATTACATCATTCATGACATGGTCAGTGACATCACTGATGACATTACTGATGACATCTCAAATGACATCACTGATGACATCACTGATGACATCATCCAGTGACTGTATGTTGCAGTAAAGTAAAAATATGTCTTACATATTGAAGAATGAGTGGATGTTTAAGTGTCTGGATGAAGGATTTAGTAGGTGCATAACTGACTGTATGAGAGAGTGATTAAATGTTTGTCACTGAGTGCATGGGTTAGTGACTAAACTGTCTTATTTTGTGCATCATTATATCTGTTGTTCTGTATACTGCTGCATGTGTTGATCAGTAGCTATATGAGTAACTATATGGGTTATTGATTGTTTGTCCAAGTATTTGTATGGGAGACAGAGTATGTGTGTGAGTTGATGGAAGGTGTATGACTCTGTGCATAGATGTGTGAGCAGTTGATTCACTATATGTATATGTTCAAAAGTGCATGTGGAAACAGCTGCATGGGCAGTTGACTGTGTGCATGAGTGTATTGCTGAGTGAATGGATATCTCATTGCTACATGTCAAAGTAAGTACATATGTAAAACACAGTACATGTGAGAGTAGACATATATAAATAACTGTGTAGAAGAGCCAGTGAATATGTGAGTGGCTGCATGGATCATTGAAAACTTGTATCAGTGATTGTATAAGAGAGTAAAAATATGTTAGAATATGTTTGAATTAGTAAGGTGTGTATAACTGTATAGTTGAGGAAATGGAGGTGTGATTGATTCTTTGCATGACTGAGTAGGTGCATGAGTAACTCCATGGATGAGTGACAATCTGTGAGTGTCTGTTTACACTGAGTGTATCTAAGGTTATATTAGAGTCTGAAGAGGTTCATCGTATTATCACATGAATGATGTCATCAGTGATGTCATTTGAGATGTCATCAGTGATGTCATCAGTGATGTCACTGACCATGTCCTGAATGATGTAATATGTGACATCATCAGCAGTGGATTGCGGGTGCGCGATATATAGTTAGGGCAACTAACTATATATGAAATTTCAATGGTTTTGTGTGAGTAAAATATGGTTTTGTAAATGCTAATTCCTAACTATATATGGTCTATAACCTATGGTTTTTTCAGTGAATATATATATATATATATATATATATATATATATATATATATATATATATATATATATATATATATATATATATATATATAGCAAGGAGCAAGGACGTAAGTCCGAAACGCGTCTGATGACTGGCGCCACCTTTTACCATTTGATCGGTAAATAAATATCTTTTGAAATCGAAGCCTGGCTTGCGGAGATTATTGGAGTAGTCTGTGTACTTGTGTGTGCTGGCTGACGGCTGCCGCCGGCAACAGGTTGGATTCGATATATATATATATATATATATATATATATATATTGCGCTCGTCACAACCATGCGAATCCACAAGGAAAGAAACGACAGCACTCGGGGGTACCTTTTGCCACGAAGTAGTTTTATTAACTACAGGCTAGCCACAGACGCGTTTCGGCACTTAGCCTTCGTCAGTGTGTGTGTTCACACGTTCAACCGGTGCGTTTATAAATGTTAACAATGTACAAAGGTTACACCTCTAAGCCGACATCGACAGAGGACTAGAACTCTCCCAACCTTAGCACGCGCCATCTTGTAACGGTGCAGTACACCTTACATTACTCAATGCTCATGGTGAATATACTAAGCATTATTACAACTACAAATAGGTAAGCGTGCTCAAGTGGGAGGTATATACAAATTAATTGTGATACATACACACTGTTAGATATAGCCGTGGATCGGCAACAGTCCTCTAAAATAAAGAGAGGTGACCCTTCTAACAACCTTTGCACAGAATTATATACATTATCAAAAATCAGTAAATGTAAACATATCATACATCGTATGGAGATTGAAGGTGCCGAAAGAAAACGTGAAAAAGTGCCATAGGTACATCCTTTCTAGTTACTTTTCATACATCATATGTTATTAGGAATCAAAGAGCCCTTTGAACCTACAGATGAATCTAGTTGAAAGAATGTGTATATGAACAATGAATCTCATTCTGTGTGTATAACAATGAAGGATCAGTTTCAAAGTTCATCTAGGTCAACCATCATTATTAACACACAGAAACATGTCGTTCATACCGTTATCCACAAAATATCAGCAAATACAGAATACAATTAGCTACAATAACCACAGCACCCTTATTTACCTAAATGGAAAACCATTTCTTCCCCACTGTTCATCCCTTTCGGCCATTTTGTGGAAAGATCTATAATGTAGCGTGATTCAAGTCTGCGTAATCGTCGCAGACGGTCACCTCCCCTGGCATTGTTCTTGATAGTATCAAGACCAAAATATTGCAGCTGGCTACGGTCCCTGTTGTGTTTCTCGGCGAAGTGCCGAGCAACTGGGTAGGATTGATCGGCTTTGTCGATCGCCCTGAGGTGTTCTAAGATCCGTAGCTTGAGCATGTTGATAGTGCTCCCTATGTAGCGGAGGCCACATGGGCAGGTCAAACAGTAAACTGCTAGAGGTGTGCTGCATGTAATGAACTGTTTTATTTGCAGTTTCTTGCCAGTGTCAGGAATTTCTATAGAGAGGACCCTTTTACTTCCAGCACACGCTTTGCATTTTCCACATGGAAAAAACCCACTCATAGTTTTTAAGGTGTTACTTTTAGGCAGTGGTTTCTCTAGATGGCTAGTAACTAGATAATCTCTTAGAGATCTAGTTTTGTTAAAGGTTATGAGGGGATGAGCGGGTAGGTCATCTTTGAGGATATTATCCGTTTTGAGAATGTGCCAGTTCTTACGGAGCATAGATCTTAAATCATTGGCTCCAGCAGAGAAAGGAGTTATTAATCTGAACTTGCCTTTACCATCAGTTGGTTTCTCTGGGATGGGTTTGGTTTTCAGCAAGGAGTCTCTAGGGATAGCCCTTACTTTACTCAAGGTGTTTTTTAAAAGAGCCTCCCCGTATCCCCTGGCCTTAAATTGATTCACACATTCAATTGCTGCCACATCAAAATCCTCTAATCTTGAACAGTTCCTACGGAGTCGAAGTAACTCTCCGTACGGAATGCTCTTAATAAGTTGTGGGGGATGACTACTGCTGGCAAAGAGGGTGGAATTGCCAGCAGCAGTTTTCTGTGTAGAGCTGTGTGAATCTGCTGATCCTCTGAAAACACTTTTAGGTCCAGATAGTCTGCGGTAACCAATCTTACCGTCCCTGAAAAGTGTAAGTTGTAAACATTCTCATTCAATTGGTTAATAAAGGCCTGTGCTGTTACTGATGAGCCCCGCCAAACAATAAACAGGTCATCAATGTACCTGAACCAGCCCTCCGTCTTTCCTTCTGATCCATCTACCATACAGCTCCTGGGTACCTGCTCCTCCCACCAGCCAACGAAAAGATTCGCATAGCTGGGAGCGAAGCAGGTACCCATCGCCGTTCCGGACACTTGTCTGAACAGTTGGTCCTCGAATAAAAAGATATTATTGTTCAAACAAAATTCAGTGAACTCGAGGATCATAGTATTGTGTGTAGTAAATCTCAATTGTCTCAGGTTCAGAAAGTGCTGGATTGCTTTTAGGCCTTGTTGATGGTCAAGTATTGTGTACAGGCTTGTAATGTCTAACACAATAAGTATTTACAACAAGGGGTGGTGAGGGACAGAGTCTCTGAATTAAACAGAATACTCTCACCCAGTCAAGAGATCAGGGCTAGATCCAACACCGTTTTTTAGCTCACTGCACCATCCCAGTTTCAGAACCTGGCTGTATGCAAATTAGTCTGTTCCTGTCCCAGTGCATGATGGGAACAGGACAAACCAAACTACAGAAGCCAATTCTTACACTGGGAAGGAAACAAGCTCCCGGGGACCGGTTTCTGGCATTACAGCCGTCTTCGGCCCGGTTTGCTTGAATCCTGATGGTGCAATGAGCAAGGGTCTCACATCTGAGAATACCCTTCCATGCTTAGGGTGGACAAAAATATTTACAAAAAGGGGTGGTGAGGGACAGAGTCTCTGAATTAAGCAGAAAGCTCTCACCCAGTCAAAAGATCAGGGCTAGATCCAACACCGTTTTTTAGCTCACTGCACCATCCCAGTTTCAGAACCTGGCTGTATGCAAATTAGTCTGTTCCTGTCCCAGTGCATGATGGGAACAGGACAAACCAAACTACAGAAGCCAATTCTTACACTGGGAAGTGAGATAAATAACGGTGATGGATCAAGCCCTGATCTTTGGACTGGGTAAGAGTGGTCTGCTCAATTCAGACACTCTGTTCATCACCACCCCCTTTTGTAAATCGATTTTGGCCACTATAGGTGTGGCAGGGTATACTCAGACATGAGTCCCTTTCTCACTGCTCCATCAGGATTCAAGCAAGCCGGGCCGAAGAGGCTGAAATGCCAGAAACCGGTCCCCGGTAGCTTGTCTCCTTTCTGGTAAAGAATTGGCTTGGTAGTTTAGTCTGCCCTGTTCCCATGATGCACTGGGCCAGGGACAGACTGATTTGCATATAGCCAGGTTCTGAGCTGGGATGGGGCAGTGAGATAAATAACGGTGATGGATCAAGCCCTGATCTTTGGACTGGGTAAGAGTGGTCTGCTCAATTCAGACACTCTGTTCATCACCACCCCCTTTTGTAAATCGATTTTGGCCACTATAGGTGTGGCAGGGTATACTCAGACATGAGTCCCTTTCTCACTGCTCCATCAGGATTCAAGCAAGCCGGGCCGAAGAGGCTGAAATGCCAGAAACCGGTCCCCGGTAGCTTGTCTCCTTTCTGGTAAAGAATTGGCTTGGTAGTTTAGTCTGCCCTGTTCCCATGATGCACTGGGCCAGGGACAGACTGATTTGCATATAGCCAGGTTCTGAGCTGGGATGGGGCAGTGAGATAAATAACGGTGATGGATCAAGCCCTGATCTTTGGACTGGGTAAGAGTGGTCTGCTCAATTCAGACACTCTGTTCATCACCACCCCCTTTTGTAAATCGATTTTGGCCACTATAGGTGTGGCAGGGTATACTCAGACATGAGTCCCTTTCTCACTGCTCCATCAGGATTCAAGCAAGCCGGGCCGAAGAGGCTGAAATGCCAGAAACCGGTCCCCGGTAGCTTGTCTCCTTTCTGGTAAAGAATTGGCTTGGTAGTTTAGTCTGCCCTGTTCCCATGATGCACTGGGCCAGGGACAGACTGATTTGCATATAGCCAGGTTCTGAGCTGGGATGGGGCAGTGAGATAAATAACGGTGATGGATCAAGCCCTGATCTTTGGACTGGGTAAGAGTGGTCTGCTCAATTCAGACACTCTGTTCATCACCACCCCCTTTTGTAAATCGATTAACACAATAAGTAGGCAGTCGTTGTCCCATTTCACATTCCGTATTTTGTTTAAGAAATCCTTGGTGTCCCGTATATACGAAGGTAAAGTGAGTACCAGGGGGAATAGAAATTTATCAATAAAACGGGACATGTTTTCAGTGAGACTGCCAATCGATGACACAATCGGACGGCCCGGTGGGTGTAGATTATCCTTATGTAATTTTGGCAGGTGGTAAAATGTTGGTGTGAGAGGTTGGCTGGTCCGGAGAAAGAGAAATTCATCTTTGCTAAGCATGTTACAATTGTGCCATTTCCTTATCAGTTTATCATAACTCTGGATACTTTCTAGATATACATCATTGATACATTTGACGTAGAACTTTGTGTCTGAGAGCTGGCGTAGTGCTTCATATCTATAGTATTCTCTAGTTAGTAGTACCACGTTCCCCCCTTTGTCCGAAGGTTTGATTATAATTTTTTCATCCAAACTCTGCGTCGCGACACACTACTGTGTCGCCTGCCATGTGTGGGTGTGTCGCGCGATGTCGATGAGATGCACAAAAATTCACAGAAGAGGGATAGCATTACGCGAGCGTGTGGCGTGGCCTTGTTCACTTTGCAGCGCGCGTCCAATGGGCAGGCTTTCCTCAGAGCCGCCTCTGCTCCGCATTCCATGCGCTCTGTACTGCTCAGTTTTTATAGGAAAGGAAGCCTGGGTGCTCCTGAAAACATGAGGTAAAACATTGTCGCACTTAAATTATTTATTTTACTCTACATCACGAGGGATTCAGGGCTCAGACAAGGAGCCGCCGGCTGGGACCAGGAAAGTCCGCGAAACACTAGAGGAGCCCGCCCCGCTGAGAGCTGCTCCAGCCCAGTGCCAGGTAGAGAGCGCCTGACGTGAGGCCAGAGTCCGCCGCCCACCTGCCTTGTCGAGGACCCGCGGCTCCCTCTGGAACCTGCTGCATGCTTTCTGTAGTCTCCGTTATTCCCCCCCTTTCTGAGAAGAGGAACAGAGTTAGCCTTTTTACCGAAGTGCCACAACCTGTCACACCATGCTGCTGGTCTGTTTCTTCCTTGTGCTTGAGGGGTTATTAATGGCCTGTAAAGTTCCATCTCAAGGGAACAGTTGCTCTCTGCCACCTGCCCCTTCCCATACCCACCTCAGCTCCAGACCTCCGCATTATGTCTGGAGCCCACGCGCCATCTTACTCAATGCGCGCGCATTGGAATGTTATTAAATACTTGATGTGAATGCAAAACCACTCGGTTTTCACACGTTAGTACTGTGGGTCGCCAGGAGAAGCAGACATCTTAAATTGTGTCATTCTTTCTGATCTACACAGGGCCTACTCAACGTTCCTCCCTTCTGTCATCAATATCACGAGTGACACTCCGCCCAGAAAAAACGCACTACACTGTGTCCACAGCACCGCAAACTGCACCCCCTGGATAGCTAGGCCAGTTTGAGCAGATCTGATACCATGCACTTGTTTCCATGCCAATGTGTACTCTGAAAGGGGTTTTATGTTTAAAGAGCGAGCACACCTGGTCCAACCTTCACCTACTGCTGATTTTTAAAACCGTTTTATGTTGTCACTTATAAGCCTACGACAGCTTAACAAGTCTCTACTGTGAATTATGACAGCCAGCCATTGGCATTTAATGCCCCTCCACAATCGGCGAGTCTACCGAACAACTCTTGCGTGCGTGGCTGGTTCTGTGACGGGGTTGGCCCTTCCTACTTGTTAGAATTGAAGTGCTACAAATAGCAGTTTCTTCGTTCAAATGTTCATTCTGTTTTCCGTCCCTCCACTACTAACACAAATACTTTCGTGTGTCTAGCATAAAAGCTGATAGGTGCATAAGCACAGTTGCATTTCGTGTTTCTAGCATAAAAGCTGATAGGTGCATAAGCACAATTGCAGAATTACACAAGCATTTTGAAAGCTAGTAGGTGTTGCCTTGGCAAGTTGAGACTTATTTTTAGGGAGGGAGACAGAGAGAGGGAGAGAGACAGAGGGAGAGAGGCAAAGGAAGACAGAGGGAGGGAGTCAGGGGAGACAGAGGGAAGGAGAGGGAGACAGACAGAGGAGAGAGGGAGAGAGAGGGACGGAGACATGGAGAGAGGGAGACATGGAGAGAGGGAAACATGGAGAGAGGGAGACATGGAGAGAGGGAGACAGAGAGAGGGAGACCTGGAGAGAGGGAGACAGAGAGGGAGAGGGAGACAGAGAGAGAGAGGGAGACAGAGAGGGAGACGGAGAGAGAGACAGAGAGGGAGACAGAGAGAGAGGGTGACAGAGAGAGAGGTTGACAGAGAGAGGGTGACAGAGAGAGGGTGACAGAGGGCGAAAGACAGGGAGACAGAGGGAGGGAGACAGAAGGAGGGAGACAGAGAGAGGGAGGGAGACAGAGAGAGGGAGGGAGACAGAGAGAGGGAGGGAGACAGAGAGAGAGAGGGAGACAGAGAGAGAGGGAGACAGAGAGAGAGGGAGACAGAGAGAGAGGGAGACAGAGAGAGGGAGACAGAGAGAGGGAGACAGAGGGAGAGAGGCAGAGGAAGACAGAGGTAGGGAGTCAGGGGAGACAGAGGGAAGGAGAGGGAGACAGACATAGGAGAGAGACAGAGAGAGGGATACAGAGAGAGAGGGAGACAAAGAAAGGGAGACAAGAAAGGGAGAAAGAGAGAGGGAGACAGAGAGAGGGTGACAGAGGGCGACAGACAGGGTAGACAGAGGGAGGGAGGCAGAAGGAGGAAGACGGAGGGAGAGAGACAGAGGTGGGATGTCCCAAAGGATTTATGGACTGCTGTTGAGTGTCTCTCAGTTACATTGATTTGTTCCCTCTGAAATTAGGAGTGGGGGTGTGGGTGTGAGTGGGGGGGAGTGGGGTTGTGTGTGGGTGTGTGTGTGGGGTTGTGTTTGGGGTGGGTGTGTGTGGGGTTGTGTGTAGGGTTGTGTGTGTGGGTGGGGTTGTGTGTGTGGGTGGGGTTGTGTGTGGGTGGGGTTGTGTGTGGGGTGGGGTTGTGTGGGGGGTGTGTGTGTGTGGGTTGGGTTGTGTGTGTGTGTGGGGATGTGAGGGTGGCAGTATGCAAGTGACATCATGGTGCATGACATCGCATGAAGTAACATCACAGCTTGTGACATCACAACAGGCCTTGTTCCTTGTCGAGGTGGGCAGTCTCAAAGGTTTTATGGACTGCTGTTGAGTGTCTCTCAGTTATATTGATTTGTTCCCCTGAAAGTGTGTGTGTGTGTGTGAGTGTGTGTGGGAGTGTGTTTGTGGGTGTGTGTGTGTGGGGGGGTGTGGGTTGCCTGTGTGTGGGGCTGTGTGGGTGGGTGTGGGGGCGGTGGGGGTTTGGGGCTGTGTGTGGGTGGGGTTGTGTGGGTGGGTGTGGGGGGGTGGGGGGGTTGTGTGTGGGTGGGGTTGTGTGGGTGTGTGTGGGGCGGTGGGGTTGTGTGTGGGTGGGATTGTGTGGGTGTGTGTGAGGCTGTGTGTGTGTGTGGGGGTGGGGGGGTGTCATTGTGTGTGGGTGGGGTTGTGTGTCGGTGGGGATGTGCCGTAAATCACTGGGGCATGTGTCTGTGTGCATGATTATATTCTTGTTTCATGCACAAACCTAACCTTGCTTACACTCAGTTTTGCCAGTCACTGGCTTTGTTAGACCAGATTAACAATTGCTTTATTAACCTTCCTGCTTTCTCAAATTTGCTTGGAAATGCACCACTTGCCCACTACTTTTTCAAAAACAAATTTGCAACCCCCTTAGGTGGTGCAGGCTCGCTCGCTAGGCTCGCTCGCGTTACTGTGTCCCTGAATTTTTTTTCACAAAAAGGTGTGTCACCAACATGAAAAGTTTGGAAAGCTGTGGTGTAGACTATCCTTATGTAATTTTGGCAGGTGGTAAAATGTTGGTGTGAGAGGTTGGCTGGTCCGGAGAAAGAGAAATTCATCTTTGCTAAGCATGTTACAATTGTGCCATTTCCTTATCAGTTTATCATAACTCCGGATACTTTCTAGATATACATCATTGGTACATTTGACGTAGAACTTTGTGTCTGAGAGCTGGCGTAGTGCTTCATATCTATAGTATTCTCTAGTTAGTAGTACCACGTTCCCCCCTTTGTCCGAAGGTTTGATTATAATTTTTTCATCCTTCATGAGGTCGTGTAGAGCCAGTTTTTGTGGCTCCGTGATGTTGTACTTTATCGGATGATTTGCTTTCCTGTACTGCATGAGTTCTTGGGTCATGGCTTCGGAAAAGGCGTCGATTGCATCCCAAGGCATCTGTGGGATGAATATTGATGGAGGTTTGTACCCACTCTCTTCACGATCTTGCTCAATGCCCAGGGCTAAAGCTCTTTGTCCTCTGTTGAGGATTTCAGATGGATTCTGTATGGGATTTTCTTCCCGCAATTCCTCGAGGGTCTCCAGAGCTTCGATTTCTCTGCCCGTAAGGGCATCTGTAGCTGTTGCTCTAATGCCTTTCTCTCCACTTTCTTTTAGGTGAGGTCGTAGTTTGAAATATTTATGCAGCTTGAGCTTGCGTGTAAATCTGAAGAGGTCTATTCTCATTTGGGTATATTCCAGTGGGGTGCTGGGGCAGAAGGTGAGTCCAAGGCTGAGTAGGTTTGTTTCAGTGTCCGTTAAAGTTCTTTCAGTTAGATTGACCACCGTTAGATTTTGACTTGTGGTTTCTAATGCCGGAATCACTTTTTGTTGCCACGGGTCCGATTGCCCCAGTTGTTGGGCTTCGCTCTGCCTCTTCCCTTTCCGCCGCCGCTTGCCGCCGCCTGCTCTCCTTGTCCGCCTCGTTTTTTTGTTGTTTGTTGTTGTTCCGCCATGTCCGGTGGTTTTGTCTTGCCGCCTCGTAGTCAGGTCCCCTTGATGACATCGTATTCCTGGTGAAAAGGGGTCTTTTCGCTATCATGGGCGTCATTTGGTCGTGATCTTTGTCGTGTCTTGGCTGGTACCCTCATATTCTGTTGCTCATCTCTGGATTCGTTCTCCGTCACTTCGGATTCAGATGTGAGAATTTCTGGTGTTGGGGTGGTTCTGGATTGGAGTGCTTGGCGTGATGCGTCATACTTCCGTGCATATGTGAAGATGCGACCCTGTTGGTAATCATCCTCATCCCTTTCGTATTTCTCTTGTTGTCTAGTATGAATTTTTTGTTCATATTTGGTGAGGCGGGATTTCATATCGGTTTTGAGCTGGAGCACAAGCTCTTTGTCCGATTCCTTCTCCAGTTCCTCCTCTAAGTTCTTTATTTCGTCCAGTGCCTTTTCGCGGTCACTCCAAGCATATTTAATTAATATCTTGAGGGTCCCTTCCGTATAGGCAGCTGTATGCAATTCCCAGTCTGTGAGCAGCTGAGGGTCAGGGTTCTCGTATGATGGCACAGTGTGAACCCTTAGACCACGTGGTACTCTTTTTACTTCCACGTAACTGGTGAGGCTTGTGGCTTCCCACCATTTGCGTGTCTCACGTTCATGCAGCCTTTCCAGCTTTATCATCATTTCTTTTATTTTTGCATTCTGTGGATCTGCCGCTGGCACATTTTCACTGGCCCTCTCACGTCTGTCACGATGTTTAAATATGTCTTTTGCCGCCGTGCGGCGTTCAGTCTCTGAAAACATTTTGCCGGTTTCAATTGCGCTCCTTACTCAGTAAAGTGCAGGCACATTGGTTAACGGGCTTGGCTTGTAGTAGCTCCGTGGAAAGGTGACACCCCCTGGCGCCCTGCCTAGATTCCCGCTCCCTCGTTATATATATATATCAAGGCTCCAAACTCCGTCCTCCTTTATCGAACAAAGTACAGCACTCCGGGGGTAAAGGCAGTATTTCTTTATTTCGCCGGTAGCAGTATGAACAGACGCGTTTCGGACGCAAGTCCTTCGTCAGTGTTTACTCCTAACGCTGTAAGGCAGCTGTTTTTAAATGCGTCATCACAACTTGCCCATTGACATAAATGACGGTATCAAAATCGCTTTTGTCGCGCTTGCAAATGTGGTGTCCATCTTTAAATATTTCACATTAAACATATTATTCAGATGTATATCATCAGACATATATAGTAATACATATCTATAGACATCAGCCTTCAGCGGCAGATATGCCGATACACGGCGAGATTAGATATGTCTTACTATATATGTCTGATGATATCCATAATTACTTTACAGATTGCCCTAAGTAAAGTTTGTTTCCTATGTGTCATAGCTACACAGGGTTTGAGCTATGCTTAATCTGGTGACTTTTGCAACTTTGGGGTTCACCATTACAAGTTAGTTTCATTTATCCTCAAGGTGGACACACTTCCGCCACAAATAATAATCCTCTTTCTTACACTAAGTGATTACATTTGCCTCTAAGGCCCCAATTGTGAGTGTGGCAGTCCACTGACTCCCGACTGCCCTATTAAGAGTCAGGAAGTTGAACCACCACAGCCCTGCTCCAGCAGCCAGGGAACCGCTGTTACCTGGCAGTGTTGCAGCGGTGTAGAGACATCACTATGCTTGACCGGACTGCCACGGTCCCGCCAAGCATATTAGGATTTTCCCCCCACCAGGGTTTTCATGGCAGTTCCTCTGCCATGAAAACATTGGTGGAGAGGAAACAAAGTGGTCCCCACATGACCCCCTGGTGCCTCTGAACCCTTTGGATGCATACAAGGGACCACAACATCTGCCCACTTGTGTGCATGCGCAATAGTTCCTCCACGGCATTGAATTTTCTGTCCATGTCATGCAGGAACTGTTTTTGGCGTTCATATTTCAGTGTCCTTTTTTAGAGGCACCACTGTGGGAACACCAAAAAAAACCCGCCAGACAGGAGGAAACTCCTAATCTGGCTGGCGGCCTGACCATGGCTTTGGCGGTGCGGTGACGGGGTGGACCCAGCGCCGCACTACCTAAGTCATAATCGGGCCCAAAGTTGGATATGTTAAACAGTTCCTGACTTTCCAAGGTTTTCCAATTAATATGTGTAGCGTTGTGGGAGATGTAGTTCACACATTTTTTCCTATGTGTTAAAGAAGTGGTAGTGTTGGTGTGCGGTCCTACTGTAGGTGACATTCAGAGTGGTACTGTGTGTACATTAAAATCAGTCTATAAATAAATGTAGAAATAGGTCAAGATATGTGGGTTATATATAGTTCATTTTGCAGAATATATATATTTACACCTGGATTAGGGATATGATTGAGAAATCTGGCATGTGACTGTGTGTCCAGCCATTGTGTGGCAGATGTTTTATCCTAATATATCAGTAGCTGGAAATCTGTACTTAGGGTAGAGGGTTGATTGATTGTGGAGTTTGAGTTATGTGGGTAAAGTCTGATGAAGATTACACTGTGAATAGTATTGAGTTTTAGTTTAAGTATAAAATAGTACCAGAATTTTTATTTTTGAAAAAAGGTTAGTGTTAGAATTGTATGTAATAGTGAACATGTACATTTTAAACCAATTTTTGAAACAATGTTCTTTCACATACTGATATGAGGTGTGTGGATTTATAAAATTGTATTAGGTGAGTGTTTTATATGGTTGTATAGTGTGAGACAGGTGGCCAGACAGGGAGACTCATTAACTTGCAGTTAGAAAAGTTTTGGAGTTAATAGAGTTACTTTTAGTTGTGCTGCTAGTTAACATTGTCATTTAAAAAGCTTTTAAAAGTTTTGCTAACTGTTTCTTTTGTGTGGCCTTATAGTTCAAGGGCATTTTGTTTGAGATGTTTTGTGGTTGTTGTGGACATGTTAGGGCTATTTATGTTTTTTTTTCCCTGTAACAAAGGTGGGGAGGATGAACCACCATGTTTCTGAAAACAGAAAGTATACTCTAAGGGGCATACGTACAAGCCCGTATTGCCACCACAACGCCACTTTTTCCAACATTGTGGTGGTGATAGGGGCTTAGCCTTATTAACAAGGTAGCATTATGCCGCTTACCGTGGCTTAACGGTGTCTTATAAATAAGGCCCCCTTTCACACAATGCTTAGCGTGAAAGAGGTGGGCAGTGGGTGTTGAGGAGGGCGGTCCACCGCAACACCCATTGATTTTGATTGCTGCCCCCATTCACAAGGGCAGCGTAAATAGAAGGCAACACCAAAATTAAGACCAGGAAAACCTGGTCTTAAGTTGGTGAAATGAAGAGAAATACATTATTTCTCCTCGTTGTTGCTTTTTCCATGTGTGCCTCTTTGTGCAGCACACATGGAAAAAGTTAAATGCCTTGGATTGTTTATGTACAGGAATGTCCCCATGCCTGTACATAAACAATCTTAAAACAAAATTGCGATTTTGTAACTTCCATTTGTGCTGTATTTAGCAGCACACATAGAAGAGTCAAAATTATGTAATTTGAAGATTGTTTATGTACAGGAAGGTTGAACTTCCTGTACAGGTATTTTCTTACATGTAATGTCGGAGATTACTGTAGTAGACACACATTTTGGCGTTGGCCACCCACTCTGACAAAGTTTGAGAGTTTTTTGCTATGGTGATTCCAATAAGCTCCTGTATAGAGGGCTTGCATATTGCTTTGCAAGCTATATTTTTCTACATATTTGTCATTTTATAACTGTATGTATTCTGTTTGTCACTTTTTGAACACTTGATTTGGGTAAGCTGTTAAGCCAATGGTAAAGAGCAAAGGTTTCATCGGTTCATTGGGAAATGTCATGACAGATTTCATAGGCTTGATCTGTTCATTATTAGGAAAAATATGTTTTAAATACAATAGGCTTTAAAGGATGTAGGCAGGTATTTTGTTAAATGGAAATTTCGCAGATCCCTGTAATAGGCAAGGGTTTTGGTGTTGGTGATCCACCTGAACAAACAGTGGCAATAGAAGATATGTCATACAATTAATCTTGTTAGACTCTCTTAGGAGAAATAGTGTTTACCTTCCCACGGTAATTTCTATCCATATGTACTGTTATGACTGTTAGCCACATTGTTGTATGGCATTTTAGATTCAGAATGGATTTTCCCGATTCATGTCCTCATGTAGGTACAATTCTCGTTGCCCTTATATAGGCATAAGAAATCCAGCCCTTATTTAGGCATAGCCCAAGCTACGCAAATACAGGCATGGCTACTTTCATTAGCTCATCAACGTCACAACGATTTCTTGGAAAACCAGACTCTTAAGCAGAAAGGACTTCCCCTAGCCTGGATATTGATTTCTCCTAGAAACTCATTATTATGCATGAATAACTATTCCTTAGAGGTTCATCCATGACATTCATATGCCTGACTTTATGTCAACTCTGGCATTCCTAAACACCTTCAAGGTATAAATATACCTTCACTTGCTATAGCAAGATACAGTGGTTCGAAGCAGGTCAAAGACCTACTTGCCTGATGCAGCTCGCTACAGCAAGTGCCGAAGGAAGCTGACTCTCCAGCTGACGCACTGATAAGAAAGCTGCCCTTCTCTGCCGAGAATCCAGCTCCAGTGTTCCCGACTACCCTTGCGGGGTGTTGGGAATTCGAGTCTCGAGACAGAGATACCAGACCTCCTTCATTCTAAGGTATGGAGCTGTTTTGAACCTAGAGAAACCTTTGGTAGATTCTTGGCAAAACTAAACCTATGCAAAAGACCATACTTACTTCTTCCCACGTACTAGACTTAGGTTAGGTACATTGGGGTAGGCGTATTTTAGAAGCACCAGTTGAGTATTTTAGTCTATCTTATTTATGTATGTATTTTTATATGGCTTATAAACCATACAATGCTATTACAGTATTATTTCATAATACTATTCTCGCTGTACGCATTATACTTTGCATTCTGCCTAACAATTGTAGCAGTTCACTTCTCTTGCATGAGAAAGAAGACTGTTCAATAAACCTTTTATTGAAAATGCCTGTCTCTCTATTTCTCTGCAACTTTGTAGTAACAAAGCACGCACGATTGACTCAGTGAAATACGTATCTATTGTTTCCACGACCCTGAGAGATATATTCTTATTCTTGGGAAACAAAGTTGTCATGTTTATGCGGTTGTCAGAAACTAATTCCTTCTTGTGTATTCGAGAAAGTTTCTAGTGACCTCTGAGTTAGCTGGCACACAAACATTTAAGTTTAGTATATTCGATAGAGACCTATTGACTTAAGTCCTACGTCAAATCTATAGGATATATTATTCCAATGCGCAGAGTCTATTGGGAATATAGGAACTACACTACAACATAATTGTCCTATGAAAAGCTTACGCTCAGTACAGTAGGCTTGAGTTGGTTATGTTGGCAAGCCAGTGATAAAAGTTAAAGGCCTGATTGTTTATGATGAAATAAAGTAGTAGGCCTGACATATTGAGGTTGAAAAGCAGTGGGAGTTACCCAGTGCTTTTCCCCCAAGCACTGTATTTTCTCTTTATTCTGAACACCTTTATCTCAAGGGTATAAACGATTATGATGTCTTCAATAATCAGTTGATGTTTTGACAAATAAATTGCATCTGTTGCAGATACGTAAATGAGATACAGTGAATGCTTATATCTTTTTTCCTTGAAATTGTCGCTACTGGTGATCCAATGGCTCAACAACAAGAGATACTCCACCACCATATACTCACCTGGGCCCATAAACTCACAAGTAGTCAAAACCACTGGGGTCAAGTTTACAATTTCCTCAGTGTTCAGGATTAGTTACTTTATATTCCTAACTATCCTTTCACTGATCAAAAAGTTCTTTCCTCTGGTCAATGGACCATTAGTTGAACTAGTTGATGGTGAAAATGACATAAACTAACTGTCCTTTAATCAATGTAAATAACCACAGACTCAAGAAAGTTTTAAATCTTTAGCTAAATTTCAAACGCATGTGAATCATCTCAAATACACAGTGCAGCCACCATCATTCTTAGGAGTGAAAATTCAATTAAATCATCAAAACATATATTTGGACTCATGCGATGATCAATGCTCAGAAAGGGAGAGGACAGAGAGAAAAGAACATCTGCAAATAGAGTGAAAATATAATTACCAAGAATGGTTTGAAGACCAGCCTCCTGGTCAAAGAGCTGGTAAGGGTCCCCTTGGGATAGATCAGGCGACAAAGACTTCAGGACAGGAATCAGGACAGGATAGATGACCTCTCTAGAATACCGACGATTGTGTAGCACCCCTCTCTGACACTCTCTTCCTCCTCGTGATTCTTCAGTGATCTTCTAATTTAACCCAATTAAATTAGGATAGAATGTTCTGCATTCAGCTCTTCATCAGCATCTCACAGCATCTCTCCCAGAATCAGCATCTCCCACTACACAGACAGCATCCCGAGCTCTGCTAACTAACTAACTATCTCAATTATACTTTTCATTCTTCATGTTCCACCCACTGAAGTTTCAAAATCGTAAAAATACATAATCATATTGGTCAGGCAAGGGGAAGATCATCACACCATGCTTACATGCCATTTAATTCAGTTAACTCATTGTTCGTAAACCCATCCCCTTAATATTTATTCAAAATGTTATTCCCATCCACTGCATGTATTCATTTTGAAACATTAATGACACTACGATGAATGGAACATCTCATTGATGAACTCTGCACCATCCGTTCCCAGGGTCGGACACTGGCGACCCTGGCATCCATTCAACCTCTTAAGTCATCATTCCGGGTTAACTTTCAGTGGACATGTGCAGTAGTCTAGTGACTCAGCTTACTTCAGTTTACATGAGAGGCCCAAATACGCACTAGTGATAAAGTCGGAGAGACAAAAGTTACTTTAAAAAATAAATGGTTTCACTGTATACCACCCACTTCTCCTCTATCCCAGTTTATTTATTAGACTTATCCCCACATTAGCTTTAATAAAAACCACTCAATATAATTCAAACAAGCAGATGCCATGCACGCGAGTCTTCAAGGCTCCATTTTAGTATCTTTTGCTCATAAACAAGAATTTCCCTCCAAGCGATAGCTCGTCATACTGTGTAGATGCAGTTGACGCATGATCAGTAAATATTTCCCATCAAAGCGGTTTCAGTCCTTTGTTCATGTTATTCTTATTAGCAAACACATAAGCAAGCTTCACTAACCGGCGTATTCGTGTGGTGCGCATTAGTTTTACACAAAATAATTTTAATAACTTGTTAGTGAGTTAAAGGAACAGATGGCTCCAGATCAAGTCTCTTTTCTATAAGTCCTTGCTCCATCAATCCCCTTCTGATGGCATTTTGACCCATCACAAAATTACCCATCCCAACTAGAGCCAACTTTCAGCATTTCTCATTCTCCTCTTTTTCTTTCTTAATTTCATCTTTTTATATAATCTTCCTTTCATTTCTTCCATTTGTATCTTCACGTTTTCCCTCTTTTCTTTCCTTTTCCATTCACTTCATATCTTCCCTTTCCTTTGTTTCTGCAACATTTGCACCAAATCATTATAGTTAAAACTATTATTTTTATACCAACTATTGGAAGAATTATTTGACCTAAAATACTTTTCCTTAAGTCAGAAAACCAAGCCCCTACTGAAGAGATACTCTTTGTTCATCTTTCCCATAGACTGTCAACCTCCAGTGGTTTAAATTATTCTTGAAGTTTTGTAATATTCTTAATAAACGCTCTAATTTCCTTACTTTTGTCAGGAATTTAAGTGCAACAATGTGGAACTTTCAGCATTTCACAGACTCCGCCCTCTTTTGCTAATAAAATATCAAGGGCAAGTTGGTTTTGTAAAACCATAGACCTAATCGCAACCATTTCTGTATTTATCATCAAGAAACCCACAGCAGTAGCTGTCGAGAGACAATCAACTACTGTCAACAATTTACAAATTCTATGTGAATTCAGAATGATTCCCACTGAAGGTATCTTTATTTTAAAATGTTTTTTTATTGACAAATTGATAGGGAAAACATACAGTGCATATACAATGAAGAAAGCTAAAGTTTACAAAGTAAATATAAGTTATTTCGATAACATATTTCATATTCCACTTAGTACACAGATAGAACACAGAAAACATAAATCATTTTATACAAACTAGAAATCAAGTGGCAGGAGTGTTGCGAGTGTTGCGGTTTGCTTGAAAACCCATTTCAAAGAGAGAATAGTTAAATAAAGTAGTTAGATAAAGTCACCCCGAATATTTCCAAGTTTTTTTAGTGACCGGGCACCTCTGAGTTTTGCCAAAGCCAGCTCCATAGACTAAATTTCATTTACTAATAACCACCAGTCTCCAATGTTAGGAGTTTTAGGAGAAATCCAGGCTCTGGCTAGTGTTAATTTTGCACATGAGAAAAGAATCGTTACAAGTGCTGGCCGAGGCAAAGAGCCAGGATGTATATCCAATAGTACTGTTAAAGCGGTAATAGATGGTAGATGGATCTCCTTAATTACAAAAACGTTATGTAATTCTGCCCAAAATTCCTTTAAGACTGGGCAAGAAAACAGCATATGTTCCAGGTCTGCTGCTACAGCTTGGCATTTTGGGCACTTAGTACGATCGCCATAAGTGCTATTAAGGGACCACTTGGAAATCTTTTCCAGTGTATAATACAACATACATGTAGTTCTAAACTGTTGCAACCTTAAACTTGATGATCGGACGGAATTATTAATATTAGAAAAAGAACTAGATATCAGCTGGGGTGTTATATTTAAACCCGTTTTACTGATCCATTTCTCTGCAAATATTAAACAATTATCCGTTTTAAAAGCACTAAGACACCTGTAAGCTTCACTTATAGTCGACTTATTTTTGGATGTATATAGACAGGTCCAAATGTCGCAATCTAAGATTTCATAAATTGTATTTTTCCGTATCAAAAAATCGTGTCTCTGTAAATATTTAAATCTCTTTGTTTCAGGCAGGTCATACAATACTTTCAGTGTATGAAAATCTAAGAACCCAAGTGCTCCATACAGGTCACCCAAAACATTGATACCTTGAGCAGGCCATCTAAGGACCATACCATCATTAAGAACCCCACGTAAGCCCGGATTACCCCAAAGCCGTAATTTCGGGTGGTAAAAAGTAGGCTTACAAACTACTAATATATTGGACCAAATCTTGATTGCATCCTTTGCAGTCTTAAATTTCACCCTCTTGAAATAGTTGGGGTCAGTGACTCGAACAAAAACATAATTGAATCAGATTTTAACATAAATAAATGAAAAAATACGGGTCTTCACTATTGAGTAAAGACTGGAGACGCTTAACAAACGAGGCCCAGAAATATAATTTGACATCAGGGAAGTTGAGACCACCCTTATCCAAGTTGGTTTTTACCAATGCCAACGATCTTCGCGCTTTTCGAAATCCCCATATGAAGCTGCTGAAGATTCCATCTAATTGCTTAAAAAAATGTATTCAGAGCTAATGGGATTGAACGGAATAGATAAAGAAATTTAGGTAAAACCTTCATTTTGATTACGTTGATTCTGCCAATTACATTCAAGGGGAGTCTATGCCATTTTTTTAGTAACAGAGTAGTAGATTTAATTAGCTCATTGTAATTAATATGATTAATTTCTTTTATTTTGGAAGTGATCTTTACGCCAAGGTAAGTGGCAACTTTACAAATCTCTGGAACCACCGTTGTTGGTACATAATTGGCTACAATTTGAGTTTTGTTTATATTAAGCTTGTAGCCGGAAACTTTTCCAAATTTACAAGCCTCTATAGAAATCCCTTGTAAGGCCTCTATAACATCAGAAGAATAAATGGCAATATCGTCGGCATACGCCGTAATTTTCAGTGCCTGTGAGCCAGATCTAAAAGGCACGATTCGGGGCTGTACCTGGAGATCATGTAGAAAAGGTTCCAAAGAAAGGGCAAATAATAGAGGTGATAGGGGACAACCTTGGCGGGTGCCACGTAAGATGGTAAAATCTGAGGAGGTCAGCCCTCCATAACTAATACAAGCTGTAGGATTATCGTACAGCGCCCATATCCCCTTTACAAATTGCCCCCCGAGCCCCATCTTTGTCATGACACACCAGAGATAATCCCACCCCACTCGGTCGAAAGCCTTTTTGGCATCCAGCAAGATCATACCGAGTGGGGTGGATTCCATCCCTGCCACATTAAACGCCGTAATGGCCATATTACCGTGAGTGGTGGTATCCCTCCCAATCATAAAACCCATGCTGTTGCAGGTTAACTATTTTAGGCTTAAGCAGAGCCAACCTAGTTACTAAAATTTTCGCAAATATTTTTGCATCCCTGGGCGTAGTCGCACTTCGCGAAGCTAAGCGAAGACGTTCTCACACTACGCGAGCTTCGCGTAGCTTCGCGTAGCTTCGCGAGCATGCGTAGTAGCTTGCTGGACCCGTTCGCGAGCCGTTTTTCTTGCTCGGGAGTGCTTAGTGCGTGTTCAGGGCGCTGTCTGCGTGTTCGGGGGGATTGTAGAGTGCGACCTTACCCATTGTTTTTTCAATTGTCCCGCCCGCTCGCGTCCCCTATTTCCTCTTCCGGGTCGCGTATAACGTGTTCGCGTGGCGGACGTCTTGTTCGGGAACACAACTACTTGTTCACGCTGACAAAGAGCGTGTTCACGTGAAATCGCGCGCGAACTTACCCACGTGGTCACGATGGGCGCGGCCATCTTGTATTTCACACTCAATGCTATGGTTCTGGGCCTAGTTTTCTATCCACCTTTTATCTTTGCAATCTTTACCTATTTTCACAGTTTTTCTTACTTATTTTACTTATCATCTATCTCTCTCTGTCCCTAAGTTTATATTTTGCATTTTATTTCACCTTTTCCACCTTTTTTTAACTTTCCTACTGTTTTATTTTACTTCTTTAAGCTCATACTTCTTCCCCCTAACTAGTTTTTTTCCTTTTGTTCTAACTTTTCTTTTCCACCTCCACCTCCACCCCAGAACCATGGCAAAGGGGAGCAGCAGAACCGGCTAGAAGGGCAAGGCGCCTGCGCCCAACAGCCGGCAGCCTTGCGGCAGAATGAGACCTGCAGGGTTGAAGGCCCGGAATCTTTTCGGGGAGGCGGAGGTGGGCGCCCTTGACCTTGGCAGCAGGAGGCAGGCCAGGCTCTGGTTACCTCCAAGAGGAGCGTCACCCCCGGTGGGCAAAGGTGTGCCAGGCAGTCTACCGTTGCTCGGATATCCGGTGCACCCACCAGCTGCTGGCCCACCGGTGGGCAGACATTCTGGACAGGGAGCAGGACCTGTTGGAGCTGCTAGGTGTTGAGAACGTGGGGCTTGGAGAGTAGCTAGTAATATTAATAATTAAATATATAATCCGATAGTATAAGTATTGTGTATAATTCTTGGACGAATAAGTAACACGATTACTGGTGCGCTTAGTTACATTGCAGATCAATTTCGTCTCAAAATCTTCTGTTATTGTATGACACAGGTGCTGCTCGCCACTTCTCTTACTGGTTTGTAACTTTGCGCTAGCTTGGGCTGGTGTTGATGTTAGAGTTTTTAGAGAACTGAAGTTAGTTAATGCTATTGCTAGAGTCTAGTCCTTACATTGTCCTTTAGTGAAATAGTGGTGGATGGATAGTATTAGTTCATATTTTTTTAACGGTCTGCATGACGCCTCCTCTGTCACTGAATGCTTAGTTAGTTCTTATTCATCCCACCCCTCCATAGAACCGGTTTGAAGTTTGTTTACTGAGTGGTAGGCTTAGCAGCAATAGCATGGTCACGTCAGTCAGCAGCAGTTCATATAACGTAAGCAACCAACAATTCCGTGTATGCACAAATTTATGCATGTGTCCTCCATCTCATCTATGCATGTTTGCGGGCAAAAATAAAATGGAAATGCCGACTTACTGAACAATTGGCCCGTCTGGATTCTGGAATAGGTGGTGTAGGTCAAGTGGTACTGGCTTCATTAGTAAATTCTGCTAACAGAATGTTTATGGAAAATTTGATTAGTGTTCTATAAGTAGACGGTCTGTGAATCCTGCAAGCCAGTAGTCATTTATACTTCCAAGTCAATTTTATTGGAATTGTTGTTTCTTAAAATGCTTGAGAGGATTTTTTGAATGATGTCCTTGTTCTCACAGCACTCAATGTTTCTCTTTCTTTATTATTTCTTACTTGATCAGCACCACCCAGTGGCAATAAGAGGGGGTCCGAGTCAGTGGGACAACCACAAGAGGAGCACTCCTCTACGGAGGATCCTGCGGCTGGCCCAAGTAAGTCCTACAGTGCTTATAGTATTAACAATTATATTTCCCTAACTTTTTAACGCACCTTATTTGTTCCAACCTATTAATCCTCCTTCCTAATTCAATGTTAGCAAAACCTTCTTTGGTCTTCAATTGGTTTTCCAAATTTTGGGTATCCAATGCCATCCCTGACTTTCAGTTCCTTCAAACTGCCTCTGCCCTATGACTCTCTGTGCTACTACTATTAGACTGTGTGTAGCTAAGCTTGCCCTGTTGGCCAATCTTTAGTTAAGGTATTCTTTTGAATAAAGATGTGATAGAATAGCTGTAGCCACTGGGTCCATTTTTGCGTTGTCCTCTGTAATCTCTAGTCTATGTCAATTCCCACCAACAAAATGCGCAACCAGATGTTTGCCTACTAATTTTTGTTCGATTAGTATACTTCTACTACTGTTGTGGTTATTATTCTCTGCACATACAGAACTATGCACAAGAAAATAGGATGTTGGTGATAGGGAGGTTGGACCTTACTTCTTACACCTTACACCCTAGTCACAGAACTCAGTAAGAAGAACCCACAATCCAATGACCATCTATTTACCTAAGTGTCTCAGTCATAGTCATTTGTCCCACTCCTGACCCCCATTCGAAGATAGTTATATATATATATATACCCAATGATTTTATCACACAACCCAGAACAGAGTTAAAGAACACCCTTTCGCTCACTCACTCGTTTCAGTCCACAACACCCCAGACACTCAAAAAATAACCACAGAGTCTATGAGCAAGTTCAAAAACTTTATTTTTTTAATAACAAGCTTTGTATTGGTGACTTGTAACTTGTAAGTATTTCCCCATGAAAAACATCCAGCTCCACCATGCAAAAGGAAGATTAAGTACTATACATTTTGTACATCTAGTGCACGATAGAGAAATGTGTGAATTGTGTGAGACCCCTCACCGTTGAACGTATACTGGTTACACATGCATCTTTCAAAAGCTCTGCAAATCTCAGGTTCGTAGAAGGCAATCTTCTCATCTGCCTATGAGAAAAATGTTACACGTTAGACAGTGAATACAACTATGCCAGTTTTTAGCAGTCATGGCAAAACGTGCACCATGGATAAGCAAAAGAGACTAACAATACTGGTTTGTCAACCTCTTTAGTTGTATGCAACACTCATGTGGCCTCATAGGTGTCTTTCTTGCTGTGCAACAAGCTGCGAGGTAACATGGGCAAAGCAGTAGACCCGGATCTAAAATGGTTATATGGCTCAGGCTATCTTTCCAAAGACGAGATTAGGAGTAGAGATTAGATGACCCTATGGACCATCTAATAAATTAAAACTAAACTCGGTCTAATGTGACTGCTGTACAGTAGGACACAATTTGGACTAGCTACAACGATTTATGTTGTATGTAACTGTTTTTTCAATCTTCCTTCCTGGTGAAAAAAGTACAACTAGTAAAATAGGGCATCTAAAAAGGTGTACTTGCTTTTGTAGGTGCACAATCACTACCAACCACCAGTGCTGACGGGGCCAGCGGCGATGCGATTGCCATCCAGGAGGGGACAGTGGCTGCGGCACCTGCAGGAGCATCAGTGGGAGAGGAAAGTTCAGCGGTGGGCGGTGGTAAGTTATATTCATTACTTATTTGCATTACTAGGTGGAAGGGGAACATTTCCCTCACTGTGCTATGAGACTCAAGAAAGTATGAATTTGAAGTTGTACTCGACAATATACAATGGTTGAAGAAGACACCCTTTGCAGCATTACCAGTGTGAGTTGAATAAACAACGCCTCTTCTAGCAGACTCCAACTCAGCTGTGAAAGTTATGGAGAAGACTAAAAGTCAGATCAGATGACCTTGAGGGATGTGTTGAACAAAAAGGGAGAGAAGTGAACTAGGGTGGAAGGACTAAAGAGATGTAATAATATTAATAAGACTACCATAGAAGGATACTTTGAAAGGTTCATGCAAGTGGCTGATATGAATCCGATGCATGGGTTGTTGAAGGATGGGTAGAACTGGAAGGTGAAAGAAAATGCAGGCCTCGTTGGGCAAAACAACAATATGGGTGCATGGATATTGTGGATAGCAAGAATCATGAGCGGAGTTTGTGTCAATGAAACCCAAGGCAAGGAAGGAGTGGATGCATGGGTGGTTGCTGGCGAAAGTGAAACCAGCTAATGTGATAATAAAGAATGATAGACATTTACTTTTAATGGGTGGATGCCCCCTAAATGTATTGTATTCATCATAGGTGGAGACTGTCATTGGAAGCAGAGTCTTACTTTGAAAATATAAAAGGAGATACAAAAAAGACTGGTGTTCTTCTGTGTACTCAAGTCCACCCATAGTACTAGGGCAAGTATAATGCCGGAAAAAACTTCACCAAATGCTACAAGCAGGGGAAGCAGGAGGATATATTAGATAGATACTAAAAGTTGACACCAATTGTATGTACTGCGCTTGGTAGTGCTACTATGCCACAATGTACTGTTGAATTAATTTTGAAGAGTTTCACTTACAATTCTGTTTCTTTTTTTATAGATACTCATACTCCTTCCCAAAAACCATCAAGGAAGGAGTTGGCAGCCAGGGCCCGGCAACGGAAACTGCAGGCCATTGTGGAAGAGTACCGCCGGCTGGTGACCGAGGAGGAGGAAGAGGCGGCGGCAGCAGCTGCTGCCTCTTCCAATGAGTCTGGCCCCAGCAAGGCCCCACCTGCAGGAGTAAGGCGCCGCAGCCAGGCAGACGCTCACCGCCGGCATTTAACATCTGCCACCCCCTCACAGCATGGATGCAAATGTAGGTGCCGTGTATTTCAGCAACAACTTATCCTCTGGGTGGCCAAGCTGGAGGACCAATTAGAGGAGCGCGTAAAGATCATTGTGGACAAACACCTCAAAGTCCGACCCTGTTGATTTGCCCCTTTTTTAATACTTTTGTTGGTGGGTGGGATTTGGGGTTATTTTTGTGGGACATTCTTTGGACTTGGACATTGGTTGGGGTTAGAGTGGGGATAGGGGTGGGATAGGACTAGGATATTTTTTTACATGAATAAATGTTATTTATTTTCAACTTACACATATGATGTTGTTTTGTGGTGGGGTTACTGTTGTACGTCGCAAGGTTTACTCTAGATGCAGGGCAGCGGCCAGTGTTTGATTGAAATACTTTATTAATTGACCACATGTGTAACATGCAAACAGATAGATGCGGTACCCCTCATTCAGTTTTATTTGTCCTATTAGTACTACTAACAGCCTGTCCTCCATTATACCGCCCAGCAAACTTCTCTTCTTACCTGTGATTGATGATGATTAAGTTTGGCACTGCAAGGGCTGCATGGTTTCCCAAGACAACGGAGAATAGGCCATGGTTGTGTGATGGTAGTAGTAGACTAGACACTGGCACTAGCATTGACAAACAAAAACAAAGACAGTCATTTGCCTGAGAGAGAATGTGGGAGAAGTAGAAAAATACAGGACATAAGACTAACAAAAAAATACAAACAATATTGCAACTGCTAAACGAACTCAAAGAAATCAATGGTGTCGGGGACTGCCTAGTACAAGAAGATAACTGTAGTTGTGTTGGAGTCAGTAAAACACAATCCAATTTGTAAACTTAAATGCTCTAAAATTAAATTCAAACAATGGCAGCAATTATTTAGATGTATTCATTGGGTCACTTTTGGAAATTAATTGCTTTGTACACTAGTACATAAAGTGAGCTTGGGTGGGCAAGCAGAAGAAGATCCTCTCCCTGCCTCGTTGACATTTGATTTCATTGGTGTTGCTTTCACCACATCTGATTTAATGTAGTAACATCACGCCTCAATATAAAACCACACAGCCCGGGGGAAGAGGGTTAGGGTTTGATGAATGGATGGGAACGGGAGTTTGGGGAAAGGTTTGACAAAGAAAAACAGTACGCATGGAGACAACAAAAGCAAAACAATGAAGACGGTGATTGATGATCCACTACTACCCAATATGAAATGCATCATTCATTTCATATACTTGTCTTTCTCTTCCTTGTGACTGTCAGATCACAGATGCAGCAGAGCCTTCTGAAAGTGATGACGAGCTTACTTTAATTTTGGAGCCCTGCTCAAGTTCTGACATTGAAGAGTTCTGTATGCCAGTGCAGACAGAGGTGGTAGCCTTAAGACAGTGATGCGTTTCAGATTGGAAACAAAACAGAAGATGGCTATAGTCACATACGTTTCACTTGTAATGGAGGGACTGTTAGGAGCTACATTATTGTACTATTCTCCATCTCCATCCAATTGTTGGCAAGATGGAAATGTATTTAGGGCGAGTCAGGAAGATGGAGCAGGACTGTGAGGAGTGGAGTGCACAGTTAAATGCACAGATGTGCAACTCCAATAGGTAATTAAAAAAGTAAAAGGAAGGATGGTGTTGGTTTTGAAGTTTGAACAAGAAAGACAGATACACACAAATAAAGGAAGGGAGAATGTAACAATTTAAAAGTCTAGTTGGCAGGGAAGAGGAGCTCGTCCTCAAACCCTGGTGGTTTTTCTGACAGAAGTAGGTCATGTAACCCAGTAGTTATGTCTTCCGACTCGCTCTCCTCTTCCAGTTGTGATTCACATATTGTGTAGTCTGGTGGTATGACGTGCTGATTCATTTTGATCATGGTTAACCTCTCCACGCTTTTGGACGAGAGACTGGTCCTTTTCACAGTTCCAATGGTACCAGCAGCACTGAAAACACGCTCTGAAGAGACACTTGCAACAGGGCAAGCCAGATACTTTATCGCCAACCTGCTGAGCACTGGCCAGTCGTTTCTTTTCCTATACCAATACACCAATGGGCTTTGCTCCATGAACACCTCTGTTGTGTCATCCAGATAGGCCTGCACCATCCGCTCAATGTTCAGTGGTGCTCCGGTTTGCTTGTCCTCTTTTTGCTTTGTGACAGCAACGGACTTACCCATCCCTTTCTGTAGAAACCAAGCAGCTATTTTTTTGGTTGTGTCTGATGAATCAGATCCTGTTGGTGCTGTTGTTATTGGTAGTGTTGGTGACTGCTGGTAAGCAAACGCACTGCTCTCATGCTGTGAAGAGGAACTTGACTCTGTAGGATGCTCAGTAGTACTTGCACTGTCCTGGGCTGGCACTGGCAGGCCTCTAATTGAGAGCTGTTCGTTTTCTAAATCAGTGGCTTCCTCAGCTATTACAGTTTTGTACTTGGCAACATCCCCTTCTGAAAAAGGAATTACTGCATTACTGTGCACAAATAATTTGTACCGTGGATCCAAAATTGTGGCAGTAATGTAATGTTGATGTGACACAATCTTATTTTGAATCCTTGTATTCTCAGATAAGCGGCGGGCTAAGACCTTTGCCAAATAACATGCATCAACTTTTCCTTCAACACCTTTGTATATTTCAGACACCTCCTTCAGCTCTTGCTCTAGCATGTACAACAATAGGATAGCTTGGCCCATAGTACAGTCCTCCCTGCTGACTGCACGTGTGAAGACCTCAAAAGGAGGTAGCATCTCTGTCAGGCATTTAATGAGGTCCCATTGCCACATCTCAATGGTCATGGCTTTAACAGTAGGATCCCCTGATCTTCTTGTCATGACATAAGCATTAAGTGGTATGTACTGCTCAAACAGCCGATCAAGCATGTAATAAGTAGAGTTCCAACGTGTTGGCACCTCCTGGATGAATGCTTTCACTGGCATTTTATGGTCATGTTGAATGACCCGTAGCTGCTACCGGGCTTTAAAAGAATGGTTGAAATGCGTGCAGATTCTTCTGCAAATGGTCAGTAAGTTGCTGACTTTGCTTTCATTTTTCAGAAAGTCCTGCACAACAATGTTAATGCAGTGTGCCAAACACGGGACCCTGAAATAGTGACCATCTTGCATGGCCTTAACTACATTACTGTCATTGTCGGTGGCAACCAAACCAATGTTAAGGCCTCTTGGTCGTAGCCAAGACCTTGGTGTTAAAGTCAGCCAAAATGTTTGCAGCAGTATGCGATTTCTCCATAGCAAACATGGCCACAGTTGCATGTCTGCGAGTAGCTTTAAAAATCTCAGCAGTGTCAGTGCCTGCAGATACCTTATCTCTAACACCTGAAAAAGAGATCCATTGTGCAGTGATGCACATGTAATCAGTGGCTTGGCAACTGGTCCACATGTCTGTTGTCAGGTGGATACTATGAACAGCACTCTGCTGCAAGGCTTTTCCAAGCAATTCCAGCATGTTGTGGTGTAGTGCTGGAACAGCAACTCTGGCAAAATAGTAGCGGCTGGGAACATTCCATTTTGGGCAGAGGGTTGTCACAAATTCCAGGAAACCCACCCCTTCAACAAAAGAAAAAGGGAGAAGGTCCAGTGCTAACATTTTAGCAAGCTTAGCATTGTACAAACGTGCTATTGGGTGGTTGCGCTCGTACTTTCCCTCCTGCCTAAACATGCTAAGAATGGTACGCTGCTTGGTATTTCCTTCAGTAATGCTCAATGCAGTACTTTGCTTCGCAGACTTCGCACCCGTACTCCTTGTTGTCTCCGGGTTACTCTTACTCTGGTGCCACTGAGATGTTGCTGATGCGGAGGATGTGGGCTCTACCACTGCAGTGCTGGGGACAGGGGTACTTTGTGTACCACTACCAGATAGAATGTCTCCCTCTTCTTCCTGTTCGACCGTGAGTGGACCTTTTACTACTTCCCACCAACATTAATGGTTCCTGCTTTCATGCTACGTAGGTGATCCTCCCACTGTATTGGGTGGTGTTTTTTCAAATGGGTCATTTGGCCTCCGGTACCATAGTTTGTACCAAGCTTGCCACGACTACCAGAGGAATGACAAATGGAGCATATAGCAATGTTCTCCTCATTTGCGCTAACTGTAAAGAAGTCCCACACTGGGGAGCTTAACTTTTGTCTCCTGCTAGAGGTGCCACATCCAATGCCGGATTAACTGGAGGTTGTGTGTTGAAATTCACTATGTGGTTGTGCAGTAGTACCACAACCTACTTCTGCTGAGGTGGAACTTGTGCTGGATGTAGGACGCTGCCGGCCCAGTGCAAATGTAAAAATGGAAGCTGGAGGTAGTGTTGCTTTTGGTGTGGCCTGTGTTGGAGGTATCCGTGCTACATCCCTACTAGTCGCAGCCTTTCTCGCTAGGGTTAAAATGTTGGTCTCCATGTTCTCAGGCCCAGGAGTAATGCTTGTGATGACTGGGTCTGGCTCGTCATCACCATCATTATCCGGCTGTTCAACATCGCACTCCATAGGTGTAAGGCTTCCTGGAACCTTCCTTTTCCCTAGCCTGGTCTTCTTGGATGTTTCTCCCTCTCATGCTCAGATTGTTGTGGCTCCCAATTGAGATCAAGATCATCAGAAGGGATGCTTGGCGAAGAACTCGATGGACTAACTCTCCTTTTCCGTGGTGGGGATTTGGAAAACAATAGATGTCTTGCATCAGGTGCGTCCTCTTCTTCTTGCTCTGCATCAGGCTCAATTTCCTTAACTGCCCCGACTTTAGGAGGAACAACAACTACTATTGCAGGCGGTGGTTGGGGTTGTTCTTTTCGTTGAGCATCTACTATTGCGGGCGGTGGTTGTTGAACATCTACTATTGCTGGCGGTGGTTGTGGATGCTGTTTTGGAACATCTACTATTGCGGGCGGTAGTTGTTGTTCACCACTTTTCTGCTGTATTCCCTCTTGCATGGATTGTGTACTACTTTGAGATAGCACTAAGTTTAGGTCAGGCTCAGTATCACAGCTTTCCACCATTAGGCTGGCTACCTCTTCCCCACTCATCTGCTTGGGCCTGGGTTGGTGGCTTGGGCCCACTGATGTGGAGGTGCTGGCCCCAGCAAGGACCCCGGTCACCGCTGCTGCAGGTGTACTTTTTTCCCAAAAAAGGTTTTTGGGTCAACACCAGACTTAAGTGTCACTTCCTTCTTCTGTTCTTCCTTCTTCTCAGCAGCTTTCTTGATCTTAGAAGATCTGGTACCTGCTTTCTTTGGGCCCATCTTCTTCAGATGTCAGCAGCAGCACTCAGTTGCACAAGTTGCTGAGAATGATGTCTGGTCAGGTGAGTCACACCACACGTGACATAGTACAGAAGGGCGTCCGTCTTGCAGTAGAACAGGCGATGAATGATGACGGACACCTCCTCTCAGTCTTCAGTCTTTTGTGCACCTACAAGCAAAGAAGGCAGAATAACATCAGTCGAATGTGGAATTTTTTTAGCTTTAATTTTAATTACTACTAGAAGTATTAGTACACTCAGTAAGAGTAAGAATAGCAAAAAGCAAATGTAGTGGAAATGGAACTTGTTTATCCTTAATTTGTTTATCATTTAGGATGGATGCAGCATCAGTGACCTGCAGCAGATAGCAATGGGGATGTGAATAGTAGTAAGCCAACAGGAACAATGGCAAGACACAGACCAATTTGTCAAAAACAAAACAGCACACTACCACCACAGCTCCCAGCCACATGGGCACATATCACATTCACAGGTACATGGGTAAAGGCCAGAAAACAATAAACTCAAGCAGGCCTATATGTATACCTATATGGCCAGAAAAAGGAGGATGCCTGTTACACATCACAGCTTAATGCACAAAAAAGAAAATCCCCATGGCTAAAAGGTTTGAAAGTTACCCAACAATACAAACAACAAAGGCATTTACAGTTTTTTTTACACATAACCGAACAGTTAACTACACCCCAAACACCACATTTGGGAATTCAATGTATTGCCATCCACGCCCTAAATGATGTTATATTCAACAGACAAAATGGAAACCGCTATCATCAAGCACCCCCGCTGTGCTGACTACCTCTGGGACTCTAGGCCTACTGGCAGAAGAAATCACAAGTTTGTAGGCCTGCGACAAAACTGAAGCACGATGAAAGGTCACACAAAATGGCCGCCCCCACATGGCCTGGCCATCCCAACAACATCAAAAGAAAAAGAAGACAGACAATACATGCCTACGGCAAAAGAACAATGCTTGGCTTCACAAAATGGTCGCCCCACCACCCACATGGTCAGGCCACCCTCAAACAACAAAGTATATAGAGGACAGAAACAGTAAGTGGTCCATGCTCCAAAAACACTACCAAATGACAACCTGAGGAGTTTCTTTACCGAAATGAACAGCATCAACAACATGAAAAGTAAGAGAAGACAGACAATACATGCCTACGGCAAAAGGACAATGCTTGGCTTCACAAAATGGCCGCCCTCACATGGCCTGGCCATCCCAACAACATCAAAAGAAAAAGAAGACAGACAATACATGCCTACGGCAAAAGAACAATGCTTGGCTTCACAAAATGGTCGCCCCACCACCCACATGGTCAGGCCACCCTCAAACAACAAAGTATATAGAGGACAGAAACAGTAAGTGGTCCATGCTCCAAAAACTACAACCAAATGAGAACCTGGGGAGTTTCTTTAGCAAAATGAACAGCATCAACATTTTCAAGAAGGTTTTATGCAACCCGAGACATATTGCTCGCGAGATTGCAAAATCGGCATGTTCGGCGGCGCGAATTGTACAAAACGTCGCTATTGCGTGCCCGAGCACGCACATTGAGCGCGCGAAGAAGACAAAAACTGAAAGGTCGTGTAGTCACACTGTGCAAAGTTACCAAAACTACGCGAGCTGAATTCTAGGGTTACCTAGTGCGCAGAAAAAGCCATATTATTCAACACACATCCAAAACCTGCAATTCAACACCAAACACACATTTTGCTACTCAATCCAAAGCCATCCATGACCTACATGATGTTACACTTACAACTTAAACACCACAATAACAGTTGAACAACTTTCATGCACCCAAGATGATGACTCTAGTGGTACCCTTGGGCCTACTGGCAGAGTAGGCTACAAGCATGGAGGCCTATGGCAAAAACACAGTGGCTTAAAACACAAAATGGCCGCCACCACCTGGCCAAGCCACCCACAGAAAGTAAATGAACTCAAGCAGGCCTACACTAACTACATGAATTACTAGGGTTACCTAATTTTACTAAAAAAAATTAAATTCCACTACAACAGAGCTTGCAATTGAATCCTATGCCATCCGTGATGTTTTACAGACACCACAGACACATGGTTGGACCCGTGGGTACCTCTAGGCCTACTGGATGAAATTTCAAAGACATACAACTTGGCCCCTCATGAAAGTACAGGCCTCCCTCAATAATAATTTTTAAGAAAGATTGAGAAACAAAGAAAACTGTAGTTAAAAAAAAAACATTTACAGTACACCAATTCTCAAAATTACTTGTAAAAGAAAAGTTCAAATCCAAAAGTCCTCAATAAATCCAATCAAATGCTATGATGCAGCAGACATACACAAAGAGTGATCCTTCCAGCTCCAAATCCAAATGAAAGTGAACAGCACATGGACAAAGCACTGGGAGGAGCCTGGTGGACAGGAAGAGGAAGTTGGAGACTCAGGGACACTTCCTTTCTTTTGAAAAAAAAGTAGAAACAAAAAGAGGACTCCTTGCCCAAAAAAATACAGCCAAATCGCAATCTGAGGGGTTTTCCTGAGCAAAATGATCATATTTGATAAGGTTTTAACATGCTCGAGAGATATTCTGTGCCAGATTGCAGTTTCTGCGTGTTCGGAAACGCGATCTTACCTACATGGCGCTGTAAGGAAGATCGCGCGTCCTAATGACGTGTTCGCGCGTCCGAATGACGTTATCGCGTTCTCACAGTCGGGTGGGATTGTGTGGCCGGATTCCAAACATTGTAGCGAACGCGAACGGGAGAGAAAAGTGAGAAAGCGAACGCAGAACCACGGTAAGTCATTACCACACACGCAAGAATGCTATTGAGCGTGCGAGGAAGAAAAACTACTACGCTACGCTGTAGATTGCGAAGTAGTCGACAGCTTCGCGCTCGCAGCTAAGTGGCCAAAAATTTGCAAACTCCGCGAACGGAGCATAGTTCTCCGCCCAGGGTTAGTCTGTATGACCCCCTATCCTCCTTTGGTTTGCCCTTTTTAAGAAAAAAACATTAGTTTAGCCCTGTTCCATGAATTGGGAGCTTTTTCAGTTACCCCAATGGACTGTATGACTTGCAGTAATAGAGGTGACAGTTCCTCTAAACAGATTTTATAAATCTCGATGGGGATAGTATCTTCTCCTGTGACCTTCCCAGCAGTTAGAGAAGCAATAGCCTGGCTAAGCTCTAGTCCGGAATTATCTCCAGAAAGTTGGTTCATTTCTGAGAAATTACCAATATTTATCGCATTCTCATCCAGATATTCTTTTATTAAGTCAACACGTGGTGAAGACACAACCACATACTCTCATCAAACTCTAAGGCACTGAAAGGCACAGTGCAACAAGGATTGCATCACCAAGAACCTGTTTAATCATTGTCAAAAATTTAAGGAGCGCTGGGAGATAACAGCAAAACGAAGACACCGGAGTATACAAGGAGCTGTAAAAGTCCACAAATTGTTCTAGAATATCATTCGGCTGATCATATAGCATATCATCGGATCCTCGAATGTTATTAATCAGAGTGCTAGCTCTGTCCTCTGCAACATTATAGGCCAGGATTTTGCCGATTTTGTCCCCTCCCTCATATTGCGCTATTCTAAATTTATGTAAGTTGGCACTATTTTTTTGATAAAGTTTTGCCTTCGTATCTGCTTTTAGTTGCCCTAATTTCAAACTTATTGCAGCTACTGCAGATGGATTTAGTCGTAAAGCTGTAGCGAGCAGTATTTCTTGTTCAGCAATACTGGAGATTAGTGATTCATTCATTTTACGACGTTCCAAATTTTGTCTGAATACATAATCCTGTGTAAACCCCCGAATACTTGCTTTACAGGCGTCCCAGACCATGGTACATGTGGTGGAGTTCTGGTTAAATTCAATAAAGTTATTAAGGTGGATTTTAAGTTCAGCTATAAAAACAGAATCTGATACTAGATATCTTGGAAAGGAAAATGATCTAAGACAAGGTCGATTATGTGGAGTGGAAAATATCAGCATTATCGGATTATGGTCCGAAGAGATTCGGGGACAGACCTCCATAGAGCTAGTGTTCAGTAAATTATCATTGGCTAGAGCCATATCCAAACGAGAACATGATTTGTGAGGCGCAGAGTAATATGTGTGCCCAGGAGTGTTTGAATGTATATAGCGTCAAGCATCTTTAATATTATGAATGAGGCAGATATCTAAAATGGCAGCCCTGGTTTTGCGCATCCGTTGAAAACTCCCGTGCCTGGTAGTATCTTGTTTGTAATCCATAATGCAGTTAAAATCACCCATTATAATAAGCTCCCCCTCCTAATTCAAAAGTTTTACATTCAGATGGTCAAAAACCTTAGATTTGTCCTTATTTGAACCATAAACCACACATAAAACGTATTTCTGATTTTCAATACTTAACTGGGCAATAGCCCATCTGCCATCCTTATCGCAAGCAGTTTTCATAGTTTCCGCCCTAAGTCGTTTATCTGTAAGGATGGCGACACCTCTAATAGAAGCCCCAAAAGCAAAGCAAATTATATTATCATATCCCATGTGACCTAGCAATGTTTTATCTTTATAAGCGATATGTTTTTCAGATATTAAAGCGAAATGTGGGTTATGCAATCTTAACTCTTCCGAGACTGAGCGTCTCTTGCTTTTACTGTTTAACCCCGCAACATTCCAAGCAAAACATCTTAATTTATACATTCAGAAAAACAAAACAAAAAAGACATAGTTAACCAAGTGGAATATTTCTGTTCCTGAGCAACCAAAAGCTGTGTATCTTCGTTCGTGCTTTTATTTCCCTTTATCGCACGTCTCCCTATCAAATTGAAAATACCTTTTTAATAGTTTTATCCCCCAAACCCTCTGCCGAGAACTGAGACCCTCCCCCTCCACCCCACTGTCTTCCACCCACCCACCTAGTGGAGAGACCACCCTTCAGCCTCTGCTGCCGCTGTAGAGGCAGCACCTGAAGTGGTGCGCCTGTTGCAAGCCCCACCCCCACTTGACAAAGTATTCTAGACACTACTTAAGAAGGAGAGAGAGAGAAAAAGAAAAGAGAAAAAAAAGAAAAAGGAAAAGAGAGAAAAATCCTAATCCCACAAAAATGAAGTCTCAATCTCAGGTTAGATTAGATAACGCTAGCTCGGCTTCTTTTATATCAGTAAAAAAATAAGTATGGCCACCTTTAATAACCTTGAGGCGGGCAGGTTTCTGAAGGAAAACTTGCCCTCCAATAGATTTAAATGGGTCAATTAATTTGCGCAATTGCCATTGTCTATCCATGGTGACTTGACTTAGATCCGAGCGAACAAAAAGGGAGAGATTCTCTATAGCTACAGGCGAATTAGGACGCGCTTTTTGCCAAACGGCCTGTCTTAATAAAAAATTACCGAAACAGATAAGGAAAGGACGAGGAAATTTGCTCTCTTTGTTTCTTTGGACTAAAGGTAGGCGATGTGCCCGCTGGATTTGGGAGTCCCAGTCGGCTAGATCTGGGAAGGCTTTTTGCAATAAGTTAACAAGATAAGCCCTCGGGTCAGACCCTTCGGACCCCTCCGGTACTCCATAAAGTGTCAAGTTCGATCTTCTTTAGTTGCAGCGAGATCATCTTAGTGTCATGTTGGCTCGCTACAGTATTGATGCGGGTTGCCACCTCCTCCACCTTCACCACCCATTGTTGTAAATCTTCGATATCCTGCTAAACCCCTCCAAGTTTTGAGGTTAGTTCATGTAAGGAAGACTGTAGTTTATTGTTGTCTTCCCAGAGCTGAAGGTAATGATCTTGTGCCTCTAAACGTTGATTAGTTAAAGTTTGTAGAATAATGTCCAGTGGCGATGTATACGTCTCCAATACATGCTCATGTTCCTGAAGGATATTTGCTGCTTTAGCAAAGGTCACAAAAGCCGCTAATGTTAATGGATCGGGGGCAGTAGAAGCACTTGAGGTGGTGTGATTAGCAGTTATACTAACGGTGTTTGATGCGCTGTCGAGTGTATTTTCAAGTGTACCTGTCGTCCCAGTAGAGATAGGCAGCGCTGGATCTTTAAGTGTTAAGCTTGGTAACCCCTCGGGCTCCAACGCAGACACAGCTTCCTGGTCGGGTGTCTAGCAATTGGTATATCAATACCAGCTTTAGAGATATCAAGCGAGTTCTCCGAAGGAACAAGACAGCTTAAAGTGGATTCGGAATCCGTGGGGCTAGTACCTGACAGCCTTAAAGTCATACTTTTCACAGCTCCTTTTGCCTCGATCCATTTTCTGAGAGGACTTTTGTCAATAAAGACTTTTCTGGCGGTCGCAGTGTTGCTTGTGATCAACCGGTTGGGAGCAATACCTACTTCCCCCCCTTTTTTGCCCTTAGTTTTTTTTTTTACCCTTGCGCCTTCTATCTGCCAAAAGTTTTGCTGTGCTATCAGCAGAATCAACCGTCTCTTCCTCCACCTCCTCTTCGTACTCTTCAAAAGAGCCCAAATCAGCGCTCTCTTCCACACCCATGGCAATATTGTGGCACAAACCAGACCCTCACCCACCTCCAGGGTAGATGGTCCAGTTTCGTCTGCGAGGAGAATAGTGTCCCATCCCGAGCCAGTAGCAAGTGGTACCTCCAAAGAACCCAAGTCCGAGTTTCCCAACCTCTCAGGATCAGATGCCACATCAAATATCCCTTCATTTATATTTGAGGTTATGCTTATGTTAATATTGCCCTCCAGATCCTTACTAGTCACTACCAGTGCATCTATAGCCTCCACAGTGGACAAGCTCTTGAGGGGTTTGACTGTTGACAGCATAATTGGGCCTGCAACATTGTTAACAAGGTGAGTTTCTGCCGTAGCTTTAGTAACTTCTGTATCTGTGATAGCTGTTACTTTTGTAGCTATAGGCGTTATGTCTGACATTGTTTCTGAAACCGCCGTTTCTATGCTGTCTGTTTCACCCCTTTTCGCGAGTCCAGAACCAAGTCCTGAAGCCCCCAGCTTAGCGGCATTCTTTGCGGCACTTTTCATCCCCATGGAACCCCCCGTAGCAGTCAGTATTGGTGGACGGAGCAAGAGCTTACCCGCCGGCATCCGATCAGACCCTTTGGTTGCTGGATCCGCGGAAGTCTCTGTTGTTTCTGCTTCCACATTGCTCACTCCAGTCTCCGCCCTCACCAAAGCCACCGAAGCCATAGAAGAAACTGCTGAGGTTGCGGTTGCAGACGCTGTCATTGTTACAGGAACCACGGGGAGAGGGGCAACGGCGGTCCCAGAAGCAGTCCCCGAGGCATTTTTGGTGTTGCGGGTGGATCGTGGATGATTCTTTGGTGACATTCTCCGGTCTCCCAGCGCACGGGCAACGGGCTGCAGACAGGACCAGCCAAACCCCGAGCCAGTGAGCAATCCGCGAATCGATTGCCGGATGACCCGTGAGTGGCCCAGCAGTAGCCAGAGCATTGAGCGAAGAGAAGATTTCACCGCTGTTCAGGTAGGTTTCTTGGCGCTCAGATAGCTCTTTATCAGCCCTTTATTTCTATAACTTTAATCACATATGCAGGCTCTCCAAACTTTAGCGTCTGTAATTTGATTCAGCTCATTAGTTCTCATCAGAGGTGGGGAGCGTCCAGGTTAGTTACCACTCGGTGGCGTCCTCACTCCGCCATCTTGGACCCGCCGATCCCCACTGAAGGTATCAATGCACCAAATATGTCACCTACTATTTCTGAAAAAACTAGCTCACTTTCTTTGTATTAGTCCATTAGTGTTTTCAATGTTTCGAGTGATTCTTTTTACATGGTAAAGTTTCGGAAATAATATCCCAAAGTAGCAGCTTCCATACCACAGTGCGGGCAACTTATAATAAGCATTATACCCACAAACATACTAAACCCCAGCAAATACTGGATCAGTCCCCCTTTTACTCCCCAACCTCCCAAAATTAGGAAGTTATGTTCACATTTACTGGAACCAATAAATATGTTATTATAATCTGTCTTTAACTTATGGAGGCAGGTTTTCTCCTTGTTCACAAAGTCCAGGGGCATCTCAGCATGAGCCTTGCCAGTTGCATAAATTCCCTCTTTCCAACCCCATGGTGGCACATGGGTTTTCTATTCAACAGCTTTCTTTTGGAAATCCTCTCTCCCTCCCTCAACTAAATTCAAAAACACTTTCTCTTCTCCACGTAATATACATTTTAAATTATTCCTGTGTGCCTTGATTATATCTATTGATTTCATTGCTAAGAAAAATTCACCCTTGAACTGTGCATCTTTACTACTAAGTACTGGATTCATATTCTTTCGAATAGGAAGCTCTGAAAATACTACATCTAACTGAATAATAATACTAAAGTTTTCCTGTAAAACAGATTTGCTAGAACACTACATGAGATACCATATGTTGAAGGTAAATGGTGATACGTAATCCCCTCTGAAACTGACGTTGGTAATTTCATACAGACATAACAATCACTAATCTGCATTGTATCTGAATTTTGAAATAACAATTTTGCTAAAATATTTAAAGACGTATCATTATCTGATACTGTGTGATGAAAATCTGCTTTCTGACCCTTTTAAATTAAACTGCACTTTCACCCTCTCAGTCTTTTTTCCGAGTTCTTTTATTTTCAGTATGTCTACGCACAATCTGTTCTTGTTCTGAATCACTCTCTACCTGTTCCCGTTCAGGTCTTGTTATTGTTATTTAATCCGCCTGAACCTCTCCTCCTCTATCTGGTCCTGTTCGGGTCTTATCTCAAATTGATCTTCTTCTGCCCGAACTTGTTCTTCTTCACCTAGCAGCAGAAGAATAAGCAAGGTGTTACACCTTTTTTGTCTCTGGCTTGATACATTTCCAGATGCCTGATTTCTGAAGAAAAAAATGTTAAAGTATCATATAGGTGTACTGAGCCTCATTACACCTAAATCACCATACACCATCTTGGCCACGTAAGGCTGACAGGATAAATAAAGGGGGATCTGCCCGCTCATGGTCAGTCTTAAATACCACCTGAGTGTGTTGTGCATGACTCTGCGGGTACGGACTGGGTGCGAATCGCTAGTAGGGCACAAGCACGTGCAGCAAGAGCGCAAAAGGCCTGCATGCACCCCAGCACATTTGCACTGAGTGATAGTCCAGCCCACGTACATAGTGTATGTGGTGTGTAGATGAGGATCCGCGCTGCAAAGCTGTGGAGCACAGCCGATCCCTCGCACCTCGGCTGAGGCGGCAAAGTAGGTGGGGCCTATGCCCAGAGGGGGACGGTTTAGGCCATAAAGGTCGACCGACGAGGCACGCGATTCTGCTCTAGACTGACTGCAGCATGCAGAGAGGTCCTCAAGTGACAATGAGTGGATTGTCACCTTGAAGGTGATAGGGTTCCAAAAGCTCAGACGGCAGTTTGTGCACATGCTGTGAGTTTTCTGATAAGCAATCAACAAAAGAAAAAGAGAGAAAAGTAACACAAAGGGAGAAAGATAAGACTATGGAGCCACAGCACAACCCTGTAGAGCAGTGCCTACAACTGACTGTTCTGTATAGTCTCTACAGACCGTATCCCCCCCTCTACTTGATCAAACACCACCTGCAATATTGTCAGTTCTCATTCCTGTTCCTGTGCGCCGTCCTCATCTTCTCTACTTCTCCGCCGCTGGTAATTCTGAGAGGAGATGGTCTCCAACCAGTCCGAGGCAATTTCAGGATTGTCAAAAAACATCGCCCTACCGCATGCTCAACTCTCAACTTAGCGGGGTAAATCATGGCATACTTCAGTACCCTGTCTCGAAGTTTCTTTTTGACTCCCATGAAGGTTTGCCGTTGTTTCTGCACTGCCTGTGTAAAGTCTGGAAAAAAACTCAGGGTAGAGTTCTCATAGTGCAGAGGGCCCTCCGTCCTGGAGGCTTGCAAGATAGCGACTCTGTCCCTGAAATTGAGCACCCTCACAATCAACGGACAGATGGGTGCCCCAGGTCGCGGTCTCCCTCCCGGCACCCTGTTCGCTCTTTCAACTGTAAAGAAATTCCCCAGGCCTTTGGGTTTTAGATGATTAAGAATTACGTCTTCAACAAAGAGGTCAGCCGCTTGACCCTCTGCCTTTCCAGGCACTCCAATAATATGCACATTATTTCTACGAGCCCTCCTGCTGTAAAAGCGTCACATCATCCGCAAGACTGGAAGTTTTGATGTCTAGTGATTTGACTTTTTCACTGTTCTTCGTTAAGTCCGCTCGGATTAAATTAACTTCTATTGTGACCGCATCTAGCTTATGATCTAGAGACTCCATCTTCTTGCCGAGGGAAGTTTTCACCCCATCTATCGCGGCCATCACATCCAGTAGCGCAGGTTCTACTGTGCTGGCCGAGTCCCCCACATGTCCATCTTGCGACTTCCCAAATCCAGTTGGCGACCCCTTGGGTTGTGTGTAGCAATCTGATTTGTTAGTTTAGGTATACCTAGAGCCCCTAGTCATCTTGGCCTGGAGTTTGTCAGTTTCAGGTTTAGTCGCCATTTTGAGAGCAGAGGGGCTCAAAACGAGAAGCGAAAGAGGTCCCCCGATATTGCCCCGGCTTCTGGGCCTACCGGTCGTGTTCTTTACAGGAACGTAGTTTAACCCCGGAGGTGCCGATCGGAACGCAGGTTTCAGCGCTCAGGACCGATTTTGTTCCGCAACCGATTTCCACGGTCGGAAGACAGGATAACTGGCAGGATATACCCCAGGGCGGCGGGGGTCTCGGGAGCCCGGGACTCAAGAGGCCATTTTGGACGCTGTCGTACCTCCTCCTCCGAAAATGTATTTTTAACTGTACATTAATAAACAACATTTATTAAATAACAATTTTCTACATCCATATTATTACAGTAAATACAGATATAATGACAGAAAGTGAAAAATGTATAACAACACAGAAGGGGAAACTGTTACTGTGTTACATAGGATACACATACAGTCAAGAAAATATTTCTGCTGCACTTATTATTTGGAAATGTACCAAATAATATTCTAATGCATGTTAGGGGAGGGCAACTACCAAAGAAAATGAAGTAATTATTAGTCTAAAAGAGTTAAACCACCCTGCCAATATAGCAGAAATAGAAGTGAGAGAAGTACTAGAAAATATAAGAGAAGCAAGCACTATTATCCAAGAACCCACAACACAAATACTTAGAGATATACTACCCCCATGTACCAGATCATGTGCCAGTTACCATCAATACCCACATTAAAACGCCTTTTAACACAAACTAAAAGGCCCATCAGTGAACCCCACCTGCTCCTACAACATACAGAGATATAGACATCCCATCACAGTCTTACAATAACCCACAGAGAGGAACAATTCATATTATAGGACAATAAAAGTAATAACAAATGTATACTTATATTTGCTACCCAATGTCAAACATGGATGATGGAAGGCTCATTTAAAATGTGTTTCAAGCCGTTCTATAAGCTATACACCATACAAGATGAATTCCAAAAAATGAATAAACATTTTGTGTATGCATTACTTCTAAATAAACAAGGCAGTACCTACATTGAACTGCTATACCACATTAGGCAACAGACAAACAACTACTGTCCCCAAAATATTAATATTGACTTTGATCAAGCTATGATCCAATATATACTAAAAAATATTCCCCCACGAAGCCATACAGGGATGCTACTCTCATTTTAATCAAAGTATAAGGCATTACCAACATAAATCTGCACTAAGGGCCTCATTACGATGTTGGTTGGGAAGGCTCTGAATGGCTTTTGGCTTGTCCAAATCTGATTCTAAACCTGCTTTTCCGACTGACTCGGAAACCCTTCCGACCGACTGATTATGATGTTCGGTAAGCGTTTGGACTTTCCGACTCAGTTCCGAATGGCATTCAGAGGAACCGAGTCAGTCGGAGCCAACTCGTACAGGTCTACGCACCGCAGTGTTTCCGACACAGATTGGATGTCAGAATCTGGCTTTGGGGACCCTTAGAAGAACCCCCTTCACCCAGCGCCCTCTGAATGGGCCCCGTGGGGCTCCTCTTCCCAACTATGCACAGTGTGGCAGGCACCTTGGGATGCCTGCCACAGGGCATACAGTTTTCTCCACCCACCCCTTTCTTCTGTCAGAACAGAGGCTCCGATTAAAGTCAAGGGGAGTTTGATCGAACGGTGTTCAGAATCCGATTTGGTCGGAAACCAGTCCGAGACTGAATCGATCTGAATGCTTTCCGACCGATATCGTAATGAGGCCCTAAGTGTGGAATATGTCACCAACAGCCAATATGCATTTGAAGTAAAAAAGTGATTGCACTAGCCTGTGAGACAAGTAGCTAACATTACAACATCCTAATATCAAGTCCCTATTACCAAAATAATGAAGACAAACTTACTCCCATAAGGAACTGCTTTGAGGACACATGGGTAAGCAGACTGCATAGGTCAGGACACAGAAGCCTCCCAAAATTCCAGATACCATGGTGGAATGTCCACAACAGCACTTTAGCAAAAGAGGCAAAAAGAAACAACACAGTGGAAGAATAGCATAATGCCTTCTAGTCCACACTAGGCAGAACTCAAACTACCCTATACAAATTACTGGAAGGCTTACAAAAAGAGCAAAGCTACCAGGAACTTAGAATTGAACAATCTGTTACAGAAATCTGTCCTAAACTAACCAAATAAACAAAAAACAAATTATGAAATGCTACAATTCAAAGTAAGAATACTTATAAACAACAAAGGACTAGACTACTTATAAGTAACAGCCAAACTTATCCTCTAAACCACATATAAAATCTTCCAGGTATCTAAGAAACTACAGTTTAAATAAGAGGAACCAGGAGCTTTTGGAAAGGTCCAGCACACATGCTCCCTTAAACAGTAACTGAAATACAGAAGTATGCAGTTCCTTAAAAAGAAGTGCTAGTAGAAAGTCACTAGTAGAATGTCAGGTCAGTGGAAAATGCTCTAATAGGAGCAAGTGCCCTCACGCTCCTACATAGAATGAGGCTGAGTTCCTGACTAACAAGAATCCCAAAGTACCTTACTTTACACTTTGCCTAAAATTCATAAGGGCATTTTCCCTCCACTAAGAAGATCCATAGTTTCCGGGATAGACTCCCTAGTGGAACCTTTATCGAAATTTTGAGTTCATTTCCTGACCATTGGTAAAAGAGATGCTATCTTTCGTTCAAGACATGAGAGACGTACTGAACCTGATTGCACTGACCAATGCTGAGAGACCATATATTGATTTCCTAGTCACTCTCAACGTAGTGGTTCTATACACAAACATCCCCCCAGAGGGCCACACTTGAGGTAGTCGAGGATATCCTGAGGTCAGGAATTGGACATCCCGACTCCTATAAGCTTCACAATGGAGTGTGCAACATTAGCCCTAACGGAAAACTTTTTCCAGTTTCAAGACTGCCTGTTCCACTAAACAAAGGGGATCTCAATGGGCAGCACCTTTGCCCCAAGTCTGGCATGCTTGTACATGTTAGACTTTGAAGAGAAACAAATCATGTCCCCCACCAACCCGTACACTCTGAACATTGTAACGTGGCATCTTTATATCGACGATATACTGATATTTTGGAAAGGAAACAGGGACACAGTCAACATGATTTTTATAGGATGAATCAATAATCTGAACCTATACCTAAAATTCACTGCTAATTCATTGCTAATGTCTCTGAGGAGGAACTCCCTTTCGTAGACTTACTGATACATCTGTCTGATGGAGAATTAAACTCAAAAACTTTCAAAAAACCTACAGACAGCCATAGTCTACTACTGTTTAGCAGTCTGCCAACCGAGGGCCCTGCGGGAGAACCTGTCTTATGGTCAATTTCTGAGCTTACGCCGCAATTGCAGTAACAGAAGTGAAAATAAAGAACAAGCATATGACCTGGTGACATACTTCGCGTGTACCCACCCAGACATATCATAACAGCACAAAAGAGGGCATGCAACAACAATAGAGGATCTCTCCTAGAACCATGAGAGAGACCCCAGTATGAGGAATTGACATGTGTAACCACATTCACTCCTGAGTCCAACTTTATCAATCAATCATCAATCAGGGAATTGTGAAGCGCGCTAATCACCCGAGAGACGCTGGGGGGGTTGCAGCTCCGAGTCAACCGAAGAGACAGGTCTTGAGGCTCTTCCTAAAGGTGTGCAGAGTGTGGGAGTGTTTGATGTTGACAGGGAGCTCATTCCAAGCCTTTACTGTGACATAGCAAAAGGCTCTTCCACCAGCTCTGGTTCTGCGTTTGCGTGGGGTTTCTACTATGGTGAGGACGGCAGAGCGGAGGTTTCTCTTGGGTACATGGAAGGAGACTCCTTTGTTAAGGTATTTGGGTCCAGTTTTGTGGAGGGATATGTAGACGTGGATGAGTAGCTTGAAAGTTACTCTCTTCTCAAAGGGGAGGCAGTGGGGGTCTCATAGGTGTCAGGTGATGTAATCATTCATGTCGTGGGATGCAGAGGACAAGTCTGGCCACAGTGTTCTGGATGGTCTGGAGTTTGCGTAGCAGGGATTTGTTGATTCCAGCTTAGAGGGCATTTCCATAGTCCAGTCTGATTGTTATGAGTGCGTGGGTGAGGGTCTTTCTGGATTCAGGGGGGATCCATTTGAAGGTCTTGCAAAAGGATGCAGAGGGTGTTGAAGCAGACGGAGGCGACGGCGTTGATCCGGCGGGGCATGATGAGGAAGGAGTCGAGTATGATGCTGAGGTATCAGGCGTGGCCTGTGGGGGCGGGGGGGGGGTTGTTGAGGGTGGTGGGCCACCAGGCATTGTCCGAAGCAGAGGACTTCTGTCTTCTCCGAGTTGAGCTTGAGACAACTGCTGCTCATCCAGGATGTAACGTCTTTCATTCATCAAGAAGTCATTAAGAAACACTAGAAAATTCTGCAAACAGGCAAACTGACATGCAACTCTCCTAGGTTTGTATTCAAAAGAATAGAAAACCTTAAAGCCCGAAAACACAGACACAACCAGTGCAGAGACTGATTTGGAATCAGCCCTCTGTGGTGGGACACTATCCATGAGGCCAATGCAACATCTGTCCTTTACCACTGCCAACACAGAAGGTCCAACTGACTGACTCCCTGACATGGACACAACAAAACATACCAACTGCAATACTCAGAATTGCATTTACCTGAGTACTTGCCCCTGTCAACTCAGATATATAGGGATGACTACTCGAGCTCTTAAGGTACCAATCACAGAACACGGTAGTAACATCAGGTGCTAAAGAATCAACACTAAGATGTGTACCCATTACACTACGGTCGGGCACACACCAGATGACCTGAGTTGGACCATACTCAAGGCTTACACACATTTAAGACAGTAAACGCTCTGTAGAAAGGAGCTTAAGTAGATTTCAGCTTGTCCACACATATAGTTGGGCTGAATGATGATATACCATGGGGGGAACTTAACAAATAGGTAATCCCAGACACTCACCTACCAGTGTCCTACACTACAAAATACAGGGGGATGTTCCCACACAACATTCCACTAACGGAAAACATTGCATACATATAGGACTGGGTTGTCTTGCTGTTAACCCAACTACCCATCACACATGAACCAAATCTAGTGATGTCTTTGTCCTGTGGGTACCTTATGCACCCTTCCCGGATACTGAATCTTGCTACAATCTTAACTGCATCTACAAATGCATCCAAGACTTTTAAGTATTTATGTCAACCACTAAATATCAAATGAAACTATTTCAAACAGACACTGCTTGAAGATGAGGACAAACTATTCACTAATCCTATAAGGTATACAATCCGCTTTTCTTGCAATTTGATGCAATGCAATGTTTAATTTTCTGAGATGCATTTAATTCTTAAATCTTCAGAACGAATGTGTTCAAACAGTTACCACTCCCAATGCATTTCGGTGCTTAGCACCTTCGTCGGGGGAATGCTGTGAAAATATAAAAATTTTACATGTTTCTGATTCCATTGCGATTAATAGTAGTGACATCAATCTATATATTATTCTCCATATTAACAAAAAACTAAAAGCAAAACAACTTAAGAGCGTTTGAAGGTTGAGAAGCCACAGTCCTACTACCAGCGTTTTATACGAGAATGGAATACATACATACTGTTGCAAAATACTTCATGAGGAATTACACAAATCACGCAAAAAGTGCAAAAAGTGAAGATTCCTAACCTCCATTCTCATACCTAGTTGTATTAAAAAGCCGCACCCAGTGCTCAAACAAACACCACCACATACCGTGAAAAAAATCCATGTGTCATATCAAACACTCACCGGTAACACTAATCATAATCCATGTCTTCTACAAGGAACCATTCCGTCATGAGCACCGAAGGAGTTAATACTACAAACATAATACATACTCGTCCTGTCTCACTACAAACAAATTAAACACATATGTATAGCACTAAGGGCCTGTTTATGGGTTTGGCGTTCCGGGAACAGTTGTGGTCTGACCGCTGCGACCTCGACAACCTGACTGCCGCATTGCAAGACATGCAATTCTATAAAAGAAACACTGCACCGGTCCCACTGACAACCGTCGGCAAACTCAGACTGCAGTGGCCGCGGAATAGACCAATGAGCCTGTTGAAGGCTCCAACCGCCAATGAAACAGCCAATTATGAGTTGCTTAGCAGCCAGCATGACCATGGCGGCCCACCCACCACATCTGAGAAGGCAGAAAGAGAGGGATATAAAGATGAATCTCACTTCTACTCACCAGTTCACATCTTGTGTCGTCATGGAGCTGAAAGTACACGTCCTACTGTACCTGCTCAATCACATCCAAAAACCACTCCGTTATGGCCAAAATCGGTGGTAAGTAATTCAACTACCAGTTTCCATAGACTCCTCAGCAAAACAATGCCCCACCATGGGCCATGCAAGAGAATTGGGGTCCCTAAGTAAAACATATTTATGGGGACCCTGTCTGGGATTGTTCCATATGACCATCAAAAACACCTCTATATGATGTCCTCCTAGGCCAAAACTCTGATACTGCACAGGCACACATACACAAAGGGACATGTGTTTACAAATCATATTCAGTGATAGTGATGTGCGCATTAATTTGTGTTCCACAACAGCACCTCCTCATCAATATCACACCTATTAATTTATGTGACACACTACTTTTTCCCTTGCAAACTTGCCCGCTATGTCACTACTGATGGTCACTTTCCTGTAGCTTACCATGTGTCTATTCTTAGTAAGTACACAAAGAAATCACTACAACTACCATGGGGCCCTGTGACTGCACCTCAAACCAAGATGCTAAACTCCTTTTGCCCTTTCTCACTTGTCTGCCACATCACTACTGATGCTCACTTTTAATGCAATGCACCATTTGTCTAGTCTTGCTAAGTCCACATAGAAATCATTACAACTACCATGAGGCTCTGTGACTGCAACTCAATCCAAGATGCAATAGTGAGTGTGACACACTCACATTGTACACATCCAAGGTCATATTTTGATGTCCAAGAAACATCTGTATGGGATGTGTCATTAATGTGAAACACATCTTCACTGCTACAACTCTGTATTGGGCTCTCACCCATCACCTAGATGAAAAGGCAATATCAGTCAATGAGATTACATTAAATCAGTGTGAGAAGCATTCAACTGGTACAATGGAAACACTCTCAGCAGGATAGGTGTAAGGTAAACACAGGAAAATAGACACATGTACATGCAGAACTCTACAAAGGTATGACAAATTAACATCCTCCAAGTGTGGATGAACAAATATCTAACTTGAGCACACCTCACACATATCCAACATACATCATAGGGACAATTGCAACCTAAAAGATGTGGTAAGTAGCTAGGACAAGCTGAAATACTTACCATATACCATAACATCCAGTGCAATGTCTGAACCAATCTGAGCTCATCCCACATATACATCCATCCTACATTACCCCATGTCCTGTGTAAGTCCAGCACTGGGCCAAAGGACGAATCATACTAACCTCTTCAAAAGGATCAACAATCAGGGATCCAATAAACACAACTGCAGTCACACATCACTAACAATACAAGAGCATCAAATAGTTAGAATACTAATGGGAGGACCAATGTCTTCAAAAATAAGAAAAGTTTTACTTCAACTGGAACTGCCTTTAAAGGGAAACAAAGGCTAATGGCTAGTCCATTGTCATGTCATTTGCCACAGCACAATGCTGAAATCCCAAACTTGCCCTTACTGACAGTGCCAGGGAACCTCCCCACAAAGGGGCACCCATTGGGCACGGCAGGCAGTGTTGTCTGCGGGTATGCTGGGGTGGTGGGGGTGGTGAGGGGAGTGAGTGTCTGCTGTGTGCATGAATGTTTGACTTTTTGGGATGTTTTGTGTTTGTGTGTGGTGCTTGTGTCTGTTGAAGTGTGTGCTTCCTTAGGTGTGTGTGTGGTTGGAATGGGAATGGGAATACAGATTTTGGATGGGGAAGGGACAAGAGGTGGGGTGGAAGGTTGGGATGGGCGGAGGCCTGCCATGAGAGAGGAGGTCAGAGCCTGAAAATACCTCTGTAGGTCAGAGATTCCAATGTGAATATCTTCCATGTAGGCCACCATTCTGGGTTAGCTGGTTGCCTTGTCCCTGAATGGCATTCAGGACTGTATTTTGACGCACCAAGATGATCTTCAGAAGGCCAATAGCCTCCTCACTCATGGCAGTGGGGCTAACAGGGGCAGGTGCTGAGGTGCCTGGAGTGAAGAAGACTGCTCCCCTCTTAGGGGAGCGGGAACAGACGACTGTTTGAGCGACATCAGGGAAGGTGGTGATGGAACTGGGGGTGGAGGACAAGGATGAAGGTGGTAATGATCCTGTGGGGTCTGCCACCAACCTGAAGTGTCCTTCGGAGGATGACTCAGTAGATGAAGAGCTTGAGATGCTGTCCTCCGCTGCACTCCCCACACCCTCCTGGTCACTGGGTGCATCCGTGTCTCCCGTCTGGAACTGCTGTGACCAGCTATGTCCCCACCAACATTGGCCCCATCTCTTCCGCTTTCCCTGGATGTATCTGAAATTACATGTAACATGGCTTTTTTGCAACTGCTTTTCCACACCTGACCATCAAAAGTCAACAGAAAACATTGAAGAAGTACCCATATCACACCAGCTGCAAGGTTCACTCTATAGGCTTCAAATTTAGTATGAGCACATGCATGCCAGGTGCAACAAAACCAATGAGAGGGCTAGTCAAGCCAGAAGAGCTATGCCTCAATGACTGGAGGAAGATACATTGTGCTGATCAAAGGCTGTCATCTGGGGTGGAAGTTTTGTATCCCATTTGAGAGAGGGCCATGGGTAGTCACAAGGGTACATAGGGACTTATTCACTGCCAATGGGGCCATGATACTTTCACCTGCAGCATCGCCTGCCTGATTCTGGTGTATTGAAGTTCAGGGGTCAGAACGGACGGGGTGAACCCCCAAGCCCCAGCCATGACCCTGTTACAGACTATGAGGCCACTTGGGGTAATAACCTGGACTGGTTAGAGATGTCGAGTAATGCAAACCAAGGAGGAGATGCCATCTTTGGGGCCCTCTCAAGGTCCATCACAGCAAGAGCTGATGCATCTAAGGGTCCATCAGTAGCAACAAAAATGGTCAACCTGTGGGATTGTGGCCCAATTCCACACCCATCTGGAGGCTGAGAGACTTTATTTGTGAGTAAGGAAAGATAGTAAAATGATCGAGGTTGGTTGGGATGTACTGAGCCTCTGGGCCGCTGAGGCTAGTGAATTCCAGCAAGTGCCGTGACAAAGCACAGCACACATCTTGCCTGATTGGCACGGTCCATCACCTGACCAGGGAGAGTGCCCTGGGAAAGTAACCTTGGCCATTTTAATTACAGGCCATACCTCTCTTAACCACCAACACATACAATTGGCACTTACATTTGGCAGCCATCTTGTAACAACTATAGTGGCAGCTATCTTGTAATGGCTCCCTACTGCCATACTGGTGTTCACCTCCTATGCCCATGGTTTACAACAAAATGACCATGGCGTACAACAAAATGGCCCCCACCACTGCGCCTATCTATGGCAGTGCAGTGATTGCAATCAGCAGGAACTCAGTGGCATTCGAAAACCATTTTTTACATCAGCAGCGTACATTAATATATGGGCGCCAGAGAAAACAGGAAAGGCAATACATACCTTTGCAGGTTTGCTTGCAGTGATTTTCTAATAGTGTATTTTCCATAAATGCCATGTATTCAACACATTGAGTGCCTTTGTTGGAGCTTCATTGCAGGGCTGAGCTTGCCTCCTGTGCACGCCTAACCACATATACTAAGCGCATCCCACCTCTACTCCACCGCCTAACCACGTATACCAAGCTCTCTCCTCCTCGTTCACTTTTTCAAATTGCATCATGGACTCCAGACTTGAAAACTCTGGTTCAAACAGCTACACAATTAACTATCCGGATAACTCTCCAAAAATGCAACCAAAACTTTTCTAACACAGACTCCTCAAAGCCAATCCAGAAACTCTAATCTCTGACCCCTACCTCGGCCACAAAAAAGGTACTGTTACGAGCGACCTGATTTTCTACACTAAAAGAAGAGCTCAGTGGAGATCTATGTTCCAATCCCTATTCAGAAGCACGTCAACAAAAAAATTCCCACATGGCCTGCAACTTTTGGTCACAAAGTCGCCCACCTTCAGAGCAAATGCCACTATTTCCATATACAACAATGGGACTATTCTTATTCAGGCCACCGATCACAGCCTGTACATCTTTGATGACAGGTTTGCTCTCTTTAAAGGGTATCTGGTCCCCAGCGACTCCCCTACTCAATCCGGATTTGAACCTTCCCGTACCCCCTCTCAGGTGGTCCCTTATCCCTCTTTGACGAACCCTAGCCTATTGACTGCCTTACCCACCCCAATCAACACGCACTGGCCCATAGCTCCACTGACACTGCGCTCCCCTAACTTACTCATTGCTCCAAGTCATGACCAGACTTTGAGCAATAATCACAGTGCACTTGCTCTGCCTTGCTCCGACCAACTCAAAAACACTTCCCCGCCCCTCTTGCCCCTACCATCACAACTCCTTCACTAGTCAGTAGGTTTGCCCACTTTCCAACAGGAACTCAATCAACCTGCCTACTCCTGACCTCCCTTACATCGCCCACTCGCCTTGCACACCAGTGCCTCGGAGTGGAAACTCTTCATTAGTGGACTTTCCCCATCCCACCCGTCCAGCTACCCTGATCTCCCCTCCCCCTCCCCACTGACCAACCTACCTTCCCCCCTTCTCGGTGTGTCCCATAATCCACACTCTGATCCTGCTTCTAAACTCAAGACTATAAACCACGAACTGCTAACTCTCAAAACTGCCATCCTTAAACTCATTAAGGCCACCGAAGACCTAGCCCTTGATCTCTCTCCCATCATGCCCACATCTGAGATCCTCCATCCATCTTCCACCTTGCCAACACTTGAAATCTCACAGATGATCCTCTCAAAACCCTCTGCTCAAAATTCCAACACCACTCCCTACCTTAACGCCCCGTCTAGACCTTCCAGATCCTTAAATCATTTTCATGAACCTGATATTCTCTCCGTCCTACTTGAGGACACCATATCCATACGCAGCAGCTGATATTCTCTCCCTCCTTCTAGAGTACTCCTCTCCTCCTTCCACCTTCTCACCCCCTGCTACTTGCTCTCAAACACCCTCACTTATTGCACATAACTCAACACTCCCTAAACATGACAATTCAGATCCCATCCAAACCATCATGCCCAACCCCTATAGAATGCCCAGACTCAAAACAAATTCCATAAATATCAAAAACCTCTTGCAGATCCCCACTACACAACCTGCACCCTCAGACAAACTGCACAAATCACACCTGAAAAGCATGCTAATTAACTGTAGATCAGCAATGAAACATGCCACAGACCTTGCTGATCTCATCCTCGCCCAAGATCTGGACCTCCTTATACTCACTGAAACGTGGCTCAACGACTCCTCTGGCCCTATCCTTGACCTATTAGTTCCTCCTAGTCACACCATTATCAGACTTGACCCAATTAAGAAACTGGGAGGTGGTATTGCCTGTATCTTCCGCAACTCTCTTACAGCAAAACTGTCCCCCTCAGCTAAGCTCTCCTCCTGTGAAAACCTTTCCATAGATATCTCTACCTCACTCAGACCCCTATGCAGCCTTCACATCTTCTACCACCCCCAGGAGATAACCTCCATATAATTGAACAAGTTATGTAAACCATCTCCTCCAACCTGGGCCGACACTCCCCCAAGATCTTCCTTGGTGACATCTATCTTCACTTGAATGACCCCCATGATCAGGCTGTCACTACACTCAAAAACTTCCTCACCGACCTTTCTATGACCCAATTCTTCGACAGCCCCACCCACAACTTAAGCTCGACACTGGATCTCATCATCTCTAACCCCAACTCCATTCATCTTGAATCCATTCTCCCCTGTGACTGGTCTGACCATCATCTCATCAACTTCCTGATACCTGAAAGTTGGACCACAATTCTGCTTAACCACTCAAACTAAAACACTGGAAAAGATCGTTCCATAACACCAGTATTAAGGAGCTTATAGAATGCTGCAATCTCTCCCTCCCGCCCCCTTCTGACATGATTGACGTTCACAACCTCACTGACCTCTATAACAACACCAAGCTATCCATCTTGACTGATACAGCCCCCCTTCAACCAAAAAGAATTCCCATAAAATAATCCAAGCTATGGTCAATGACAGTCTAAATGCGGACAGACACTGTCTTAGACTAGCTGAACACAAGTGGAGATCCTCTCCCTCCACAGATCTTCTAAAAACTCTAAAATCCCAAAGAAGTAGATACAATAAATTCATTAGAACGGAGAAAGCCAACGTCTTCAAACACCAACTTGACATAGCCAAAAATCGCCCGAAACAACTTTTTGAAATCATTAAATCTCAATCCAACAACACCACTACCCACTCTCAGCACCCCGCTCACCCTCAACCAAACTGCGATGCAGTTGCTGAATTCTTCCTCGAAAAGACAAACAAAATCGAATCAGACCTACAGTCTGCTGCACTCACTCTCCCGCTCTCTCCTGACTCCTTTGTCTCCACACCCCTGCCCTGGTGGAGGAGTGTGGCTCAATGGTTAGAGTGGCAGACCCTGATGCAGAGTTCTGGCCGGAGACCAGGGTTTGATTCCCGCCTCAGCGGGGTCTCGGGCTCAATTTCCTCGGACCTGTTAATTCTCGCCTCGGTGCCTATTCTAATCACGGGCCCCACACTGCAACTCTGGGCAATAGCTTGCTTAGCCTTCACACCAGCCCCAACAGTGCTAAGGATGCCTGGCTTCACCCTGGGGGTGCCCAGGAGTGGATACTTCACAGGGAAAGCCAGGAGGGGTTCCATAGCGGTATGAGTATCAGCGCCAGGAAGCCGAATAGGCGACCCTGCAAGGTGACCGTCTGGTGACAGTGCGCTCTATATGTACCATGACATTTACTTATTTATTTGCCCTCCCCTCAGGGTCTCTCACTCAAAAACAATGCCACATGGAGTCATTTCACTCCCCTCAAAGACTCTACCATCCTCAACATTCTCTCTACCCTCAAACTCTCAAATCACTTCAATGACCCCCTCCCCCCTAACTTCTTTAAAGAAATGATAGGTTTACTAGCACCCCTCTGGTCTAAAATCATCAATGCCTCACTTCTTCAAGGTGAGATCCCTGACTGCTTGAAGGCAGGCCTAGTGCTCCCTATCCTCAAAAAACCCTTGACTGACCCTGCTGACCTAAACAACTACCACCCAATCACAAACATTCTGACACTGGCGAAACTTCTGGAGAAATGTGTGCATGAACAACTTCGCAAACACATTGAGCAATTCCAGCTTCTTGACCTATTCCAATCGGGTTTCCGCAGTGATCACAGCACCGAAACAGCCATCACTCACATTGTGAACGACGCTCTCACTTTACTTGACCAAAACTAAACCTGCCTTTTAATTCTGCTCGATCTCTCATCGACATTTGACACTGTCAAACAGGACAATCTACTCTGCCTCTTGGAACACAGATTGGGGCTATCTGGCACGGTCTTTGAATGGTTTGCCTCTTTCCTCAACAACAGAACACAAAGAATCAAATCCAACCAGTCTCTCTCCAACCCGAGGCCCTGCACACTTGGTGTCCCCCAAGGATCCACACTCTCCCCCACTCTCTTCAACCTTTTCCTTGAACCACTGACTGCTATTCTTAAAGCCTCCAACATCCAATATTACATGTATGCGGACGACATCCAACTCTACATGAAAATCTCCTCCCCAGAGGACATCAAATCTCTCAATGGAGCCCTTCTCAAAACCTTGAACTGGCTAACCACCAACCATCTGAAATTGAACGCCCTCAAGAAGGAATTCCTCCTCATTGCACCTGCTAGGCAAACCCCCACTGCGTTGCAATTTCTTTGTCACCTTACCGCCCTCAACTGCACACCTCATATCGTTGACTCCACTAAATCACTGGGAGTTGTGCTATACAAAACCCTAAACAAGCAAGATCACATCAGATCATCAACCAAAGGAGTGAATTTTCAACTCTGCATCCTAAGAAAACGCAAATCCTACCTTTCCCAAGATGACTTTAAATCGGCGGTGCAAGCACTTGTCATTTCCAGAATTGAATATGGCAGTGCGACTCTTTGTGGTCTGCCGAAACTCAGTTTAGCACCTATCAGAGCATCTCTAAATGCTGCCACTAGACTCATCACAGGTTCTAAGAAGTCCAATAACATTTCACCGGACCTTAAATTGCTCAATTGGCTTCCTTTTGAGGCCAAGATACAACTAAAGATTGCATGTATGACCCATAGGGCACTTCACTTCAACACCCCACTCTACCTCACAAACAAGCTGGAACTTTCGGGTGGCTCAAGGTCCACAAGGAGCACCAGCACACTGCTGCTCAGCACCAAGAAATTTAATAAGTTTAAAACCTAGAATCGTACATTCTCTGGCATTGCCCCGAGAATTAAGTATGGGCCAAATGCGCAAATTGGCGGTACGCGAATTCCGGCGAAAGCGAATTCATGATCCACACAATTCCCGAATTCGTGAATTTTTTTTTGTGTGTTCGCCGTGTTTTTTGCGTATTCGCGGGCCGCTTGCAGCACACCGACTGCGAAGTTACCCATGCAGTGGTTCTGGGCCTGGCTTTTCTATCCTCTTTTAATCTTTGCAATCCTTTGTTTCTTTGAACTTTTTTTGCTCTTTTTTGCTCATTATCTGTCTCTCTATTTGTCTAGATCTATATTTTGTGTTTTTTTCTACTTTTGGTTACTTTAAAACTACTTTTTTTACCTCTTCTTATATTTACTTTTCCCCTATTCTCTTTCCTATTTATTATTTCCATTCCTGTCCAGGACCATGGCAAAGGAAGCCAGGAAGGACAAGGGGAAGGGTCCCGCACCCCGTACCCGGCTGCCATGCGGGCGATTGAGGGGGGAGCAAGTCGTGGCCCAGGAGATCTTTAGCGCTGAGGAGGTGGCCGTACTGATTTTTAATGTCCAGCGCCGCCTCCCCAAGACCATTCCGGCAGGCGGCAGGATCGCTGGCGGGTACGGGCTCCGGGAGCATCGGCAGCTGTGGGGTGAGGTGTGCCGGGCCATGTATCAGCAGTCTCGGGTCCAGCGCACCTACAGCCAGGCCACGCACCGGTGGTCCAACATCCTGGACCGTGAACACGACCTGCTCGACCTGCTAGGCGTCGAGATCCCCGGGCTTGGTGAGTAGTAGTAGCTATTTAATCACTACTCTGTTTTCTCCTGCTCTATGTTATCATATTGCAAATGTTTGTTTTTTCCGAAGAGCAATAATGCTGCCGATTACATTGTAGGTAAATTATGTTTCAAAATCTTCTGTGATTGCATTGCAGGTGCACTGCTCGCCTGCTCAGTGGCGGTGTTACTATGCTTACTTGTTTTCGATTTTGTGCTAATTTCATTGGCCTGAGTGATTATGTATGAGTGTACTTTACAGAATTGCGTGATGTTAGACACTAAGGGGCAGATTTACAATTACTGGCACATCACTGCAAATTAGCAGGGATGCGCCAGTAATTGTGCGCCGCGCCTCCACCACCCATGGTGCGCCGCATTTCCAATGCGGCGCACCATGGGGCAAAAAATGACACAGATGCGTCACGCATCTGTGCCATAAAGGCGGCGCATTGCTGGAGTTGCGTCGCAAGCACAACGCAGCTCTAGCAATGCTCTGGGGTGCCCTATCTCCCCAATGCTGCGTCAAGCCGTTTGACGCAGCATTGGCCTAAAAGTGACTGAGTGAAATCTTGTAAATTTCACTCAGCCACTTTTAGGAGGCGTTCCTGTGCAGGAACGTCCTCCCTTGTGCCGGAACGCCCCCTGATGACGCAGGGCTTTACAACGTGATGCATCTCCCAGATGCGTCACGTTGTTAATATACCCCGCACCATGGCGCCTCTTTTGCGCTGCTGCTGCGTCACAAAAGTCACGCAACAACAGAGCAAAAGAGCCACAAGGGGCTTGTAAATCTACCCCTAGAGACTCAAGTCCAGTCCTTCTTTTGTACTCCTGCCACTAAGAAGAGATAGTGGTGGTGGATTGATAGTTTGAGTATATTATGACTGGTTATTTAGTAGGAAACATTTTAGTGTTCTCACTGGTCTGCAATCACGATGGACTGTGTCTGTCACTTTGCGTGCTGCGGAATGCTGCCTGCCAGTCCTAGTCGAACCTTTTTGTAGTTGGTTTAGTGAGTTACATTACTTTCCAAGTAGACGGTCCGCGAATCCAGCAATACTAATATCCTAGTAGACCACATCAGATAGGTCAATAAATTTAGTGCAATTGTTGTCTATTTCCCTGAAATAATTTGTTATTGTTTTTTTGAAATGTTTGATTTGGTTGACAACAATCATCCATGTTTGTGTCTTTCTTTCATGTTGTACATCAGCACCCCCCAGGGGCAAGGGGACACAGGAGGAGGTAGCGGCGCCGGCGGAGAAGGGACAAGATCAGGAAGGCCAGGATCGGTCCAGCAAGGGCTCCTCTGCTGGCCCCAGTATGTTTTCTTGTTAATATTAATAATTATACTTCCCTATCTTTTACAGCACCTATTTTTTCCTAACGTTCCTCATTCAATTTTTTCTAAATCGGCTTTGATCTTCTTGTAGACTGTTTCTAAATTCTTATCCTGCCTCTACTATGACTCCCTGTGGTTTTACTAGATTATTATTAGTCTGTCTGTGTAGCTAACTAAGCTTGTACAGTTGGCAAAACGTGTTAAACAAAACTCCCATTCTAATAAGCAATAGCTCTATGCACTGAGTGCATAGAGCTATTGTCCATAATGTCTTTGGGTTGTCCATAATGTCTTTTGAAGTATTCTAAATGTTTATGCTTTGACAATTCCCAACAAAAAAATGTCAATGGCCACCAAGAAAGAATAATATACTAGTTTACTTTTTGATTGGATAGGAGGACAATCCATACTACTACTGTTGCAGGGACTATTCTGCACAAACAGAACTATGGACACAAAATAGTGCATTGTTTATCAATTATAATAGGCGCAGTTAGACTTTCCACATACCTCAGTCATAACAGAATTTGAACCCCCAATCTCCTTACTGACTAGCTAGTGTGTCAGAGTCATTTAGCTCCCGAATTCATCGATGATTGATCCCCAATGATTATACAACCCAGGACATAGGACTACGGAGTCAGAGTCCCGACCTCTCAGAGCCACGGACTCATGCTTGCAAATTGCAAACCCTTTCTCTCACTCACTCATGACCAAAAACCACAGAGTCTATGTAAGTTTTAAAGCTTTATTAAAAGTAAACATATTTATTAAAATCAAGTTCATCATACAACATAAATGGTGGATTGAAAATTGAAAAGTGATTAGTGATTTCACACATTAATTGTGGGCGAGCCCCCACCTGGTGGGAACTTCAAGTCTTCTTTGTGGTGCTGAATAGTTGCTGACTCCGTCCAAGTGACGATGATCTGATCTTGCTCTTGTTCTTAGAAGGGAAGCTTCTGTCTGTTATGAGAAAAATGGTGGGTGTTAAAAAGCAAGCATTCATCAGTTGTGCCAAAAAGTGTAGCAAGACATGTTACGGCTAAGCATAACTAAAAAACACCCTTCCCTGAAAAAAGGGCAATTTGTAGTTTAGACTAGCGAGTCACAAATATTTAAATTTGTTTGTGTAGTCATAGTAAAAAATTTTCATTCGTAGACAAAATACAAGGGAGTGGTGTATATGGCATCTAAGAATCTGAAATGTATTTTCTAGGCGGAACATCGGCACAGCCATTGACTGGTGCCGGGGCCAGCGCGGAGGTGGGCAGTCCTTGGGCGGTGGCGGTGCAACAGCCAGCGGGGACTGCTGTGGCCGATGCCATGGGAGTGTCGGGCAGTGGTAAGCTATTATATTCCTTACTTATCGAGATTGCAGACGGCAGAGTGTGCTCTCTGCACGCGTGTATATGTTGTACAGTACAAGTATAATTTACTGTTAAGAAGACTTACAAATTTAGAACTAAGTTTTTATCAACCAGGTAGTAGCCTCCTCTAAATTGACTTCAACTCAGCTGTGAAAGTTTTATCGAGAAGCCAAGTAAGATCAGAGATGAACTTGATGGATGGGATGAACGAAAAGGGAAAGAAGGGTGTAAGTAAGTGTGGAAGGACGAGCGAGTTAAAAGTAATGATCACTGGCAAAGAATGATACGTGTTTTTGAATGCTGCCCGAGGTGGCTGGGAATATGATGCATGGCCGGTTGAAGGATGAAGCAAGGATCAGTGGAAGGAGAAAGGGAAGAGGACTGCCTGGGTGGGTGAAACAGAAACTGTATGGGTGCGCAATATATCCTTTGATTCAAATGCAAGTCAAGCACAGATGCATGGCTTGCGAATTCCAAAATAAAATGAAATTGTTGTTTTTCCGTGAGAAAAAAACTAAGGTTTGTCCAGTTGAGACATTAAGAAGAATGATTGACATTTACTTTGAATAGATGGATGCCTGGATCATGGTACTATCTGACAGAGTAGACGGTCACTGGATGAAGTAAGTGTTACTTTGAAGAGCATGTAACACTGCACCCCCACGTCCGTTCCAGTGTAGCAAAGACAAGGAAAAGAAGTTGTACTTTTTCCGAATACTACCATGAACAGTAGCAGTAGGTTGTATTGCAAGCACAGCATATATCCGGCGATTACAGAGGTCACTCACTACCTCTGTTAATAATTTTAGTACAACTCTGTCATCCATGGGTGGCCTATCAGTGTTCACTCAATAAAAAACAAAGCACCTAAAGTCATCCCATATGTAAGCAAATATCCTGTGAAGGGATAGATAATCATATTATTTATCTTCTTCATTTTACTTTTCTAGTAGTCATTGGCACAGTAGGGTGAAAGTTAAATTAATTAAGCAGTAGCCCTTGTAACAGAGTATTATCAGTGCCATCGTAATGGAAAAGTAAGAGCAGCACCACCTGCATGTACTGGATTGGTACAGTAACGCAAGTCTGTGTCATCATGGTTTGCATCTCTTTTTCTCGGGAGCAAGTTGACTGCGTTGGCAGTATGCCGGCTTCCAGAAGTTTACGTACCAATTTCGCTAAACAAGAGAGAAGAAGAAGAATAAGACTGGTGTACTGTCATTGTCGACTCTAATGTAGTAAGTCCATATAGTGCTCGTAGAATTGTTTGCTGAAACTCCCACTAAAGTTAGAGCAGAGGCTGATGAAGTGGGAGGTTAGATAGATACAGGCCACAAATGCTATGTACTGTGCTTGCAAGTTGCTAGTTCTACTGTGACACAACTTTCTGCAGGTTACAGTATGTCTTTCTTTCTTCATATAGTTGCTCCTTCCAAAAGGAGCTGGCTATACGGGCCCGGCAAAGGAAGCTGGAGGCAATTGTTGCCAAATATCGGTGGCTGTTGGCCCAGGAGGAGGAGGACACGCAGTCGCAGACCACCACAACAGCCACGCGACAGCTGCGTCCTCCTCCACGCTCCCTGGGTCAGCCAGTCAGTGCAAGCCTCCAGAGGTACGGAGCTGTGGTACAGCAGCCACCCGCCACCGCCAAGCAGCCAAAAAATCAGCTGCCCCCCACAGCAGGTGCAAGGCCCGCATCCACCGCCTAACCCTCAGGGTGTCCAACCTTGAGCAGGAGATGGAGAGAATGAAGAGCCTGCTCAAGAAGAACCTCCGTGGGGAGCAACGGGCCCACCTGACCAAAGGACAACGCCAGCGGCAGTAGAGGAGGAGAGACTGTCCCTTGCCCCTTTTTTAAAGACTTTTGGGGGGTGGGAATTGGGATTTGTTTTTTTTTTGTTGGACTTTGAGGACTTTTTCACGGACATTCTTTGGGGTTAGGGAGGGGGATGGGTCGGGTCTTGCGGGATAGTTTATTTTTGTTTTGGACTGAAATAATGATTTACTTTCAACTTAAACATTGCATATGCGTTTTTACTGTTTTGCGGGGGAGGCGGGGTGGAGTTAACTCTTCGTTTGTTTTCCTGAAACTTAACTGGCTGCTTGTTTCAATTTGTCTAAGTAATCGGCCAAAGTTTTACAAAAGTAAGTGCCACTCACAGAATTAGTGAATTCAATTGTCCTACTACTTTAGTAGTACTACTGATATATGGATATATATAGCCTGTATGCTGTGTTAAGTTAGCATGAGCTTTTTAGGAGTTTAAACGCCATTTTACCTTTCTGCTGCTTTTGCACACGGCACATAGTTGTTGCTTTAGCTTTGAGCCTAGTAGAATGTTTTTGATTCATACGAGAATAATATGTTGTTACACTGATATCAGCCTTGCTTGGCGAGCTGTGTCTGTACAGTGAGTGCAGAAACCTTCAAGGATATCTGAACACAGTGGTTGTTGTGAGCACTGATCTTCGCACGTTCCTAGACATAACATACATGCAGCTGCAGTCAAATTCTGGCTTTATATTGCTTTGCATACAAACACACTTGATGGTGCTTCGCATGCAGAAGAGCTGGTTGCTGATGATGTGATCCCTTACCACTAGGATCTTGAGGTATGGGGCCGCTCTGCTAAAATCCCAAAGAGACCTTCTTAGATATAATATAATATACTAGCTAGGGAGGATGAGAATTAGGTTTTGTTAAACCCTATTCATTTTAGCATAATACCATGCTGTCACCGTTTGTGTTCTATGGACTAGTGATTATGCTGATTACTTTGTTTCTTATAATATGTTTGCTTGTATTAGCTAAGATACTGCGTTTGAGAACACTGCATTAGTGAATAAACATTTCAAATATGCACGTGTCCTCTTTTACTCCTTGTTCTGGATAGCAATGATTGTATAACGAAAGAGTGTTCATGTGTTCCACGTTACCTGAGGTGTACTAAGTCCATGTTCTGGTTTGTCTAAGCATTGGGAGTTTATGATGACCAATGAGACACTGATTGCTAGTCTGCTAGGGGATTTTTGGGTACTAAGGTGAGTTTTGGCAAACCCTAATTCACTGAAGTTCCAAGCCTCTATGCACAGTTCTGTCTGAGCACGAAATCCCTGTGACATGGTGCCCAATTGTTGGTGGTCTTATTGCATGATACTTGAGTAGTACATCATTCAGTCCTTAACACCTTCACTATTGTTTCTTGTTAACAGTGGTGTCGGACAAACCTACCTGTATGCGTATAGGTCCTTTCAAGCTTGAATCTTTCTAAAACGGTTTCATTGAGTTACTACCCAGTTGTGCTACAAAGTTTCCTTTGTACCTTTTTTCTTTCTGTGTCACTATGGCTGCGGTGGACATTGCGCAACAGAGCCGCATAGCGGTGTGCAATCATTTGCAGATTTATAATGTTCCCGAAGATGGTAGGGCCGTGTTCATGGTAGAGAGTGCAGAGGTGGCTTACCCGTATGAGATTTTCTACTCATGGGTGACCTTCCCAGCTATGAATGCAAATACTCGTGTGTTCGACACCTACACTCCCACGGCTGTGCCAGCAGAATATGCACCATATAGGGCACAGGAGATTCCTATTGATACTTGGCAGCATCGATTTTGGTTTAATGGTGCCCTACCCCATACTTTAGCAGCTCCGAGGTTAGGTTCTTTGTCCATTCCAGGCACAACTTGGCCTGTTTTGGCTGGATTTACGCCTCATCCTCTGCACAGAGCATGTAACGTAGCTGAGTTAAGACGACCACATGTAGTCGCAATTAGCGTGATTAGGTCGTTAGTGCAATACATTACCCGCAATCTCCTGGGCGGGGCCCCGGGTGGTGCGGCGCTTCCTGCCGGACAGGGCGGAATGAAGCTCAGTCCCGTTATGGTCAACGCTGTGATGGGCAAGCGCCCCCAAGAACAGGATGACTTTCCTTTCTGGCTTGCCGAAAAGTTTGACCAATTGGAAGCGGTATTTCCTAACTCGTCTCCTGGTGAAAAACACAGAATTCCGACAGTTAGCTTACCGAAGGACTTGAGCCCCGAAATCGGTGACTGTGAGACCTGGGGAAAAACATTTGCGGTGGTCTACGTGAGATGTTACGGCACTCCATCTATGACTGTCCTGCCGACGGTCCTAAACCCCTCCCATGCTCATGACGGAACCGTGCCATCATGAGCCTCGGGTGGGCTGTGCTGGTGATGGAATGGTTCCGTCATGGCCCTCTCGCCGCGCCTGCGCGGCGCGAATTCCGCGCCTGCGCTAATGTTCTCTAGCGCATTCGGGGCTGTGACGGAACCGTTCCGTCACAAGCACAGCTCACCCGCGGGCTGTGATGGAGCGGTTCCGTCACGATCACGGGACCGCCGCGCGGCCCCCCCACCCCCTTAGCACTGCGGCGGAATAGCCGCCGCAGTGAAGGGATTAAACATGTTCAGGATGAACACGGACCGGAGGCTGCGGTTGAATTGGGTATGCGTCTCTGTGGCACCTTTGATGTGGTTTCCAATCTCATACTTGCTAATGTCAAGGGGGATGCGGTGAACTTTCAGGTTGCCAATGCTTTGCCAATGCTTTGCAGGCGATTCCCGAAGCCGAAAAACCCCGACAGTTGGCAAGGATTATTATGGCGGCTTATAAAACCGTGGGCCTCAATAGTAGGGGTCTCAAGCCATTTTCTTCTAAAGAGAAAAAACAACCCCAAGGGCAGAAGTTGGACGCCGACGACCAGCCCAAGTCCAAAAAACAAAATTGGATTAAGAAACAGGAACAGGGAAAACAACAACAACAACAGAAACAGGAGTCTCGTCCTGTGCCCACAGAACGTGTTTATGACTTGCGCGATCGCGTGATGATAAAATCACCTGATTGTTTTCAGGTTTCTGATCAACGCTCTCCTTGTTCTTTTCAGGAGTCATCGGCCTTTTCTTCTGGTGGTGGAGGAGGCGGCAGGGGTCGGGGCGGCCAGCAAGGACGCGACCAGCCCCGCCCGAAAGATGGTAAAGGCAAGCAGGACGATTCTACACCGGCGAGACCCCAGTTTCAGAAAAAGAAAGTCGCTGCTTTAGCAGCACACAGATATGCCACAGATAGTGAGAACCCAGCTTCGGAATCAGACATGGGCTCTGACCTTGCTGGACAGCGCGGTGGAGATTACCATAGTGCGAGAGGCCCTGCGTTCACTACTGAAGGTGACAGCGACTGACCGTTATGTTGTTGTGGAGACAGCTGACACTAGAGTAGCTCCCCCTGGCAGACTCTATGAAATAGTCTTATTCATTGAGGGTGACATTCAACATACCATAGAGGGTATTTTGGGAGAATCTTACGACTACCTATGATATTTTGTTAGCGGAGGCTGACTGGCCCCACCTTTTGTGCTCACAGCTCCGGGAGGGGAGGAGGTAATCCTCCCTAGTTTCGCGCACACAGTCTCGAAGGAGCATGCGCTGAATTTTGCAGAAGAGTGGGCTAAGGCCCTTGCGCCGGCTCTGTACTGTACACACTGTGGATGGGATAAATTTTTACCTCACCACGAGATTCCTTTGCGGTCTTGCCTCAGCCTCAACCTCAATATCCCTTGAAGCGCGAAGCGAAGGCTTCCGTTGCGGAAATCCTTGAACAGTTAGAATACCAGGGTGTTAATAAAACTTGTGTGTCACCAATGAATAACCCTCTTTTTACTGTAACCAAGCCTGACGGTTCATATCGTTTGGTATTGGATTACCGGCATTTAAACACGCATTGCCGTACCTGTGCAGTACAGAATACTCACGGCTCTGCTTTAGTGGATAGTCTTGTGAGTAAGCGGTTTAAAACCACGCTTGACATTTCCAACGGTTTTTATGCCCACCATTTGGATGGTCTCAGTTCCCAATTGACCTCCTTTACTTGCGGCAGTGTCAAAAAACATTTCAAACGTTTACCCATGGGCTACCAGAATAGTCCTGGAGTGTTTGCTGCCCGCATAGTCTCTCTCTTAGAGAGGGTTGACCCAGATGCTTGTTCATATGTGGATGACATTTATCTCACGGATGACGAACTGTGGGAGCATCTGTGTCGAGTTGACCGCTTAATTTGTAGCTTTGCGGACTTCTGTTAAAAATTCAACTTTGCGAAATCGCACATTGCAGAGTACACAGTGTTGTTCCTGGGCTATGAGCTCAACATTGAAGGTCGAGGATTGGCTCCTCACTTCTTGGAGAAATGCGCACAATTGCGCGCTCCGACAACTCTGAAGAAATTACAGTCTTTGCTGGGATTGTTACATTTCGGGAGGACAAACATTCCTGAATATGCCCAGCGTATCAAGCCCTTATATGCTTTGATGCAACCAAATTTTACAAAATCGAACTGGCTGCCTGAGCACTCGGCTATACTGCAATCTTTGCAGGCTGATCTGATCGCTTCTAAATACTTATTGCCTCGTGATATTCACACCAACCTGGTGATAAGAATCATCCCAGGGACGGTGGGTTTCACGTACCTTACTTTTAACGAAGGAGATACAGTACCTATTGCTTACAAGTCACACTTGTACACTTCGGCTGAAATGCGATTTTCCACTGTGGAGAAAGTTTTGACGGCTGTGCAGATGGCGATTCTAAAGGAACGCACTCTGTCACAGGGAAAACGCATGTTGGTTGTTACCCCGTGTCCTGCTTTGGAAGAGGTTACCAAAGCCAGTATACCGAATTCTAAAGCTTTGCACCCTCGGTGGATACAATGGGCTGCATCATTGACGTCTCCGGATGTCACGTTCATTTTTGATGCCTCCTTACGGTCGCAGGAGTTTTTGCAATATGAGTTTGTTCATCCTGCACCCTTGGCTATGTGGCCTCTGGAGGATTTCCATTGCATCATATACACTGATGATTCGGCGCAGGTGGCGCATGGTTCTAAACACGCCTACGTTTCCGCATGCGCCATTGTGGTAGGTGCCATGGTGAACAATGAGTTCAAGTCCAGGGTCGTGCACATGCAGACTCTAGGGGACTGCACTGCACAATTGGCAGAGCTTTGTGCTCTGATGCTTGCATTGGAGTACGGTGATCCTGTTGTGACAACACGTATCGTAAGTGATTCTTTCTACTGTGTCCAGTCTTACAATGAGAACTTGTTTTTCTGGATTCAGAATGATTTTCGTGATTCCAAGGGTAGCACAATAAAACATAAAATGATCTGGGTCAGAGTGGCTGAGCTTAAAGAGCAGTTGCCACTCGTGTTTGTAATTCATACTCTCGGTCACCAACGCTTTGGAATCAACGCTGTCGGCAACTCGCTTGCAGATGAAGCAGCGAAATCTGCGGTATCAACATATTTAGTTGCAGCGGTCACACGGTCCAAAAGTAAGATTGATGATGATATCTTGGCGACTGTTGCTGCCACTGAGAAGGGAGATAAATATCCTACGGGGTTCCCTTCGAAGTACACATACCACTTAAGTCCCGATCAGGTTCCTTATGTGAAAATACCTGAAGTTGGGGAGAGGTTGATTCCCAACTCAGATCGCTGACATTCACTGATCACAGCGGCCCATGAAGGGGTTGCATCTGCGCATGCGGGGGTTTCAGCTACTGTGTCTCAGTTGCAACAACGTTTTTGGTGATGGGGACTGTACAAACAGATGCGTGACTACGTCCTTCAATGTGACATTTGCTAGCAGATTAAGCCTTCAACTGCTACGCATCCGCCCCAAACACAGTTATTCATTTCTAATAAACCGTTTGGTTGTGTTTATTTAGATCACTGCGGTCCTTTTTCTTCTGATACTCCGTATAAGTACATTTTATTAGCAGTTGATTCATGCACACGCTCTGTATGGGTTTGGCCTCATCGCAGAGCTGATTCACGGACTGTCAAAATGGATTTGCGTGTCTTTGTAGGGATTTTTGCCTGTGGTACCTTCCATTCGGATCAGGGTCCTGCTTTCGCCTCTAAGGCGTATAGGGATGCCATGACTTCGATGGGGGTCCAAGTCAAGTTTTCGTCTCCATACCGACCTGAGAGTAATAGTGTTGTGGAACGAATGAACCGTGACTTAAAGCAATCACTGACAGCTCGAGTTATAGGCACTGTCAGAAACTGGCTGGCCCATCTTAATGGCATGCAGCGTGCTCTTAACAATCTCCCTAGAAGGTCTCTGGGTGGGCGGACGGCATACGAAAGATGTATGTCCCGGACCTTGACCGTCTAGACACGGTCGGTTCGGCTGCCTCCTTTGACGTAGATGAACATTGCAATGTTTTACAGACTCTACAAGAGACAAGAGACAGTCTTGCAAAGGAACATTTGCCCTCCACCTCGGATGATGCGTTGCAGATCCCGGTAGTTTCAAAGAGGTGAGGTTCTAATTACAACACACCAAAAAAATGTTTTATGTTATTTCAGTCTTTATGTGCGTATTGCAAAAATGATAGCTTGAACTGCTGTCATCAATAAAGTTTACAAGACAACACAAGATTCACACAGGATAAGGGTAAATAGTAGTCCAATATAGAGTCAAAAAGAGGTCCTCTTCAGATTGCGTTATTTTTGTTATTCTTCTTTATTCAAATTTCATAAAAAACAGGTTCTCCCAGCATAAACATCGCCAACACATGTTTCGTCTCCCACAGAGACTTCATCAAGGCAGGAATAATTAAATAATACATATATATTAAAATCCATACATCAACAAATATTATATACAAACAGTACAAAAGCATTACATATACAACACACGGGGAAACAGAAATACTATTTCATAGCAAGTCAATACATACATAATGTAAACCTATAGCAAATATAAAAGACAATACATATATATACAGTATCCTAATATAGGGAGATAACATTTAATAAGAATCTATACTCCTGACAGAAAACACAAGACATGGGTAAATCACACACCCGTTAAAGGGTCCTATGTATCACAGCAGAACTAAAAGTAACTAAATGATTGTTGTGAAAATAAATCAAAACACCCACCATAGATAATAGTAGGAAGGTGTTTAGTAATCCGCTCATGAAGTAGGAACACAACGTTATAAGTTAGTACTGGGATACCTAGAGGGACAAGAGATGGGAGTCAATATCACAAATTGGTATCAGACACAAAAACTGAAACCTAAAACAGGCTTTATAGTCGAGGAGACTATCAACAATTAGAAGCTGTTTATACCAACTAAAAAATACACAATTTAGAGATATTCCACAATAAAGGATGAGACAGAATCAAAAAGTCGAATAAAAGTATGTATTAGCACGGGCACTCAGTTCTAATATAAGGGTCTAAGAAAAAAGGAGTTGCAAAACCAATGGTAAATATGAACCAGTCCGATAATTACACAAAAGGGTAGTGAGAAGGAATAACTCACCCCAGAAATAGAAAATAGGGTAAAGCACAAAGCTGCATTCACTTCAACCTGGGGGTAAGCATAGTCTTCTTGGCAAACGTATCATCTATCATTAATGAGAAGATGTATCTGAATATAAAAAAAACAGAATGAATATAAACATTCTATTGCCTGATGCTGCTAAACTATCAGTCTAGGGTCTGAAAGAAAATTGGTTATCTTGAAGGTAACATGATACAATGTCATAAAATATGTGAAAGCACAGATCCCGGTAGTTGGCTGGATACCCCAAGTTGGAGAACTGGTTCGGGAGAAGATCGATAACAAAAAGGAATTTGGTCCCTCATACCGTGCTCCGGTTCCCGTGCTTGGAGTGAAGGGCACAAGAACAGTCATTTTACCACCACTTCCAGGTCGTAAAGAGAACAGGTATATCTCCATTGATAATGTCAAAATACACAGAGTGGCCGATTCTTCTTAGCATGACACCGGCAGTCTCATGTCCTTCGATAGTGAGAAATTCTGTTTTGGCCTTTGCTTCGGATCGTGCGCCGGAGGTGGCCCTTGAGATGCCTGCAGTTTCAAGTCCTTTATTGAATACTTTGCCTGGTTCTCGCCTTGGTGATACAGACTACACCTACCCCTACCTAACTGACTTATTGATGCCTGATTTGCAAACTTGTTTAGCCACAGAATCCAGATTTTCATTTGACATTGTTTCCCATGCTTCGGGGAAGCCCACTAGCCTGAGAGCCTACGCGACATTGTTTAAAAAACATTTTTTGATTCCCCCTTGGACTTACATTTGGCTGGGGCTTTTTGCGTTCTATCTTTTTATGCCAATTGGTTTTGTGTCTTATTTTTTTGATTTATCAATGAACATTATGTCGAGGAGAGAACATGCATTAGACATCTGAATGGAACATTGGCTCCCCACTCCTCATCACATTCAGCCCACAGATTGAAAAGAGACTTGGCCTTTGTTAACATCACCGGGCCTGTCCTGGATGGAATAGTCTGGGATGCAGTTAAATTTCAAATCCGTGCCCCGACTGAAGTTATTAATGTTCCTAATGTGCTTAGAGTTAACATGGGGGATGTGGTTCAACAAAACATACGTTCTGATGATTGGGATGTTCAGGCCGTAGAGGCTTTGTTTGCTGATTTAAAGTATTATGCTGCCTTTGATGCTGAATATTTATATTTAGAATCTGCTAATTATGGTGATTTGTTTTGCTTCCAACATTTTGGCAATCCCTTCCTGCATAAATCTAATTCTAGTAGAGGTACTGTGAATTACACCCAATGGGAACATTGCCCAGCTCCTTTAAGAGGCAGCTCGAACACATTTTTGAAAAAGTACACATATTTTTCTGACTTTAATCAGTCCAATCCCGCTTCATTTTATTTTAAAATACCAGACAAATCCATGTCCAAGGTTCGACTTACCGATACTAAGTTATTGTATTCGAAGTCCTTTCTAGACCAGCTAGCTGTCGGTGGCTACGAGTTGTGGAAGGAAACCATTGACCTTAAATCAGTTTGGGGTTCTAAGAATTGGCAGGTACAAGGCACTGAGGCTTTGCACCGTGCATGTCTCATCCCAAATCATATGTTGTTTTTGAATTCTTTACAACAAGGGGTGGTGAGGGACAGAGTCTCTGAATTAAACAGAATACTCTCACCCAGTCAAGAGATCAGGGCTAGATCCAACACCGTTTTTTAGCTCACTGCACCATCCCAGTTTCAGAACCTGGCTGTATGCAAATTAGTCTGTTCCTGTCCCAGTGCATGATGGGAACAGGGCAAACCAAACTACAAAAGCCAATTCTTACACTGGGAAGGAAACAAGCTACCGGGGACCGGTTTCTGGCATTTCAGCCTCTTCGGCCCGGCTTGCTTGAATCCTGATGGTGCAATGAGCAAGGGACTCACATCTGAGTATACCCTTCCACGCTTAGGGTGGACAAAAATATTTACAACAAGGGGTGGTGAGGGACAGAGTCTCTGAATTAAACAGAATACTCTCACCCAGTCAAGAGATCAGGGCTAGATCCAACACCGTTTTTTAGCTCACTGCACCATCCCAGTTTCAGAACCTGGCTGTATGCAAATTAGTCTGTTCCTGTCCCAGTGCATGATGGGAACAGGGCAAACCAAACTACAAAAGCCAATTCTTACACTGGGAAGGAAACAAGCTACCGGGGACCGGTTTCTGGCATTTCAGCCTCTTCGGCCCGGCTTGCTTGAATCCTGATGGTGCAATGAGCAAGGGACTCACATCTGAGTATACCCTTCCACGCTTAGGGTGGACAAAAATATTTACAACAAGGGGTGGTGAGGGACAGAGTCTCTGAATTAAACAGAATACTCTCACCCAGTCAAGAGATCAGGGCTAGATCCAACACCGTTTTTTAGCTCACTGCACCATCCCAGTTTCAGAACCTGGCTGTATGCATATTAGTCTGTTCCTGTCCCAGTGCATGATGGGAACAGGGCAAACCAAACTACAAAAGCCAATTCTTACACTGGGAAGGAAACAAGCTACCGGGGACCGGTTTCTGGCATTTCAGCCTCTTCGGCCCGGCTTGCTTGAATCCTGATGGTGCAATGAGCAAGGGACTCACATCTGAGTATACCCTTCCACGCTTAGGGTGGACAAAAATATTTACAACAAGGGGTGGTGAGGGACAGAGTCTCTGAATTAAACAGAATACTCTCACCCAGTCAAGAGATCAGGGCTAGATCCAACACCGTTTTTTAGCTCACTGCACCATCCCAGTTTCAGAACCTGGCTGTATGCAAATTAGTCTGTTCCTGTCCCAGTGCATGATGGGAACAGGGCAAACCAAACTACAAAAGCCAATTCTTACACTGGGAAGGAAACAAGCTACCGGGGACCGGTTTCTGGCATTTCAGCCTCTTCGGCCCGGCTTGCTTGAATCCTGATGGTGCAATGAGCAAGGGACTCACATCTGAGTATACCCTTCCACGCTTAGGGTGGACAAAAATATTTACAACAAGGGGTGGTGAGGGACAGAGTCTCTGAATTAAACAGAATACTCTCACCCAGTCAAGAGATCAGGGCTAGATCCAACACCGTTTTTTAGCTCACTGCACCATCCCAGTTTCAGAACCTGGCTGTATGCAAATTAGTCTGTTCCTGTCCCAGTGCATGATGGGAACAGGGCAAACCAAACTACAAAAGCCAATTCTTACACTGGGAAGGAAACAAGCTACCGGGGACCGGTTTCTGGCATTTCAGCCTCTTCGGCCCGGCTTGCTTGAATCCTGATGGTGCAATGAGCAAGGGACTCACATCTGAGTATACCCTTCCACGCTTAGGGTGGACAAAAATATTTACAACAAGGGGTGGTGAGGGACAGAGTCTCTGAATTAAACAGAATACTCTCACCCAGTCAAGAGATCAGGGCTAGATCCAACACCGTTTTTTAGCTCACTGCACCATCCCAGTTTCAGAACCTGGCTGTATGCAAATTAGTCTGTTCCTGTCCCAGTGCATGATGGGAACAGGGCAAACCAAACTACAAAAGCCAATTCTTACACTGGGAAGGAAACAAGCTACCGGGGACCGGTTTCTGGCATTTCAGCCTCTTCGGCCCGGCTTGCTTGAATCCTGATGGTGCAATGAGCAAGGGACTCACATCTGAGTATACCCTTCCACGCTTAGGGTGGACAAAAATATTTACAACAAGGGGTGGTGAGGGACAGAGTCTCTGAATTAAACAGAATACTCTCACCCAGTCAAGAGATCAGGGCTAGATCCAACACCGTTTTTTAGCTCACTGCACCATCCCAGTTTCAGAACCTGGCTGTATGCAAATTAGTCTGTTCCTGTCCCAGTGCATGATGGGAACAGGGCAAACCAAACTACAAAAGCCAATTCTTACACTGGGAAGGAAACAAGCTACCGGGGACCGGTTTCTGGCATTTCAGCCTCTTCGGCCCGGCTTGCTTGAATCCTGATGGTGCAATGAGCAAGGGACTCACATCTGAGTATACCCTTCCACGCTTAGGGTGGACAAAAATATTTACAACAAGGGGTGGTGAGGGACAGAGTCTCTGAATTAAACAGAATACTCTCACCCAGTCAAGAGATCAGGGCTAGATCCAACACCGTTTTTTAGCTCACTGCACCATCCCAGTTTCAGAACCTGGCTGTATGCAAATTAGTCTGTTCCTGTCCCAGTGCATGATGGGAACAGGGCAAACCAAACTACAAAAGCCAAATCTTACACTGGGAAGGAAACAAGCTACCGGGGACCGGTTTCTGGCATTTCAGCCTCTTCGGCCCGGCTTGCTTGAATCCTGATGGTGCAATGAGCAAGGGACTCACATCTGAGTATACCCTTCCACGCTTAGGGTGGACAAAAATATTTACAACAAGGGGTGGTGAGGGACAGAGTCTCTGAATTAAACAGAATACTCTCACCCAGTCAAGAGATCAGGGCTAGATCCAACACCGTTTTTTAGCTCACTGCACCATCCCAGTTTCAGAACCTGGCTGTATGCAAATTAGTCTGTTCCTGTCCCAGTGCATGATGGGAACAGGGCAAACCAAACTACAAAAGCCAATTCTTACACTGGGAAGGAAACAAGCTACCGGGGACCGGTTTCTGGCATTTCAGCCTCTTCGGCCCGGCTTGCTTGAATCCTGATGGTGCAATGAGCAAGGGACTCACATCTGAGTATACCCTTCCACGCTTAGGGTGGACAAAAATATTTACAACAAGGGGTGGTGAGGGACAGAGTCTCTGAATTAAACAGAATACTCTCACCCAGTCAAGAGATCAGGGCTAGATCCAACACCGTTTTTTAGCTCACTGCACCATCCCAGTTTCAGAACCTGGCTGTATGCAAATTAGTCTGTTCCTGTCCCAGTGCATGATGGGAACAGGGCAAACCAAACTACAAAAGCCAATTCTTACACTGGGAAGGAAACAAGCTACCGGGGACCGGTTTCTGGCATTTCAGCCTCTTCGGCCCGGCTTGCTTGAATCCTGATGGTGCAATGAGCAAGGGACTCACATCTGAGTATACCCTTCCACGCTTAGGGTGGACAAAAATATTTACAACAAGGGGTGGTGAGGGACAGAGTCTCTGAATTAAACAGAATACTCTCACCCAGTCAAGAGATCAGGGCTAGATCCAACACCGTTTTTTAGCTCACTGCACCATCCCAGTTTCAGAACCTGGCTGTATGCAAATTAGTCTGTTCCTGTCCCAGTGCATGATGGGAACAGGGCAAACCAAACTACAAAAGCCAATTCTTACACTGGGAAGGAAACAAGCTACCGGGGACCGGTTTCTGGCATTTCAGCCTCTTCGGCCCGGCTTGCTTGAATCCTGATGGTGCAATGAGCAAGGGACTCACATCTGAGTATACCCTTCCACGCTTAGGGTGGACAAAAATATTTACAACAAGGGGTGGTGAGGGACAGAGTCTCTGAATTAAACAGAATACTCTCACCCAGTCAAGAGATCAGGGCTAGATCCAACACCGTTTTTTAGCTCACTGCACCATCCCAGTTTCAGAACCTGGCTGTATGCAAATTAGTCTGTTCCTGTCCCAGTGCATGATGGGAACAGGGCAAACCAAACTACAAAAGCCAATTCTTACACTGGGAAGGAAACAAGCTACCGGGGACCGGTTTCTGGCATTTCAGCCTCTTCGGCCCGGCTTGCTTGAATCCTGATGGTGCAATGAGCAAGGGACTCACATCTGAGTATACCCTTCCACGCTTAGGGTGGACAAAAATATTTACAACAAGGGGTGGTGAGGGACAGAGTCTCTGAATTAAACAGAATACTCTCACCCAGTCAAGAGATCAGGGCTAGATCCAACACCGTTTTTTAGCTCACTGCACCATCCCAGTTTCAGAACCTGGCTGTATGCAAATTAGTCTGTTCCTGTCCCAGTGCATGATGGGAACAGGGCAAACCAAACTACAAAAGCCAATTCTTACACTGGGAAGGAAACAAGCTACCGGGGACCGGTTTCTGGCATTTCAGCCTCTTCGGCCCGGCTTGCTTGAATCCTGATGGTGCAATGAGCAAGGGACTCACATCTGAGTATACCCTTCCACGCTTAGGGTGGACAAAAATATTTACAACAAGGGGTGGTGAGGGACAGAGTCTCTGAATTAAACAGAATACTCTCACCCAGTCAAGAGATCAGGGCTAGATCCAACACCGTTTTTTAGCTCACTGCACCATCCCAGTTTCAGAACCTGGCTGTATGCAAATTAGTCTGTTCCTGTCCCAGTGCATGATGGGAACAGGGCAAACCAAACTACAAAAGCCAATTCTTACACTGGGAAGGAAACAAGCTACCGGGGACCGGTTTCTGGCATTTCAGCCTCTTCGGCCCGGCTTGCTTGAATCCTGATGGTGCAATGAGCAAGGGACTCACATCTGAGTATACCCTTCCACGCTTAGGGTGGACAAAAATATTTACAACAAGGGGTGGTGAGGGACAGAGTCTCTGAATTAAACAGAATACTCTCACCCAGTCAAGAGATCAGGGCTAGATCCAACACCGTTTTTTAGCTCACTGCACCATCCCAGTTTCAGAACCTGGCTGTATGCAAATTAGTCTGTTCCTGTCCCAGTGCATGATGGGAACAGGGCAAACCAAACTACAAAAGCCAATTCTTACACTGGGAAGGAAACAAGCTACCGGGGACCGGTTTCTGGCATTTCAGCCTCTTCGGCCCGGCTTGCTTGAATCCTGATGGTGCAATGAGCAAGGGACTCACATCTGAGTATACCCTTCCACGCTTAGGGTGGACAAAAATATTTACAACAAGGGGTGGTGAGGGACAGAGTCTCTGAATTAAACAGAATACTCTCACCCAGTCAAGAGATCAGGGCTAGATCCAACACCGTTTTTTAGCTCACTGCACCATCCCAGTTTCAGAACCTGGCTGTATGCAAATTAGTCTGTTCCTGTCCCAGTGCATGATGGGAACAGGGCAAACCAAACTACAAAAGCCAATTCTTACACTGGGAAGGAAACAAGCTACCGGGGACCGGTTTCTGGCATTTCAGCCTCTTCGGCCCGGCTTGCTTGAATCCTGATGGTGCAATGAGCAAGGGACTCACATCTGAGTATACCCTTCCACGCTTAGGGTGGACAAAAATATTTACAACAAGGGGTGGTGAGGGACAGAGTCTCTGAATTAAACAGAATACTCTCACCCAGTCAAGAGATCAGGGCTAGATCCAACACCGTTTTTTAGCTCACTGCACCATCCCAGTTTCAGAACCTGGCTGTATGCAAATTAGTCTGTTCCTGTCCCAGTGCATGATGGGAACAGGGCAAACCAAACTACAAAAGCCAATTCTTACACTGGGAAGGAAACAAGCTACCGGGGACCGGTTTCTGGCATTTCAGCCTCTTCGGCCCGGCTTGCTTGAATCCTGATGGTGCAATGAGCAAGGGACTCACATCTGAGTATACCCTTCCACGCTTAGGGTGGACAAAAATATTTACAACAAGGGGTGGTGAGGGACAGAGTCTCTGAATTAAACAGAATACTCTCACCCAGTCAAGAGATCAGGGCTAGATCCAACACCGTTTTTTAGCTCACTGCACCATCCCAGTTTCAGAACCTGGCTGTATGCAAATTAGTCTGTTCCTGTCCCAGTGCATGATGGGAACAGGGCAAACCAAACTACAAAAGCCAATTCTTACACTGGGAAGGAAACAAGCTACCGGGGACCGGTTTCTGGCATTTCAGCCTCTTCGGCCCGGCTTGCTTGAATCCTGATGGTGCAATGAGCAAGGGACTCACATCTGAGTATACCCTTCCACGCTTAGGGTGGACAAAAATATTTACAACAAGGGGTGGTGAGGGACCACCCCCTTTTGTAAATCGATTTTGGCCACTATAGGTGTGGCAGGGTATACTCAGACATGAGTCCCTTTCTCACTGCTCCATCAGGATTCAAGCAAGCCGGGCCGAAGAGGCTGAAATGCCAGAAACCGGTCCCCGGTAGCTTGGCTCCTTTCTGGTAAAGAATTGGCTTGGTAGTTTAGTCTGCCCTGTTCCCATGATGCACTGGGCCAGGGACAGACTGATTTGCATATAGCCAGGTTCTGAGCTGGGATGGGGCAGTGAGATAAATAACGGTGATGGATCAAGCCCTGATCTTTGGACTGGGTAAGAGTGGTCTGCTCAATTCAGACACTCTGTTCATCACCACCCCCTTTTGTAAATCGATTTTGGCCACTATAGGTGTGGCAGGGTATACTCAGACATGAGTCCCTTTCTCACTGCTCCATCAGGATTCAAGCAAGCCGGGCCGAAGAGGCTGAAATGCCAGAAACCGGTCCCCGGTAGCTTGGCTCCTTTCTGGTAAAGAATTGGCTTGGTAGTTTAGTCTGCCCTGTTCCCATGATGCACTGGGCCAGGGACAGACTGATTTGCATATAGCCAGGTTCTGAGCTGGGATGGGGCAGTGAGATAAATAACGGTGATGGATCAAGCCCTGATCTTTGGACTGGGTAAGAGTGGTCTGCTCAATTCAGACACTCTGTTCATCACCACCCCCTTTTGTAAATCGATTTTGGCCACTATAGGTGTGGCAGGGTATACTCAGACATGAGTCCCTTTCTCACTGCTCCATCAGGATTCAAGCAAGCCGGGCCGAAGAGGCTGAAATGCCAGAAACCGGTCCCCGGTAGCTTGGCTCCTTTCTGGTAAAGAATTGGCTTGGTAGTTTAGTCTGCCCTGTTCCCATGATGCACTGGGCCAGGGACAGACTGATTTGCATATAGCCAGGTTCTGAGCTGGGATGGGGCAGTGAGATAAATAACGGTGATGGATCAAGCCCTGATCTTTGGACTGGGTAAGAGTGGTCTGCTCAATTCAGACACTCTGTTCATCACCACCCCCTTTTGTAAATCGTTTTTGAATTCTAGCATCTCACAGACAACATGCTTTGGTTTGGCTACTTCTAAAAAATTAAATACTCCTTCCTTCCCTGATTTGGAAGAATATTCGGGTTGGGAAAATTCAACTAAATTTTCAATTAGAGAGTTGAGGACCCTTTTGCTAAATTAATCCTTTAACATATCCAGTTTGGATCCCAAGGGTTGGTTGATGTGGCACAGAAGTGCAGATTCTTGCCAACATCGTTTTTTGGGCCTGGCTGAGGGTTTTACACAGGTCAGAGTAGATCCCCCTTTTGAGAGTGACCATTCTGTAACCACTTATTCAGTAGGCAAATTGTGTCAGAATTGGCTAAAACACTCTACATTCGCGTCAGTAAAATTGCATTTGTCTGAACTGACTGACGAGGTTGACGTGAATGACTTCATAAAGGGCCCGGCTAAAGGTAGATCTAAAAGATGGATCTATGCTGTTTATAATGAACTCTGGAAAACATCACAGATTGAAGCGGTTACCCGCCTTAGGGCTATCGATCAAGCTAATTTGGAAAAAGTGCTTGCAGTAGTGGATAACAGCATTAACACCCTTTCCTCCCGCATTTACACATTAGATAATATTGTGTCATCTGTTGTTGAAACTGTACAGGATGAAGTGTCTGTTTTGTACCATGGTCAGAATCAATTGCGTTTCCATTATGCAGTTTGCATGGACCCTGCAGACACTGAAAAACGGAAAAGTGCCTTGGAATTACATTAATGTTACATCTCTGTTTGCTCCTTTTAATTTAACTGAAAAACAACGTTTGCTTTCAATGAGAGATGCTTCTTTTACCATGTTACACATTGAACGGTTGGAGTCTTTACCCTTTTCAGTGGCAGAGGCCACAGCTGCAACGTGGCTTATCCACGGGTTAATAACTTTACCTTTTGCGCTTTTCCAGTTTACAAATTGCATGAAATATTTTGCCATTGGCAGGTACGAGCCACCTGGTAGCTCCTATTTACATGAAGCCTGGACTCACCCTTTCACTTACAGATGCCTTAGGGATGGAAAAGAGGTTTATCTGAAAGGAGAAGAGTGTACAGAAACACCAGATCACTCATTGATGTGTAGACACATCCAATTGCATGGCTCTTGTAACCAAGAACGCCCTAATTTAGCATGTGTTTTGAAAGGTACACCTGTGCCCGCTATTATCCCAACTTTTACTTTATTAGCAAACGGGAGTTATTTACTTTTAAATAATGAAGATTGTTGTGGGTTATTAAAAGGCATAGCTTATGTTGTAACAGTCAGTGAGCGTGGGGTGTGCTTTAAGAATGTGTTGTATCCACCCACGCATGGGAACCTGGATGTTTCCATCTGGCCGAGAATTCCGACCTTGAAGTCAGAGTTCAATAAGATGAGCAGAATAAGAGCATTATTGTCACAAAAAGTAGTTGCCCTGACATCTGCTCGCGAAACATTTGTCCTTCACGTAGCTAACACCCGCACAGAAGTGCATGCTTTGTTAAATACTGACCTTCCTTTACATTTCGGTGAGCTGATTCATACAATATTTAACGCATCCTCCACTTCGCGGCTGGCTAATTTTTTTTTAAGTAGTGAGCAGTGGTCTAGTGACTTATTTCCAATAGATATTTGGAGTAATTCCTGCTTTCTTCCATTTAATCTTCTCCAGCCTATTTGGTGGATTTCCCGTTTTATTGGCGCTGGCTGCTGGCTTTTGTTGCTATTTTGTTTAATTCAAAATGGATGCCCGTCCTGAGTTCGCAGACGACCAGGAGCAGTTAGCACTGTTTTGCAACAGGATGCTTAAATACTATGGTGCGCTGTCCCTTGCCACATTAAGAGCATTGTATGGATTATGGTTTTGATTCTCCTATTTCACCTGTGTCCAGCCTGTGTTTCATTGCCTGAGCTGTGATTTCGACTGGGCCCTGGATTTATGCCTCTGCAATTTGGTGTCTCCTGAAGTGGAGTATAATCATCTCATGCGTCGCTTAGTTACTCATGAATTGCTTTGTTCAGAAAGAGGGATTATGGCCTTTGCAGCGATGCATGGAGTTCTGGTTCGTTGGAATATATTTGCAGCGGCGCAAGATTTCTTGGCACACAGCTTCATTGAGAACCCACCGAGTTGTCCTCTGATGGTACTAGAGGCTCCGGTAATTGAAGAGCACGTATGTTCTTTTTCACTATTACATTGGATGGCTGAGTTATTTTCGGATGATAACAGTGACTTCCTTTTGGAAGCGGTTGCTGCTCATTTCGCATACTCAGTTTTAGGCTGACTCATATTGAGGACTTTGAAGTCATGATTTATTTTCTTTTTCTCTCAAATTTTTTTACCAAATTATGATGGACGATTTTTAAATCTGACCTATTGGCTTTGCTAACAGTGGACATTACAAGGTCATGCTGGTGAGATTTTGGATTTTTGGGCGGACTAAATAATTTTTCCTCACCTACTCGATTTCGAACTGAACGTTTTATTGAACTCTGCTTTCAACAATTGAGTCCCTTTTCTTATCCTATCTTTTCTTATCTTATCTGATATGCGCTCGGATCAAGGGAGGGTGATATATAGATGTATATAGCCTGTCTGCTGTGTTAAGTTAGCATGAGCTTTTTAGGAGTTTAAACGCCATTTTACCTTTCTGCTGCTTTTGCACACGGCACATAGTTGTTGCTTTAGCTTTGAGCCTAGTAGAATGCTTTCGATTCATACGAGAATAATATGTTGTTACACTGATATCAGCCTTGCTTGGCGAGCTGTGTCTGTACAGTGAGTGCAGAAACCTTCAAGGATATCTGAACACAGTGGTTGTTGTGAGCACTGATCTTCGCACGTTCCAAGACATAACATACATGCAGCTGCAGCCAAGTTCTGGCTTTAGGCGCGTTTTATATTGCTTTGCACGATAGCATACAAACACACTTGATGGTGCTTCGCATGCAGAAGAGCTGGTTACTAATGATGTGATCCCTTACCACTAGGATCTTGAGGTATGGGGCCGCTCTTCTAAAATCCCAAAGTGACCTTCTTAGATAAAATATAATATACTAGCTAGGGAGGGTGAGAATTAGGTTGTGTTAAACCCTATTCATTTTAGCATAATACCATGCTGTCACCGTTTGTGTTCTATGGACTAGTAACTATGCTGATTACTTTGTTTCTTATAATATGTTTTCTTGTATTAGCTAAGATACTGCGTTTGAGAACACTGCATTAATGAATAAACATTTCAAATATGCACGTGTCCTCTTTTACTCCTTGCTCTGGATTGCAAAGATTGCATAATGAAAGAGTGTTCATGTGTTCCACGTTACCTGAGGTGTACTAAGTCCATGTTCTGGTTGTCAAAGCATTGGGAGTTTATGATGACCAATGAGACACTGATTGCTAGTCTGGTAGGGGATTTTTGGGTACAAAGGTGAATTTTGGCAAACCCTAATTCACTGAGGTTCCAAGCCTTTATGCACAGTTCTGTCTGAGCACGGAATCCCTGCGACACTACCGTCAGCCTCTCCTCTCTCCTCCTACTCCATTATTCTTCCTCCCCCAAAACGCTTATTTTACCTGTGATTCGTGTTTGAGAATAGGCCTAGGCAAAGGGCTGGCAGCATGGCAACTGGCGATGAAGGTTGGCAATCCTGGGCGGATGAAATGGTATCGTTGTGGTGGTAGTAGTGGTGATACATAGTGGCAGTAGCAGCATATGAAAAAAAAGAAAATGAAACTTTGAGTGGCCTGAGCGGATCATTACAACAGTATGATAGATAGCATAGTACACAAGAACAGTGCCATAATTTCGCCTAACAAATGCTAAAGTTTCCAAAGTATACTAGTTGCGTGGAGTTTGGCTTTGGCTACTGCAAGAAATAGTACTATAGGTGAAGGACACAGCAGCGTAATCATTCGCCACGTGTCGGAGGAGGATGTTCTTGATCATCAATACAGTTGATGGCGCCCATGAAAATCAGATTTGATTTTCAAATAGTCCTGGGTCTGTGTAAAGCTGAGTAAGAATATCTCCTTGGATTCCTTCACCAGCCTTGAAATTGATTTTCTGTTGCTTTGACTTTTTCCTCCCTAGCAAGTGTGTGGAATTATTGTTTTAATTTACTCACACCTCAATGAAAACCACACAGCCCGGGGGAAGAGGGTTAGGGTTTGAAACTTGGATGGGCATGGGGTTTGTGGGGAAAGTTTTGTGGAGAGAGGAAAAAAAACCAGCATGGACAAACAACAAATGAAGATAAACAAATATTTGGATACGAAGCTATCCATAAATCTTTTAAGGGACATAAAGAAAGTGCATGCACTACTGCATGCATGAAGTTGTTTGCTAAATGGATAGGTTACTGTAAAGTAAGTGGTACTTTCTACAATGTACTAACTCTGAAGAAACAATATGACAGTACAGGGCTGCAGTAATTACACAATTTCACTTGCCTATCTACCCTCAGAGAGAAGAACCACTTAGTACATTAAATTAGTTTAAAAAATAGCAAAGAAAAAAATATACAATGGCTGGAGGGATGAATTGAAGCAGAGAGCAAACAAATGCACAGAGTCACGCTCACAGAAGTTCACAGCAACACCATTACTTAAAAGATAAGTAGAAATGAAGATGGATACTGTATCTGTATGTTGTTGTAGTTGTCCTGTTGAATTTGGGAAGTTGCATGCATCCAGCAGTTCCTCTTTTTCGTGGTACTCCTCCATTCCATCTGACACTCTGCCGATCAATGTTGGGGACCAGAAGAAACCTTGTCCACTGCCTGCCTGGCGGATGTTGAATTGCGGGTCGCTAAGCCTGAGGTCATCCTTTTTGCCATGACACGGCCTGTAATTGTTGATGGAAAAACAGGAAGTGATGTTAAAACACCACAGTGAAAAATATATAAGGTACGCTGTGTAGTGCAAAAATAACACTTTCAGTTTCAGAGTCGACAGTATTACAAAAAATACAAGCATCATTTCAAAAGTGCGTACTCTGAGTCTGCTTTTCAATGATAAATAAGCTAGGTTTAAAGAATAAACTGCGTTTTTAGAACCCTAACCCTAACCCTAGGCCCTAACTCCCCTTTTTTCACCATGGATTTTCTCCAAACAACTTGCACCCTATATTAGACCTTCCCAGCAATGCCCCCAGACCCGTCAACCCACCCGCAAAAAAGTAGAACACCCCCAAACAGGCAAAAAGCAAAAATGCAAAAACTCACACTTAGAAAATTTAGGGCCTACCTTCAATTCAGTCCAAACGCGCTCTGCACCTAGGCCCTAACTCCCATTTAAATTAGACTGTGCCAGCAGTGCTCCCAGACCCCTAAACCCACCCCCAAAAACCTAGAAGCCCCCCAAACAGCCCCCCCAAAAACAGGCAAGTTAGCAAAAACTGAAAAACTTTTTCACCATGGATTTTCTCCAAACCACTTGTGCCTGATATTAGACCTTCCCAGTAATGCCCCCAGACCAATCAACCCACCCGCAAAAAGGTAGAACACCCCCAAACAGGCCAAAAGCAAAAATGGAAAATGTGACACTTAGAAAATGTTCGGCCTACCAGTCCAAATCACTCCAAACGCACTCTGCAGCTAGGCCCTAACTCCCCTTTCCCACCATGTATTTCGTTCAAACCACTTACAATCAAAATTAGACTATCCCAGCAGTGCTCCCAGACCCCCCCCCCAAAAACCTAGAACCCTCCAAACAGCCCCCCAAAAACAGGCAAGTGAGCAAAATGGAAAAACATTTTCACCATGGATTTTCTCCAAACCACTTATGCCCAATATCAGACCTTCCCAGCAATGCCCTCAGACCCCTTAACCCACCTGCAAAAAGGTAGAACACCCCCAAACAGGCCAAAAGGAAAAATGGAAAATGTGACACTTAGAGAATTTTCGGCCTACCAGTCCAAATCACTCCAAACCCACTCTGCAGCTAGGCCCTAACTCCCCTTTCCCACAATGGATTTCCTTCAAACCACTTGCAATCAAAATTAGACTATCCCAGCAGTACTCCCAGAACCCCAGACCCACCCCAAAAACCTAGAACCCCCCCAAACAGCTTCCCAAAAACAGGCAAGTGAGCAAAAACTGGAAAACTTTTTCACCATGGATTTTCTCCAAACCACTTGCGCCCGATATTAGACCTTCCCAGCAATGCCCCAAGACCCCTCAAACCACCCGCAAAAAAGTAGAACACCCCCAAACAGGCCAAAAGCAAAAATGGAAAATGTGACACTTAGAAAATGTTCGGCCTACCAGTCCAAATCACTCCAAACGCACTCTGCAGCTAGGCCCTAACTCCTCTTTTCCACCATGGATTTCCTTCAAACCACTTGCAATCAAAATTAGACTATCCCAGCAGTGCTCCCAGACACCCCCCCCAAAACCTAGAACCCCCCCAAGCAGACCCCCAAAAACACGCAATACTGCTAGCCCTCAGTTTAAATTGTGCCAAAACGCTGTCTGCAACTAGGCCCAAACCCCCCTTTTCCACCATGGATTTTATTCAAACCACTTGCAATCAAAATTAGACCTTCCCAGCAGTGCTCCAAGACCCCCCGACCCAGCCCCACAAATCTAGAACACCCCCGAAGAGCCCCCCAAAAACCTGCAATACTGGTATATTCAAAACATCGCAAATTGCGCTGTCCACAAAAAATTGCTTTTTTAGCACTTCCACTACTTCGATCCTCTTGAAACTTACCTGGACACTTGTTCCAGTGATTCCCAAGATTCTTAGCAAGGCAGAACAAAATCGAACCACTGCGCTCTTTGAAGAAGAAGAAGAAGTAGAAGAAGAAGAAGAAGGTCTACGACTAGTTTTCACTTTGTTTTCACCCAAACACACACACCCGCAAAACACCAGAAAAGGCCAAAATTCTGCCAATTCTGGACCAAAGAACGCCAAACCCCCCTAAAACCTTGCCAACATCATTTCATTATGAACGAGCCTGCATTGGGCCCTGAGCCCTAGACTCAGCAGGAACCCTACCAACTTAAACCCAAAAACCTTAGTAAATCGCACTGAACCCTAAACCCTAGATATGCTTTGTCTGTCTGTGTCATAGAGTCTAGGTATGCTACATGAGGATGCTTCACTCAGTGGTGCCTGCTTTGACCGTCTGCATGGCCCTGCCGCAAGCATGGGCCAAAAATCCGTTCCGCTCCAGAAGTTGCGATTTTTCTGTAATTTCGTGAGATTCGCGAAAAACCAAAAAACAGCAAATTTTGCACACATAACGGATGTTTGGCCCAAGCTTGAGGCAGTGCCATGCAGACGGTCAAGGCAGGCACCACTGAGTGAAGCAACCTGATGTAGCATACCTAGGCTCTTTGTCAGACTGACAAAGCATATCTAATTGTATGCAGCAAGCCACATAGCCCCAATTTTACATGAACTGCTGTCTGGAGTGGACTCTGCCTGGCATAACAACAACAGTAGACTGCCTCGCCCTCGACCACTACATACCACGAATAGACAGACATGTAGTTCTACTGTAGTAGTTGTTGTAGACTGGTTTACCTGTTTGTCATTCACAAATTAGCCATAGTTCTTCCGTAAACCGATGCAGATGATCCATCAGTCCCAGGGAGTGACTGTAAAGAAAAAAGTTAAATTATTTAATCAATCATCATGGTATATTGGCAAGTGAGTCTGCTCCAAGGACATTTTGCATATTGTAAAATGCAACATAGTGTCCCCTGAATTTGAAGTACAATTTGAATTAAACAAGGTAAAAAAAAGAGTAGTAGACATGATACTGTGTAAAAGATTAAATAATAACTAAGACAAGATACATGATTAATTTCATGAACAAAAAAAAACAGCAATTGGTTTCATCAGTGCCAGACAGCCATTGCTGTCCACTGCATGCCATCTTCTCAATTATTCATTACCTGTTCTACTTTTTGTCTGCATCTTCTTTGGAAAGTGAGGGCCCACAGGGCAGCCTCTCCTGTCAAGTTCAGAAGTAACTCTGTCATCAAGCATGTAGTCAGTCAGTAATTTCAGTCCCACTTGAGGGGAATCGTCTATGAAAACAAAGTTTCTTTATTATTCGTAATCCATCCATCTGCCTTGAGGGAAATAGATAGGTGGAGTCTGGAGGAGGAGGATAGAGGAGCATGATTGAGTTGTGAACTTGTGAACCTCAGGAATGCAGACTGCGGCAACTTCAAATCAATAAGGAAAATAAGATGAAGACAGTGCTGCTGATGGACTTGTGGTGAGAGTTTTGTTGTGGTAAAAGTTGCAAAACAAAGAAAGACACACAGGAATAAAAGTGAATAAGGATGGAAAAAAAAAGGAAGTCATTTTCAGGCCTCGGTGTCAGGGAAGTAGAGCTCATCCTCAAACTCTATGAATTGAGACAGGAGTAGGTCAGCTAAAAGAGAAGAACTTCCGTCACCTAAGTCGGTGTCCTCTTCTTCCTGCGTGCATTCACGTATTTTGTAATCTGGTGGTATGAAGTGCTGATTCATCTTGATCAGTGTCAACCTCTCCACGTTTTTGGGCAAGAGGCGGGTCCTTTTTGAAGTTACAATGGCACCAGCAGCACTGAAAACACGTTCAGAAGACACGCTTGTGAGTGGGAAGACAAATAATTTAGAGCCAGGTTGGTGATCAGTGGCCATAGAGGTCTTTTCCTATACCAATACAGCAATGGGTTCTGATTAACAAAGACCTCTGTTGGGTCATCCAGAGAGGCCTGCACCATCGACTCAAGGTTCTCCACGGTTGCTCCACTTTGCGTACCATCTGTGGCCTTTTCAGCACTGGAACAAGCAAACCCTTGATGAGTTAGCCAATCCGCTTCCGACAATATTTTGGCTGGGCCTGGTGCAGGTGAGGATGATGATACGGTTTCTGCTGGTGTCGTTAACGGCTGTGAGGGAAAGTGACTCCCTTCGGCCACAGATTCAGAAGTGGAACTTGACGGCGGATGGCCTGCTGTGTCAGTTGTACTTCTGCCGGCTCCTTGAATTTTCTGCCGCTCTTTTTCGAACCGAGTGATTGACACAGCTAGCCAATGTTTGTACTTTGAAACATCTGCTTCATCAAAAGGAATGAATGCTTTGCTGGCCACTGCCTTATTGTCCCGTTGATCCAGAATAGTGGCACAAATGTAATGTTGTTCTGTATGTATGATTTTAAGCCTTTCATTGACAACTAGGCAGCTTAATAACCTCTCCGCCAACTGATATGCGTCTTGCTTTTCAGCATCATCTCGGAATGTTGAAGACACCGCCTTCAGTTGTTGCTCTAGCATGTGCAACAATGGGATAGCTTTGCCCAAAGAACAGTCCTCCCTGCTGACTTCACGTGTGAAGACCTCAAAAGGATGAAGCATGTCTGTCAGGCTTGCAACTAGCTTCCATTCCTCCAACTCTAGCCTCATGTCTTTCATAGTAGAACCCAGTTTATAGACATAATCATTTATTACCCCCCACTGCTCAGACAGGCACTCAAGCATGTAAAAGGTTGAGTTCCAACGTGTTGCCACCTCCTGGATGAGTCCTTTGACTGGCAGTCTACGTTCATGTTGAATGCTCCTCAGCTCCTTCCGGGTATTAAAAGAATGGCTTTAATGTGTGCAGATTCTTCGGCAGGTGATCAGTAACTTGTTGACTGTGTTTTCTTTTTTCAAGAAATCTTGCACCACGATGTTAATACTGTGCGCCAAACACGGCACTCTGAAATAGCCACCTTGCTGCATGGCCTTAACTATATTACTGCCATTATCCGTGGAAACATAACCAACCATGCGATTTCTTGGATGCAGCCATTCAGAGACCTTCCTATCAAACTTGTCCAAAAGGTTAGGTGCAGTATGAGTTTTCTCCATGGCAAACATGGCTAATGGTGCATGTTTCCGAGTAGCTTGAAAAACTGTGTCCGGGTCAAAATCTGCATTTGTCTTGTCTCTAACCCCTTCAAAAGAGACCCAGTGTGCAGTGATGCACATGTAATCAAGGGCTTGGCAACTGGTCCACATGTCTGTTGTCAAGTGGATAGTGTGAACAGCACTCTTCTGCAAAGCTGCCCCAATCAACTCCAGCACATCTTGATGTAGTGCTGGAACCGGAACTCTGGCAAAATAGTACCGGCTAGGAACCTTCCATTTAGGGCAGACTGTTGCCACTAATTCTAGAAAACCCACCACTTCCACGAAAGAAAAAGAGAGAAGGTCCAGCTCTAGCATTTTAGCCAGCTTTGCGTTATACAGACATACCGTTGGGTGGTTGCGTTCAAATGGCGCCGCCGACCAAAACATTCTGCTAATGGTGGGCTGGACCATTTTACGTGATGATGACTTCTTCAAACCAGTTAGGCCCAGTGATGTACTTTTTCGCATTGGTGTCTCTCCCAGACTCTTAGTGTGCCTCATACATGTTTCAGGGGTAGAGGGTGTGGGTGATACCACTGCATTGCTGCTGCCAGGGGTACTGGGTGTACCAGAAAAAATGTCTGTCGCTTCTTCACTTCCCCCCTGCACGATCAGCCCCTCGTCATCATCAGATGCAATATCAATGGATACATTTGGATTTGTTTTTCTTTTGGCTTCCTGGATCTTACTTAGGTGTGCCTCCCACTCGATAGTGTGGGGTTTTTTGAGATGACCTCTCTGACATCCGGTACCATAGTTGGTATCAAGCTTACCCAGGATAACTAATGTTTTACAAATCTAACAAACAACCATGTTTTCTGCCCATTGGCTAACAGTAAAGAACTGGGGACTGGAAATGTCTGCTGGTGGTGGAGGTGCTACTTTGACTTTCAATGCCAGATGAAGTGGAGGATGGGCGTGGCTGAATTTGTTTCTGTTGTTCACTTACAGCACCACTACTTGAGGTCGAGCTGGATGGAGCTCCCCGCTGGCCCTTCTGACTAAAAAAAATGGAAACTGTAGGTCGTGTTGGTGTTGTAGTTAACTGCGTTGGTGGTGGTACCAGTGCCACCCCGCCTACATCCCGCTCAGCAGCCATTGGGGATAGGGTGAAAATGTCTGTCTGCTGCATGCCCGCTGGGGCTGGAGTGACAACTGTGATGACTGGGTCATCGTCAGACTGTTCATCAGCAGCAGAAGACACAACTTCTTGTTCGTCGTCATCACCCATAAGTCAAAACCTTGCGGGAACCTTCCTTTTAGGCTTAGCTACCTTTGTCGGCTCATGGCATGCCTCACTCTCAGACTGCATTTGTGGGTTCCAATCAAGATCAAGGTCATCAGAATAAAGGGGGTTTGAAGAAGGACTTTTAGAAGTAGCAGTAGCCCTCCTTGACCTTTTTCTTGCTGGGGATCTGGAAGACAATGGATCATCATCAGGAGGAGTGGCTTCATCGGATTATACCCCCGTTTGAATATCAATTTCCTGATGTGCCCCCTACTTCTGGAGGAACAAGCATTGTAGGCAGTTGTGCCGCTCCATGAACCTCTAGTTGCACCTCTCCATGCACCTGTCCATACGCCTCTCCTTGCGCCTCTACTTGCGCCTCTCCTTGCGGCTCTACTTGCGCCTCTCCTTGCGCCTCTCCTTGCCCATGTACTTGCGCTTGTACTAGTTGCATCTGTGGTTGTCATTGCGGCTGTGGGTATTGAACACTCGTCAGCTGAGACACCCGGCGTTGATTGGATGGTACTTTCTTGTGAAGAGCCAACATCACTGGTCGATGGTGATTGAGAAAGTAAAGTGGCTGTCTCAGCAGCACTCATGGTCTTGGACCTATTTTGGCGGGGTGGCACTGAGCCCAATGAAGCGGAGGTTCTCCTTCCAGCTTGGTCCCCGGCGGGCACCGCTGCTGCTGAAGGCATAGTTTTTTTTAACCAAAAAAGGTGTCAGAGGGCCCCCCAGTCTCCTTGGTAGGTGGTACCACTTGCTTCTTCTGCTCCTTCTTACTGGCAGTGGCACTGGCAACTTTTTTCACTGAGGTGCTATGGCCACCTTTCTTTGGGCCCATCTTCTTCAGATGTCAGAACAGCAGGCCGCAGTTGCAGGAGTTGCAGAGTTGTCTTGTCTGTGGCCAGACGTGACGTCACGTGACGTTGTGCTGCACACACCACTGCAGGACTTCTTCCTGGCACTGGTGGTTCTCTTGTGCACCTAAAAGCAATGGAAGCCAGAGGAACATCAGTTAAACACCCCAAAAAGTAAAAACACACACAAATCACCACAATCCAATGCCATCCATGCCCTCAATGATGTTTAAATGCAAGACACCCCACAGAACGACTAGGTCCATGCACCACTGAGTACCACTGGGCATAATGGTTGAAAGCAAGGACAACTGTGTGCATGTCTGAGCGCACTGCCTGGCTTCAAAATGGCCCCTTGACCCCCACCACATGGCCAGGCCCTGCCTGTATCAGGCCTCAAAATGGCCCCCACCCACATGGCCAGGCCCCAACACCCCAAAAACTCGAAAAACACACAAAAATCACCACAATCCAATGCCATCCACGCCCTCAATGATGTTTAAATTCAAGACACCCCACAGAAAGACTAGGTCCATGCACCACTGAGTACCACTGGGCATAATGGTTGAAAGCAAGGCAAACTGGGTGCAGGCCTGAGCACACTGCCTGGCTTCAAATGGCCCCTAGACCCCCACCACATGGCCAGGACCTGCCTGTACCAAGCCTCAAAATGGCCCCCACCCACATGGCCAGGTCCCAACAACACCCCAAAAACTCAAAAAACACACAAAATTCACCACAATCCAATGCCATCCATGCCCTCAATGATGTTTAAATTCAAGACACCCCACAGAAAGACTTGGTCCATGCACCACTGAGTACCCCTGGGCATAATGGATGAAAGCAAGGCAAACTCGGTGCAGGCCTGAGCACACTGCCTGGCTTCAAAATGCCCTCTTGATCCCTACCACTTGGCCAGGCCCTGCCTGTACCAGGCCTCAAAATGGCCCCCACCCACATGGCCAGGCCGCAACAACACCCCAAAAAGTCGAAAATCACATATAAATCACCACAATCCAATGCCATCCATGCCCTCAATGATGTTTAAATTCAAGACACCCCACAGAAAGACTTGGTCCATGCACCACTGAGTACCCCTGGGCATAATGGATGAAAGCAAGGCAAAATGGGTGCAGGCCTGAGCACATTGCCTGGCTTCAAAATGGGCCCTTGACGCCCAGCCACATGGCCAGGCCCTGCCTGGACAAACCCTCCAAATGGCCGCCACCCACATGGCCAGGCTTCAGCAGCACCCAAAAAGTCGAAAAACACACAAAAATCTCCCCTATCCAATGGCATCCATGTCCTCAATGATGTTTAAATTCAAGACACTCCACAGAAAGACTAGGTCCATTCACCACTGAGTACCACTGGGCATAATGGTTGAAAGCAAGGCAAACTGGGTGCAGGCCTGAGCACACTGCCTGGCTTCAAAATGGCCCTTTGACTCCCATCACATGCCTAGGCCCTGCCTGTCCCAGGCCTCAAAATGGCCCCCACCCACATGGCCAGGCCCCAACAACACCCCGAAAAGTCGAAAAACACACAGAAATCACCACAATCCAATGGCATCCATGCCCTCAATGTTGTTTAAATTTAAGACACCCCACAGAAAGACTTGGTCCATGCACCACTGAGTACCCCTGGGCATAATGGATGAAAGCAAGGCAAACTGGGTGCAGGCCTGAGCACACTGCCTGGCTTCAAAATGGCCCCTTGACCCCCACCATATGGCCAGGCCCTGCCTGTATCAGGCCTCAAAATGGCCCCCACCCACATGGCTAGGCCCCAGCAACACCCCAAAAAGTAAAAAAACACATACAAATCACCACAATCCAATGCCATCCATGCCCTCACTGATGTTTAAATTCAAGACACCCCACAGAAAAACTTGGTCCATGCACCACTGAGTACCCCTGGGCATAATAGATGAAAGCAAGGCAAAATGGGTGCAGGCCTGAGCACACTGCCTGGCTTCAAAATGGGCCCTTGACCCCCAGCCACATGGCCAGGCCCTGCCTGGACCAGCCCTCAAAATGGCCCCCACCCACATGGTCAGGCCCCAACAACACCCCAAAAAGTCGAAAAACACACAAAAATCACCACAATCCAATGCCATCCATGCCCTCAATGATGTTTGCATTCAAGACACCCCACAGAAAGGCTTGGTCCATGCACCACTCACTACCCCTGGGCCTACTGGCTAGTGAGGGTTTACAGGCACCCCAAAATTAAAAAAAAATCAACATATAACGGTGAGCTAAAATTCCATGACATAAATAAGAATTAAGTTTAAAAAAAAATCACAGAAACAGTTGTATCATGCACCCATGACTAACCCTGGGCCTACTGGATACTGTGGCTACCCACAATATATATTTTTTTTAAGTTGTGAAAAAAGTTTTAAAACTGTAGTTGCAGCAACTGCAATGCCCCAAACAAACAACACCAACTTACTTGTAAAATCTCAAGTCCCAAAGTGATCCAAACTCCAAAGTCCAAAAAGTCCTCAAATACAAATATCCAGCAGCAGCCACAAAAAGTAATCCTTCCAGCTCCAGATCCAAATCAAAAGTGACCAGGACATGACAAAGCACTGGGAGGAGCCTGCTGGACAGGAACAGGAAGTTGGAGACTCTGGGGCACTTCCTTCCTCCCACCTCCCCCCCAAAAATGGACTCCTTGCACCAAAAAGTGCAGCCAAATGTCAATCTGAGGAGTTATTCTGATAAAAATCATCATTTTCAAAAGGTTTATGCTTCCTGCGGTGGATTTCTTGTGCAGAATTGCAATTTTTGCAATTTCGGAAAAGCGTGCTGTTCAAATCTCCCGCCGGAAGTCAGCTGCGCGCCACATCTACGTGTTCGGCAATGTTTACACCCGCAATGCGTAATCGCGGGCCCTTATGACGTACTCGCGTTGTCAAACTCTCGCTGTGCAAGATGGCGAGCCGCGATGACGTAATTGCATTCGAAAAACTCTAGGGCGATCATGCAGCAGGATCGAAAATGATCCTGCTTCTGTTGTTTATTGTCCCACCTTTTCCATGATTTCTATCACCTTGCTGCGTTCCTCTGTCTACCTAAACATATGTAAAGTGCTCTGAGACCCACCTGGGCCATGTTCGTGCTATACAAAACTTTAAATAAATAAATAAATATGTCACCACGCACCATCTTGGCTGAGGATAAATATAGGGCCTGCTACCGGCTTACGGTCAGTCCCGAATAGCACCTGAGTTTGTGGTGTATGACTCCGCGGCACCAGGCTTGGTGCACAGCCCTAGTAGGCCGCAAGCATGTGTGGCGAGAGCTTGTAGGCCTGCATGCCCTCCCAACAAAATAGGGTAAAGAAAATACCTCCTGAGGAAACAGATAGTAACAACAAAGAGTATTTGATAGACTAGTATACTAATTTTTGAACTTACAAACCAAGCTTACCTATCACTTTCTTTAAAAATGTGATCACATTGAGTCATTAACAAGCTCAACTTCCCTAATATAATGTGGAAAATATTAGTAATGAGCAAAGTTACAGTTACCCTCGGACAGCAGGATGAACTTGGGGAACTTTGCGCTTAATGTAAAATAACTAAGCTCCCCAAATATTTGCCTGAGACTAGTGTGGTTTCACTTTGCCCGACCATCTCGTCGTTTCTTGAAGTCAGATATCCTGCCTGACACGAATGGGGCATTTATAAGTAAGGAAAGGGGACCCCCTCTGGGAATTGCTTTCAGGTCAGGGAGTAGAGGGGAAGGCAATAACATGAACAAGAAAAGAGCTCCCTCTTGACCTATAATTACTGAAACCATAGGAGTTACCTCTCAAACATAGGGCATATACCAACAATGTCTACACAAGATGAAAAGTTTTTTTCATTTTATTTCATTTTAGCAGTTAAAAAGTCTTTTTTTTACTCCTTTTTTATATCATATTTTTCAAATTCATCAATTATAAAAAATATATATATTTTACACAATGGCTACAAAAAAACATTTTACAACACAATCAAATTGTCCTTATTTCTTCAAATTTATGCAAAACATGAAATCAATTAAATGTGCACACCAGGTAAAGAGCCACGCATACACCACAGACATACTCCTAAACATCCATTACATCACAAAAATAACAAAAAAAGAAGATTTCCTATAACATTGAGACTGTAGTCCAAAGTCATTTAGATTTCAAAAGGAGAAGAAAGGTCGACGCGTTTCAGTGGAAATGCCGCATGAGGGACCACCTTCATCAGGACCAAACAGAGACAATATGGTATAGGATCTCTCAACCTGGGGTGCAGATCTGGAACAATATGCACAAGAAAGAAATATTTTACTAATATGCCCTACAATACATAGTCTGTTTTAAGTTAGATTCGAGACAACAGAATGGACCATTACACATACTCAAAAGTTCATCCAGCTTGACAAACGTAACCTTATAACCCATAAACCACAGTGTGATGTCCAATAACACAAGCGAAAGAGCAATTTATTTCTATGATGCAGTTGATATTCACATCATCTAGCACAAAGAAGGAACCTATTCAGTATGTACCTTTCTAGGACACGTACAGGCTTTTAAGGATGTTCCTACTCGTTTCCAAACACTTAAGCCCGATCTAATGCAAGGAGAGCATGGAAATTATTTTAGCCTTTCTGTTTTTATTCTGAACCTTACATTTTACTGTATACTGGATAAGTATGGTCACTCATGATTACCTGGAGATACGTAGATGTTCACCAGGCCAGATTTATATTCCTTTTTTAATAATGGATAAGGCAGCTGTTTATTTTGGAACCTATAACAATAACAAATAACAAAAGTTGCTGTTCAACCCTGATAACATCCTAGCACATATTTAAACTATATGCCTGCCAAAGAAACCTTTTTACCTGAACGGTATACAAGGGGACAGGGCCCAGAAGAGGACGGCTTATTACTATCTCTAAGGTCGATTTATTCTTCATTGTGGGTGTGGAGGGGACGCCACATCTAAAATAAAATAATTGTAGATACATGACATATATCCTTTCAAAATGAAAATCGCTGTTTTAAATGCATATAATGGTACTTACTTTTAAATAATTTTCCTAGTTGTATAGTCCTCATAAAATGGTATGTCTTTAATCATGTAGATACCTACAACAAGAACATATGTAAAATATGTAAGAGCATAGGTTTCTTTGGCAGGCATACAGGCTGGCTTGTGTTATTGGACATCACACTGTGGTTTATGGGTTATAAGGTTACATTTGTTAGTGTCAAGCTGGATGAACTTTTGAGTATGTGTAATAGTCCATTCTGTTGTCTCAAATGTAATTTAAAACAGACTATGTATTGTAGAGCATATTAGTAAATTATTTCTTTCTTGTGCATATTGTTCCAGATCTGCACCCCAGGTTGAGAGATCCTATACCATATTGTCTCTGTTTGGTCCTGATGAAGGTGGTCCCTCATGCGGCATTTCCACCGAAACGCGTCGACCTTTCTTCTCCTTTTGAAATCTAAATACTTTGGTCATTTACTGGACTACAGTCTCAATGTTATAGGAAATCTTCTTTTTTTTGTTATTTTTGTGATGGAATGGATGTTTAGGAGTATGTCTGTGGTGCATGCGTGGCTCTTTACCTGGTGTGCACATTTAATTGATTTCATGTTTTGCATAAATTTGAAGAAATAAGGACAATTTGATTGTGTTGTAAAATGTTTTTTTGTAGCCATTGTGTAAAATATATATATTTTTTATAATTGATGAATTTGAAAAATATGATATAAAAAAGGAGTAAAAAAAGACTTTTTAACTGCTAAAATGAAATAAAATGAAAAAAACTTTTCATCTTGTGTAGACATTGTTGGTATATGCCCTATGTTTGAGAGGTAACTCCTATGGTTTCAGTAATTATAGGTCAAGAGGGAGCTCTTTTCTTGTACGAATGGGACATTTAGCAGGCAGGAAAGTGTGATTTCCTACTGTCACCTGATTTGGATTATGCGAAAACGTCCAGAAACAAATAACATTGTTGTCGAGTTTCAACAGAATAACAGCTGAATTTGATTTTTGGGCTTCGTTTTGTGATATGTTGAACCACCATAAGGCTGGTGATAAATTAAGAGCAAAATCAAATCCCAATAAAGCGCATTTTCTGTTGGCAAGAGACTCAAAGCACATGGTTCGTTTTGCTATCGCTCCCAGCTCCAAATGAGGCCCTTAGTCTGGTGCACTTAGAATGTGATGGTTATGGTATTAAGTGCCGTACAATTTCCTAAATTAAATCAGTGTTATATCCGGAGAGCCGTTCGTGGCTAGTATTACCCTCCGGCGTGAGCCGATCCATGGGTCCTCAATTTCCTCCAATAATCCTTCCAGAGGAGAACAATCATTGCCTCCTGGTTCTCTCTCTCTCCAAAAAGAAGCAATACTGAAAGTAACGTAAACAGATGGCAATATTTCAAGAGCATATCTCACGAGTTTAGCTTGGAAACAGCTGGGACCCGGCATGACAAGAGTGTGTCGGACAGTGTAAAGTGGTGAAAGGTGAGACCAGCTATAAGATCAAAAAATCATTTAAAGCAGGAGTGGAGCTCACATACTGCGGAACGGATTCAGTGACACTTCGCCAATATTACCGGCTTAAAACAATGCGTGCACAACGCCGACAGTTGAAAGCTCGGCTTGACAAAGACTTCCGCAATCTTACAGAACATAAAACTAATGGACACTTTTTTGACTTGGTAAATGAGAGATGTTAGCAGAAAAGTATGTTCTTGATCAATCGGAATGCCAGGAATGTTAGTGACCATGACAGGAGAAACAGATGCATTGCTGCAGAAGAATATTAAGGAGAGTGTTAGAATTCTAGAGGAACGTGTCGAGCTGAGGGAATAAAGAATTGTAGCAAACTGTTATGCAACACCCGGTGCACAACATGGAGGCTTGCGGAGACATGCTCCCTCATCCATATGAAATACTTTAAAATTTATAGATCAAGATATTAAGGTATAATTAATAGGCTAGGTTGGCTGGACTGCGAGTTGTCACTTAACATTTCAAAATATCATGGCCAAGACATATTTGAGGCGAAGATACATCGTTTAACATCGTTTAACAACTAGATGCCCCTGTTTATTAAAAAGGTATGTTTGATGTGAGATTACCGTGATAGGTCTGGACGGAGATTGCGCAGTGTGCAGAGTGTATTAGATTTCATCTTTCGCAAGGACTTTTAGTGCCAGGTGTTTGCCTCGCACTTGAAAATCAGCGCAAATGATCCCATGCTCAGCGCAAGAGGGCGCTGCTTCTTTCTGCCGCGCGAGCAGATTTTCTACTTGTGCCGCAGCTTCCTCAAAGCAAACGGATAGTTTCTCAACATGAGCTGTTGCGACCAGTGCTTTAAATGGGAAAAAATAAGTGCAGGTACTCTTAAATTGATTGATTGATTGATAGCAAGTGGGCGGGTGTAGGGGCGGGGCTAAGGACAAGACATATAAGAGACTTCTAGTATGTGGCCAAATATTTATATATTCTTGAATGCACACTCACATAAACGAGCATCAGTGCTCACACAAGCATTCAAAGAATGCCCTTTAAAATACCCGCCTAGTGACTGGATTCCCTCCTTCTTTCGCTCGCTTTTCTCACACACACACACACACACACGCACACACCCACACACACACGCACACGTGCGCACACAAGCAGGCAAACACTCAGACAGAAGCAGACAGACACCCAGACAGACACTCACACAAAAGACGCAGTTGGGATAAAGGCCATTTTACACCCCTTATCTCGGGTGGCTTTCTTAATTGATGCAGTCAGCAGGATGCCTGGATTTGAGTGTTTGCACAAATGCACACCATGGTGTGAATGTAATTGACAGCGCAGGGCCTGAATGGACCCTGCTCTGTCAAACACAGCATGGCTGTGAACACCGGACATTATGCAGATGAGCCCTGCTGAATTGTTAGGAGGTGGCTCAGCTTGGGCTAGAGGCGCTTTGGTTGTCAGACAGCCTTGTTCGTGCGCGGGAGCCAAAGCAACAAAAAGCCTACCTTTGATGAGTACCGGTACTCTCCTTGACAGCAGAGAAGTGCCGGTACTCAGAGCGGTTAAAATGAGAATGGAAAGGGGCGACCACTCGGTCCCCCCGAACGTATGGCAGAGTGCCTCGATCCCCCCGGGAAGCCGTTTTTGGGCGGGAGGCGCGTCTCGGCTGGTATGCCCGAAGCGGCGTAGCCGGGGCGCGCTCGTTCCCGCCCTAGAGTGGGCTGGCCTAGACACTGACGCGGCTGGCCACGCCCTCGGGGCAGGCAGGGGCGGGTTTACGCCCGCCCTGAAGACGGATAAAAAGGGACGCAAGACCGGAAGACATCCTCTTGTTCCTGTGCTCTGAAGCTGCACCTCCTCGCTGCACGTGAGCTCGAGAAGGAACGAAGAGCCAATTTTGAGCGTTTTGATCTTTCTTTTTGTCTTCCAGATACTTGGTCGGAAAGATGCCCAAGAAAGGCGCGAAGAGAATGACGACTGAACAGATGGTTCGGGTCCTCATGAAGGAGATGTCCGAACTGAAGAAGCGGGTGGCGGAGCGAGACGGGGAGGGGGGGTCGGGGCGTCCATCGGCTGGAGCAGCTCCTGGAGGGAAAGCCAAGAGGCCAAGAAGGGGACCAGCCGGGGGAGACGTCCCGGTTCCCTGTACCCCGCTCGAGGCGCCAACCCCGGTACCGGTGGAGGGGAATCCGATTCCCGTCGTGGTCACCCCGATATCCACTGAGGATATGCCCCCCGAGCTGGCGGCACAGCTAGCAGCGTGGTTGGGCGACAGTAGCGAGGGCGCCACGGCTGCCGAGGCACAAGCGCTGATGAAACAGTTGCGCGAGAAACGAGATGCAGCCAAGGTGCCCGCGCCGGCTGCAGTGATAGACAAGCCGCAAGTGGCGGTTGCGACCGCAGAAGCAGCGTCCGGTGCAGGTAAGCGGCCATTGCCGATCGCGAGGGATGAGTCAGCACCCTCTCGTAGAGAAAAATTGGGGCAACATGTTCCTTTGGCAATAAAGGAAAAGATTTGGGCGGGGGAGTATGTGAACATTTTCTCCTTGCTTGTCGATCATTATGAGGTGGAGCATGTTAAGGGTCAGAAGGATCTAATGCATCCGAGTGTTTGGCGCGCAAAAATGGCCGCCTTTAAAGTGAATGAGAATATTGGCAATTGGGGCAATGCATGGGGGATTTTTACGTCGATCCTAGGGGAACGTAGGCCCGAATTGCTTTCCGAGTTACCGATCTATCAGTCGCGAATCATGGGGTACTCGACGTCTCACCAGGGTAACCATTGGTTCTGTTATGATAATCTCTTCAGGAAGGCGAAGGAGCATAACAAAAGTTTAACCTGGGACTGTTATGATTCTTTGACATGGGATAAAATGAAAGAGTCAGGAATGTTGAAAATGCCGTTGGTGGGGAGCAATGTTGGCGAGTCCTCCCGCCAATATGCGGGGACGCCCTTTCGGTCAGGTACAAATACCGACGATTACTCGAGACCTGCCAGCAATACAGGGAAAAGGGGTTTCTGCTTCAATTTCAACAAAGGTAAATGTACTAGGCCCCAGGGATCGTGTAAGTTCAAGCACGAATGTAGTGGTTGCGGGTCGTCCCATCCTGAGTCCTCGTGCAGAGCCAGAACGGGTGAGAATGGGGGTAGGGGAGGCGCCAAACAGGTCTAATATAGTCCGAGGGGCGCCTTTACCAACCCCGATTGATACCTTGGCGATGATTCCCTGGCTCAGTGAATACCCAGATCGTACTTCTGCTGGGGTGCTGCGAAACGGTTTTTCATATGGTTTCCGCATCCCGGTAGGGGACTTTCAGGGTGTCGGGACGTGCAAAAATCAACTTTCCGTCCTGCAGCATACGACTGTAGTGCAGGATAAGATCCGGAAAGAGGTTATCCGAGGTCGTGTCGCCGGCCCGTTTAGTGTACCCCCGGTACAGAATTTTGTCTGTTCTCCTTTAGGGGTGGTCCCCAAGAAGGACCCAGGTGAGTTTCGATTGATTCATAATTTGTCAGCTCCACGTGGTCTTTCTGTAAACGATGCAATAGACCCAGAAGTGTGTTCGGTGCGGTACGCATCCTTCGATGAGGCCGTAGCCATTTTGAATCGCCTGGGGCCCGGGGCGCTGATGGCGAAGTCAGATATCGAGTCAGCGTTCCGGTTGCTCCCGGTACACCCGGACGATCAGCGTCTCCTAGGTTTTATCTTTCAGGGTTATTATTACATGGATAAGTGTATGCCGATGGGGTGCTCTATATCTTGTGCTTATTTCGAGAAATTCAGTAGTTTTCTACAATGGGTCTTCACAAAGAAGACGGGTTTCCAACATGTAATGCATTACCTTGATGATTTTCTGTTCCTTGGGGCAGCCGGGGATCTCGAATGTGGACGGGCCTTGGCTGAATTTTGTGTATTAATGAAACAGTTTGGTGTGCCATTGGCACCAGGTAAGACGGTGGGTCCTGCGACTTGCCTCGAGTTTCTGGGGATCGAGTTAGACTCCAGAGAAGGTTGTTTTCGTTTGCCACCTGGCAAAGTGTGGAAGTTCAGGGCAGCCCTGCAAGTGTGTCTAAATGCATCTAAAGTTACGCTGCATCAGTTACAGCAGTTGGTGGGACAGTTGAATTTTGCCCTTAGAGTTATACCGATGGCCCGCCCCTTTTCTCGTTCAATTGCCCAAGCTATGGTCGGCGTAAAGGAGGGCCATCATCGCACGAGACTATCGGCTGAGGTCCGCCAGGACGTGCGTATTTGGTTAGCATTTCTGGTGGACTTTAATGGTCGAGTCATATGGAACAAACCAGCCGTATCCTCTGAGGAGCTGGGGCTATGGACAGATTCTGCAGGTAGCATAGGTTTTGGTGCCATCTTCGGCACAAAATGGTCGGCACAAAGGTGGCCGACATGGTGGCATGACAATGGTCTGACAAGTAATATTGCTTTCCTGGAACTTTTTCCAATTTTGGTTGCCCTGAGAACCTGGCCAGAAGGGTTCAAAGATCACTCTGTGATATTTTGGTCTGACAATATGACTGTGGTCGAGTGCATCAATAGTCAGGCAGCACGATGTAAACTGATTTTAAGACTGCTCAAAGAAATTGTTTTACTGTGTATGCAACTGAATGTGCTGTTCAGAGCAAAACATGTCCCAGGGGTACTGAATCAGGCGGCTGATGCACTGTCTCGTTTTCATATGCAGGCTTTCTCGGGTTTCCTTCCCTCAGCGGACCCAGAGCCGGCACCCTTCCCCGAAGCTCTCTGGTCTCTCGGTGCCCCGAACTTCGTCACCTCGTGGGAGAGAGTCTAGCACCACGGACGAGGAAAGCATATGAAGGGGCGTTTAGGTCCTATTTAGCCTTTCTGGGGACTGATAGAGAGAGGCTTTGGGGCCACGAGGAATGGGTAGTGAATTTCCTGATGTCCTTACGTAGGGTTGGGAAATCTGTGGCTACGGCTCAGAGGCATCGTGCTGCTATTTCCTTTGTTGCCAGGGCTCATAGTATCCAGGACCCGACAGCGTCTTTCATTGTACAGAAAGCGCTGCGTGGGTGGCAACGCCTTGAGGGTCGCAGAGTAGATGAGAGGCGCCCGATAGGTTTGGATAGGTTGGCCCAGTTGTTGGCTACACTCCCTGCCACATGTTCATCTCAGTTTGAGGCGGTGTTGTTCCGAGCCGCTTTTACGCTAGCATTTCACGGGGCGATGCGAGTAAGCGAACTGGTGGCAAGGAACAAACAGGATGTGGCAGGGGGTTTGTGCCAAGAACACGTTCAGATCAGAGGGGAAGCAATGACGGTCTCCTTTGTCAGGTCCAAGACCGATCAAGACGGGATGGGTGACTGCATAATCATACGCAGGATTCCCGGGTCCTCCATATGCCCGGTAAAGTGTTTAGAAGATTACCTAGCACGAAGGGTGGCATTATGGGGGGGGACCTTGTTGAGACACGAGGACGCCACCCCACTGACGAAGTTTCAGTTTCAGCGGGTGCTTGCGATGTCAATTGCCGCTGCGGGCTTGAACCCGGGCGAGTTTGGGACCCATTCCTTTCGGATAGGGGCTGCTACGGAAGCTACAGCCAGGGGTCTTAATGTTGAACAAGTGAAACGAGTGGGGCGTTGGTCCTCCAATTGTTATAAGAGGTATGTGCGGTTGCACATGTTGTAAAGCTGTAATGACGTACTCACGCCTCTTGTTTTTTGTTTGGTTTTCAGTTGCGCAAGCCTACGAGGCGGGGCGGACTATGCAGTCGACCCAACACCGGGCCAGCGGTCAGACATCACCGGCTGTGAAAAAGGAGGTGTGGGTCGTGGGCCACTCATACGTGAGGCGTGCCGCGGACGTATTCAAAGCAGGTGACATGATTCACGTAGCTGGGGAATACGGGTACAGGGTGTCCTTCTACGGAAGAGGCGGTCTCTGTATTGACCAGTTTCAAGCATATTTTGAGGATTTGTTAGGGCGGACGAGGTCACCGCCGTCTATAGTCATAGTGCATTTAGGGGGCAATGATTTGGTCTCCACCGGTAGACGACTTCTCCTGGAGGCAATGCTTTCCACTGTAAGTTGGTTGGCGAGGAGAGTTCCGGGGTGCACAATTGCGTGGTCCCATATGATCCCACGAAAGGTGTGGCGGGGGGCTATTTCTATTCCTGCTTTGAATCAGTCTGTTAGAAAGCTTAATAACAAAGTGAATAGGTTGTTCCGTTCCGGGACATTGCATTCTATTTCGCATGGCTGTATTAATGATGACAGTATGTATTCGGGGGATGGTGTGCATTTGTCTCGAGTGGGGAATGAGTTACTCATAGGAGACTTCTTAGCATGGTTAAAAACGTTAAAGCATGACCTTTAGGTAGGAGCTTTGTGGGGGGTCCGGATAGCCGGTCAACTATCCGGACCTGTGGCGGTAAGGTCATGATCGGTGAGCAGTAATTGGAAGATCCCTATGAGTGGGCGTCACCCAACACGGATGGGAGCGCTCGGGAGAGGTGGCCTTTGGCCCCTCAACGGGGAGGCGGTCCTGTCTAAGGAGAGGCCGCCGGAAGGAAAGGAAAGGCGGTCAAGGCCCCTTCCTGTGTAGGAGGGGTTACAGCCCCCTCCTGGGGAATTTCCCGGGGCCAGTGACGTCTGCGACGGCAGATGTGGTAAGTTGTGTGGGGTTTGGGGGGAGGTCTACGCTACCTTCTAGATACTCACACGAGTCCTCGAACGACCTTTAAGTGGCGTCGAGTTTATTGGGGCCCCCGTCAAGTCAAGGGAAATTGGTAGTTGCACTTGGGGTACGCCTCAGTGCTGTCGCCCCTCCCAAGTGGGGGGGGTATTTCTGGTTAGGGATCTTGACACCGGTTACGACCTTGCCGTTGGCCCTTAAACGTTAGGATGTACAATTTCATTATTTCAAAAAAATGTTTTGTAGGTTGTTAGTTCGGCTAGGAGAACCTCTGTATTAGAGAATCTGTTAAGGTTAGCCAAACATCGCAATGTGGTATGAAATTGTACATTAATATGAAACTGTTTAACGTTTAATTTTGTTTTAATAAATACGGCCGGGGAGGGTCACTCCCTCCCTCTTCCAAAAACTTCAAGAACTGTTTCCGGTTTCCCTCCTTTGGGGATTGTGTTGAGAGGGGGTGGCGGGTATCTCAGCCATATGGAAAAGGGCGACCACTCGGTCCCCCCGAACGTATGGCAGAGTGCCTCGATCCCCCCGGGAAGCCGTTTTTGGGCGGGAGGCGCGTCTCGGCTGGTATGCCCGAAGCGGCGTAGCCGGGGCGCGCTCGTTCCCGCCCTAGAGTGGGCTGGCCTAAACACTGATGCGGCTGGCCATGCCCTCGGGGCAGGCAGGGGCGGGTTTACGCCCGCCCTGAAGACGGATAAAAAGGGACGCAAGACCGGAAGACATCCTCTTGTTCCTGTGCTCTGAAGCTGCACCTCCTCGCTGCACGTGAGCTCGAGACGGAACGAAGAGCCAATTTTGACCCACCCACCAGCCCCTGAGGACAGCCAGTAGTTTTAAAATAGATCGATAACCCTATTTTTCGTTTACAGGTTGTGGAATTATCATGTTGATATTGAGTGTGTAATAAAGTTGGTCGATTTTATGTATGTTTTGTGATTAAAGATATTCGGTTTTTAGTGTCCGTTTATAAGCATGCTTATTCTGGTCATAGTGGCCAATGTATTGTTGGTTTAGTTAGCATTGTCGTATTTATTTTGGTCGGGCGGTAAGGTCATGATCGGTGAGCAGTAATTGGAAGATCCCTATGAGTGGGCGTCACCCAACACGGATGGGAGCGCTCGGGAGAGGTGGCCTTTGGCCCCTCAACGGGGAGGCGGTCCTGTCTAAGGAGAGGCCGCCGGAAGGAAAGGAAAGGCGGTCAAGGCCCCTTCCTGTGTAGGAGGGGTTACAGCCCCCTCCTGGGGAATTTCCCGGGGCCAGTGACGTCTGCGACGGCAGATGTGGTAAGTTGTGTGGGGTTTGGGGGGAGGTCTACGCTACCTTCTAGATACTCACACGAGTCCTCGAACGACCTTTAAGTGGCGTCGAGTTTATTGGGGCCCCCGTCAAGTCAAGGGAAATTGGTAGTTGCAATTGGGGTACGCCTCAGTGCTGTCGCCCCTCCCAAGTGGGGGGGGTATTTCTGGTTAGGGATCTTGACACCGGTTACGACCTTGCCGTTGGCCCTTAAACGTTAGGATGTACAATTTCATTATTTCAAAAAAATGTTTTGTAGGTTGTTAGTTCGGCTAGGAGAACCTCTGTATTAGAGAATCTGTTAAGGTTAGCCAAACATCGCAATGTGGTATGAAATTGTACATTAATATGAAACTGTTTAACGTTTAATTTTGTTTTAATAAATACGGCCGGGGAGGGTCACTCCCTCCCTCTTCCAAAAACTTCAAGAACTGTTTCCGGTTTCCCTCCTTTGGGGATTGTGTTGAGAGGGGGTGGCGGGTATCTCAGCCATAGTGCCGGTACTCAGTACCGGTGAGTACCAGCCCATTTAAAGCACTGGTTGCGACCATCCGCAACTGCCTGCGTTGAGAAATCTCGTGGGGAGGTGGTCTAGCGTGAACTGAGCAGGGTTTACTGCCTTGGCCTAGTGATAACAACACAGGTTGGCATACTTGTCAATGAGAGATGGTTTGTCAAGAGTTCAACCAATGTATTTAGGGATTATGGATACCAGGGCCAGTGTGTAAGGGCATGGATTCAGGCACGTGATTGTGATAAAAATACCTTTGAAGCTGCTCTGTTATATATTGGTTGCATAGCTTCACTTTGTATTTCGGTTGTTAATATGGCCATGGAGGTTCAGTCGTTCATGAGTGGCACAGCACTGGTGGTGTTTTGGTGTTCAGCATCCCAGCCTCAGACTGAAGTATACTATTGGGAATGTAGCCCAACAATTATATGGATTTTGACTATGTTTGGTGACTCAACAGCCTAGTAGTAGAGACTGCGTCCACTGTGGATTTAAGAGAATTGTGGTATGCTCATAAACTATTCCTTATTGCTTTTTCAAGAGACTGGGTGTTTACCTAAGCAATGCATGCAGGCAATGTGCTCCATCTCAACAGTGGTCTGCGTTCTCTCACGTTATTTGTTGTTGTCGAAGCCAGAATAAGTGTGTCAAGTGGTTGAATTTCCTCTTGCAACCAAGGGCCCATTTTACTTTGTATCTATTATAATGTCTATTCTGCTTAAGCCTTCATCATTGTGACACACTTCTCTGCATGCTTTCCGAGCAATGCTGGCCACATCACCTCTCCAGAAAGACCTCTGATGTTCTAGTTCACTTTTGGATCCAACAAGTTTCTTCTGTATGTGCTCTTACACACCCTATGTATCCTCCAGCACTACCCACAGGTTCTCCAGCTCACAATTCCTGCATCCAAATGATTCTGGGGCACAAAGACCTTTTGTCTAATTCATGTTTCCTTTAATTCTCTGAAGCAACAAACACAAATCTCTATAGCTCTGGGCCTGCATGGTCCACCACTTTCTATAAGTGTTCATGGGTTTATATAAGGCATCTACAGAACCAAATTATGCTGGGACTCACATAGCTCACTAATAATTTAAGACACCAGAACTTGATTTATACCGATGTGTACTGGTATCCGGCAGATATTTCAGGGTTCTGGGAATACTTTTAATAGCTTAAAACGTGTCTATGCACTACCATATAGTCCACCACCTGGTTGTAGTATGTAGTGTGTCATACAGTCGTCTTTGAACCCCTTGCTGTCATGCACTGACCTCTAATCCTCCAAACTCAAAGATCTTCAGACTGTGGGCCGCGCTCCACAAGGGGCCGTGGCAGTGTCCTCAGGTGGGGGGCATAAATACCCCTGGAACATGCCTGTAAATAATGATGGCCTTGAACTTTGACTTTGTTTATCTGGCAAAAGTTGAAAATTACTATCTTTTGCACAGTATTTCCCCAGATTTTTGCCTTTTGTTGCTGAACTCATTTCGTTTAGCATAGGGCTCTGTGTACTTTACACCTGCTAACCCGTGCTAACATGCTTGTGCCCACTCTTTAAAATAGGTAAACGCCTGATTGGTATTTTCTTTTTTGATAATCAGCTTTATTGGTTTTGAGAAACCAAAAACTAGCAACGACAGTACAGCACTTAGGTCAATATTCGGTGGTATGTCAAGTACAAATGATAGTAACAGTGTACAACATGCACAGTAATCAGAGCACTTAGCAAAAAACAAACAAGCAAACAAAAGTGAGAAGTCTAGTTTACAAACCCCCCTGATTGGCAAATCTAATTTGTTTGCGAGTACCTAGTAAATGGTATCACCTGTACCCAGGTCCTTTAAATTAAATACTGCTTGTGGGCTGCAGCACTTACTGTATCACCCTCTAAAGTGACACTGTAAAACATGTCTCCAGACGGACCACAGCAGGCTGAAAGTGCAGTTTTAAACTGCTATTTTGACCTGGCAAAATAAACCTTTTGCTAGTCCGATTCGTTCCTTCTTATGGTGTGGCTTGACAGCACAGCTGTTGCCAGACATTTATGTGAGTATCTCACTAGAGCAAGGCATTAACTCTGCCCACATGTTGGGAGCCTGGAGTACACAGGTGATTACATGAAAATATAAGGACTGTGTAATAACGTAGTCCACGCTTGTAGGTAGTTCCCAAGTAGGTTTATTGAGAAGTAGAGATAAGTCAATAATAAGGTCAGTTGGAGACCATAGGGAGACCCCACCAGGAGCTCCTATCCAGGTGCTCAGCCCATCCAAACTGTCACTGTCCAGTCAGAGTACTAACATTCTGACTGCTGCATTTATGAACATTCTAAAGATGGTAGAAATGCATCACATTGGGAATAATAGGATATTACATATCCCCCTTTCTTATATAAAATTTAAAAGTTAGAAACATCATTTTAGAAACAGAGAAATGAAATCAAGAATGGTGAGCACAAGAAAGAAAGAATAAGCGAAGTAGGAATATTCGTCAGGAGTAAAACAACAAGAGGAAAGTAATAAGAGAATTGAAGAAATATGTGAGAATAAGGAATTAAACAAAGGGACTAATAAGAAATCTAGAAATAGGAATAGAAGAATGGAATTAGAATTAGAAACCACAGAATGGAATTAAATATACAAACCATCCTCTTTTCTTAAATAGCAGAAAAGAAAAGAGTAGATTAAATAAGAAAAGCAACTCCAACGCATACCTACTGGCCAGAACAGGAATGAATGGAGAATGAAAAAGAATGGAAATTATAGAACACAGAAAATCAGAGAAAGAAGAAAAACAGAAAAGAAGATGAGGAACGAATAGGAGAACCCCATAAAAGCACTATAAACCATGAACAAAATACATATCAGTAGTGCAATGGAAATATTGCGAGAAAAAAATTAATTAAAATACAGTAAAACAGAACATATTTAGCTATATATGCAAGAAAGCACTAAAATATAACTAGAACAAAAGCTAAATATGATAATAGAACCAAATCTCTTAAGAAAAAAAAACAATTGTGCACCATATTAGAAACAGAACTTACTGGTGTTGTAAGAATAAAGAGAAAACTGTGTGGGAAAACCACGTTGTGCACTAAATAAAATGCTAAATAACTAGCAAATATGAGTAAAACTCGTGATAAGAGATATAAGAGGCTTTAAACTTTTCAAAAATCCCTTCAAACTGGATTGAAAAGACAGAGTATGGATAGAAACCCATAACTTAAATGTCAAGGGAGAGTATCCCAAACAAAACTCATTGAAAGGAAACGAAATAGGCATCTACAAAATTAATGTGGGGTCCATGTATGGACAACTAATGTGGTGCTGTTAGAAACTAAAAGGCCAATAATCCTTAACAAAACACAGATAAACAAAATTCAGGGATCAGCGTATAGACACTAGATGAGCACAATAATAATCTAAAGGGAGAGTGTCCCTGTACTAACAACAGAAAATCTACCAGTGTGATATGTGTATGAATAACAGACGTGCTCTGAAGCAGAAAGGGTCAAGAACCCAACGTAACACAGAAAGAGTTTGTGTATGAAAACTGACATGCAGCACTGAAAACTAAAGGGACTAAAACCCTAAGCAAATACAGCCAACATAGTAAAAAAAACACACAGCTGTATAATTAAACAAGGTTGGATACCAGTTCAGGTTACATTAAAAAAAAATTGCAATGAAAACAAAGTCAATGTCACAACAAAACTAATGCCTAAAAGAATAAAAGCCATACTGAAATAAGGTAAAACAACAAAACCGGGCACATAAAGGAGGGACGAGTGAAGGAATGTGCGCACAAACCAACACTAAGAATATACCAGGATAAAGAGACCAGCTCCCATACATAACAACCTACACCATACATGTGCCCATACAACACCATAATACAGCATGACACCAAACTACCACATACAGGCAAATAATAGCAGTGAACTTGATAAACAGGCACATCACCAACCAGCACGTTGAAAGAACAGAGCAAAATATTGTCAAATATCACAAGAAAGATAACATATTCATCATACAAAAAAATAGGTTAGTGAACACCGGTGAGCGAACTGTCTCACCCGAGATGCCTTCTCCTCTGATGAGTTAGACACAAATGTCACGATGATTGGAAGAAGTGCCAAGGAACAGTTGCCGTTCGAAATGGCAAAAGAAATGTTTGCATAATGGCATTGAGGAAGATAGAACCTCAATGTTACCTCCAACACGTGCCAGCGATGGAGACAGCGGCTTGTCCTTGTCATTCCTCAGCCCCTTACGGTTCAGCCGTAGAGTAGCTTCCGTTCGCTGATGAGAACAGAGCAAGTTGTTGTCGTGGAAACAGGATTGCATTGAAAATGGCCGCCACGTCGAACGTAACAACGTTAGATACGTGAGGTCAAGACGGGCGCGTCTTGAAAGGAAGGCGTCAAAGGAGCGTAGGACATCAGAACACTTACTCTCCACCAACTCCCCGAGGCATTCTATCGACGTCATCAAACGGACAGCAGGCAGGAAGGAGGGAAGATCGCCCATGACGAACAGCGGACCAACGGATATCCAAGACGGTGAGTAAAGACGCTGAAAGCTGAGACCACACAGAGTTCAAAAACAGCTACAACAGCAGAGCGCCTCTTTGAATGCGTCAATCAGGTACTAGAATGTCAAAAGCCGAGGCCGTTTAGACCCATAATCTTGCAAAAACAGCATGGCATCATTTAAATGGAGAGAGCAGAGCTCGTCTTGACAACAAAAAAAAATGTGCTATGGGTTGCTCTTTAAAGGTGCAGAAGTTTGTAGAAACAATTAAAACAGCAGAGTAGGAATAGAGCCAATCCAAAATGAACAATAGGAGTGCAGGGACAGCGCCGACTGCAAATTGTGATAAACTGCACTGTACTGCTAAAATAGTGAAGAATTAGTGCAGAAACACGCCCTGACTAGACGCTTGAATTATAATAGGCAAGGGCTTGATGAGAAAACGGCTACAGTCAGAGAAATGACTCACCAGGCGCTTGAACAACTGGCAGACTGCTGTGGGCGACCGGTGGCAGGTCACTGGTGGGGTCAAGAAGCCAGTTGGGGTGTCTTGATTTAAGTTTCAGAAAATGTTCTCCAGTAACTTGCTTGTAGTTTGCTTGTAGCGCTTGAAGAGGTGACAAAAGAGGGTTCTTTAAATCTCGTCGCCAAAATAATGTAATAACGTAGTCCACGCTTGTAGGTAGTTCCCAAGTAGGTTTATTGAGAAGTAGAGATAAGTCAATAATAAGGTCAGTTGGAGACCATAGGGAGACCCCACCAGGAGCTCCTATCCAGGTGCTCAGCCCATCCAAACTGTCACTGTCCAGTCAGAGTACTAACATTCTGACTGCTGCATTTATGAACATTCTAAAGATGGTAGAAATGCATCACATTGGGAATAATAGGATATTACATACTGCCTGCTACTAATACCTGTTCACAGGGCAGGGCAAATACAATCGTTCAAGAATATTCACTAGGAAACTATGAATCTATCTAGTATGAGAAGCCATTATTACCATGTACTAGGAAAGGACTCACTGTACAACAATGAAACATTACAAAATCCTTTAACTCACACAAACCAAGATTGATTCTGTTTTTATTTGTGAAAAATATAATTGATGCAGTAGAATGACATTAACATCGACAAATACAACAGGTTAATTGTCAACAGATTGTCCCGAGCACCAACAATTGTATGAAAAAAAGTGTGTTCAAATTTTCTTGTTTTCAGATTAATTTATTTCCGACGGACTCCTTCAGAAGCCACAGCCTCTCGTCTTAAGAAGCCACACACTTTCATCAATAGTCTTCAAATAGTCACAGTCAACACATGTTTGGTCAGATTTGATGAATGTTCAACACTGACTTAATCAGGGCTATAACTTAAATATACACCAACAGTCTAAGCTCCAACTGGATTACAATGCAATACTTCGTCACCTAAACACCCGGGTGCTCAGTTAATTTGGCCAATTGTCCAAATTACAGAACTCTTTATCCATATGTCATCCAAGGCGAAGAAGGGAAAACATAAGTGTCATAGTGAAAAACAGTGTCATATCCCATAGAGGGTATCTGTCAAGTAATCCCAAAAGTACAGCAACCTGTGTGTATAAAACAAGCATCATGAACAATGATATAAATATGAGGTGTATGGTGGACCTCACAATTATTTTCAATCTTCTCATCCAAATCCATTAATGTCCGTGTTGATGCTAGTTCACCTGCAAACAATGTACATGCGTTAGACAGATACAGGAACTGTGATATTACCCAGACGGTAATTCTCTCCCAGCTGTCTAAATGTGTAATAGATATGTAAAAGGGAATTACGGACATCCCCATCGTTGTCACACACCATTCGAGTTTACGCTAATCGAGTTAACTACATTAAAATCACGGAGTCCATTTGACACGTATGTCGCTGCTTCCATATCAAAAGCACTCAAAGTCTGACATGTCTAAAGATTATGTTTCCTAGTTTCTGCACGGACCCGCATAAACGGCTGTCACCACATACCTGTAGAAGGGAGAGTACTCCTCGAGCGATCCAGTACGGTGTGGTAAATAAAATATTACCCTGTCGGAATTTCTATACTTAAACAAAGGTCATGCATATAATGAGAGGCAGAGTCCGTGGTGTCTGATTCAGAAGGGCTTTATTTCAGTAACTCGAGTTAAGGGAGAATCGGGTTCCATCACCACTAAGGTTCAGGAAGGATCGTCATCTGAACTTTATTCACAGAGTACATTATTTATACGTTAAACATACATTAACTTGCATAGAGAAGGAGGAGCACTCCAGGCGGAGCAAGAGAAAGAGAGATAAGAGCACATGGGCATGTAAAAGGGCGTACACGTGGGCGTTCCCTTGAGGAGTCATAGGTGTGTCAGAGGTGGGTGGATACATGGAGGAGGTCTGCGTGGTCAGCTGGAACCTTTACCCTAGTTGTGTGCGTCACTTGATCATGACGTGCAATTAACGTGTAACTGGGGGAAGCTGGGGGGAGCTGACTTTCGTTCTAGTAGAGAAGCCTTGAGTGTCAGGACGACCTGCACGTCTGGTATTATCTGATATCTTGAGTTTGGAGGATGTATGGTCTGAAGTAAAGGTCGCTCGAGCAAAGGTTGCTCATCACTAAGAGCCAGTGTGTGCATATATTTCTTTGTGCATTGCGTGGGGGCCATGGGCCTTCTATGGATGAGAGCTCTGTAAATCACTTAAATGGAGACAGAAAGGCTAGGCCCTATCTTCTGCAGGCGGATTATGTTTACCTTCTTCACTAAGCAGGAATGTGTTTCTGTAGAGCAGAGCAGATAACTGTAAGCAAAATACTGTCTTGGCAGGCCGGACTGGGCCCCTGTCGGCTGAGCAGGAAGTATGCGAGAGGTCAGGGATACATAGCTGAACTGCAGCTTTCAGAGTGTCTGGAGGGATGGAGCCTGAATTCGGGTCCTGGCTCGGCTGAGCCACAAAACGGGTTCATCTCGACTGTTAAACGTGCACCATGCAAATACATTGGCAACATAGGCAACTTAGACCTCAGGGCAGAATTAACGTTTCTTTTATGGAAGGCTTGGTAACTGACACTCTAACATGGAACGGAAATGCAGAGGCATTGTTATTACAGGCATAAGAGGGAAAGTGCATGGGTGACATGAACATACACGGGGTACATGCAGGGGACATATTGGCCACGTAAAATTTTCGATTTCCTCATTCCCTCCTTGTCCCCTACTGTGCCCTTCAGGACACATCTATATTCATGAGACCGTATATCTGATCATACAGCATCATTTGTTCGTCTTTTTTCTTTTGTATACGTGGATGGGGAATACAGGCAGTGGCACACAAGCCACAAATCGCCGGGCCACATTGCAGACAGAGACAGCAACCGAATATCATAAGCAGTATCATTCCTAGGAACGACAACACTTTCCATCCCCATGCTGATATTACACTCCAGAGCCAACCGGACCAAGTCCATGTGCCTGGGTTTTGATGTATTTCGTGAGCTATCTTGTGGCGCCTTGTAATTGCTGCATACACAGATGGCGCGCTATTAGGAATAAACACGCAACAACTGGAGCCGATCACTCTACAAGCCCCGCCCCAATCTGCCAGGATGACGTCAAGAACAAGTCAATTCTGAAGAACAACAAGTCTCATGGCAGACTGCTCCTCGGTCAAGTTCGCCAGGGCAGATGCAGTCTCATTCACTACTGCTTCTAGAGTTCTTGTTAACCTGCGTATTAGTTTACTATTTTGGACGGGACCTATGAAGAAAAAGAATCCTTTATTGAAATCTGTATATTGCTCCAAAGCTGTCTCAGTCTGATCAACCACTGGGGAATCGGTCTCCCTCCTGTGTCTGACATGCACTAGTCGTGAATCTCGATGATAATGGGATGGGGCTAGAAAGACGGGTGGCAGCAGGAACGCTATATAACATGTCCCACCCCAGTCTAAGGGCAGACGTACATAGGCTGTCTGACCGCAAATGAAATAGGAATGGCGGGAAGCTTTAAAGTAGACTTTCCTTTATCATTGAACTCGACTACAGTATTACAATCACTGTGTCCTAAATGCACTGATCCTTTCTTTCTAACGCACAATTCACCTTTTACTGGTAGGACTGATATGAACGGTGGACCTGTATTTTTCTCGGACTGGACATTCTGAATCATAAAGTTAAGGGAAGCATTTCCTTGTTCGTAAACTTCATTTTCTAGATCAGTCCCTTTCCTTTGGGGAAGACCGTCTTCATCTGGAAAACATGCCTCATTCATGACTTTATTAAAATCTCCCCATATCCAATCGCCCTGGGAAACTGTGTACTTTCTGTCTAGTGATGACATTAATGCAAACCATGCTCCGCATGAACCATTGTGGGAGAACGGAAAAGGAAAAAGGGGCAGAACTCCCTTCGTTTTCTGATAAGGTGGGAGTCGGCCACATACCCAGCAATTTGTTACATTGCTGGTCTGATGAGAATGGTGCAGCATTCGAATAAAAGTATTGTTGCGCAGGGCTAGTCGATATGACAGTTCATGGGATGGCAGATCACTGAATGTGTGCTCTACAGTGTCATTAAAGGAAGAGTGTATACGTGAGGCAATAGGAGGAAAGAAAACATGTAGTGCCAAGCTGATACATATTATAGTGATGCACAGAAGAGACATGAAAATCAGAGTTACTATACACCTACTGCGTAATGTCTTGCAGTACTTTTCTTTCATTTCTCTCTTTTTGCTATTCTGGTCTACGATCTTATACATGTCAGGAACCTGTCTAACTGATTCACCACCTAGTGGACTTAAACAATTAAACGCTGTCTGACTTACTAGACCGTAACTTAGACCTATACTCCTGTTGCGGAGTCTTTTCTAGCAAAGGGGGCTTACAGTCAGTATTATCAGGACAGTCTTTAGGCTTGATCAAAGTTCCGGAATCTCCAAAGAATTTTTTACAGTGCTGGGCGTGAAGCCAGCCTTTGCGTCCCTCGACCTTGACGGCAGTCCTCGTGGTAAGCAGTACTAACTTCGGTGTTTTCCAGCGCTGCTCAAGAGGGCTTGATCGATCAAAGTTCCGAATGTAGACTAGGTCACCAGGGACGATGGTATGCTCTTTGACTTGGGTGTTGTCGGGGAAGGCGGCGGCAACCTGTGAACGACAAGAGAGTAGTGCAGACATCAAGGAAGCCAGGTAATCTGTCAGCATATTACTGTCAACATCAGTAATTTTCTTAGGCATAGGCGTACCCCACATATTCGGTGGTCTACCAAAAACCACCTCGTAAGGAGATAGGCCTGTTCTGGAATGAGCTACCATACGCATGTAAAAGAGGGCAACCGGCAAGGCTACCATCCAATCCACACCTTTTTCTGCACAGACTTTTGCTAATTTCGTCTTAAGTGTCTGATTATGGCGCTCGACAAGTCCAGCTGCTTCTGGGTGTCGTACACAATGAAATTTCCATTGATATCCTAACAGAAGGTACACTTGTTTCATTAATTCAGAGGAAAATGGCTGACCGTTGTCTGAGTACACGACACAGGGCAATCCGTACCGTGGGAAAAACTCTCGTACCAATTGCCTGGCGGTGGTCACAGCAGTATAATCTGGGACTGGGTACGCTTCTGTCCATCTAGATAGTGCACATACAACAACTAGGACATACTTGTAACCTCTACATCTGTCCATCTGGATATAATCCATCTGGAGGACTTCAAAAGGATGGTCAGGAGGATGAAATCCGCCTTGTTCCACCGGAATGCCTTTGCCTGGATTGAACTGGCAACAAATCATACAGGTACGTACTTTCTGTTTCGCTGCTGCACGCAGGTGCTTGTTAAACCAGATATTCTGTAAACTGTCTAGCATTGCCTTTTCTCCTAAGTGTGCTGGACTATGTGCTGGGTTTATGATGACTTGTACCATAGAGTCTGGGAGAAACCATGTAGCTTTGCCCTTAGTCATCCAACCTTGGTCAGTCTGGACCCCTCCTTGTTCAGTCCATTTCTTTATTTCATCTGGAGTGGCATGTGTCTGTATGTCGAGTACATCTTGCGAGGGATCCCTGACTGTCATGCTGTTTGTCAGTAATGGTACCTCTGTCTTTGTCGTGTCTGTTGGTGTTTGGGCTGTAAGTTTAGCTGTTCGGTCTGCCAGGTCGTTACCCTGGGAAATGGTGTCTGTAACTTTCGTGTGTGCTTTGCATTTCAGGATGGCTATGGCTGTAGGCAAATGTATTGCTTCTAACAGAGCCTGAATGAGCGGACCGTGCTGAATTTTAGTCCCATGAGAGGTCAGGAAACCTCTCTCCCTCCATAACACTCCGAAATCATGAACAACACCAAAAGCATACTGTGAATCTGTATATATGTTCACTTTCAAGTTCTTGGCTCTTATGCAGGCTTGTGTCAGAGCGATGAGCTCTGCTGCTTGTGCTGACAATGTGTCTATTCTTTGTGTCTCTATGACTTCAGTATCAGTGGTCACGGCATATGCGGCCACTAACTCTCCTGTGCTTGTTCTCATGCATGAACCATCTTTATAAAGTGTCAGGTCAGGGTCTGGCAGTGCAATATCTGTCAGGTCTTGTCTTGGTTTCGTCACTGTATTAACTACTTCCACACAGTCATGTGGTGCAGTGTCTACTGTGCTTGAGGGGAAGAGTGTAGCAGGGTTGAGAATATTGCATCGTCTGATCTCTATGTGTGGCTGAAATAACGTCAGTTCATATCCTGTCAGTCTCGCTACAGTCAAGTGCTGCGTCTGTGTCCTGTTCAAGAGAACTTCCACTGCATGGGGAACCTGTACTGTCAGGGGGTGTCCTAACACTATGGAGTCACTCTGTCTTATGGCTAGGGCTGTTGCTGCAACTGATTTCAGGCACACAGGCAGAGCATGGGCTACTGGATCCAGTGTACTAGAAAAATAAGCACAAGGCTTGTGTTTTCCTGCTTGATCTTGTGTAAGGACAGAAAATGCTGTTCCATCTCGTTCAGTGACAAAAAGCGCAAAAGGTTTGCTGTAACAAGGAGTCGCTAAAACTGGTGCTTGACATAAGGCTCTTTTCAATTCTTCAAATGCCAGGGTATGTTCTTGTGTCCAAGGGAGGACAGTCGAAGACACTGCCTCCTGTGTTGTCAACTGTATGAGTGGTTTGGCTAGATAGGCATACTGGGGAATCCATTGTCTGCAGTAAGAAGTGAGGCCAATGAAGGCCCGTACTTCCTTTTGTGTCTTGGGCTGTGAGAGGTTAGCAATTAACTGAATACGTTCTTGTGTCAGCTGTCTACCCCTCTTGGACAGCAAGTGTCCAAGGTACACCACTTGCTGTGCACAGAATTGCAACTTCGAAGGGGACACTTTGTGCCCCTTGTCTGCCAGAAAGTGTAAAACTGTCAGTGATGCATGTTCGCAGTCTGGTTCTGATCGTGCTGTGATCAGGATGTCGTCTACATACTGGAGCAGTGCAGTGTTAGCAGGCATGTGAATACTGTCCAGTTGTCTCTTTAATGCTTGGCTGTAAATGCTAGGACTTTCTGTAAAACCTTGGGGAGCTCTCGTAAATTTAAAGCTGCGTCCATTTAAACTGAATCCGAAGAGATATTGGCTCTCTGGATGAATTGGGACACTGAAAAAAGCGTTCTTTAGGTCAATTACAGTAAAGAACGTCGCCTCAGAATCAATTGCAGTCAGTAATGAAGAAATGTCTGGGACCACTGGGTATTGAGGGACTATACATTTGTTCAGTTCTCGAAGGTCAACCACTAGTCTGTAAACTGGTGGTGCATTGGGGTCTGTTCGTTTAAGAATAGGGATGACAGGTTAATTACATACATTCGAATCAGTCTCTACTACCACCCCTTGTGCAATGAGTTCGTCAACAATTTTCAGTAAGGCTACTACGGCATCAGGTGGTAACTTGTATTGTCGGATACGTGGCAGTACTACTCCTGTTTTGAGAGTGACACGGTGTGGTGTAATGTGCATGTAACCTACGTCAGTCGGACCTTGTGCCCATAGGTACTGTGGTACATTCTGGAGTCTGTGGTCAAAATCTTTCAACACATAATGCCCCTTAAAATCACGTAAGAACAGTCGTACTCCTTCCGGAGAACAACATATAACTGCTCCTAGTTCTTTCAATGTCTTTATACCAAGCAAGTTTTCTGGACATGACTTAGTAAGTAACAAGTCTGTGGTACGGGACAATGGACCGACCCCTAGGGAAACTGGTTTCGACACTTCGCTAACAATAGGCTTTCCTGAAAATCCCAGGGAAACATTCTGTGAGCCTGAGAGGGGTGCCCCTGGAACCTCGTCATGACTGATGGTAGTTCTGCTCGCCCCTGTGTCAATCAGAAATTTTCTGTCTTTTCCCAATACACGACTATGCACATAGGGACCCTCTTGATCTACAGGAACCTCAATAAGGGGCAAGCCAACTTCCCTCTCTAGGCTGTTTCATGAGAACTGTTGGTATTCTGGATAGTCCGACTGTGTGTACTGGTACATTTGTTGTGTGGCCTGTTGTGCGGCAGGTGGTGGTGGGGGTGGAAAATTCGCTACTGTCTGTTGTGTATTCTGTGGGGTGCTATTCTGCCTAGGAGGATGCGGTCGTTCCTTTGTCTTGCCTGTAGCTATATTGTGTTTCAGGACAGCACATTCATTTACATAGTGACCTGGTTGCTTGCAATAATTACAGTTCCCTTTAACAGGTGTCGTGCCCCTCTTGTTCGCATTAGGTGGTACCATTTGGGCAACCAGCACTTTCATTTTCGTATCTTTCATGCGTCTCTCTTCATGATCCTGTTCCTCTCTAATTCTGTTCTGATGATATTGTAGCATTTGCAACATTTGGGAAGGGCTATTTGCTTGCCAGGTACTCTCAACCTTCAGTACTCTATTCTTGATCGGGGGTAAGGAATTCTCTACTAATTTGCTCACGAAAAGATGTGGATATGATTCGCTACTGGGCTTAAGGCCGCTGTTAATAGAAAAACATTTCTCGAATCTAGAATAAAAATCACTTGTGTCCTCGTCTTGTTTCTGTTTACAGGCTGAAATAGCATCCCAATCTTCTTTTTTAGTAATCAATAATCTCGGCAAAACCTGTATCAGGAGTTCAGGTAGTGCTTTAGCTTTGTCCCCAAGACCAACACCAGGATGCCGGTCTTTATCCTCTGCTTCCAATTCTGCCCAACTTAACTTTTTCTCTCCCACCTCCCAGTCTTTTTCTTTTAGCTTTTCGTAAATACCAGCAGGCAACAGTACTTTCAATAATTTTATAATGTCAGCGTACGTGTAATCCCCTATGCGGAGAATGTCTTTTAATTCACGGTGAAACCCCCCCGGGTCTTTATCATGGCAGGGCAACATCTTTTTCATTTCCAGTATTTCTAATTTCGTTAAGGGTGAGTAAACATACACTCGTTGAAGCTCACCCGTTGCATTTTTAACGGGATGAACCTCTCGTAGGGGGTTCTATCTGTCTATGTGTAAGTTCTTTCTGTCGTGGTGTGGAGCGGGAATCATGCATGTGGTCAGAGAAGTCAAGTACTTATGTCGTTGATCCAGAATGACATTAATTAATTCAGTACCTAGGTCTGTCCATCTTTCTAGAAGTATATCGTCCAGTAATTTATACAAGGGACCGGGATCAGAATATTGACTCTCATACAATGTTATCAAATGTTGAACCATGTAAATACCAGCCAAACGCTGTTCGTTCGGCGGAAGGCTCAAAAAGGTCTGGGCCACTACATCACTGTTATATGTGTTAGAATTAGACACCCATTGGATGGCTGACCGGACTAATTCCTGTCGTGTGGGGTGTACGGTATCTCGCTCTCTACCCGTCGTTTCAGTGCTTTTTCAGTAGCTTGGAATAGATTTTCGAGGGAATATCTTTCTTTTATAGAATGTCCCTGTTTGCGGTAGTCGAGGCACTTGGGCCTGTCAAACTGTCGCGCCTTGCCTACGTAATTTATTTTATCCTTTTCTTCCATTTCTAGCTCAACATCTTCCGTTGATGACTCATACTGCCCGTCAGACTCTTCCTTGTGTATTTCTATGATTGCCTTTCGTATTTTCTTGTACATACATTCTGTCTGTCCCTGTTTATCATGCCTAGCGGCAGCTATGTTGTCACTCCAATCCGTCAAACCTTTCTTTACCTCCCTGTCTGGTTGATCTTGTTCCCTTATCAGACAGTTAATCAAAAAACGTAAAATCATTGTTCCATGGCCTCTTCTATACTCTCGGGTCCCTTACCAGTTCTAATGAACTCGTATATTTTATCTAGGTGTTCTTTCATGCCTGGTAATGTGATCAAATAGTCGACGGCATGTCTTAGTCTTAGTGAAAACACTAGCATTGCACCCTCTCCTGGTACTGGATCGTATATACAACGTGGGATCGTCACACCTACATACTTAAGTGGTGTTGATGTCATTTGTGGCGTTCATGGTGGCCCTAGCCCTAGCGGGGTTCGTGTCGGTGGCAGTGTTCGTGGCGTTGTCGTGGCCCCCCTCCCACTGCCCCTTGTCCTACGTCATCTTTCACGGCCTGCGGAAGAGAAGCCTGCGGAAGCTGAAACTGTAGAAGCTGATCCTGTGATGGGGGCGGAGGGAATTCTGCGTTTACATAGTCCGGTGCGGACTCTTCTAGATAGGAGGAAATAAAAGCTTCGGAGGCTGTCGGCTTCTGTCTACGTATTCTAAAAGGTACTGGTGGTGGCGTGTGCGACCTACGGGATTTATCTGAAGGGGTCACTTTAGCTAGTTCTTCTGTAAGGACGGGATAAATGCCTGCAACGAGGGCATTTCTTTCTCTATCTGCTTGTTCTGCCTTGACCCGTTCCCCCTCTTCCTGCAGTTCTTTTTCTCTGGCTTTTTCCGCTGCTTGTTTACTTCTCTCTGCTTGGTGGAATTCTTTTTCTGCTCTACTATGTGCTTCCTTACGCCATAACTCAATGGCATCTTTCTGGGACGGTCTTACTTTCCTTTTCCATAACGCTTCCTCTACTTTCATAATGCATTCAGAATCCCATGTTCCCGAGGCAGGCCATCTATACTTCTCCTCTAGATCCTTCGTGTAATCTACCCACAAGTCTAAAAACAATATGGCATCTAGCCCGTGTTTCTGGTACATAAAATGACCAGGTGTGTCTCTAGGTGGGACGGGAACTGACTCTTCGAGTATCCCTTTCCTGGTCCCTATCTGACGTAATTTCGAAAACAGTGGCATGTTTGAACGAACGCAATGAACAACACAATATGCACCAAGATAGACTGACTGAAACAACCATTCACACTACAACACTAAAACATTAAAAACAGATACAGTTTGACTGATACATGGAGAAAACATGAACTTGAAAACCGTTAACTTTATGCACTGGCATACAGTACAACCATACCGGTCTCATAAAGAGACGCGTCTTTACCATGCCCACCGAAATGGACCCGTCTTTACCGTGCCTGTGTGACCAGACACGTCTTTACCGAGCTCAATTAAATGAGCCCGTCTTGAGCTAGATGCGTTCCCAATAACGGTACTCACCGGGAAGCAGAACTTGAAGGCCTCGGAAACTCGATACTGCGTGACTGCTGCTGCGGCTGCGCATGCGCCTCGGAACAGGTGGGCCTCGGGATACCTCGGACCTTGCTCTCTCACGGCTTGGGCTCTGGTTGGGATGATCCGCAATCCTCACCACCTCGTGTGAATGCCTGGTCGCAGTCCGTCTCCTCCGTGGGCCTGAGGGAGTAAGCAGGAAGTCCCGCTGTCGTGTACACTTTGAAGTCCGTCACGGCTGTAGAAGGGCGCAAGGGCTGGACCTACATCACCGGCGCGTGGGGAAGGGGACTGGTCCCTGTTCGGGCGCCAGATTATGTGGTAAATAAAATATTACCCTGTCAGAATTTCTATACTTAAACAAAGGTCATGCATATAATGAGAGGCAGAGTCCGTGGTGTCCGATTCAGAAGGGCTTTATTTCAGTAACTCGAGTTAAGGGAGAATCGGGTTCCATCACCACTAAGGTTCAGGAAGGATCATCATCTGAACTTTATTCACAGAGTACATTATTTATACGTTAAACATACATTAACTTGCATAGAGAAGGCGGAGCGCTCCAGGCGGAGCAAGAGAAAGAGAGATAAGAGCACATGGGCGTGTAAAAGGACGTACACGTGGGCGTTCCCTTGAGGAGTCATAGGTGTCTCAGAGGTGGGTGGATACATGGAGGAGGTCTGCGTGGTCAGCTGGAACCTTTACCCTACTTGTGTGCGTCACTTGGTCATGACGTGCAATTAACGTGTAACTGGGGGAAGCTGGAGGGAGCTGACTTTCGTTCTAGTAGAGAAGCCTTGAGTGTCAGGACAACCTGCACGTCTGGTATTATCTGATATCTTGAGTTTGGAGGATGTATGGTCTGAAGTAAAGGTCGCTCGAGCAAAGGTTGCTCATCACTAAGAGCCAGTGTGTGCATATATTTCTTCGTGCATTGCGTGGGGGCCATGGGCCTTCTATGGATGCGAGCTCTGTAAATCACTTAAATGGAGACAGAAAGGCTAGGCCCTATCTTCTGCAGGCGGATTAGGTTTACCTTCTTCACTAAGCAGGAATGTGTTTCTGTAGAGCAGAGCAGATAACTGTAAGCAAAATACTGTCTTGGCAGGCCGGACTGGGCCCCTGTCGGCTGAGCAGGAAGTATGCGAGAGGTCAGGGATACATAGCTGAACTGCAGCTTTCAGAGTGTCTGGAGGCATGGAGCCTGAATTCGGGTCCTGGCTCGGCTGAGCCACAAAACGGGTTCATCTCGACTGTTAAACGTGCACCATGCAAATACATTGGCAACATAGGCAACTTAGGCCTCAGGGCAGAATTAACGTTTCTTTCATGGAAGGCTTGGTAACTGACACTCTAACATGGAACAGAAATGCAGAGGCATTGTTATAACAGGCATAAGAGGGAAAGTGCATGGGTGACATGAACATACACGGGGTACATGCAGGGGACATATTGGCCACGTAAAATTTTCTATTTCCTCAACGGTGTGGTAAGCAAGCGCCATATAGGTAATCCTCTTTTTATAGAGTTCCAGGAACAGGGTCATTGTATTAGCTGCCGGCCTTTCCAGTTCACTTGCGTTACTTCATACCTCGCACATGAACTGTCAATATACCCGGTGCAACACGTCCTATTCTAAAGTTAATTTCATGTTCATCGCTGTGTATTTCTGGAAGAGTCACTATGAAATATTTGCACAAGATGTCCGCCCATGCCTTCATCATATCTAGTTGTTCATTATACCATATATATGTGCTGATACTTTGAAGGACAAAAAAAGATATGAGCAGGAAGGAGAAAGGGGGCCAGATCAGGCTGAAAGTGCAGTTTTAAACTGCTATTTTGACCTGGCAAAATAAACCTTTTGCTAGTCCGAGTTGTTCCTTCTTATGGTGTGGCTTGACAGCACAGCTGTTGCCAGACATTTATGTGAGTATCTCACTAGAGCAAGGCATTAACTCTGCCCACATGTTGGGAGCCTGGAGTACACAGGTGATTACATGAAAATATAAGGACCGCCTGCTACTAATACCTGTTCACAGGGCAGGGCAAATACAATTGTTCAAGAATATTCACTAGGAAACTATGAATCTATCTAGTATGAGAAGCCATTATTACCATGTACTAGGAAAGGACTCACTGTACAACAATGAAACATTACAAAATCCTTTAATTCACACAAACCAAGATTGATTCTGTTTTTATTTGTGAAAAAATATAATTGATGCAGTAGAATGACATTAACATCGACAAATATGACAGGTTAATTGTCAACAGATTGTCCCGAGCACCAACAATTGTATGAAAAAAAGTGTGTTCAAATTTTCTTGTTTTCAGATTAATTTATTTCCGACGGACTCCTTCAGAAGCCACAGCCTCTTGTCTTAAAAAGCCACACACTTTCATCAATAGTCTTCAAATAGTCACAGTCAACACATGTTTGGTCAGATTTGATGAATGTTCAACACTGACTTAATCAGGGCTATAACTTAAATATACACCAACAGTCTAAGCTCCAACTGGATTACAATGCAATACTTCGTCACCTAAACACCCGGGTGCTCAGTTAATTTGGCCAATTGTCCAAATTACAGAACTCTTTATCCATATGTCATCCAAGGCGAAGGAGGGAAAACATAAGTGTCATAGTGAAAAACAGTGTCACATCCTATAGAGGGTATCTGTCAAGTAATCCCAAAAGTACAGCAACTTGTGTGTATAAAACAAGCATCATGAACAATGATATAAATATGAGGTGTATGGTGGACACCCTTTCCTATATAACCCAGTGTATAGTTTGAAAGTTCAAAATCAAATTTAATAGCTGGGCTCAACTCTCAAACATTTCCAAAATAATCCTAGCTTCAAATTGTCATATCTAGATACTGGAAATAATATAATATATATATATATATATATATATATATATATATTGGTATTCTGTCTAGTGTACCGCTATTTATCATTACTTCAAATAGCCAACATGACCAGTTATATGAGTGCGTTTCGTCTCACCTCACAATTATTTTCAATCTTCTCATCCATATCCATTAATGTACAACTTCTGTACATATACAATGATAACACTAGTTGAATACCTGATGATACTGGTATATCAATATATTTGAGTAGAGCACTTTGCTATGGATACATGACCAACGATATAATGGAATTGCACAGATTTTCTTTTTGATAGGGATATAGTAATTACGGGATACCGGGTATGCCATTTTGGTATGACGAGTATTTAGATGTGAGGAAGGCATGGGCGGACATCTTGTTCAAGTATTTCTTGGCGACTCATGCAGAAGTAAACAAAGATACGGGTGAACGTAATATAATTGAATAGGGCATTTTGCTTTAAGTATATGAGCAGCAGTGTAGTGGAATGGCATGGATGGGGATGTGGCAATAACAGAAAACCGGGCACGGCATCTTGGTATAACAAACAACTAGATATGATGAAGGCACGAGCGGACATCTTGTGCAAGTATTTCATGGTGACTTTTCCAGAAATACACAGCGATTCATGTGAACTTAACTTTAGAATAGGACGTGTTGCACCGGGTACATTGACAGTTCATCTGCGAGGTATGGTGTAACGCAAGTGAACAGGGAAGGCCGGCAGCTAATACAATGACCCAGTTCCTGGAACCTTATAAAAGAGGATTACCAATATGGCGCTTGTTTACCACGCTGTACTGGATCGCTCGAGGAGTACTCTCCATTCTAAAGGTATGTGGTGACAACCGTTTATGCGGGTCCGTGTAGAAACTAGGAATTTTTAGACATGTCAGACTTTGAGTGCTTTTGATATGGAAGCAGCGGCATACGTGTCAAATGGACTCCGTGATTTTAATGTAGTTAACTCGATTAGCGTAAACTCGAATGGTGTGTGACAACGATGGGGATGTCCGTAATTCCCTTTTACATATGTATTACACATTTAGACAGCTGGGAGAGAATTACAGTCTGGGTAATACCACAGTTCCCGTATCTCTCTAACGCATGTATATTGTTTGCAGGGGAACTACCATCGACACAGACATTAATGGATATGGATAAGAAGATTGAAAGTAATTGTGAGGTGAGACGAAACACACTCATATAACTGATCATGTTGGCTATTTGAAGTAAAGATTAATAGCGGTACACTAGACAGAATACCTATATATATATATATATATATATATATATATATCCCAGCTCCAAACTTCCCTCTTATCCTTCAGGAAAGAAAAGCACTCACGAGGATTCTGTAGCTCAGCAGCAGTTTATTCAGGACAAACGCGTTTCGGATTTACATCCTTCGTCAGTGTCGTAAGTTCTAAACAAAATACTGGCGGCCATGTTTAATTAAAACATCACATGTCACGTGTCTTTTGTGGTAATGGAGGACGGACTTGGCGTCATTGTGTTTAACGTGGGCGCCATTTTAGCACAGTAAATACCGGTCAATGATTATTCCGTTTCGTAACAGAACCTACTTTAGGGTATCGGTTAGAAATATCATTTATGTTACATTTCAACATTAGCAGATTTCATAAATTAAAATGTTATTCATATATCACAATTAAGCCGTGGATCGGCAATGCAGCCTTCTGAAATACACGGCACACGGCATAATTGTATGTGGGTAATACAGGACAAAAGCAAGCCGATACACGGCATAATTGTATGTAGGTAATACAGGACAAAAGCAGCCTTTTCAGAAGGCTGCATTGCCGATCCACGGCTTAATTGTGATATATGAATAACATTTTAATTTATGAAATCTGCTAATGTTGAAATGTAACATAAATGATATTTCTAACCGATACCCTAAAGTAGGTTCTGTTACGAAACGGAATAATCATTGACCGGTATTTACTGTGCTAAAATGGCGCCCACGTTAAACACAATGACGCCAAGTCCGTCCTCCATTACCACAAAAGACACGTGACATGTGATGTTTTAATAAAACATGGCCGCCAGTATTTTGTTTAGAACTTACGACACTGACGAAGGATGTAAATCCGAAACGCGTTTGTCCTGAATAAACTGCTGCTGAGCTACAGAATCCTCGTGAGTGCTTTTCTTTCCTGAAGGATAAGAGGGAAGTTTGGAGCTGGGATTTATATCGCGGTACGCCACCGCGTTGACTGCACCCGACCAGGAAGTGCCCCGCCTATGGCGTGTGGAGGAGCGAGATATATATATATATATATATATATATATATATAATATTATTTCTATTATCTAGATATGACAATTTGACGCTTGGATTATTTTGGAATTGTTGGAGAGGTGAGCCCAGCTATTAATTTTGATCTAGAACGTTCAAACTATACACTGGGTTATATAGGAAAGGGTATCCACCATACACCTCATATTTACATCAATTTTACATGATGCTTGTAGTTGTATCTTATATCTTCCTGCTGCTCAGCAAAAATGCATGTGTTGAGGAATGTTGGAAGGGTGGAATGCTAGTGGTTTGTGAATGTCAGTTGGGTGAGGGCTGAGCAGCCAGCAGGACAGCTGCTCCTGATGGGGTTTTCCTATTTATTTCAGGAAGCAACGTGATGCTCTGCTCAGATGTAGTGTGCAAGACGAGATGTTATATTACGTTTCAGTATGTATCAGTATGGGAAGTCACAGGATGTATCTTCTTGTGTCAGTTTAATGATCGTGTCACTGGTTGTGATGCGAGGTATGAGGAAGTCTATCGTATATTGATTATATTGCACATTTTTTATTTGTGCAGTGTTTAAAATTTATTGAATGCATTGACCATATGTACTAGCCGTATTGTCTTTAATTTACTGACCAATTGTACTAGACATGTTGTCATTGTTTTATTTGATTCTTTTAAATTCCCCAACGAAGGAAGATATGTTGAATCTTATATCTTCCTGCTGCTCAGCTAGAATGCATGTGTTGTGGAATGTTGGATGGGAGGAATGCTAGTGGTTTGTGAATGTCAGTTGGGTGAGGGCTGAGCAGCAGGACAGTTGCTCCTGATGGGGTTTTCCTATCTTTTATCATAACAACTTAACCTAAATAAAGTAACATGAATAATCTATCCTGAAGTATCCATCTTCTTTCTGATTACAACACTTGTATTATACACACAGGTTGCTGTACTCCTGGGATTACATGAGAGATACCATCTATTGTATGTGACAGTGTTTTTCAGATTACTTGAGAGATACCCTCTATTGTATGTGACAGTGTTTTTCCCTATGACACTTATATTTTCCCTCCTTCACTTTGGATGACATAATGATCAAGAATTCTGTAATATGGACAATTGTCCAAATTAACTGAGCAAGTGGGTGTTTAGGTGACCGAGTATTACATTGTAATCCAGTTGGAGCTTAGACTTATGCTGTATATTTAATTTATAGCCCTGATGAAGTCAGTGATGAACATGTTGGCTGTGGCTATTTGAAGATTATTGATGAAAGACTGTGGCTTCTGAAGATGAGAGGTTGTGGCTTCTGAAGAAGTCTTTTGGAAATAAATTAATCTGAAAAAAGAAGATTTGGACACACTTTTTTCATACATTTGTTGGTGCTCGGGACAATCTGTTGACTGTACAAGACTGGATGTTCCCAGCTCTTATGTGTGGGCGATAGTAGCAGCCCTCTTCCTTGGAGCACCAAAATAGACACTATTGGTATTTGACGGTGTGGGAATAGAGGAGAGTTTACGCAAGCGGCCCTGCCACGTTTTTGTTCAACATGACAGGTTAATTGTTTTTACAATACACATAACAACAGGAAAAAATACATACTCTATAAATATGCTCGATAAATAGAATCCTATTCAATATCCAATGGATTAGCTGAAGACAAAAGTATCAAAACAATAATCAACTAAACAGTAAAAATAGACAAAGCAGAAATATATGTGAGTAAAAAGATACAATGTGATGGCTTAGATTCAATGATGGATCTTCTTAAAAACGACACAAGTTTTGGTGAGCTAAGCGCCTTCATCAGGAAAGCCACATTGATAATATACCTAAAAATAAAAGTGTACACTGAGTCTCAACAATACTAACACATGGTTGATGAACAGAACCATATATTAACACATTAATACAAGGAACAAAAATTATTTTCGCAATAAGAAACGCCATCACCAAAAAGCATGTACCAATTAAAAAAATATATAGTGCTCCTGTGAATGGTCAGAAATACTGAAAAAGAGTGCATAAAAGAGACCCAGAATAGTTCTCTCATGGAATCCAAGGTGCGATGATGCTAAAAGCTATTTGTTAAAAAAGTAGCGCTTACCAGAGCTACCATAAATGGTCAAATGATACATTAAAAGTGAAATCTGAAATAATGTCAGCAAACTGAGAGAAGAAATAAATGAATATATTATTTTAAGTGAAAATTAGTAGTTGTCCAAGGGATTCTGTTTCCACACTGTATTGCAGTAACCTCACACTACTGGAGATAGCTCATAAGTCCATCCGGATGTGCTCCTACCTGGACTCGTGATGGAGAAGTATGTGAAGAAGAATGAAGACAGGGGCTATGGATAAAGCCATTTAATTAGCGGATCAATATTTTAATGATCTCCAGAAATTATAATAAATAATAGCTAAATTAATATATCTTGTATAAGCCTTGGCCAGAATGCAGGGAAATGCAGGTTTCAAGGAAGATGTCCTACTTTATGATATGCATCCAACACATAAATACACGGATGAGGCGCTCATATTAACAAACAACCACTAGGATAAGGCAATTTATAGATGTAGAGCTCCACTGTAACAAAGAAGAAGATGCAAAACAAAAACAAGTAAACAAGAATCAGTGAAAATAGATGATACTGCAATTTACTATGGAGGATTCAGTTACACTTAGTAATAAGGGGTCAATAGAAAAACCAGGAAAATGTATATATGCATCATATTGACCGAAATTATTATTCCTTTGTGGTCAAAGAAACGCGACACTGCGTCAATGAGTTTGACACTAAAATAGCTCCTCACTTGTAGCATCCAAATACAAAATAATAGAGGGAAGTATTCTGCATTTGCAGTGAATTCCACTAAACAGTCACATTTAATTTAGCCCCACGAAAGACAAAAGATGCTTACAAGGAGGAGCAAACTTGTAGTATCATAAGAAAATAAGATTATTGTGACTGTGACAGGATCTTGAATTAAATGGCCTCAATATACGAGGTCTGGATCAGACCTTCATGGTCTCAACAAAAGTCGGAGGCTAGAAATCCAGGAGCCTGAACGTACAGGCGATATACCAGAAAGACTTGAGCCGTTAATCTGTGGGGGCCTACTTATGCCAACGCATAACATTGTGTAGCGTGACCATCGTATATGACTGACAACGGAAGCTAGTGCGCTAACTTGGATGGCATAGTGTCCAAGGTGAAGACAGACTTTTCATTGCTATGAAATACCTTAAAATATGTTTGCCGAGTTTATGTGAATAGAAGATCTCCTAGTACGTGGTAATAATGGTTTCCGATACTAGATAGATTCATAGTTGCCTAGGAAATTTTCTTGAACAATTGTACACAGGTGATAAGCCGCTCTCTCCTAACCCTTATATATTGATTGATGTTTTGATTGGGCAGAAGTTGTGTACTTCCACAGAAGAAGTGCTTGTCCTCCACACAGCTGTCATCATTTTGTTAATTTATCCAGCTGCCTGAGCTTGTACTTTTAAGGGCACCCAAATTATATTGTAATGTTACTAAAGTGTCTTAGCTACCGAGAAAACTTATGGTGTTTTCTCCGACAGCAGCATTGATGGGAGGAGGGCAGTCATTAACCTACATGAATGTTTTGGCCCGCTTGCCAATGCAACTCTCATCTGATCTAACCTACACTGATATTATTCTACAGTTCATTGCTTCCACACAAATACGTATCCATCTCCATGCTATTTACTTCTAATGCTTCACATTAGCATGCACAATTCCTTTAACACCTGACACATTGGCATTGTCACTGCCCTTTTAGCACTTAGAAGTCCTAAAGCAGGCCTTAAACCCCCATAGGGCAGTGTGCAAGCTACTGAAAAGTAGGACATATATATTTCATGTTTTATATGTCCTGCCAGTGAAAAACAACCAAAGTAATGTTTTGCTATGGCAACACTGTCTCTGCAATAGGTTAGCACTGGTTTACACTATAACAGTTACTACATGCCAAATTCAGTCTGGAAATAGATAGGAAAAGATTTGAAATACTCATTTTAATAGTAATTTAAAATCCAATTTAATGGGTAGGTTGAATTTTACATACTATTTTGGAAACAAAACTTTTAAGAGGTGTAATATTCCTGCCTAAAACCAAAAGGCTTTCCCGCCAGTGTCCAGCTGTCACCTTATGCTTGATGGCTACCCTATGATGAGATGTGTATTGCCTTCATACACTTGAAAAAGGTCTCTCGATGTGTGGAAGGGGTCCTCTCCCTTTATAGGATGGCCTGGGGGCTGTGCCCGCCCTTCCTGAGCTTCAAAGGATGCCTACCCCATCATTGGAAGATGAAGCTCACACATTGGTCTGCATCTCTTTTGTGCCTATATTCATGTTAACTCTAAACCCAGTGGGAGGGGAGGAACTAAAGAATTTGTTTTTGGGTGGAAAAATACTTGCCTTCCGCTCACAGGCTGGCAGTGAGCATACATTTTTGCTCCGCAGCCTCACCTCAGAAGCGCCAGGACCTGAGAAGAATCAGAAGAAAGCTTCCCTGAAGGAAGACTGGTCCTGTTTGCCTCGAACTCAGGACCCAATAAGTGACTCCAAGGGTCAGTTGACTGGCCTCCTGTTTGAGCATCAGGGACACAGCAAGCTTTCAGAGGCCTCTCTCCTTGCAACTACCCAGCTGACCAGTTCCAACTGGACCTGCCCTGGACTCTGCTTCTTGCCGCTGTTGGAGAGATTCCGAATCCCTGAGTAGTGCCCACAGGTCCTGGACCCTTGGCTGGTGCTACAGTGTATTCCTTCCGTCCCAAAAACTATAAGAAGTGGGACGTAGAAACTTTTAACAAACTTTGTGCTTGGAGAACTGATGGCGATCGGGTTGCAGTTTAAACCGTGGCCATAGACGTTGTATCAACAGTCAGCCTCAACATTTCAGTTAGCCCCACTAAACAAAATCTGACTTACAGAAAAGTTTGTAAGTCTGAATGTAAAGATTTTTATCAGGATTGATGCTGAGCAGCATCCGATCAATGCTGAGGCCTTCTTTCGCATGGACTTTGCCTGCTTGGACCTTTTTCACCTTCGTAAATAACCACGGTGAGACCAAGCTCCTCAGCAGCCTACTTTCTTTGAGCACCGCCTGGGATCCAGCTTGCAGCTTGTCCCACCACTGACTCATCGACATCCACTTTTTCTACCTAAAAGATTCTAAGTCAAAAGGTAAACTTTATGCTAGTATGAACCCTGTCCCTGTATTTAACCAGGAATCCATTGCGGTCGACCTTGACATTTTACTTTGACCTTGTCTAGCGAGACAAGATGCTTTCAGTTGATGCTTTGTGCTTCTGGTGCTATTTTTAATACTACAATAAAAGAATTCATATCTCCACTGCTACTTATTGGACTTTTGTCATTTTGGTGTCATTGTATTTATCAAAATATTTTCTATATTTTTTAATTGATTTGAGATTTTTCTTGTGTTGTGTTTTCACTTTATTACTTGTTGGCATAAATACATTTCACGTTGCCTCTAAGTTAAGCTTATCTGCTCTCTACTATAGCTACCAGGGGATTGAGCTCAGATTAATTTAGTGACTTTAGTTGTCCAACTTGACAAAGATTGTGATTTTTTATTCTAGTGGGATCAAATCACCTCAACTAATACTTATGCCTGAGCGGAGCTCGGGAAGTTCCATGGGGTTGACTAAAAACTTCATCAAACTCAAGGGAGTTCTGCGAGCGGGCGGAGTCGGACAGTATCCAAACCACAGAATATTTCCATAATTACGTAATACTTCCCAGAGCAGTGCAACTGACAGGAAGGGGAGAAGCATTCTTAAACATGTGGTGCTTCAGCAACTGTTTGCTCTTTAAGGAGCATGATGTTCAGCAACCGCACATCTATTCAGAAACAGAAGCATGGTGACTTCAACCACTTCCTCTCATACAAAGTGGTGCCCTGCAACTGCAAGAAAGATTATAACTAGTAAGACTCATCGTGGACTGGAGCCCTACCTAGAGCACCAAACAATACTCGCTTGAGGCTCCAGACAGGGAGAAGAAGTTGGACCCTAGAGACAACTACAGGACTCAGACAACAGTAAAAGAAAAGAAACACGTTGCTCCGCTACCACAAAAGTTAACAAACATATGGTACTGTAGCAGTCACTGAAAAAATATTAAATGTAATTGAAACTACTTACCTTAGTCTAAACATCTAGACACCACATAGCCATAGTCCAGTCTAAGCAGAAGGAGAGATGCCACCACCTAACTGCAACAGCCCTGAGAAACAACAGGGCATCACAACTCGAGTCACAAAAGCCAATTTAGATTACAGAAGCCAGAGTCAAGCAACAGCCATACAGAGGCGTGTCACACAACTCACCACATGCAGGGTCCATTTTGGAATGGGGACACACTCCTTAGTATGAACAGGAAAATGGCTGTATAGGATTGATGACATGTAGAACCCTACCTATCTACTCCATCTTTGAAAGCACATACCACGGCTTCAAGTGATACGTCCTGGACTTTGAGCGCACTCAGAAGACATACTAGGAGAGCAGTTAATGCTCTAGTATTAATTACTTAATACAAGTACAACTTAAGAAATGTGAGTTAAAATATTTATGTGGCAACATTTTTAAACAATACAGCCTGCCGACGGCAAGAAAATTAACTTTGATACACTGAAGTAGTAGAAATCATTTCAGAACTGACGAAGCAGTCCAAAAATGAAGACAGTCATGGCTTATCCCCTAGAGGAATTGAACGTCTGAGTGCATCCATTATGTCTCCTGCAGTGGCAGCAGTAAACTGTGAAATTCTATGTATACCAAGCCTCACTTTCACCCAAGGCACCTGTGTTAAACTGTCATCATCTTGCTGCATTCAATGGGTGCTCACTGAATATACTGACAGCAACCTTAAACTGAGGATCTTAAGTTCTTCAGAGAGCCAGTGCCAGCAACTGCCTCAATCACTCAGAACAACACATTTCTCAGTGCTCAGCTCAGTGTGATATTTTTTGCCAAACTCCGCACTCCAAGCAGAAGGTGGAGTTCCAAAACTCCCCAAACTCCACCAGCGGAGCAGAGTTTACCGCACACCCTTACTAATACTCCAATTTATTACAGCAAGTTTCCAAACTGTCTCCATTTATATGCAGCCATTGAAGTGCATTCAAAAGTGTAGGATCTTTAATCCTGACTGCATGGAACAGGGTCAGTAAGCGTGATGAGAGGGTCAAAGACATGGGTAGGAAAAGCAAAGTATTCTGTTACGTAATTTGTTGTTTTTCACCTTCTAATAACTGCTTATAAAATTGCACTGGCATAGCTTCAGTGAAAAATAAATGAGAGTTAAACTGATTGGTGGGAAAAGCACTCTTTTATGTTATGAAAACATGGTTGGCTAATTGAGCACTGCAGATGTGTGTATATGTGACTAGAGTCAGTAAACTGAATCCAAATTGGCGCAGTGGAGAATAGTGATTTGTGCATTTAAAATGGTATGAAATCCAATCTTGTGACAAACAAGCACTTTGAATTTGTAAGGCATTATTTCAAAATAATATTACACACTGTATAAGGTAGGCTGTCATAAAATTAAGTAGGTTTTATGATAAAAACAAGTGCTCTCAAAATATGCATTTTAATATTAAGCAGGGCTACTGGAATTATGTGGCACAGAGGATCTAATTATGCATAAGGGTTTTCCAAACTATACGACATGAAAATGCAAATTATGCTGTATATTGTTGCACATCTTGTGATTGAATTACCTCATTACTTCATTATTTCTACACATCTTAACGCTATCTGGGAAAAGGTTTCACCTCATTGGTACCAGTCTAACATCCACATTTAGCAATAGGCAACAGAAAGATGACCACTCAGCCCTTGCAAAGGGCCTTCCTCTCTGTAGTGCAACATGTTGCAGCGCTACTCGTAATGTTTGATCCTTTTGAGCTAGAAACAATGTTTTTTATTACAATTTGAAGACTATGCAGCAGATAATAGATTAGGTGGCAACTGCGACAAATCCATAATTATCCAGAGAGTGCTGTAGCTGGACAATCACATAATCCCAGTGGCCCCGGTAAGAAATAATCAGACTTTACCTAGTGCATTAAAAGGAGGCACTCCAGAACTAAGCGTATAACAACTTTACATTACCTCTCAAAAAACATAAATAATTGTCACCATGAAGCTTAAAGTGACTGCATCAATTAAAGCCTAATGAGAAGGCTTGTTTCTCTTTTTCTCCTTTAGCTCTCTGTCTCTCCCTTGATTTTGCTTTCAGTCCGAGGCCCCACAAGATCAGCATTAATGATTCAGGGACAGTGCTTTTGTTTTTATAAAAGGTGAGTCCATAGGTGGCAGGGAAGAGGCCAGCATGGTTGTATTCAGAGCAGAGTCCTTATCCTCTAGACCCAAGAGGCCTCAGAGTTGTTGTGAACGTATCTAGGACCCTAATTAAATATTCCCGATTTATGCCCTTATGTGGTTATTACAAATCATATCCTTATAAAGGCATAAGAATCATATCCATATTTAGTCATAGCCAATGCAGTCCAAATACGGCAAGGCTACTTCCCTAGACTCCTAGAAAGTACAACGCGTTCTTTAAACAAACCAAACCTCCAGCAGCCTCGGAATTCCCCCTGCTTTTGTTTTGATTTGTCCTAGAACTCCTGCGAGTCCTGAAAGAACTGCCAGTTCTTAGTGACAGTTCTTAGTGACGTCTTATGTCCAACCTTACGTCAAACTCGGCACCTTCCAGGCATAAATATACCAGCATTTGCCTTAAGCAACACATGGAGGTTTGGAGCAGAGAGGCTATCTACTTACCCAAAGCCCAGCTGATGCGAGTGCCGAAGGAAGCAGACGCTCCCATTTGACGCACTGAGAGAGACGCTGTCTTTTCTCCTGCCGAGAAATCCAGCTCCAATGTTTCCAGTCACCCTTGCGGGTTGCCGGGAGATCGAGTTCTGAGAAAGAGATACAAGACCTCCTTCATTCTAAAACAAATGTACGGAGCTGATTAGATCCTTAGAGAATTCTTGATTCAGACTCTTGGCAAAACTAACTTAACCTAAACTGCAGCTCACTTACTCCTTCCCACGCACTAGGCTTAGGTTAGGTACACCGGGGTAGGCGTATTTTAGAAGCACCAGTTGAGTACGTTTAGTCATCTTTTATCATTGTATGTATTGTATATATTTTGTCCGTTTTAAGTATCATATGGCTCAGAAACAATATAAATGCTTTTACAGTATTATTTCATAATACTCCTTTTACTGTACGCACTTTACTTTATGACAAGTATTGCAATTGTGGCAATTCACTTCTCTTGCATGAGAAAGAAGACTGCTCAATAAATAACAACTTTTATTGAAAACGCCCGTCTCTCTATTTCTCTGCACTCTGGTGAAACTAGCATGCACGATTGACTGAGTGAAATAGCTATCTATTGTTTTCACACGACTCTGGAGATATACTCCTTATTCTGGAGGGAGCAAAGTTGTCATGTTTATGCGGTTGTCAGAAGCTAATCCCTTCTTGTCTATTCAGGAAAGTTAACTCATTTCTGTTCAATCAAGAACGTTTCTAGTGACGTCTGAGCTAGCTGGCATTCATATTTAAGTCTAACATATTCAATAGAGACCTAGTCGACCTCAGTCCTACGTCTAAACTATCGTTTATGTTATTCCAATGCGCCGAGCCTATTGGGAATATAGGAACTACACTACATGGCGCCCAACATTTGGTAAGGCTATAATCTAACGCAAGATACTAGAGTAACTCAGTCATGCTTTTCACACATACCCCTTTTCCCGTAAAAACTCCAATAGACGTCTGGAGTGGGTGAAAGGTTAATATCCGCCAGAACTTAGTAGGAAGAGATTCCTATGTATTAGTTTTTGGTTTAGTCAACGTTGAAGGACACAGTGTTCCAAAATATTGTGCACCTAATCTTTATTTCCTTGAAACTTGCTCTGCAAACTTTCTCTCAGCAAAATGTCAGAGAGTGATGACGAAAGAGAGAGAGCTAGACTAGCAGCTCAACTTTTGACGGATGACACAATCATCCAAAATGAGGACCCGAATGCTATATTCATCCCGGTCAATATAAGAAAAACTATAACTATAAAACTTATAGAAAATGGAGTATCATCAAGAGGTGGTACAGTCATATTTGTTGTAGAGGCCCATGAATATCGGCAGATAGAGGTATTCTATTCCTGGATACATTTTCCAGCAGCACAAGCTGTGACACGCGAGTTCCGCTAAAACAAAATAGAGGAATCTCCAGCGGAATACTCCCCTTTCGAGGATGTTGAAATTCCACTAACATACCAAGAGCACCTGCTCTGGTTAAATGGAGCCCTAAAACATCAAAATCACATTACCAGGCTCGGTCAACTAGGTAGACCAGGAGCCACATGGCCGGTTCTAGCCAGCTAAACACCACATCGCGACATTGAAAAAATGTCAAGCGAAGAACTCTTAGTTAAAATAAAAGAATTGACAAAAGCATATAGAGATTTAGTTCAATTAACAGTTGACGGTACAACCTATCGACTAAATAAACTTACTGAAAATCCTGAAAAGACTTTCATTAAAAATAATCCTTATTCACATGAGCTGTACAACATATTGAATAAACATTGAACTTTACTGATGACAAACAGGGAGTTACAAATGTTTGTGAAAGCATGACCTAGCATCACATATAGGAAAGGAAGCACGATTCGGAATATATTGAGCCCCAGCTCCCCAACACCACATATACGTGAGACATGGCTACACTCAAGAAGCAATGGCTTCTACAAATGTGGACATTGCACTATGTGTAAATTGGCTCTAGATTAGGTCAAGGAGTTTAGTTTCAATGGATCACGTACATTTCAGATCAGGACACATCTTGATTGCACAATGAGATATGTAGTATATGTACTCATATGTGGGTGTGGCAGAATGTATGTGGTTAGTACAATCAGACCAGTGAGAGAGAGAATTGCTGAACATTTCAGAGCAGTGAAACAGCGGGATATTAGATACCCGATTGCCCAACCTATGTGTGAATGCATGTCACAAGGTAAACATTTAGAAGTCAGGTTTCATGGGTTGCAAATGGGATCAAGCAACCATATAGGGGGCAACAGGGAACTCATGTTAAGACAAAGTGATGATTTTAAAAGCTGTAGAGAAGGGCCTTAACATTGACCAAGAAATGCAGTACTTTTTGGGTACTTAGGTGGATGACATATGGAATGTCAATTGAAATCCCATCAATGTTATACGTAGAATGTATATAGGTAGGCTTTAATTAATGTTTAATATGTAAACAAAAGTATGTTATTTGTTATGAATATGTATTAATACAATCTGTGACAATATTGTAATACCCTTTATATAATTCCCAGTACGTCTCGCAATTGTAGTACATGAAACATGTTTTGAGAAAATGGACATCATAGGAGACACATTGATAACTGGGCTCATACATTAAGAAACGGATGCATACTTATTTGTGTTTTATCTAGACTACACTGAAACTATGAAATTGCAATAGACATCTACCTCTGACCATAGGTAATATTAGTACAGCGGTTCTGGATTGTGACTTGAGGACATCTCGAATGAGCCTTTTAGCAAGAAGATGATATGGTCTTGAACTAGTAATACATCCTGTAAAGATGTGAGTGCATCTAGGAAATGTTCCTCCCCGGCGTTGAAAAAAAAAATTGTTTCTGCTTGAAATATGAGTTAGGATTCTAGCTTTTACGTGATTGAGGTAAAAATAAGGGGTCTCATTGTGCGTATCCTTTTGGCGTTAATAAAGAGATGACGTTTTGCTGGACATGCCGTCTTTGTGAAAGAAGTTGGATACAAATGCGGGAAGTTGAGGCAGACGCTTTCTATAAATATACAATGATAACACTAGTTGAATACCTGATGATACTGGTATATCAATATATTTGAGTAGAGCACTTTGCTATGGATACATGACCAACGATATAATGGAACCGCACAGATTTTCTTTTTGATGGGGATATAGTAATTACGGAATACCGGGTATGCCATTTTGGTATGACGAGTATTTAGATGTGAGGAAGGCATGGGCGGACATCTTGTTCAAGTATTTCTTGGCGACTCATGCAGAAGTAAACAAAGATACGGGTGAACTTAATATAATTGAATAGGGCATTTTCCTTTAAGTATATGAGCAGCAGTGTAGTGGAATAGCATGGATGGGGATGTGGCAATAACAGAATACCAGGCACGGCATCTTGGTATAACAAACAACTAGATATGATGAAGGCACGAGCGGACATCTTGTGCAAGTATTTTATGGTGACTTTTCCAGAAATACACAGCGATTCATGTGAACTTAACTTTAGAATAGGACGTGTTGCACCGGGTACATTGAATTTGAATTGAATTTGAATTTGAAAGTATTTATTAAGCGCACGACTACCATGCGGTTTCTTGGCACTGAGGATACCAACCCTAGGCAGAAGAAATGCTAAAACTAAGGCGAAAAGGCTTGTGAAAAAAGAAAAGTTTTGAGTGCCCTACGAATCTCTATGTAGGAGACGGCCGATCTTATAGGTAGAGGAAGAGTGTTCCAAAAGATGTGAGCCAGGGTGGAGAAATTGACAGTTCATCTGCGAGGTATGGTGTAACGCAAGTGAACTGAGAAGGCCGGCAGCTAATACAATGACCCAGTTCCTGGAACCTTATAAAAGAGGATTAGGATTACCAATATGGCGCTTGTTTACCACGCTGTACTGGATCGCTCGAGGAGTACTCTCTATTGTAAAGGTATGTGGTGACAACCGTTTATGCGGGTCCGTGTAGAAACTAGGAATTTTTAGACATGTAAGACTTTGAGTGCTTTTGATATGGAAGCAGCGACATACGTGTCAAATGGACTCCATGATTTTAATGCAGTTAACTCGATTACCATAAACTCGAATGGTGTGTGACAACGATGGGGATGTCCATAATTCCCTTTTACATATGTATTACACATTTAGACAGCTGGGAGAGAATTACAGTCTGGGTAATACCACAGTTCCCGTATCTCTCTAACGCATGTATATTGTTTGCAGGGGAACTAGCATCGACACAGACATTAATGGATATGGATAAGAAGATTGAAAGTAATTGTGAGGTTTGAAGTAATGATTAATAGCGGTACACTAGACAGAATACCTATATATATATATATATTCACTGAAAAAACCATAGGTTATAGACCATATATAGTTAGGAATTAGCATTTACAAAACCTTATTTTACTCGCACAAAACCATTGAAATTCCATATATAGTTAGTTGCACTAACTATATATCGCGCACCCGCAATCCACTGCTGATGATGTCACATATTACATCATTCATGACATGGTCAGTGACATCACTGATGACATCACTGATGACATCTCAAATGACATCACTGATGACATCACTGATGACAACATCCAGTGACTGTATGTTTCTGTAAAGTTAAAATATGTCTTATATTTTGAAGAATGAGTGGATGTATAAGTGTGTGGATGAAGGATTTAGTAGGTGCATGACTGACTGATTGAGTGAGTGATTAAATGTGTCTCACTGAGTGCATGGGTTAGTGACTAAACTGTTTTAATTTGTGCATCATTATATCTGTTGTTCTACAAACTGCTGCATATGTTGATCAGTAGCTATATGAGTAACTGTATGGGTTGATTGGTTGTCCAAGTATTTGTATGGGAAACTGAGTGTGTGTGTATGGGTGGCTGGAAGGTGTGTGACTCTGTACATAGATGTGTGAGTAGTTGATTCACTATATGTATAGATTCAAAAGTGCATGTGCAAACAGCTGTATGGGCGGTTGACTGTGCATGAGTGTATTAGTGAGTGAATGGATATCTCAGTGCTACATGTCAAAATAAGTACATATGTAAAACACAGTACATGTGAGAGTTGACATCTATAAATAACTGTGCATAAGAGCCAGTGAATGTGTGAGTGGCTGTATGGATCATTGTGAACATGTATCAGAGATTGTATAAGAGAGTAAAGTAAATATGTGTTAGTATATGTTTGAATAAGTAAGGTGTGTATAACTGTATAGTTGAGAAAATGGAGGTGTGATTGATTTTTGGCATAACTGACTAGGTGTGTGAGTAACTCCATGGATGAGTGACAGTCTGTGACTGTCTGTTTACACTGATTGTATCTAAGGTTATATTAGAGTCTGAAGAGGTTCATGGTATTATCACATGAATGATATCATCAGTGATGTTATCAGTCATGTCAAATGAGATGTTTTCAGTGATGTCATCAGTGATGTCATTTGAGATGTCATCAGTGATGTCATCAGTGATGTCACTGACCATGTCATGAATGATGTAATATGTGACATCATCAGCAGTGGATTGCGGGTGCGCGATATATAGTTAGTGCAACTAACTATATATGGAATTTCAATGGTTTTGTGCGAGTAAAATAAGGTTTTGTAAATGCTAATTCCTAACTATATATGGTCTATAACCTATGGTTTTTTCAGTGAATTTTCAAGGTTTTGTAAATGCTAATTCCTAACTATATATAGTCTATAACCTGTGGTTTTTTCATTGAATTTCATTGGTTTTTTAAAAGCTAATATCTGTAGCTGTAAAATATACTCTTTATTACGTGACGTATCACGTAGCCACGTGAGACGCCTCATGACGCGTCGCCTCTGCAGCGCAAACCAAACCCGTAACGTAAGCGCGCCGGAGCACGCTTACAGATATATATATTTTTTTAACCTTAATTAGACAAAATCCACACATGCACATATCTTGAGGCCTTGCAAAGGCACATCAAACAAACAATCCCTACCGCTCTGGACTGTTTAGAATGTTGACAGACACCGGAGAGCCAATCAGCTCCGCTTCGCAAAGTTCCGATACGCGAAAAGTTCGCGAACCGGAGCGCTACCCGGAGCGCTGTTACAGATATAGCTGCCCGGTTAGCTGCCGGTTAGCTGCCTGGTTAGCTGCCCGGTTAGCTGCCCGGTTCGCGTACCAAGACGCGTCTCTACGGCGAAAAAATCGAATCTTTTTTTTTTTTTTTAGCTTAGCTGCCGGTTAGCTGCCTGGTTAGCTGCCCGGTTAGCTGCCCGGTTAGCTGCCCGGTTAGCTGCCCGGTTCGCGTACCAAGACGCGTCTCTACGGCGAAAAAAAATCGATTTTTTTTTTTTTGCCCCGCGTGGCTCTATAATATCCCCCTCATCAATCCTAGGGGGTCAGGAGGGGTCTACCTTGCCCCCTTTCCTTCATTTCCCCCTTCGTTTTTCACCACATCTTGTCTCTCGAGAGACAAGATGGCAGCCGCTCCGGACTGTTTACAATGTTGACAGCCAATCAGCTACTCCTCCGACTCACGTTACGCTGCCGGTTAGCTGCCCGGTTAGCTGCCCGGTTAGCTGCCCGGTTCGCGAACCAAGACGCGTCTTTACGGCGAAAAAATCGGATTTTTTTTTTTTGCCCCGCGTGGCTCTATAATATCCCCCTCATCAATCCTAGGGGGTCAGAAGGGGTCTACATTGCCCCCTTTCCTACATTTCCCCCTTTGTTTTGGCCTCCTCTTGTCTCTCGATCCTACCGAGAGACAAGATGGCGGCCGCTACGGACTGTTTAGAATGTTGACAGACACCGGAGAGCCAATCAGCTTCGCATCGCAAAGTTCCGATACGCGAAAAGTTCGCGAACCGGATCGCTGCCCGGAGCGCTGTTACAGATATATATCTTGATTTAAACGTTAATTTCTCAAAATCCACTGAAGCACATATATTGAGACCTAGCAAAGGCACATCGGGCTAACAGTCCCTACAATTTTGCCAAGTTTCGTGTAAATCCATTCAGCCGTTCGGGCTAAAAGTGAGTCCAACCGCCCTATGGAAATTAACATGGGAAAATCGCGTTTTGGGACCCCCCTTTTTTCTCAGCCCCCCCTTGACGAACCCCCCCCAAATTTCCAGGAGCTGCTCAGAAACAAAATGTGCCATTTTCCTGAAAATTTCAGCCGATTCCGTCCACAAACGCCAAAGTTATTAGGCATAGAATTTTCAAAAGTCCCATAGAGAAAAAATCCTAACTATATATACCTACTGGCTATCGCCAGTAGGTAATATATATATATATATATATATATATATATATATATATATATATATATATATATATATATATATTATTATTTCTATTATCTAGATATGACAATTTGACGCTTGGATTATTTTGGAATTGTTGGAGAGGTGAGCCCAGCTATTAATTTTGATCTAGAACGTTCAAACTATACACTGGGTTATATAGGAAAGGGTATCCACCATACACCTCATATTTACATCAATTTTACATGATGCTTGTTGTAGTATCTTATATCTTCCTGCTGCTCAGCTAGAATGCATGTGTTGAGGAATGTTGGAAGGGTGGAATGCTAGTGGTTTGTGAATGTCAGTTGGGTGAGGGCTGAGCAGCCAGCAGGACAGCTGCTCCTGATGGGGTTTTCCTATTTATTTCAGGAAGCAACGTGATGCTCTGCTCAGATGTAGTGTGCAAGACGAGATGTTATATTACGTTTCAGTATGTATCAGTATGGGAAGTGACAGGATGTATCTTCTTGTGTCAGTTTGATGATCGTGTCACTGGTTGTGATGCGAGGTATGAGGAAGTCTATCGTATATTGATTATATTGCACATTTTTTATTTGTGCAGTGTTTAAAATTTATTGAATGCATTGACCATATGTACTAGCCGTATTGTCTTTAATTTACTGACCAATTGTACTAGACATGTTGTCATTGTTTTATTTGATTCTTTTAAATTCCCCAACGAAGGAAGATATGTTGAATCTTATATCTTCCTGCTGCTCAGCTAGAATGCATGTGTTGTGGAATGTTGGATGGGAGGAATGCTAGTGGTTTGTGAATGTCAGTTGGGTGAGGGCTGAGCAGCAGGACAGTTGCTCCTGATGGGGTTTTCCTATCTTTTATCATAACAACTTATCCTAAATAAAGTAACATGAATAATCTATCCTGAAGTATCCATCTTCTTTCTGATTACAACACTTGTATTACACACAGGTTGCTGTACTCCTGGGATTACATGAGAGATACCATCTATTGTATGTGACAGTGTTTTTCAGATTACTTGAGAGATACCCTCTATTGTATGTGACAGTGTTTTTCCCTATGGCACTTATATTTTCCCTCCTTCACTTTGGATGACATAATAATCAAGAATTCTGTAATATGGACAATTGTCCAAATTAACTGAGCAAGTGGGTGTTTAGGTGACCGAGTATTACATTGTAATCCAGTTGGAGCTTAGTCTTATGCTGTATATTTCATTTATAGCCCTGATGAAGTCAGTGATGAACATGTTGGCTGTGGCTATTTGAAGATTATTGATGAAAGACTATGGCTTCAGAAGATGAGAGGTCGTGGCTTCTGAAGAAGTCTTTTGGAAATAAATTAATCTGAAAAAAGAAGATTTGGACACACTTTTTTCATACATTTGTTGGTGCTCGGGACAATCTGTTGACTGTACAAGACTGGATGTTCCCAGCCCTTATGTGTGGGCGATAGTAGCAGCCCTCTTCCTTGGAGCACCAAAATAGACACTATTGGTATTTGACGGTGTGGGAATAGAGGAGAGTTTACGCAAGCGGCCCTGCCACGTTTTTGTTCAACATGACAGGTTAATTGTTTTTACAATACACATAACAACAGGAAAAAATACATACTCTATAAATATGCTCGATAAATAGAATCCTATTCAATATCCAATGGATTAGCTGAAGACAAAAGTATCAAAACAATAATCAACTAAACAGTAAAAATAGACAAAACAGAAATATATGTGAGTAAAAAGATACAATGTGATGGCTTAGATTCAATGATGGATCTTCTTAAAAACTACACAAGTTTTGGTGAGCTAAGCGCCTTCATCAGGAAAGCCACATTGATAATATACCTAAAAATAAAAGTGTACACTGAGTTTCAACAATACTAACACATGGTTGATGAACAGAACCATATATTAACACATTAATACAAGGAACAAAAATTATTTTCGCAATAAGAAACGCCATCACCAAAAAGCATGTACCAATTAAAAAAATATATAGTGCTCCTGTGAATGGTCCGAAATACTGAAAAAGAGTGCATAAAAGAGACCCAGAATAGTTCTCTCATGGAATCCAAGGTGCGATGATGCTAAAAGCTATTTGTTAAAAAAGTAGCGCTTACCAGAGCCACCATGAATGGTCAAATGATACATTAAAAGTGAAATCTGAAATAATGTCAGCAAACTGAGAGAAGAAATAAATGAATATATTATTTTAAGTGAAAATTAGTAGTTGTCCAAGGGCTTCTGTTTCCACACTGTATTGCAATAACCTCACACTACTGGAGATAGCTCATAAGTCCATCCGGATGTGCTCCTACCTGGACTCGTGATGGAGAAGTATGTGAAGAAGAATGAAGACAGGGGCTATGGATAAAGCCATTTAATTAGCGGATCAATATTTTAATGATCTCCAGAAATTATAATAAATAATAGCTAAATTAATATATCTTGTATAAGCCTTGGCCAGAATGCAGGGAAATGCAGGTTTCAAGGAAGATGTCCTACTTTATGATATCCATCCAACACATAAATACACGGATGAGGAGCTCATATTAACAAACAACCACTAGGATAAGGCAATTTATAAATGTAGAGCTCCACTGTAACAAAGAAGAAGATGCAAAACAAAAACAAGTAAACAAGAATCAGTGAAAATAGATGATACTGCAATTCACTATGGAGGATTCAGTTACACTTAGTAATAAGGGGTCAATAGAAAAACCAGGAAAATGTATATATGCATCATGTTGACCGAAATTATTATTCCTTTGTGGTCAAAGAAACGCAACACTGCGTCAATGAGTTTGACACTAAAATAGCCCCTCACTTGTAGCATCCAAATACAAAATAATAGAGGGAAGTATTCTGCATTTGCAGTGAATTCCACTAAACAGTCACATTTAGTTTAGCCCCACGAAAGACAAAAGATGCTTACAAGGAGGAGCAAACTTGTAGTATCATAAGTAAATAAGATTATTGTGACTGTGACAGTGTAGTAAATCCAATACACAAAATGTAGGTTCCAAGAAGATTTATTCCAGAGGAACAGCTTAACAACCACAGGTAGAAAGATAGGTCTTAACAGCTTCAACTCCACAGCAAAACAGTACAAGTCAAGGCAAAACATTCTACATAACATAGGATGGTTCCAAATGACATAAGGTAATTCCAAATGACATCAAGTCATGGAATACCACACACCTCCCCCCTTTAAATAAAAAAAAAAAAAAAAAAATGATGATAATAAAACAATATATATACAAAAATAAAAAAAACATATAAGAAATATTGGTTAATAATTAAGGTCTAACATAATCCTTGAACCTTGAAGGAACACATTTGATACGCTCACTTCATCTTAAGGAAGTCTCTTCACAGTCAATATTCAGAGAAGGATTATCAATTTCAACAGAAGAATTAGATAAAATGTCAGAATGAGTCCCCACATCAGAGTTATTTACAAATTTATTCTCTAAATTGTCATATACCTCATGTGTACCAGGAAAACCATTTGAGTTATGGTCTAAGTAGAACTTCTCAGAAACAGTAGTCTTTTGGGTGGGAGGAACAATAGTGGTACTGGTCTTGCATAAAGAAATTCTCCTCAAATTCCATATTTTCCCTCCTTCCACTCTTACAGCTTTGCTAAAAATCTCAATGACCTTGACAGGATCAGACCATTTAGAAACTCTCTTGTGTAAAAGTCCGCCTCACTTTACTCGAACAAAGTCACCAATTTTAATACTACAAGTATTGTATTTTCTCTTTTCAGAATGTTGAATCATTCTTTCCTGGTACTTACTAATTTTATCCTTCAACTCTTTAAAATCTACCTCGTAAGAAGAGTTACTTCTTAGCCACCAAGGTAAAAGACTAGAACCTGGTTTCCTACCACGTAATAGTTCAAAAGGAGACAAACCAGTCACCGTATTGGGAGATAAACGATAGGTCAACAAGGTCGCCTGAAGCGCTTTCTTCCACTTCAAACCACTTTTCACAGCCAACTGGCAAGATTCCTTAATGACCCTGTTGAACCTCTCAACTTGGCCGTTTGCTTGTGGAAAGTAATTTGAAGTTCTTTTGTGTATGATACCACAATTACTGAGGAAATCTTCAAATTCCTTACTAATGAACTGTGGACCATTGTCCGAAACAAGTTCTTCTGGTAGACCTTCTCTAGCAAAAATTTCATCAAGAAATTCAATGACATACTCAGAGGAAGTTCTCTCAACAATCTTCAATTCAGGCCATTTCGAGAAGTAATCAATAAGAACTAATGCAAACAACTCTTTTCCAGACTGGTAGCTAAAAGGTCCAATAATATCAATGGCTAGTCTACGCCAAGGACCATTGGCATATTCAATGGGAGTTGTGTCAACAGACACACTCTTTACAGACTTGTCGCTCAGAGAGCAAGGAGAGCAATTCCTGACCCAATTATCTACCATAGCATCGACACCAGGCCACCAGTAATGTTCTCTAATCCTCCTTTTAGTAGTGGACATTCCCATGTGTCCCTCGTGTGCCAATTTGCAAATAGTCTCTCTTAGTTTCAAGGGAGGAATAATGTATTCAGATCTAACAATAATGTCCTGTGACAACATCAATTCATCCTTAACTTTGTAGAATGATGACAACTCACCGGAAAGTTTCCTCTCTTCAGGCCAACCTTTAATCAAGAACTCCTTAACCTGATTCAAGACATGATCATTCATCATAGCTTCTAACCAGTCTTTCTCAGAAAAAACAAAAGAACCCTCTTGACTCAAGATTACATTGACATCTGCAAGAGAAAATGCAACATCGCAATCAACACTTTTACCAACAGTTACAGTTGCAGGAAAACGTGACATACAGTCTGCTTGAACGTTCAGACGTCCTGGAACATACACGACCTCACAACGATATTCCTGTAGCTTGGCTCCTAACCTTGCTAAGCGAGCAGTGAGCACTCTACCACCACCAGCAGATAACATGGTGATCAATGGTTTGTGATCAGTTCGTAGAGAGAATTTAGTTCCCCACAAGAATTGCCTAAAGTGCTGAGATGCCCAAGTACAAGCAAGTAGCTCCCTCTCAATAGTTGAGTAATTTTTCTCAGCGTCGCGTAGAGCTCTAGAGGCATACGACACTACAAACTCACCAGATTTGTCTTTTTGCATTAATACAGCGCCTAGACCTACATTGCTAGCGTCAACATAGACAATGCATTCCTTACCTACGGAATACGGTTTCAAAAATGGAGCCAATTTTGTGTTTCAGAATTTCAAAAGAATCTTGTTGCTCTTTTTTCCATTCAAATTTTGCATTCTTTTTCAGTAAAATCCTTAAAGGATGTACAATGTCTGAGTAGTTTTTTACAAACTTGCCATAGAATTCGGTGAGGCCTAAGAAAGAAAGCAATTGTTCTTTAGATTGAGGTGCAGATGCATTCACAATACTCTGAACATGATTTACTTTTGGTTTGATACCATTGCTCGAAATTTCATGACCAAGGTACTCAACCTTATCCTGTCTAAATTTACATTTAGTAAACTTTAATGTAAGGCCCTTAGATTTAATTTTCTCCAAAACAGAAAACAAGTTCTTATCATGTTCAATGCAATCTTTCCCAAAAATCAAAATGCCGTCTTGGAAGGCTATGGCTCCATTACATTCCATTAATAATTCTTTCATAAGATGCTGAAAAACAGAGGCTGCACTTGCCAAACCAAAAGGCATGCGCAGGTATTGGAACATCCCTTCTGGAGTGACAAATGCAGTCAACTTCCTGGAGTCCTCATGTAACTCCACCTGATGGTAGGCACTGGCTAAATCAATGGAAGAAAACACAGTAGCGCCTGACAGCGCAGAAATAAGTTCATGTATGTTCGGTAAAGGGTGTTTGTCTATCCATATTTCTTTGTTAAGGCTGCGAAGATCCGCACATAAGCGAAGTTCGCCTGAGCTTTTAAGAGAAATTACAATGGGCGAAACCCAAGGGGAGGATTCAATAGGCTCAATTATGTTCCTTTTGACTAAGTCATCTAAAATTTCTTTCAATTTAGGTCTGTAGGCTAAAGGAACATTTCTTACTCTGTGTCTAACAGGCAAAGCGTTATCATTTAAGATAATTTTGTGTTTGAAATCTGCGTACTTTCCTAATTCATCGCTAAAAATCTCAGGAAATTTCTCAAGTACTAATTTAGTGAAACTACTGTTGGATACATCTAGTGTTAAGTTCACCATGGAATCAGTAATTGACTTCTGGAAACGAGGTTCATCAACGTAAACTGGAGGGTTAGCATTAGGATCTAATTTGATTCCTAGACCACGTTGATGAGGCCAACCAAGAATGGATAGACCTTTAGTGGATACATAAACTATTCCCTCGATATCCCAATTCTTAAAGTATAGCTTAGCCCAAAAAAAACCTTCTAAAGCGATTCTTTGTCCTGTGTAACCACCAGGATAAATGTCTGGGCTTAATAATTCTCTTTGATTCCACAATTGTTCAAAAATATTCTTGCCAATAATGGTGTACCATGCACAAGAATCAACAAAGATTTCAATAGGTTTACCATCCATAAGAATAGTACAAGAAGGAAATTTTTGCTGAACACATTCATCAACAGAAAGTATACAGTTCAAACTATTAAGAACCTCCTCTTCTTCAGGAGATATGTAGTTGATTCTCTGACCTGATCTGCATACATTACCAAAATGCCCTTTTTTCTTACACTTTACACAAATTTTATCCCAGGCAGGACAGCCTTTGTAGTTACCTATATGGGTGGAACTTCCACATCTGTAGCAAAGTAGTGTGTTCTTTTTGACAAAATTCCTATTATCATAGGTATTCTTTACGTATTCTTTTTTAAAATTAGTTTTGTTACTGGAAAAACCCGAAGTAGGTTGATTTTTGACAATGGCTACTTCAACATCAGGAACATGTGTTTTCTGATTTTTCCCCCTTATTTCAGACACAAATATTTCTGAATGTTCTATACCTTTAGCTATGTTCACTACTGCAGATAATGTGGTTAAAGTCCCTAACCAAAGTCTCTCTTGGATCTTTTTGCTTTTAGTCTTCATCATTATTTGATCTCTAAGGACTTGTTCGTAAGATATAGTTTCAAAGGCACAGGTGCAAGCAAGTGAACGTAATGCTGCCACGTAATCCTCAATTGTTTCATCAGGTTTCTGCTCACGAGAATAAAATTTGAACCTTTCCATTACAGTGTTTATTCTTCTACCAAAACGAATCTTCATTTGTTTGGCAGCTTTATCAAAAACATCCATATCACCAGCATCTTCTAAGGGTGGTAAATTGTCAAATTCTTTAATTCCAGCACCCCCAAGACAATGTCTCAAAAGAGCAAGTTTTCTTTTAGCAGAACAACCATCTTTTTCTAATACCTCTACATATGCAATAAACATGGGGTACCAAAGATCCCATTCTATAGAAGGATCACCTGCGACTTGGAGAAAATGAGGAGGTGCAGAAATATTAGACATTTGTAAATACAGATCAAAACAAACAATATAAGCAATTAAATAAACATGAAACCTGAAAAATAAGAATATTAATGTAATTGGTGTGCAAATCACCGTAGTAATGGATTTGCTGAAATGAATTTTTCTTGTCTAAAATGTCGTTTTTCTCTTTTTAAGTCGCTGTTTATCTTTGCTGTTTATCTCTTTTTAAATCAGCGTTTATTTTTTTTTTAAATCGCTTTTAAGCGTGAGTAGTGGCAGGAATAAGTCTTTGAATAAGTCTTAAAAAATATTTCGACAAATACGAAAATACTGCTTCAGCCTTTACCAATATGGCCGCCAAGGGCGTCTGGAATGCGCGATGACGTGCGCAATGACGCGTGTATCCCAGGATGCAACTCCGTGTAACAACAATGACAGAGCAAAGAGTAGGAAGCTCGAAAGACGCCTCGTGAAGCAAACGAACTGTAAGGCGCTCGAGGTGAGTCTCTTTAAATGTAAACAATTAGGGAAGCACGCTTTCGTTGGAGAATGAAGAAAATGTGCAATATTTACTTTAAAGTTCGTAATGCCTGGAAGAACACCGCTCGATAAATGCGGTCGAAGAGGCAATAAATCGAGTAATTAGTAAATAGTCAATGAGAAAACTTACGTTTGTCCACGTTTCTCACATTTTCAGAAAACAGGTTTCTCACGCAATTGAAGCAGGTTTCTCACGTTTTCAGAAAAGCAGGTTTCTCACACAATGAAGAAGTAGCGTTTTCTTAGAGTTGAAAAAAAAAATGACCAATCTAACAGAAAAAGAAGTGAACGCTGTTTCCTTCTGAGATCTGGATCCCCAATCGTCGCCAGTAATTGTGTAGTAAATCCAATACACAAAATGTAGGTTCCAAGAAGATTTATTCCAGAGGAACAGCTTAACAACCACAGGTAGAAAGATAGGTCTTAACAGCTTCAACTCCACAGCAAAACAGTACAAGTCAAGGCAAAACATTCTTCATAACATAGGATGGTTCCAAATGACATAAGGTAATTCCAAATGACATCAAGTCATGGAATACCACAGACAGGATCTTGAACTAAATGGCCTCGATATACGAGGTCTGGATCGGACCTTCATGGTCTCAACAAAAGTCGGAGGCTAGAAATCCAGGAGCCTGAATGTACAGGCGATATACCAGAAAGACTTGAGCCGTTAATCTGTGGGGGCCTACTTATGCCAACGCATAACATTGTGTAGCGTGACCATCGTATATGACTGACAACGGAAGCTAGTGCACTAACTTGGATGGCATAGTGTCCAAGGTGAAGACAGACTTTTCATTGCTATGAAATACCTTAAAATATGTTTGCCGAGTTTATGTGAATAGAAGATCTCCTAGTACGTGGTAATAATGGTTTCCGATACTAGATAGATTCATAGTTGCCTAGGAAATTTTCTTGAACAATTGTACACAGGTGATAAGCCGCTCTCTCCTAACCCTTATATATTGATTGATGTTTTGATTGGGCAGAAGTTGTGTACTTCCACAGAAGAAGTGCTTGTCCTCCACACAGCTGTCATCATTTTGTTAATGTATCCAGCTGCCTGAGCTTGTACTTTTAAGGGCACCCAAATTATATTGTAATGTTACTATAGTGTCTTAGCTACCGAGAAAACTTATGGTGTTTTCTCCGACAGCAGCATTGATGGGAGGAGGGCAGTCATTAACCTACATGAATGTTTTGGCCCGCTTGCCAATGCAACTCTCATCTGATCTAACCTACACTGATATTATTCTACAGTTCATTGCTTCCACACAAATACGTATCCATCTCCATGCTATTTACTTCTAATGCTTCACATTAGCATGCACAATTCCTTTAAAACCAGACACATTGGCATTGTCACTGCCCTTTTAGCACTTAGAAGTCCTAAAGCAGGCCTTAAACCCCCATAGGGCAGTGTGCAAGCTACTGAAAAGTAGGACAAATATATTTCATGTTTTATATGTCCTGCCAGTGAAAAACAACCAAAGTAATTTTTTGCTATGGCAACACTGTCTCTGCAATAGGTTAGCACTGGTTTACACTATAACAGTTACTACATGCCAAATTCAGCCTGGAAATAGATAGGAAAAGATTTGAAATACTCATTTTAATAGTAATTAAAAATCCAATTTAATGGGTAGGTTGAATTTTACATACTATTTTGGAAACAAAACTTTTAAGAGGTGTAATATTCCTGCCTAAAACCAAAAGGCTTTCCCGCCAGTGTCCAGCTGTCACCTTATGCCTGATGGCTACCCTATGATGAGATGTGTATTGCCTTCATACACTTGAAAAAGGTCTCTCGATGTGTGGAAGGAGTCCTCTCCCTTTATAGGATGGCCTGGGGGCTGTGCCCGCCCTTCCTGAGCTTCAAAGGATGCCTACCCCATCATTAGAAGATGAAGCTCACACATTGGTCTGCATCTCTTTTGTGCCTATATTCATGTTAACTCTAAACCCAGTGGGAGGGGAGGAACTAAAGAATTTGTTTTTGGGTGGAAAAATACTTGCCTTCCGCTCACAGGCTGGCAGTAAGCATACATTTTTGCTCCGCAGCCTCACCTCAGAAACGACAGGACCTGAGAAGAATCAGAAGAAAGCTTCCCTGAAGGAAGACTGGTCCTGTTTGCCTTGAACTCACTACCCAATAAGTGACTCCAAGGGTCAGTTGACTGGCCTCCTGTTTGAGCATCAGGGACACTGCAAGCTTTCAGAGGCCTCTCTCCTTGCAACTACCCAGCTGACCAGTTCCAACTGGACCTGCCCTGGACTCTGCTTCTTGCCGCTGTTGGAGAGATTCCGAATCCCTGAGTAGTGCCCACAGGTCCTGGACCCTTGGCTGGTGCTACAGTGCATTCCTTCTGTCCCAAAAACTATAAGAAGTGGGACTTAGAAACTTTTAACAAACTTTGTGCTTGGAGAACTGATGGCGATCGGGTTGCAGTTTAAACCGTGGCCATAGACGTTGTATCAACAGTCAGCCTCAACATTTCAGTTAGCCCCACTAAACAAAATCTGACTTACAGAAAAGTTTGTAAGTCTGAATGTAAAGAGTTTTATCAGGATTGATGCTGAGCAGCATCCGATCAATGCTGAGGCCTTCTTTCGCATGGACTTTGCCTGCTTGGATCTTTTTCTCCTTCGTAAATGACCTCGGTGAGACCAAGCTCCTCAGCAGCCTACTTTCTTTGAGCACCGCCTGGGATCCAGCTTGCAGCTTGTCCCACCACTGACTCATCGACATCCACTTTTTCTACATAAAAGATTCTAAGTCAAAAGGTAAACTTTATGCTAGTATGAACCCTGTCCCTGTATTTAACCAGCAATCCATTGCGGTCAACCTTGACATTTTACTTTGACCTTGTCTAGCGAGACAAGATGCTTTCAGTTGATGCTTTGTGCTTCTGGTGCTATTTTTAATACTACAATAAAAGAATTCATATCTCCACTGCTACTTATTGGACTTTTGTCATTTTGGTGTCATTGTATTTATCAAAATATTTTCTATATTTTTTAATTGATTTGAGATTTTTCTTGTGTTGTGTTTTCACTTTATTACTTGTTGGCATAAATACATTTCACATTGCCTCTAAGTTAAGCATATCTGCTCTCTACTATAGCTACCAGGGGATTGAGCTCAGATTAATTTAGTGACTTTAGTTGTCCAACTTGACAAAGATTGTGATTTTTTATTCTAGTGGGATCAAATCACCTCAACTAATAATTATGCCTGAGCGGAGCTCGGGAAGTTCCATGGGGTCGACTAAAAACTTCATCAAACTCAAGGGAGTTCTGCGAGCGGGCGGAGTCGGACAGTATCCAAACCACAGAAAGTTTCCATAATTACGTAATACTTCCCAGAGCAGTGCAACTGAGAGGAAGGGGAGAAGCATTCTTAAACATGTGGTGCTTCAGCAACTGTTTGCTCTTTAAGGAGCAGGATGTTCAGCAACCGCACATCTATTCAGAAACAGAAGCATAGTGACTTCAACCACTTCCTCCCATACAAAGTGGTGCCCTGCAACTGCAAGAAAGATTATAACTAGTAAGACTCATCGTGGACTGGAGCCCTACCTAGAGCACCAAACAATACTCGCTTGAGGCTCCAGACAGGGAGAAGAAGTTGGACCCTAGAGACAACTACAGGACTCAGACAACAGTAAAAGAAAAGAAACACGTTGCTCCGCTACCACAAAAGTTAACAAACATATGGTACTGTAGCAGTCACTGAAAAAATATTAAATGTAATTGAAACTACTTACCTTAGTCTAAACATCTAGACACCACATAGCCATAGTCCAGTCTAAGCAGAAGGAGAGATGCCACCACCTAACTGCAACAGCCCTGAGAAACAACAGGGCATCACAACTCGAGTCACAAAAGCCAATTTAGATTACAGAAGCCAGAGTCAAGCAACAGCCATACAGAGGCGTGTCACACAACTCACCACACGCAGGGTCCATTTTGGAATGGGGACACACTCCTTAGTATGAACAGGAAAATGGCTGTATAGGATTGATGACATGTAGAACCCTACCTATCTACTCCATCTTTGAAAGCACATACCACGGCTTCAAGTGATACGTCCTGGACTTTGAGCGCACTCAGAAGACATACTAGGAGAGCAGTTAATGCTCTAGTATTAATTACTTAATACAAGTACAACTTAAGAAATGTGAGTTAAAATATTTATGTGGCAACATTTTTAAATAATACAGCCTGCCGACGGCCAGCAAATTAACTTTGATACACTGAAGTAGTAGAAATCAATTCAGAACTGACGAAGCAGTCCAAAAATGAAGACAGTCATGGCTTATCCCCTAGAGGAATTGAACATCTGAGTGCATCCATTATGTCTCCTGCAGTGGCAGCAGTAAACTGTGAAATTCTATGAAATTCTATGTATACCAAGCCTCACTTTCACCCAAGTACAACGCGTTAAACTGTCATCATCTTGCTGCATTCAATAGGTGCTCACTGAATATACTGACAGCAACCTTAAACTGAGGATCTTAAGTTCTTCAGAGAGCCAGTGCCAGCAACCGCCTCAATCACTCAGAACAACACATTTCTCAGTGCTCAGCTCAGTGTGATATTTTTTGCCAAACTCCGCACTCCAAGCAGAATGTGGAGTTCCAAAACTCCCCAAACTCCACCAGCGGAGCAGAGTTTACCGCACACCCTTACTAATACTCCAATTTATTACAGCAAGTTTCCAAACTGTCTCCATTTATATGCAGCCATTAAAGTGCATTCAAAAGTGTAGGATCTTTAATCCTGACTGCATGGAACAGGGTCAGTAAGCGTGATGAGAGGGTCAAAGACATGGGTAGGAAAAGCAAAGTATTCTGTTACGTAATTTGTTCTTTTTCACCTTCTAATAACTGCTTATAAAATTGCACTGGCATAGCTTCAGTGAAAAATAAATGAGAGTTAAACTGATTGGTGGGAAAAGCACTCTTTTATGTTATGAAAACATGGTTGGCTATTTGAGCACTGCAGATGTGTGTATATGTTACTAGAGTCAGTAAACTGAATCCAAATTGGCGCAGTGGAGAATAGTGATTTGTGCATTTAAAATGGTATGAAATCCAATCTTGTGACAAACAAGCACTTTGAATTTGTAAGGCATTATTTCAAAATAATATTACACACTGTATAAGGTAGGCTGTCATAAAATTAAGTAGGTTTTATGATAAAAACAAGTGCTCTCAAAATATGCATTTTAATATTAAGCAGGGCTACTGGAATTATGTGGCACAGAGGATCTAATTATGCATAAGGGTTTTCCAAACTATACGACATGAAAAGGCAAATTATGCTGTATAATGATACACATGTGATTGAATTACCTCATTACTTTATTATTTCTACACATCTTAACGCTATCTGGGAAAAGGTTTCACCTCATTGGTACCAGTCTAACAACCACATTTAGCAATAGGCAACAGAAAGATGACCACTCAGCCCTTGCAAAGGGCCTTCCTCTCTGTAGTGCAACATGTTGCAGCGCTACTCGTAATGTTTGATCCTTTTGAGCTAGAAACAATGTTTTTTATTACAATTTGAAGACTATGCAGCAGATAATAGATTAGGTGGCAACTGCGACAAATCCATAATTATCCAGAGAATGCTGTAGCTGGACAATCACATAATCCCAGTGGCCCCGGTAAGAAAAAATCAGACTTTACCTAGTGCATTAAAAGGAGGCACTCCAGAACTAAGCGTATAACAACTTTACATTACCTCTCAAAAAACATAAATAATTGTCACCATGAAGCTTAAAGTGACTGCATCAATTAAAGCCTAATGAGAAGGCTTGTTTCTCTTTTTCTCCTTTAGCTCTCTGTCTCTCCCTTGATTTTGCTTTCAGTCCGAGGCCCCACAAGATCAGCATTAATGATTCAGGGACAGTGCTTTTGTTTTTATAAAAGGTGAGTCCATAGGTGGCAGGGAAGAGGCCAGCATGGTTGTATTCAGAGCAGAGTCCTTATCCTCTAGACCCAAGAGGCCTCAGAGTTGTTGTGAACGTATCTAGGACCCTAATTAAATATTCCCGATTTATGCCCTTATGTGGTTATTACAAATCATATCCTTATAAAGGCATAAGAATCATATCCATATTTAGTCATAGCCAATGCAGTCCAAATACAGCAAGGCTACTTTCCTAGACTCCTAGAAAGTACAACGCGTTCTTTAAACAAACCAAACCTCCAGCAGCCTCGGAATTCCCCCTGCTTTTGTTTTGATTTGTCCTAGAACTCCTGCGAGTCCTGAAAGAACTGCCAGTTCTTAGTGACAGTTCTTAGTGACGTCTTATGTCCAACCTTACGTCAAACTCGGCACCTTCCAGGCATAAATATACCAGCATTTGCCTTAAGCAACACATGGAGGTTTGGAGCAGAGAGGCTATCTACTTACCCAAAGCCCAGCTGATGCGAGTGCCGAAGGAAGCAGACCCTCCCATTTGACACACTGAGAGAGACGCTGTCTTTTCTCCTGCCGAGAAATCCAGCTCCAGTGTTTCCAGTCACCCTTGCGGGTTGCCGGGAGATCGAGTTCTGAGAAAGAGATACAAGACCTCCTTCATTCTAAAACAAATGTACGGAGCTGATTAGATCCTTAGAGAATTCTTGATTCAGACTCTTGGCAAAACTAACTTAACCTAAACTGCAGCTCACTTACTCCTTCCCACGTACTAGGCTTAGGTTAGGTACACCGGGGTAGGCGTATTTTAGAAGCACCAGTTGAGTACGTTTAGTCATCTTTTATCATTGTATGTATTGTATATATTTTGTCCATTTTAAGTATCATATGGCTCAGAAACAATATAAATGCTTTTACAGTATTATTTCATAATACTCCTTTTACTGTACGCACTTTACTTTATGACAAGTATTGCAATTGTGGCAATTCACTTCTCTTGCATGAGAAAGAAGACTGCTTAATAAATAACAACTTTTATTGAAAACGCCCGTCTCTCTATTTCTCTGCACTCTGGTGAAACTAACATGCACGATTGACTGAGTGAAATAGCTATCTATTGTTTTCACACGACTCTGGAGATATACTCCTTATTCTGGAGGGAGCAAAGTTGTCATGTTTATGCGGTTGTCAGAAGCTAATCCCTTCTTGTCTATTCAGGAAAGTTAACTCATTTCTGTTCAATCAAGAAAGTTTCTAGTGACGTCTGAGCTAGCTGGCATTCATATTTAAGTCTAACATATTCAATAGAGACCTAGTCGACCTCAGTCCTACGTCTAAACTATCGTTTATGTTATTCCAATGCGCCGAGCCTATTGGGAATATAGGAACTACACTACATGGCGCCCAACATTTGGTAAGGCTATAATCTAACGCAAGATACTAGAGTAACTCAGTCATGCTTTTCACACAGACCCCTTTTCCCGTAAAAACTCCAATAGACGTCTGGAGTGGGTGAAAGGTTAATATCCGCCAGAACTTAGTAGGAAGAGATTCCTATGTATTAGTTTTTGGTTTAGTCAACATTGAAGGATACAGTGTTCCAAAATATTGTGCACCTAATCTTTATTTCCTTGAAACTTGCTCTGCAAACTTTCTCTCAGCAAAATGTCAGAGAGTGATGACGAAAGAGAGAGAGCTAGATTAGCAGCTCAACTTTTGACGGATGACACAATCATCCAAAATGAGGACCCGAATGCTATATTCATCCCGGTCAATATAAGAAATACTATAACTATAAAACTTATAGAAAATGGAGTGTCATCAAGAGGTGGTACAGTCATATTTGTGGTAGAGGCCCATGAATATCGGCAGATAGAGGTATTCTATTCCTGGATACATTTTCCAGCAGCACAAGCTGTGACACGCGAGTTCCACTACTACAAAATAGAGGAATCTCCAGTGGAATACTCCCCTTTCGAGGACGTTGAAATTCCACTAACATACCAAGAGCACCTGCTCTGGTTAAATGGAGCCCTAAAACATCAAAATCACATTACCAGGCTCGGTCAACTAGGTAGACCAGGAGCCACATGGCCGGTTCTAGCCAGCTAAACACCACATCCCGACATTGAAAAAATGTCAAGCGAAGAACTCTTAGTTAAAATAAAAGAATTGACAAAAGCATATAGAGATTTAGTTCAATTAACAGTTGACGGTACAACCTATCGACTAAATAAACTTACTGAAAATCCTGAAAAGACTTTCATTAAAAATAATCCTTATTCACATGAGCTGTACAACATATTGAATAAACATTGAACTTTACTGATGACAAACAGGGATTTACAAATGTTTGTGAAAGCATGACCTAGCATCACATATAGGAAAGGAAGCACGATTCGGAATATATTGAGCCCCAGCTCCCCAACACCACATATACGTGAGACATGGCTACACTCAAGAAGCAATGGCTTCTACAAATGTGGACATTGCACTTTGTGTAAATTGGCTCTAGATTAGGTCAAGGAGTTTAGTTTCAATGGATCACGTACATTTCAGATCAGGACACATCTTGATTGCACAATGAGATATGTAGTATATGTACTCATATGTGGGTGTGGCAGAATGTATGTGGTTAGTACAATCAGACCAGTGAGAGAGAGAATTACTGAACATTTCAGAGCAGTGAAACAGCAGGATATTAGATACCCGATTGCTCAACCTATGTGTTAATGCATGTCACAAGGTAAACATTTAGAAGTCAGGTTTCATGGGTTGCAAATGGGATCAAGCAACCATATAGGGGGCAACAGGGAACTCATGTTAAGACAAAGTGATGATTTTAAAAGCTGTAGAGAAGGGGCTTAACATTGACCAAGAAATGCAGTACTTTTTGGGTACTTAGGTGGATGACATATGGAATGTCAATTGAAATCCCATCAATGTTATACGTAGAATGTATATAGGTAGGCTTTAATTAATGTTTAATATGTAAACAAAAGTATGTTATTTGTTATGAATATGTATTAATACAATCTGTGACAATATTGTAATACCCTTTATATAATTCCCAGTACGTCTCGCAATTGTAGTACATGAAACATGTTTTGAGAAAATGGACATCATAGGAGACACATTGATAACTGGGCTCATACGTTAAGAAACGGATGTATACTTATTTGTGTTTTATCTGACTACACTGAAACTATGAAATTGCAATAGACATCTACCTCTGACCATAGATAATATTAGTGCAGCGGTTCTGGATTGTGACTTGAGGATATCTCGAATGAGCCTTTTAGCAAGAAGATGATATGGTCTTGAACTAGTAATACATCCTGTAAAGATGTGAGTGCATCTAGGAAATGTTCCTCCCCGGCGTTGAAAAAAAAAATTGTTTCTGCTTGAAATATGAGTTAGGATTCTAGCTTTTACGTGATTGAGGTAAAAATAAGGGGTCTCATTGTGCGTATCCTTTTGGCGTTAATAAAGAGATGACTTTTTGCTGGACATGCCATCTTTGTGAAAGAAGTTGGATACAAATGCGGGAAGTTGAGGCAGACGCTTTCTGTAAATATACAATGATAACACTAGTTGAATACCTGATGATACTGGTATATCAATATATTTGAGTAGAGCACTTTGCTATGGATACATGACCAACGATATAATGGAACCGCACAGATTTTCTTTTTGATGGGGATATAGTAATTACGGAATACCGGGTATGCCATTTTGGTATGACGAGTATTTAGATGTGAGGAAGGCATGGGCGGACATCTTGTTCAAGTATTTCTTGGCGACTCATGCAGAAGTAAACAAAGATACGGGTGAACTTAATATAATTGAATAGGGCATTTTCCTTTAAGTATATGAGCAGCAGTGTAGTGGAATAGCATGGATGGGGATGTGGCAATAACAGAATACCATGTTATGACACGACAAGGGAAACCCAAAAGGAATCGCGCTAGGGTCCTTGGGCAGTAGGCTATTTTACAGAACAGGGGACCCTAGACATTGAGGATCAAAGTAAATAATAGACATATACTAAATAGTATATATGACCTCTGCCCAGCCGGACAGGTTTTTTAATTATCCAATTTTTAAATTACTCCGTATAAAAAACAGTTGTACAAAAGTGGGCACAGCCTGTGACCCACAAGAAACACGGACAAAACAAGTGACACAAACAATTATGTAGAAACGCTCAAAAGCGGTCTGTACTCATTCCTTGGTAATACAGACTAGTTTACAATTACAGCAACCCATTGTTGTTAAGAAATTAAGAAATCAAATCAACATATGGTGCATTTAGGTCGACGACGTTTCAATGCAATTTACAAAATACTTGCATCATCATCAGGACAAGAAAATATATATGTCATGTTTGTCTTGGAAATTGATTACAATCACAAAGCCTTTTTTGCGAGTTTACATAATGCACAGAAAAAGGGAAGAAACAAAAAAATAAAGAAATCAAGAAAAGATCATTAGAAGCGACTAGGCATGAAACCAATTCATCTCATAATTAACATCACTACCCAGCAATTTACATAGTGCTGTGTGGAAGAACAGTTCTTTTCACTACGCCGTTTTTTAATTCACCAGAAACGCACACCTGTGCATGGCTCTTTTTAATCACTAGCATGTGCCCCATTGCACTAAACTGTACCTCTGTCATTGGTAGGTAATCAAATTTAAAAGAGATGGCCGGTCAGTGTGCAAGACTCTATACCGTGTCTACAAGGGGTAAGGGAAAACGAAAAAAGGGAGAAAAAAGAGAGCAAGGGAGATAAATTTGTAGGGGATATGCTGGGTATGTAAACAAAATACGCTACAATATGTAGTGTATTATAGAATGGACTCTCCCTGATTCTGGCAGCCGCAGTCACTCCCAGCAGAGGCTCATATTGAGGAGATGAATATGGAAAACAAACACTCACCCTCGTAGGAAAAAGTTATGGTAGAAGTTCGGTAGGCAAACGCCCAGTCCGGGCGTTGCGTGGAATCCTGATTCGGATCTCCAAATTATTATATCGGGTTGTACGAAATCTGGGAAATATAATGTGTATAGGACCCCGTAAACAAATTGTCTAATCTTATATTGTTAGAAATGTAAGCAAACAATCCTAAGATCATAGGATGCATAAAAAGTCGCGTGTTACAATGTGAGCATACCTCGTTAATCCCCGTGTGAAGCGGTAACCGGGAGGAGAACTACGTTTATGGTGGGCGGGTACGATGTCTTGTCAACGTAGGCAGCTAACCTATTGTAAATAATGGCAGACAGAGATATCGGCAGTAGTTAGTCAAAGAGCATCTAGAAATAGTATGAAATTACTATCTCGTGTGCTTTGTCTTTATGATGGAGGGCGTAAAGCCTTATTTCCGACTCTGGAAAACGGGAGCTCGCTTACCTAGTAGTTGTCGATCTCCCTCTCTTAGGTTTCCCGGCGCCGTGTATCAGGTACGGACAGGTGACCGGAAGTCCAGCCGACTTAAATACTGTTATTCTGTTTAGAACAGAAAAACAACTAGACCGTCGAGTAGCCTACTTATTAACAGTAGATGGCATAGAGAAGAAGAAATACTATACCCCCTGATGTATGGAGTGTATTAAGTATTTCTTTTCCGAAACATTTGAGAGAAATTACTGCCGCTTGTTTACGGGTATATTGGACATAAGATGTGAACGGAACATTATTCACCAATTGGTGGCGTTGTTAAGGATTTCTTATTTTTGCCCGCTTCTGATGATGTAGAAGCCAGTTTAAGGCAAAAGCAAAAAGGGGGAGGTTTATTGCAGTTTATCCCATACGAGAGGGTACTTCTGAAGTGCCAGGTATATTCTCTTGTCTGAGTATCATTTCATGGAGGATGAGCGAGGTGTCAAATAGCACATTAGTTGCGTGATGAAACCCAGCAAAAGCCTTTGGACAGACGACAAGAGAGGAAATGGGAGCATAATTGCGCCCCTTCATATCATATTGTGTCATAGAAGCTATTGTTGTTAGTGTATGGCATTCATATCGTAAGTACCATGTGTCAGAATTATTTGGTCTCTCAGTTGATCCATATTTCTAGGATAAGTAAAAAATAAAAAATATAAATATCCCTCCAGTCTATGGTTCATAAGTGCCAAATGTCTGTGTGAGCACCGAGTAAGTGACATTGATATATAAGAACATTGTCTAGTTATGAACACATACGAAAACAACCGTTACTGCAAGGAGGAAAGTTCTAAACATGTAAGCATATCCATAACCTTTTTTCTTTTTTATCAATCAAATAGATAATTATTAAATGACAAAAAAGCATTGTTTTGGTTACTTGGTAAAAAGTGGATCCCAATGACCACCCTATTTCTCATGAATCAGTGGAGCCTAGTCTCCCAGAAAGAATTGCAGTTCCGGGTCATAGTTTAGGCCTAGCTCAATGCTTCGAAGACGCATAATCCAAGTTGCTTCTTTGCGCCTCAAAGCTAACTCACGATTGCCCCCCCTGACATGGACGGGCACAGTTTCAATTCCGAAAAATGATACTTGGAAGTCTTCAACATTCGCTTGACATTTAGCTACATGTAGAGCTACTGGGTATTTAGGGTCCTGTTTTTGAATTGCCCTCATGTGTTCTGACATTCTGTCCTTCAGAGCCCTTATTGTACTTCCAACATATTTCTTGCCACATTGGCATTCAATAATGTAGACCACATATTTCGTAGTACAACTGATATTCACTCTGATTGCATACATTTCTTCTGACGGGCCCTTGAAGTACTTAGTTTTATGTTTGGCCCACTTGCACATGGTGCAAAAGCCACATTTGAAGAACCCATTGCTGCGTTGTGTTAACCAGTTGGGAGTCATATCGATACGTGGGACCGTAGGACTCAGCCTGTTTCTCAATGTTCTCCCTTTGCGAAAAGTGATCTGAGGGGTTGTTGGGATCATTTCATTTAGTATTATGTCATCTCTTAGCAGACCCCAGTGTTTAGTCATACTGTTCCTGATCGAATAGTGAAGTGCGTTGAATTCAGTGATCATTCTCACTGTTTTGTCGGTCACCTTCTGGTTGTCTTTGATTTTCAAAGTTTCAGGTCTCTTAATTTTGTTCAGTTTCCTTTTGGCTCCGGATAACATCGTCTTTGGGTAGCCACGTTTCTCAAATCTCTTCACCATGTCGTCTAAGGTGATATTGAGTTCATCGTCTTCACTGCAATTGCGTCTCGCACGAAGAAATTCTCCAAAGGGTATGGATCTGATCTGATGGAAGGGATGAAAACTGTCAGCTCGTAGAATTGCATTACAGGTTGTAGGTTTCCTATATAGCTTACTATGCAAAGTGTTCCCTTTTACATAGAACTCTAAATCTAGAAATTCTATTTGTGACTTGCTATGTTTCATAGTGAAACTGAGTTCCCAATTGTTGGAATTAAGATGGTCAAAAAAACTCTGTAGTAGTTCATTTGTACCAGTCCATAGCAAGATGCAGTTATCTATATACCGACCCCAAAACAAAATGGAGTCAGTATATAGGCTGCCTTGTGTGCCCCAAATATGATCTGCTTCGAACGCACCCATAAATAGGTTAGCAAATGAGGGTGAAAACTTGGAGCCCATGGCTACTCCCCGTTCTTATTGGTACCACTGTTTATTGAAGATGAAAAAATTGTTATTCAAGATTATGTTCATCATCGAAATTAGCATCTGTGTATGTGCCCAAAGAGATGCCGGCCGGTTTGAAAGAACACGGGCGACCGCTTCTATACCTAAGATGGGATTAATGCTGGTATAGAGAGCGACAACATCCATGGTGACTAAGGTGGTGCCTGGTTGCCATTCCAAGTCTCCCAAAAGACTTAAAATATGTTTCGAGTCCTGGATATAGGAGGGTGGATTTCTAACTAGTGGGCCCAGAAACAGACCCACATATTCTGCCAGTCTTACAGTTGGACCTCCGATTCCAGAAACTATCGGTCTGCCTGGTGGAAAGGGGAGATCCTTATGAATTTTCGGAAGAGTGTAGAGCCATGGGTATGTTGGTTTGAACACTTTTAGATACATGTATTCGTCTTCGTTCAGGAGACCCTCTTCTTTCCATTTATGTAGATAGTCATAAATGGTTATTGTCAGTTCACCCATTGGGTTTTGTGCAATTGGTTTGTAACCAGAATGGTCTGCTAATTGATTAAGTATCTCATTGTTGTAGTCGTCTGCGTTCATAACCACAATATTTCCTCCCTTGTCAGCCTCACGAATAATGATGGTAGGATTGCTAGTGAGTGTGGTTAGGGCGTTACGCTCTCCTTTTGTTAAATTGTCTTTGAATCTGAAAGATTCATTCAGTTTCTTTGTATATTTAATTTATAGCCCTGATGAAGTCAGTGATGAACATGTTGGCTGTGGCTATTTGAAGATTATTGATGAAAGACTGTGGCTTCTGAAGATGAGACGTCGTGGCTTCTGAAGAAGTCTTTCGGAAATAAATTAATCTGAAAAACAAGAAGATTTGGACACACTTTTTTCATACATTTGTTGGTGCTCGGGACAATCTGTTGACTGTACAAGACTGGATGTTCCCAGCTCTTAAGTGTGGGTGATAGTAGCAGCCCTCTTCCTTAGAGCACCAAAATAGACACTATTGGTATTTGACGGTGTGGGAATAGAGGAGAGTTTGCGCAATCGGCCCTGCCACGTTTTTGTTCTACATGACAGGTTAATTGTTTTTACAATACACATAACAACAAGAAAAAATACATACTCTATAAATATGCTCCATAAATAGAATCCTATTCAATATCCAATGGATTAGCTGAAGAAGTATTAAAACAATAATCAACTAAACAGTAAAAATAGACAAAACAGAAGTATAAAGATACAATGTGATGGCTTAGATTCAATGATGGATCTTCTTAAAACCTACACAAGTTTTGGTGAGCTAAGCGCCTTCATCAGGAAAGCCACATTGATAATATACCTAAAAATAAAAGTGTACACTGAGTCTCAACAATACTAACACATGGTTGATGAACAGAACCATATAATAACACATTAAAACAAGGAACAAAAATTATTTTTGCAATAAGAAACGCCATCACCAAAAAGCATGTGCCAATTAAAAAAATATATAGTGCTCCTGTGAATGGTCAGAAATACTGAAAAAGAGTGCATAAAAGAGACTCAGAATAGTTCTCTCATGGAATCCAAGGTGTGATGATGCTAAAAGCTATTTGTTAAAAAAGTAGCGCTTACCAGAGCTACCATAATTGGTCAAATGATACATTAAAAGGGAAATCTGAAATAATGTCAGCAAACTGAGAGAAGAAATAAATGAATATATTATTTTAAGTGAAAATTAGTAGTTGTCCAAGGGCTTCTGTTTCCACACTGTATTGCAGTAACCTCACACTACTGGAGATAGCTCATAAGTCCATCTGGGTGTGCTCCTACCTGGAGCTCGTGATGGAGAAGTATGTGAAGAAGAATGAAGGTAGGGGATATGGATAAAGCCATTTAATTAGCGGATCAATGTATTAATGATCTCCAGAAATTATAATAAATAATAGCTAAATTAATCTATCTTGTATAAGCCTAGGCCAGAATGCAGGGAAATGCAGGTTTCAAGGAAGATGTCCTACTTTATGATATCCATCCAACACATAAATACACGGATGAGGAGCTCATATTAAAAAAACAACCACTAGGATAAGGCAATTTATAGATGTAGAGCTCCACTGTAACAAAGAAGAAGATGCCAAACAAAAACAAGTAAACAAGAATCAGTGAAAATAGATGATACTGCAATTCACTATGGAGGATTCAGTTACACTTAGTAATGAGGGGTCAATAGAAAAACCAGGAAAATGTATATATGTATCATGTTGACCGGAATTATTATTCCTTTGTGGTCAAAGAATCGCGACACTGCGTCAATGAGTGTGACACTAAAATAGCCCCTCACTTGTAGTATCCAAATGCAAAATAATAGGTGGAAGTATTCTGCATTTGCTGTGAATTCCACTAAACAGTCACATTTAATTTAGCCCCACAAAAGACAAAAGATGCTTACAAGGAGGACCAAACTCGTAGTATCATAAGAAAATAAGATTATTGTGACTGTGATAAGATCTTGAAGTAAATGGCCTCAATATACGAGGTCTGGATATCGGACCTTCATGGTCTCAACAAAAGTCAGAGGCTAGAAATCCAGGAGCCTGAATGTACAGGCGATATACCAGAAAGACTTGAGCCGTTAATCTGTGGGGGCCTACTTATGTCAACGCATAACATTGTGTAGCGTGACCATCGTATATGACTGAAAACGGAAGCTAGTGCGCTAACTTGGACGGCATAGTGTCCAAGGTGAAGACAGACTTTTCATTGCTATAAAATACCTTAAAATATGTTTGCCGAGTTTATGTGAATAGAAGATCTCCTAGTACGTGGTAACAATGGTTTCCCATACTAGATAGATTCATAGTTGCCTAGGAAATTTTCTTGAACAATTGTACACAGGTGATTAGCCGCTCTCTCCTAACCCTTATATATTTATTGATGTTTTGATTGGGCAGAAGTTGTGGACTTCCACAGAAGAAGTGCTTGTCCTCCACACAGCTGTCGTAATTTTGTTAATTTATCCAGCTGCCTGAGCTTGTACTTTTAAGGGCACCCAAATTATATTGTAATGTTACTAAAGTGTCTTAGCTACCGAGAAAATATATGTGCCCAGATGCATCAACCATTTTTGGAATCGCAAACGGTGCGATTCCTTAAAATCGTCCGTTTGCGACTCCAAAAATGCTTGTTGATATGCATCATTAGATTTTGTCCAAAATCGCAAATTTTGCGAATTTCTAAAATGCGATTGCATTTAAGAAATCGCAATTTTGCGATTCCTTAAATGCAATGCATCATTGTTTAAAAATTTGCGAATTTCTTAATAGCAAGTGCAAATTACCACGCGTTTGAACCTCGTGGTAATTTGCAAAAATGTTTAATAATGCACAAAAATGCATTTTTTAAACTGTTAAGTTACAGACACACATGTCCTTAGGACATGTGTGTATGTAACTTATAGCTAAAAGTGCATTTCATGGGTGCAGGGGGGGGTCATTTGGACCCCCCTCTCCACCCTTGAAATGCTTTGATGAATTGCGATTTGGAAATTGCGAATTCGCAATCCCCAATCATTCCTATGGGCATTTCAGGCCATAGGAATGAATGGGAATTGCGAATTCGCAATTTCCAAATCGCATTTTTTTTGCGATTTGGTAAAAATTGCGATTTTTACCGAATTGCAAAAGAAATGCGAAAATAATGATGCATACCATTTTGCGAATCCTAATTTGCGATTCGGTAATTTTCGCAAATTAGGATTCGCAAAAAAGAAGTTTGATGCATCTGGGCAATGGTGTTTTCTCCGACAGCAGCATTGATGGGAGGAGGGCAGTCATTAACCTACATGAATGTTTTGGCCCGCTTGACAATGCAACTCTCATCTGACCTAACCTACACTGATATTATTCTACAGTTCATTGCTTCCACACAAATACATATCCATCTCCATGCTATTTACTTGTAATGCTTCCCATTAGCATGCACAATTCCTTTAACACCAGACACATTGGCATTGTCACTGCCCTTTTAGCACTTAGAAGTCCTAAAGCAGGCCTTAAACCCCCATAGGGCAGGGTGCAAGCTACTGAAAAGTAGGACATATATATTTCATGTTTTATATGTCCTGCCAGTGAAAAACAACCAAAGTAATTTTTTGCTATGGCAACACTGGCTATGCAATAGGTTAGCACTGGTTAACACTATAACAGCGAATACATGCCAAATTCAGTCTGGAAATAGATAGAAAAAGATTTGAAATACTCATTTTAATAGTAATTCAAAATCCAATTTAATGGGTAGGTTGAATTTACATACTATTTTGGAAACAAAACTTTTAAGAGGTGTAATTTTCCTGCCTAAAACCAAAAGGCTTTCCCGCCAGTGTCCAGCTGTCACCTTATTCCTGATGGCTACCCTATGGTGAGATGTGTATTGCCTTCATACACTTGAAAAAGGTCTCTGGATGTGTGGAAGGGGTCCTCTCCCTTTATAGGATGGCGTGGGGGCTGTGCCCGCCCTTCCTGAGCTTTAAAGGGTGCCTACCCCATCATTGGAAGATGAAGCTCACACATAGTTCTGCATCTCTTTTGTGCCAATATTCATGTTTGCTCTAAACCCAGTGGGAGGGGAGGAACTAAAGAATTTGTTTTGGGTGGAAAAATACTTGCCTTCCGCTCACAGGCTGGCAGTGAGCATACATTTTTGCTCCGCAGCCTCACCTCAGCACTCGACTGGAACTGAGAAGAATCAGAAGAAGGCTTCCCTGAAGGAAGACTGGTCCTGTTTGCCTCAAACACAGGACCCAAGAAGTGACTCCAAGGGTCAGTTGACTGGCCTCCTGTTTGAGCATCAGGGACACAACAAGCTTTTAGAGGCATCTCTCCTTGCAACTACCCAGCTGACCAGTTCCAACTGAAGCTGCCCTGGACTCTGCTTCTGGCCACTGTTGGAGAGATTCCGAATCCCTGAGTAGTGCCCACAGGTCCTGGACCCTTGGCTGGTGCTACAGTGTATTCCTTCTGTCCCAAAAACTATAAGAAGTGGGACTTAGAAACTTTTAACAAATTTGTGCTTGGAGAACTGATGGCGTCCAGGTTGCAGTTTAAACAGTGGCCATGGACGTTGTATCAATAGTCAGCCTCAACATTTCAGTTAGCCCCACTAAACAAAATCTGACTTACAGAAAAGTTTGTAAGTCTGAATGTAAAGAGGTTTATCAGGACTGATGCTGAGCAGCATCCAATCAATGCTGAGGCCTTCTTTCGCATGGACTCTGCCTGCTTGGACCTTTTTCACCTTCGTAAATGACCACAGTGAGACCAAGCTCCTCAGCAGCCTACTTTCTTTGAGCACCGCCTGGGATCCAGCTTGCAGCTTGTCCCACCACTGACTCATCGACATCCACTTTTTCTACATAAAAGATTCTAAGTCAAAAGCTAAACTTTATGCTAGGATGAACCCGGGCCCTGTATTTAACCAGCAATCCATTGCGGTCGACCTTGACATTTTACTTTGAACTTGTCTAGCGAGACAAGATGCTTTCAGTTGATGCTTTGTGCTTCTGGTGCTATTTTTAATACTATATTAAAAGAAATCATATCTCCACTGCTACTTATTGGACTTTTGTCATTTTGGTGTTATTGTATTTATCAAAATATTTTTAATATTTTTTAATTGATTTGAGATTTTTCTTGTGTTGTGTTTTCACTTTATTTCTTGTTGGCATAAATACATTTCACATTGCCTCTAAGTTAAGCTTATCTGCTCTGTACTATAGCTACCAGGGGATTGAGCTCAGATTAATTTAGTGACTTTAGTTGTCCAACTTGACAAAGATTGTGATTTTTTATTCTAGTGGGATCAAATCACCTCAACTAATACTTATGCCTGAGCGGAGCTCGTGAAGTTCCATGGAGTCGACTAAAAACTTCATCAAACTCAAGGGAGTTCTGCGAGCGGGCGGAGTCGGACAGTATCCACACCACAGAATGTTTCCATAATTACGTAAAACTTCCCAGTGCAGTGCAACTGACAGGACGGGGAGAAGCATTCTTAAACATGTGGTGCTTCAGCAACTGCTTGCTCTTTAAGGAGCATGATGTTCAGCAACCGCAAATCTATTCAGAAATAGAAGCATGGTGACTTCAACCACTTCCTCCCATACAAAGTGGTGCCCTGCAACTGCAAGAAAGATTATAACTAGTAAGACTCATCGTGGGCTTGAGCCCTACCAAGAGCACCAAACAATACTCGCTTGAGGCTCTAGACAGGGAGAAGAAGTTGGACCCTAGAGACAACTACAGGACTCAGACGACCGTAAAAGAAAACAAACACGTTGCTCCTCTACCACAAAATTTAACAAACATATGGTACTGTAGCATTCACTGAAAAAATATTAAATGTAATTGAAACTACTTACCTTAGTCTAAACATCTAGACACCACATAGCCATAGTCCAGTCTAAGCAGAAGGAGAGTTGCCACCACCTAACTGCAACAGCCCTGAGAAGCAACAGGGCATCACAACTCGAGTCACAAAAGCCAATTTCGATTACACAAGCCAGAGTCAAGCAACAGCCATACAGAGGCATGTCACACAACTCACCACACGCAGGGTCCATTTTGGAATGTGGACACGCTACTTAGTATGAACAGGAAAATGGCTGTATAGGATTGAAGACATGTACAACCCTACCTATCTACTCCATCTTTGAAAGCACATACCACCGCTTCAAGTGATACGTCCTGGACTTTGAGAGCACTCAGAAGACTTACTAGGAGAGCAGTTAATGCTCTAGTATTAATTACTTAATACAAGTACAACTTAAGAAATGTGAGTCAAAATATTTATGTTGCAACATTTTTAAATAATACAGCCTGCCGACGGCCAGAAAATTAACTCTGATACACTGAAGTAGTAGAAATCAACTCAGAACTGACGAAGCAGTCCAAAAATGAAGACAGTCATGGCTTATCCCCTAGAGGAATTGACCATCTGAGTGCATCCATTGTGTCTCCTGCAGTGAACATTTGTGTGGCGGGCAGCAGTAAACTGTGAAATTCTATGTATTCCAAGCCTCGCTTTCACCCAAGGCACCTGTGTTAAACTGTCATCATCTTGCTGCATTCAATGGGTGCTCACTGTATATACTGAAGGCAACATTAAGCTGTGGATCTTAAGTTCTTCAGAGAGCCAATGCCAGCAACCCCTCAATCACTCAGAACAACACATTTCTCAGTGCTCAGCTCAGTGTGATTTTTTTTTGCCAAACTCCACACTCCAAGCAGAAAGTGGAGTTCCAAACCTGCCCAAACTCCACCAGCGGAGCAGAGTTTACCGCACACCCTTACTAATACTCCAATTTATTACAGCAAGTTTCCAAACTGTCTCCATTTATATGCAGCCATTGAGGTGTGTTAGAACCGGCTGTCTCTAGTTGGCAGAGGTATGCACTTCTGACAAATAGGGACACACCTTTTCTAGTCAGGGCAAGGGGATCACACCCGTTGATGACCCCTGCTCACCCCCTTGGTAGCTTGGCAGAGCAGACAGGCTTATCTCAGAGGCTGTGTGTTAAGCATTTATGACCACATACAGTAATAAAGTGAATACACTACAAATGGACACGACACAGTAGTATTATAAAAATAAGGATTTTTATATAAGGCTTAGCACAAGACCAAATAACGACAAAAATATACACAATCCTAATAAATACTCTTGGAAGGGAAAATAATAGTTCAAATGTAGTTTCTTCTTAGCACAAAGTCTTTAGTATCAACAGCAACTCTTCTTCTTGAAAACACAGTTCTTGGCAACAATGTAACCCACACGGGAGTCACACGACGTCGAGGCAAAGTTAATCCAACAGGTTCGGCGTCGGCCGCAAGGAGCGCTACGTCGAGCCTGGAGTCACACGGACCCCCAACAACACAGTACCTTAGGAAAATGAAGCACACGATGATCAGCGGCGTCGAGCAATCCGGCGTCTCGTCTTCGGTGTCGATCAGGCCTCAGTAGTCGTCGATGTCGATGATGCTGTTGCAAGAGTGAGCAGCGCTCACGGCGTCGAGAGGGCACAGAGTCGATGCGATCAGCAGCGGTGCAGACACGAGGTCCCTTGGAGCTGGAGCCGAACTAACTACTCACTGGCGTTGCTGCTGGCGTCGATCAGGCCCGGCGGCCGGCGTCGAGGAAGTGGGACACTTGAGCCGTTACTCACGATGTCGAGCTGGATTCGGCGACGTCCGTCGGCGTCGAGATTGCTGGTTTCTTTCAGAGGTGCTGGATTCACAGGTTCCAGCAAATAGCACTTGTAGCAGATGAAGTCCTTTAGCCCTGTGACTTCAACAGGAGACTGGCACTCTTCCAGTCCTTGGAGATTTTCTTAGCAAAGCGTGAGAGTACACACACAGTTCCTCTCTCCTGGTTCCTTGGCAAAAATAAAGAAGCACTGCAGGATTCCCCCCAGCAAACAGCACACTGGCAAAAGGGGTAGGCAAGTCCTTGGATCAGCAGGCTTCTTGTCCTTGGTTTCAGGGTTCCTTGTCAGAAGTGATCTAAATTCTTGGTTCAGGGGTCCTTCTCTCATACCCCTTTTTGGCTTTGATCCCTTTGTCCATGCAGGGACTTTCCCAACATCCTGGGTCTGTTGTGGGTGGAGCCAGGCAGAGGCACCTGGCCTATTCACTGAGCAGGGCTGGGTCCTCAGACGCCCAGCAGGAGGTGGAGCCAGCATTGTCACTGGCAGGAGCAGAGCTATCGGCCTCCTGGTAGGAGGTGGGGCCAGGATTGTTCATGGCAGGCACAGAGCCATCAGTCGCCTGGCAGGAGGTGGAGCCAGCATTGTATCAGGCAGGGCAGGCTATCAGCAACTACTCTCCCCCTACTCTCAACGCAAATGTCCCACTCATCCCACACTGACTCATCCAGACCTCTGGATCCACCCAGCTCCGGTCACACACACACCAAACCAGCAGAAACCAGAAATAGTTAGACAAGAAAATAGCCACTTTCTAAAAGGGCTATTTTCAAACCCAGAGTCCAAAAACCATCCACACCAACGGATGCGTAATTAAACCCCGAGTTCAGGGATACCAAACTCGACATTGCACCATGCTCCCCGAGCCCGCTAGGATCATAGCATTAATAATCCTGGCGGCCTATTCTAACTAATGGAGAGCAGGTTACCTCGCAATAGTGAAAAACGAATATGGCTGTAATTCACTATTAGGACATGCCAACTTGGTGAGGCTTGTCCTACCTTATACTTACAATGCACCCTGCCCCTGGGCCTACCATAGGGGTGACTAACATGAAGTTAAGGGAAGGTTTAGGAACTGGCAAGCAGGTGTACTTGCGCAGTCAGCGTGACAGTACTAGACTGCACGTAGGTCTAGCAATGGCAGACCTTCAGACATACTTTTACGAGGCCGCTCTTGTGGGTGGCACAACACGTGCTGCAAGCCCACGAGCAGCATTTGTATTTACAAGCCCCGACACTCCTGGTGCGCTAGACTAGGGACTGATAGTAAACCAAATAAGCCAAACATGGAATTCAATCAATACAGTAATTTAACATAGGGAGCACTTGCACCGTGGGACTGATCAGCAGTGGCACAGTGCCCAAAGCATTATCCAGCAAAAACATCGTAAAACAGTGGAGGCAAACAGAAAAAATGGAGGAGAGACTCAAGCCAATGATGCCAGGTCTAACAAGGTGCATTCAAAAGTGTAGGATCTTTAATCCTGACTGCATGGAGAAGGGTCAGTAAGTGTGATGAGAGGGTCAAAGACATGGGTAGGAAAAGCAAAGTATTCTATTACGTAATTTGTTGTTTTTCACCTTCTAATAACTGCTTATAAAATTGCACTTGCATAGCTTCAGTGAAAAATAAATGAGAGTTAAACTGATTGGTGGGAAAAGCACTCTTTTATGTTCTGAAAACATGGTTGGCTAATTGAGCACTGCAGATGTATGTATGTGACTAGAGTCAGTTAACTGAATCCAAATTGGCGCAGTCGAGAATAGTGATTTGTGCATTTATAATGGTATGAAATCCAATCTTGTGACAAACAAGCACTGTGAATTTGTAAGGCATTATTTCAAAATAGTATTACACACTGTATAAGGTAGGCTGTCATAAAATTAAGTAGGTTTTATGATGAAAACAAGTGCTCTCAAAATATGCATTTTAATATTAAGCAGGGCGACTGGAATTATGTGGCACGGAGGATCTAATTATGCAGAAGGGTTTTCCAAACTATACAACAAGAAAAGGCAAATTATGCTGCATAATGCTGCACATGTTGTGATTGAATTACCTCATTACTTCATTATTTCTACACATCTTAACGCTATCTGGGAAAAGGTTTCACCTCATTGGTACCAGTCTAACATCCACATTTAGCAATAGGCAACAGAAAGATTGACCACTCAACCCTTGCAAAGGGCCTTCCTCTCTGTAGTGCCACATGCTGCAACGCTACTAGTAACGTTTGATCCTTTTGAGCTAGAAACAATGTTTTTTGTTACAATTCGAAGACTATGCAGCAGATAATGGATTAGGTGGCAACTGCGACAAATCCATAATTATCCAGAGAGTGCTGCAGCTGGACAATCACATAATCCCAGTGGCCCCGGTAAGAAATAATCAGACTTTACCTAGTGCATTAAAAGGAGGCACTCCAGAACTAAGCGTATAACAACTTTACATTACCTCTCAAAAAACATAAATAATTGTCATCATGAAGCTTAAAGTGCCTGCATCAATTAAAGCCTAATGAGAAGGCTTGTTTCTCTTTTTCTCCTTTAGCTCTCTGTCTCTCCCTTGATTTTGCTTTCAGTCCGAGGCCCCACAAGGTCAGCATTAATGATTCAGGGACAGTTTCTTTTGTTTTTATAAAAGCGGAGTCCATAGGTGGCAGGGAAGAGGCCAGCATGGTTGTATTCAGAGCAGAGTCCTTATCCTCTAGAACCAAGAGGCCTCAGAGTTGTTGTGAACGTATCTAGGACCCTAATTAAGTATTCCCGATTTATGCCCTTATGTGGTTATAACAAATCATATCCTTATAAAGGCATAAGAATCATATCCATATTTAGTCATAGCCAATGCAGTCCAAATATGGCAAGGCTACTTCCCTAGACTCCTAGAAAGTACAACGCGTTCTTTAAACAAACCAAACCTCCAGCAGCCTGGGAATTCCCCCTGCTTTTGTTTTGATTTGTCCTAGAACTCCTGCGAGTCCTGAAAGAACTGCCAGTTCTTAGTGACAGTTCTTAGTGACGTCTTATGTCCAACCTTACGTCAAACTCGGCACCTTCCAGGTCTAAATATACCAGCATTTGCCTTAAGCAACACACAGTGGTTTGGAGCAGAGAGGCTATCTACTTACCCAAAGCCCAGCTGATGTGAGTCCCGAAGGAAGCCGACCCTCCCATTTGACGCACTGAGAGAGACGCTGTCTTTTCTCCTGCCGAGAAATCCAGCTCCAGTGTTTCCATTCACTCTTGCGGGTTGCTGGGAGATCGAGTCTTGAGAAAGAGATACAAGACCTCCTTCATTCTAAAACCAAGGTACGGAGCTGATTAGATCCTTAGAGAATTCTTGATTCAGATTCTTGGCAAAACTAACTTAACCTAAACTGCAGCTCACTTACTCCTTCCCACGTACTAGGCTTAGGTTAGGTACACCGGGGTAGGCGTATCTTAGAAGCACCAGTTGAGTACGTTTAGTCATCTTTTATCATTGTATGTATTGTATATATTTTATCCGTTTTAAGTATCATATGGCTCAGAAACCATATAAATGCTTTTACAGTATTATTTCATAATACTCGTTTTACTGTACGCACTTTACTTTATGACAAGTATTGCAATTCACTTCTCTTGCATGAGAAACAAGACTGCTCAATAAATAACAATTTTTATTGAAAACGCCTGTCTCTCTATTTCTCCGCACTCTGGTGAAACTAAGCATGCACGATTGACTGAGTGAAATAGCTATGTATTGTTTTCACACGACTCTGGAGATATACTCCTTATTCTGGAGGGAGCAAAGTTGTCATGTTTATGCGGTTGTCAGAAGCTAATCCCTTCTTGTCTGTTCAGGAAAGTTAACTCATTCCTGTTCACTCGAGAAAGTTTCTAGTGACCTCTGAGCTAGCTGGCATTCATAACTAAGTCTAACATATTTCATGGAGACCTAGTCGACCTCAGTCCTACGTCTAAACTATCATTTATGTTATTCCAATGCGCAGAGCCTATTGGGAATATAGGAACTACACTACAGAGTAATGGCCTATGGGAAAGAGGAGAGAAGAGAGATCCATTGATAATGTAAAAGAGATGGCCTAGGACAGGGGGCACTATGTGGGGGTTCATTTATTTCTTTATAAATGAACAGTTAGCTTTTTCAGTGAGATGTTCCCAGGAAAATTATGATTTTTGGGGCCACCACTGCTATTAGTCAAGAGAGGTGTGTGCCACTGCACCCCAATTACAGGTGCCTTACTACAAACAGAGTAGGACAGGCCTATGCTTTTATGTGTGGAGTTCTTTGCCCTAACTGCAGAGTTTGCAATTTTGTGAATACTGAAAAAGTGTAAACTTACTCAAACGTGTATGCCTACCTTTCTGAATCAGGCCCACAGTGCGGATTATGAGCTATAGAATAAGTATCCCTAAAATGAACGTATAAGTCCGCTCCTTGAAATCAGTCTCTGTGTTCCTGTATCTGGGGTACTGTACCCAATAAACAGGCTTGCTTCCCAAGAACTCTTGTGCCGGTTCTCATTTACACAAAGGAGTTTGAATTTTTTTTTTTATATTCCAGCGCTTGCGGCTACGCGGTTCCTGAGCACCACCAGTGATCAGGCAGCACACCAGTATTGCTGCACCCCTTGTTTTCTGGATATATATATATATATATTCACAGAAAAAACCATAGGTTATAGAACATATATAGTTAGGAATTTGCATTTACAAAACCTTGAAAATTCACTGAAAAAACCATAGGTTATAGACCATATATAGTTAGGGATTAGCATTTACAAAACCTTATTTGCCCCAAGCAAAGCACAGGTGGGAGCGTATTTACAAGAAACTTGCCCCATGAAGAACGCTTTCCATTTAAAAAGGAAAAATAACATCATAGACACTCATATGCCTTATAAATATGACCCAAAACAACCTATGAAGCTCTAGCAGTACATATCCAGAAATGTAATTGATTTCAAAAAATCGTTTTTAAACACAGCATATAAATCAATTGTATACCTGCATTCAAGAGGAAATGACTGAAAATGTCCTTGAGACACATGAAAGCGTTTTCTGGAATGCCTTAGCACCATTTTTTTGACATTATTAACATGGCTATGTAACTCCCATAATCAAAATCTAAATTTGCCAAGCACAGGTGGGAGCGTATTTACAAGACACTTGCCCCATGGAGAAAGCTCTTCAATTTAAATGGGAAAAATAACATCATAGACACTCATATGCCTTATAAATATGACCCAAAACAACCTATGAAGCTCTAGCAGTACATATCCAGAAATGTAATTGATTTCAAAAAATCGTTTTTAAACACAGCATATAAATCAATTGTACACCTGCATTCAAGAGGAAATGACTGAAAATGTCCTTGAGACACATGAACGCGTTTTCTGGAATGCCCTAGCACCATTTTTTGGACATTATTAACATGGCTATGTAACTCCCATAATCAAAATCTAAATTTGCCAAGCACAGGTGGGAGCGTATTTACAAGACACTTGCCCCATGAGGAATGCTTTCCATTTCAAAAGGAAAAAATAACATCAAAGACACTCAAATGCCTTATAAATATGACCCAAAACAACCTATGAAGCACTAGCAGTACATATCCAGAAATGTAATTGATTTCAAAAATCGTTTTTAAAAACAACATATCTGTTTCAGCTTACATAAGAGACCATGGAATGGTCTCCATGTACAACAATAACTTGTGTTACTGCATGCCAGAATGCTACACCGAATATGCAATTACAATTTCTCAAAGAAACAAAATCTATTTGTATATCACTAGAGACAAAGCCACATTTTAAAAACACAGCTTTCTTCATCATTTTCTCCTTAAATCATACTATTCTCTATCTAAATTAAATAAATCTTTTCTCACCTTAGCAAATACTTTTTGAGTTTTGAAAACAGTCTCAGAAATACACCAAATTGTCTTCAGCAGAAGAAAAAGGATGCACTCCAGAGGCTGCAGCTATTGAAAGCACAGAAATACAGATATTCATTTCATATATCTCTCATATTAGCCAATCATAACTCTTCCTCACTTTTTTCAAATCAAAACCCTTCCCCCCCTCTGCCCTCTCTGCCTTTTTTCCATAGCAACCACCTCCTGGAAGACCTCTCATGTTTGCAAATTCACACAACAATGTTTCAATTGAACTCTGAACTCTCAGTGCACCTGCGTATCCAGTGCAATCTTTCATTAAATGTTTCTTCCTTGACCATTCAAATTACATCTTTCAAAGAACACATCCATGCACCCTAACTTTCTGTTATCAGAAATGGAAATGCACCAATCACTGCTAATGAATCATTAGCATTGGAAATCCACAGTTTTTTTTCTTTACAAACTCCTACTGTTTCAACTGCCCTTTCATTACCACACTTCATCTGACTGCAGCACAACCTTCTCCCACCATGTTTAATGTCTGGATTGTTGGACATAGTTACATCCACTGGGCTCAAAGGTATGCTGAGAACAGAAATTTACCTAACCTCAATTTACAAGATGTGGAAATTAAGTGGTTGGGCCAAAGAGGATTAAAATGTCACCAATTGATACCATTGGTGAAAACCTTTATGCATTTGCCAAAACCTGACCTGTTAATTGTGCACTGTGGAGGTAATGATTTGGGCACTTTGACTGGGGTAGGTCTGGAAATGCTTTTAAAGGACACCTTTGAGCAATTAATGGCACTTTTTCCTCAAACTGCCTTGGTATATTCCAATATATGCCAAAGACAGAAATGGAGGTGGTCCAACCAATTTTGTCCACAAATTGAGAAAGCGAGGAAGCATGTAAACAAATCTGTTTCAGCTTTCATGAGAGACCATGGAATGGGCTCCTTGTACAACAATAACTTGCGTTACTACATGCAAGATATCTACAGAGGAGATGGAGTTCACTTCTCAGATGAGGGCAACAGAATTTTCATTCTGAATTTAAGACTGTGCATTGGTACCTACTTATAAGTACCTAAATGTACCATAAACCCAAAAGCTCTTCTCAGAGCTACCCTTCATCTGATCACTCACAATTATTATTTTTTTCTAACTTTTTTCACTAATTTTCCACAAAATACGCTCCCCGGGCCGCTACCCGGTTCGCTAACCGATAGCTAACCTCGCGGAATTTTTTTTAAAAATGTTTTTTTTTCTCACATATAAGCCTCCTCAGCCACCCTCAGAAAACCTAGGGGGTCAAGATAAGTCTACCATGACCCCTTCTACCCATTCTAAACATTATTTGCCCTCCATCTTGTATCTTAATGCGACCGAAAAACAAAATGGTGGACTCCCGTGACGCTTAAGGTTCGCGGACCGGACCGTTTCCCGGGAAGCGGTCCTAAAAAAAGGTGGGAAAGTAATTTACAGAAAAACGACTAGAGACACTCTCACCAAACATAGATTAGCTCATACTACATAACAATCCCTTTCATTTTCACAAATTTGATTGAAATTTCATTTAGCCATTTAGCCTGTAGACCTCTCTAAGTACCGTGAGGTAAATTACTTCACAAAACACATCTGAAGTGTTGGAATTGACAACCAATGAAAATGTTACTTTCATTTTCAACTTTTATTACCTGACATTTGATTAGTTATATACCTGAATATATATAAAGGAAGAGAAAGAAACACAGCCATTTTGACTGCTACTTCGTGAAGTGCACAACAAAAAATCAACTGATAACTTCAACTTATATTTAAAAGGTAAGATATTATTTATAAAACTTAAGTATGTTCTGTACTGAAACCTAATTAGAAAAACATTTTCTGAGAATTATATTCTATCACTCTGTAATACTTATAGAAAAAAATAGACTACTCTGTTTTAGTTATGGCAGAGCCATTCCAAGAAATTTCCAAGACTATAGGCTAAAAAGGAACGTGCGCGAAGCCCCCTCCAATTTACATAAGTGGCCCCTTGCAAGGAGACCATTCACAGGCACTGAGGGGGCCCCATTGTCCAGCATTTTGACGCCCCCACAGTTTTAACTTTAAATCCACACGCATATCTCACACCTTCATAGGTGTGAGAATTGATTGAGGTCTAAAAGTTAAAACTGTGGGGGCGCAAAAATGCTGGACAATGGGCCCCCTCAGTGCCTGTGAATGGTCTCCTTGCAATTGAGGGAGCGTCTCCTTCTCCCTCCCCTATACCTCCTTTCACCATCCATGGGAGGCCCAAGGAGGGGGCCCCCTGCAATAGACCTTAATTGCAGGTGACACCTTTCTTTGTGAAAAAAACACTATATAAATAACCAAACTGCCAATCTGTACTGAAACCCAACAATGCCCTTTCTGTACTGATATATTTTTTAAAAATTCATTTTTCAGAATTGAAAATGGAAGCACAACAAAAGAACATCAAAACTGAAACAGAAGAAAAAATTGAGACACAAGATGACATGGATTTCTACGACGACACAATAAATAATGAACTTGTGCAATGCGGAGATGCAGTAGATTTTCTACTAAAAAATGAAGAAAAAAATTATCAGGATTTTTTAGCTTTTCTTTTAAATTTTGAAAAACAAAATGAAAAATAAATTTTAATTTCTTAATTCAATAAATAAAAAAAAAATACTTTTAAAATAAAGAAAACAAAAAAAAAACAACAAAAACAACAAACAATTAACATACAGTATTAGAAAAGTCTATCATTCTTTTATCCTTATAGTACGCTGCCCAGAACGCTTTCCGGTTCGCGAACCTGGCGCTCACCACGCAAAAAAAAAAAAGAATTTTTTTTTTCCGACCCTCCTGGGCCCTTTTAAAACCTCCACATAAAACCTAGGGGGTCAACGAGGATCTACTATGCCCCCTTATGGTAATTTCCCCCTTTGTTTTGGCCTCCTCTTGTCTCTCGATCCTACCGAGAGACAAGATGGCGGCCGCTCCGGACTGTTTAGAATGTTGACAGACACCGGAGAGCCAATCAGCAAAGTTCCGATACGGGAAAAGTTCGCGAACCGGAGCGCAGCCCGGAGCGCTGTTACAGATATATATCTTGTTTTAAACGTTAATTTCTCAAAATCCACTGAAGCACATATATTGAGACCTAGCAAAGGCACATCGGGCTAACAGTCCCTACAATTTTGCCAAGTTTCGTGGAAATCCATTCAGCCGTTCGGGCTAAAAGTGAGGCCAACCGCCCTATGGAAATTAACATGGGAAAAACACGTTTTGGGACCCCCCTTTTATCTCAGCCCCCCCTTGCCGAACACCCCCCAAATTTCCAGGAGCTGCTCAGAAACAAGATGTGCCATTTTCCAGAAATTTTCAGCCAATTCCGTCCACAAACGCCAAAGTTATTAGAGATAGAATTTTCAGAAATCACATAGGGAAAAAATCCTAACTATATATACCTACTGGCGACCGCCAGTAGGTAATATATATATATATATATATATATATATATATATATATATATATATATATATATATATATATATATTCACAGAAAAAACCATAGGTTATACTCCATATATAGTTAGGAATTTGCATTTACAAAACCTTGAATATTCAATGAAAAAACCATTGGTTTTAGGCCATATATAGTTAGGGATTTGCATTTAGAAAACCTTATTTTACTCGCATAAAACCATTGAAATTCCATATATAGTTATAAGCGCTAACTATATATCGCGCACCCGCAATCCACTGCTGATGATGTCACATATTACATCATTCATGACATGGTTAGTGACATCACTGATGACATCACTGATGACATCTCAAATGACATCACTGATGACATCACTGATTACAACATCCAGTGACTGTATGTTTCTGTAAAGTTAAAATATGTTTTACATATTGATGAATGTGTGGATATATAAGTGTCTGGATGAAGGATTTACTAGATGCATGACTGACTGATTGAGTGAGTGATTAAATGTGTCTCACTGAGTGCATGGGTTAGTGACTAAACTGTTTTAATTTGTGCATCATTATATCTGTTGTTCTACAAACTGCTGCATATGTTGATCAGTAGCTATATGAGTAACTGTATGGGTTGATTGGTTGCCCAAGTATTTGTATGGGAAACTGAGTGTGTGTGTATGGGTGGCTGGAAGGTGTGTGACTCTGTACATAGATGTGTGAGTAGTTGATTCACTATATGTATAGATTCAAAACTGCATGTGGAAACAGCTGTATGGGCGGTTGACTGTGCATGAGTGTATTAGTGAGTGAATGGATATCTCAGTGCTACATGTCAAATTAAGTACATATGTAAAACACAGTACATGTGAGAGTTGACATCTATAAATAACTGTGCATAAGAGCTAGTGAATGTGTGAGTGGCTGTATGGATCATTGTGAACATGTATCAGAGATTGTATAAGAGAGTAAAGTAAATATGTGTTAGTATATGTTTGAATAAGTAAGGTGTGTATAACTGTATAGTTGAGAAAATGGAGGTGTGATTGATTTTTGGCATAACTGACTAGGTGTGTGAGTAACTCCATGGATGAGTGACTGTCTGTTTACACTGATTGTATCTAAGGTTATATTAGAGTCTGAAGAGGTTCATGGTATTATCACATGAATGATATCATCAGTGATGTGATCAGTCATGTCAAATGAGATGTTATCAGTGATGTCATCAGTGATGTCATTTGAGATGTCATCAGTGATGTCATCAGTGATGTCACTAACCATGTCATGAATGATGTAATATGTGACATCATCAGCAGTGGATTGCGGGTGCGCGATATATAGTTAGCGCTTATAACTATATATGGAATTTCAATGGTTTTATGCGAGTAAAATAAGGTTTTCTAAATGCAAATCCCTAACTATATATGGCCTAAAACCAATGGTTTTTTCATTGAATATTCAAGGTTTTGTAAATGCAAATTCCTAACTATATATGGAGTATAACCTATGGTTTTTTCTGTGAATTTCAATGGTTTTTTAATAGCAAACATCAAAAGCTGTCAAATGTCAAGTACGTGATAGGTAAAAACGTTTTCGTGTTTATGCACGCTGATGTGCTTTGAACGCTGCCCCCCCCCCACTCCCCTCTTTTCTCTTAGTAGTACTCTCTCTTTGCAGATAGTGAACGGTAGTTAACGCAGACCTTTACCCCTGTTGTAATCCGTCGTACCTGCTTGTCTCTCCATTTGATTGATTATTATCCAAGCATTTACTGTTTTACAATTGGTTCTCTTTGGATCATTCTCTATTTACAAACAAGCACAAAGTCGCAATACTCTGTTTAGTCTTTGCAGATAGTGAAAAATCGTGTAAAAAAATAAAAGTAATCGAGCAAAATCAGTAGACCACTAATTCGATCTCTTTTTAACCTCGGTAAAATACAAACATTAGGAATAACCCTTCATGAGAAATACGAAAATAGTGAAATGAATTGAGCTCCACACCATGAGGGCTGCAAAACAGCTCGACTCCGCCACCCACACCGCCAAAAATAACGGCAAACCCTATGCAAATATTATAAATATACACAACACACCACCAAAGAAACAGAATAAAACATTTTATTAAATAACTATTTACATAACTATTTTATACTTTTTATTGCCCGATCCGGCTAGCTCAATCGATCGAGCATGAAAGTGATGCACTGATAACAAGCGTTGAGAGTTTGTAGAATGATGTCTTCAGATTTTCCACATACAGTGTAGTGGCGCGAACTGGCAGGGGGCGTTTGGATTCTACCCCTTCTCCAAATAAGATTTTCATACGTGAATGTTCGTTCATGCTTTTTGTCCCAGAGTTGCTTCCATGTCACTGCCTTACATAAATGGCATAAGTCCTGGTTATTGAGTGCCATACTTCAGAGTTCTAAGCAGTTCTTGTAACACTGTTTAAACCTTATTTGCACCTGCTGCAGCTTCACTATTCAAAGTAGTGGGGTCCATTTGTGGACCTGACTGCATTGGAAAACAATGTGATACGGTGCCTCCCTAAACCGCTTGACGGAGGCTCCCGAGGGGCGGTGAGATGGCGCGGACTGAGAGGGGGCGCTTGGCTCCTGCCCCCTCCCCAAGTCGTGTTGCCCTGGTGAGGCCTGAGATCGCCCCCGGCATAGGTGGCCGGCTCCCGGGGTCCGGCGGAATTTTTTCCCTTTTGAAGAATCTTTCATTCTGGACCTTGTCCCACAATCCGTTTCACCTGAAGACACGCTGTCGCAGGGCGCCCCTTTACCGTTTTAGTTGCCATTCCGCCCGCTTTTGGTACTCTGTGCCTCTTCCGCCATTCAGCTGTTTACCGCTCGCTCTTGCGACTACAACATCTCGCTCACCATGTAGTTGAGGTGCTCCCGCTCTTAAGATTTAACCGAACTTTTTGGACTGCTGAAAGCGGTGGAATTCCGACCGCTGGTTGGTGGAGACATTTTGACTATATTCTGCACCTGCATTGTCGCGTAATGCGTCATATGACGCGACGCGTTAGCGCACCCGGATGTGCTCCGGTGCGCAAGGCGCAGCTTCCCGGAAACGATCCAGAGCGCGCCGCGCAGCGCGTAACGTAAGCATAACAGGTCATGTGACTTGTTAATAAAACTTTTCATTGGTTCATTTTACTTTTCTTTTCCTAATTATGTAAGACTAGGTCATGTGACCTAAAAATAACACTTTTCATTGGATTAAAACATTTTTTTTCCCCAAACGATAAAAGCCCCACCTTGTTTCTGGATGTTTCAGACTGAACCTGGCGTCACCATGAGAGCACCACCATCTCGTAGCTCCGTCGTGGCCATTCCGCAAGCAATCATGGCAGCCGCTCCCCACCGGAAGCCTGCGGGAGTCGAGGGCCCCCAAGACTTTTGTACAATCTTCAAGGCTGAGGGGACGCTTTCGAGAATGGAACCCAAGCCCTGGCAGACAAGCGTCCGAGTTCCAAGGTGTCCCAGGGCCATTTTACTGGACCAGGCCCAAATCCGAAGAGCCGGCCGCCATTTTAAGAGTCCTGTGGAAGCCGCCTACCGCTGCACCGCAAGAGTGGGAGCAACTCAACTACATGGTGAGCGAGACGCTGTAGCCGTAAGAGCGGGCGGTAAACAGCTGAATGGCGGATGAGGCACAGTGTAGCAAAAGCGGGCGGAATGGCGACTGAAACGATAAAGGGGCGCCCCACTACAGCAGACGAGCCTCCGCCATGTGCTTCAAAACTGCATATGTATCTCGTGATATCAAGGTTGGGCAACCAGTACACAACAAGCAGTTACGAGTCCCATTTACACCGGCGCCATTTTGGGCGCGGCCGGGCAGGTCCAGGATCTACTGAAACATAAAAAATGAGGCTGACGTCTCTGAAGCAGTTCACGAACAGCAGGACATAGCAAATAAACATGAACTCTCTAAAGCTGTTAACTCACTGCAGAACAAAACAAGTGAACCTGAAACCTCTGGAATAATTGTCGCTCAAAAGAACAACACACAAAACTCTGTAGAGCCTGAAGAAAAAAAACCAGAAGGGCACTGTAGTTTCAGACACACTTAACACTAATGACGAAACAAAGATATCGTCTGTTTATAAAGCAGTTATCATCTTGACAGAATTGACAAAGAAGTGTACAGACACCAATGCATCAGCATTCTCGGAGATAACATCTTAAGGAACAAAGAAAGACCTGTTCACTCTTGACACCCCAGGTGCTGTGTATATTGCACTATAGTGCTGCATCGACAAAACGGTCAACCCTATTGATGTGGATTTTTCATTATTGATTATTGTAAAGAAATGGCGACTCCCCCCTTTAGCAGATTAGCTAAATGTTTGCGTAATTTAGACATAAAAGTTATATTATTGTTGTTGTTGTTGTTATCGTTATAGTTCTGGTTAATTTAAAAAAATGGTTAAATATATTTACAGTTTTTGTTGCGTTCGTTATATTTAAATATTAATAAAGTTTTAAAATGTAACTGTCTTGGAGTACTATATTTTTTTAAAAAATCGGGTGAATGGGGCCTTGAATCGGGTTATTGTCATGTGTGGGCTTTGCAAGTGTACTGCTACAAGATCGGACATTTCAAACTCAAATGCACGTTCATTTTCTTACCTTTCCGAAACATGGAGCGCAATAGCAGGCAGAGAAAGGGTGATGCACGTGTTGAACACTGCCTGGCCTGCAAATTGTGCCAGTGCCCCCCCCGCCCGAGTACTTCACAAATCTTTAAAAGACCATGCGCTTGTTCAATGGGAAGTGGATAACATGGCTAAGAGCATTTGCTGACTAATGCATGAATATCGCTGACTTCTCAGCGATATTCATGCATTGCGGCCGTTTTTTATCGCATTTGCGATAAACCTTGCTAATAGCAAGGTTTATGTGCGATAAAATTCGCCGAAGTGCGGCGATAATTATTGTCTCTAAACAAGTTAGAGACAAAAATTACCGCTAGTTGTTGGTAATATGCCCCCGCATTTTTCCTTGCAGGAATCGAGAAGCGAAAGACTAGCACTGAAATCAGTAGTCTCACACCTGAATCGGGAGGGTTGGCATGTCTGGATACTCTACAGCTGGAGCCATACACTACATCCGCAGGGCTAGGTGATAGCCTAGGTCCGGCCTGGACAATCGGACACAGAGGAAGAGAAGTGTCAGAGGGTGCGGTAGTGAATAGGGTGAAAGGGAGGTGTCGAACGGGCACAGGGTGTGATTCTCAGAGAAGAGCAGCGCAGATGGGGGAAGTATATGGCCCATGCATGAGAGAGAGAGAGCGGGGGTGACCATTGCGTGGGGGAGATGCGTGCGAGGGTGGGGAGCCATGCTGAGAATCGACGGCGTGCAGAGAGTGGGTCTGGTCAAGGCATCTAAAATAGCTGCCGTGCACGACAAAATTGTGGCATTGGACAAAAACGCAAGATGGCGCAGACAATGTTTATCAATAAGGATTCATTTATAACAAAATATTTACTCGCAGTGACAAAATGGTGTTCAACACTTCCTGATTTCCATCGAATCGAACGTTAACAAACGTCACGCAGCAAAAAAAAAAAAAAAAAAAAAAAAAAAACCACGCACAGAGCGGTTTTTAGCCATGTTATCCAATGGAAGGTGGATAACATGGCTAAGAGCATTTGCTGGATAATGCATGAATATCGCTGACTTTTCAGCGATATTCATGCATTGTGGCCGATGTGCGGCGATAATTTTTGACTCTAAACAATTAAAACGAAGCACAAAATGGCGAATTCCCGTTTCGCTACCAGTTTGCGGCCCAGTTCGCGGCCCGAGAAGCGCTTCTACCGTGAAAAATCATTCTTTTTTATTTTCCCCACGGGACCCTTTAATAACCCCAACAACAATCCTAGGGGGTCAAGAGGGGTATACCTTGCACCCTTTCAATAAATTCCCCCTTTGTTTTTCACCTCTTCTCTCTCGATCCTACCGAGAGATAAGATGGCGGCCGCTCCGGACTGTTTAGAATGTTGACAGACACCGGAGAGCCAATCAGCTTTCTGTTATCCAATGGAAGGTGGATAACATGGCTAAGAGCATTTGCTCGATAATGCATGAATATCGCTGACTTTTCAACGATATTCATGCATTGTGGCCGATGTGCGGCGATAATTTTTGTCTCTAAACAATTAAAACGTAGCACAAAATGGCGAATTCCCGTTTCGCTACCAGTTTGCGGCCCAGTTCGCGGCCCGGGAAACGCTTCTACCGTGAAAAATCATTCTTTTTTATTTTCCCCACGGGACCCTTTAATAACCCCAACAACAATCCTAGGGGGTCAAGAGGGGTATACCTTGCACCCTTTCAATAAATTCCCCCTTCGTTTTTCACCTCTTCTCTCTCGATCCTACCGAGAGATAAGATGGCGGCCGCTCCGGACTGTTTAGAATGTTGACAGACACCGGAGAGCCAATCAGCTTTCTGCGCGCAAAGTTCCGTTTCGCGAAAAGTAAGCGGACCGGATCGCTGCCCGGAGCGCTGTTACAGATATATATCTTGGTTTGAACGTTAATTTCTCAAAAACTACTGGAGCACATATATTGAGACCTAGCAAAGGCACATCGGGCTAACAGTCCCTACAATTTTGCCAAGTTTCGTGCAAATCCATTCAGCCGTTCGAGCTAAAAGTGAGTCCAACCGCCCTATGGAAAACTCAATGCAAAAAACGCGTTTTGGGACCCCCCTTTTTTCTCAGCCCCCCCTTGACGAAACCCCACCAAATTTTCAGGGGCTGCTCAGAAACAAAATGTGCCATTTTCCTGAAAATTTCAGCCGATTCCGTCCACAAACGCCAAAGTTATTAGACATAGAATTTTCAAAAGTCCCATAGGGAATTAATCCTAACTATATATACCTACTGGCTATTGCCAGTAGGTAATATATAGATATATATATATACATACATATATATATATACATACATATATATATAAACATATATATATACATACATATATATATATATATACATACATATATATATTCCTTCCTGTGTGCTGTCACTTGCACGAAATAAACGGATTGAAACCTTCCTATTTTGTGGCTCTTCTAAATGGGGTGACTCGTTATTTTTGGTATTTAAACGGCCGGTCCCGGTCGTGGAAGAGCCCTGCCACGAGTGTTTGTGGACCAAGCTGCTTTGAAACTGAAGAGCA